>NC_064921.1:866004378-866608306 GCF_023897955.1 Schistocerca gregaria
CTTGCTCCGGACACTGTGAGAGGGCTGTACAAGCAATGACCACACGCACGGCACAGGGGACACACCAGGAACCGTGGTGTTGGCCGTCGAATGGCGCTAGCTGCGCAACACTTGTGCACCGCCGCCGTCAGCGTCAGCCAGTTTGCCTTGGAGCTCCATCGCAGTCTTTAACACTGATAGCATGCCGCGACAGTGTGGACATGAACCGTATGTGCAGTTGACGGACTTTGAGCGAGGGCGTATAGTGGGCATGCGGGAGGCCGGGTGGACGTACCGCTGAATTGCTCAACACGTGGGGCGTAAGGTCTCCACAGTACATCGATGTTGTCGCCAGTGGTCGGCGGAAGGTGCACGTGCCCATCGACCTGTGACCGGACCGCAGCAACGCACGGATGCACGACAAGACCGGAGGATCCTACGCAGTGCCGTAGGGGACCGCACCGCCACTTCCCAGCAAATTAGGGACACTGTTGCTCCTGGGGTATTGGCAAGGACCATTCGCAACCGTCTCCATGAAGCTGGGCTACGGTCCCGCACACCGTTAGGCCATCTTCTGCTCACGCCCCAACATCGTGCAGCCCACCTCCAATAGTGTCGCGACAGGCGTGAATGGAGGGACGAATGGAGACGTGTCGTCTTCAGCGATGAGAGTCGCTTCTGCCTTGGTTCCAATGATGGTCGTATACATGTTTGGCGCCGTGCAGGTGAGTGCCACAATCAGGACTGCATACGACCGAGGCACACAGGGCCAACACTTGGCATCATGGTGTGGGGAGCGATCTCCTACACTGGCCGTACACCTCTGGTGATCGTCGAGGGGACACTGAATAGTGCACGGTACATCCAAACCGTCATCGAACCCATCGTTCTACCATTCTTAGTCCGGCAAGGGAACTTGCTGTTCCAACAGGACAATGCACGTCCGAATGTATCCCGTGCCACCCAACGTGCTCTAGAAGGCGTAAGTCAACTACCCTGGCCAGCAAGATCTCCGGATCTGTCCCCCACTGAGCATGTTTGGGACTGGATGAAGCGTCGCCCCCACGGTCTGCACGTCCAGCACGAACGCTGGTCCAACTGAGGCGCCAGGTGGAAATGGCATGGCAAGCCGTTCCACAGGACTACATCCAGCATCTCTACGATCGTCTCCATGTGAGAATAGCAGCCTGCATTGCTGCGAAAGGTGGATATACACTGTACTAGTGCCGACATTGTGCGTGCTCTGTTGCCTGTGTCTATGTGCCTGTGGTTCTGTCAGTGTGATAATGTGATGTATCTGACCCCAGGAATGTGTCAATAAAGTTTCCCCTTCCTGGGACAATGAATTCACGGTGTTCTTATTTCAATTTCCAGGAGTGTAGCTTCAAAGATAAGTCATAATGTCAGTATTGGCTCACGTGTTCCAACATTTCGACGGAATCCAAACTGATCTTCCCTGAGGTCGGCTTTTACTAGTTTTTCCATTGGTCTGTAAAGAATTCGCTTAAGTATTTTGCAGCCGTGACTTATTAAACTGATAGTTCGGAATTTTCCACATCTGTCAACACCTGCTTTCTTTGGGATTGGAATTATTATATTCTTCTTGAAGTCTGAGGGTATTTGCCTGTCTCATACAGCTTGCTCACCAGATGGTAGAGTTTTGTCAGGACTGGCTCTCCCAAGGCCGTCAGTAGTTCTAATGGAATGTTATCTACTCCCGGGGCCTTGTTTCGACTCAGGTCTTTCAGTGCTCTGTCAAACTCTTCACACAGTATCATATCTCCCATTTCATCTTCATCTACATCCTCTTCCATTTACATAATATTATCCTCAAATACATCGCCCTTCTATAGACCATCTATATACGCCTTCCACCTTTCTGCTTTCCCTTCTTTGCTTAGAACTGGGTTTCCATCTGAGCTCTTGATATTCATACAAGTGGTTCTCTTTTCTCCAAAGGTCTCTTTAATTTTCCTGTAGGCAGTATCTATCTTACCCCTAGTGAGATAAGCCTCTACATCTTTACATTTGACCTCTAGCCATCCCTGCTTAGCCGTTTTGCACTTCCTGTCGATCTCATTTTTGAGACGTTTGTATTCCTTTTTGCCTGCTTCATTTACTGCATTTTTATATTTTCTCCTTTCATCAATTAAATTCAATATTTCTTCTGTTATCCAAGGATTTCTACTAGCCCTCATCTTTTTACCTACTTGATCCTCTGCTGCCTTCACTACTTCATCCCTCAAAGCTACCCATTTTTCTTCTACTGTATTTCTTTCCCCCATTCCTGTCAATTGTTCCCTTTTGTTCTCCCTGAAACTCTGTCCAGCCTCTGGTTCTTTCAGTTTATCCAGGTCCCATCTCCTTAAATTCCCACCTTTTTGCAGTTTCTTCAGTTTTAATCTACAGTTCATAACCAATAGATTGTGGCCAGAGTCCACATCTGCCCCTGGAAATGTCTTACAATTTAAAACCTGGTTCCTAAATCTCTGTCTTACCATTATTTAATCTATCTGAAACCTGTCAGTATCTCCTGGATTCTTCCATGTATACAACCTTCTTTTATGATTCCTGAACCAAGTGTTAGCTATGATTAAGTTGTGCTCTGTGCAAAATTCTACCAGGCGGCTTCCTTTTTCATTTCTTACCCCAATCCATATTCACCTACTACGTTTCCTTCTCTCCCTTTTCCTACCACCAAATTACAGTCACCCATGACTGTTAAATTTTTATCTCCCTTTATTATCTGAATAATTTCTTTTATTTCGTCATACATTTCTTCAATTTCTTTGTCATCTGCAGAGCTAGTTGGCATATAAACTTGTACTACTGTAGGAGGCGTGGGCTTTGTGTCTATCTTGGCCACAATAATGCGTTCACTATGCTGTTTGTAGTAGCTTACCCGCATTCCTATTTTTTTAATTAATTATTAAACCTACTCCTGCATTACCCCTATTTGACTTTGTCTTTATAACCCTGTATTCGCCTGACCAAAAGTCTTGTTCCTCCTGCCACCAAACTTTACTAATTGCTACTATATCTAACTTTAACCTACGCATTTCTCTTTTTAAATTTTCTAACCTACCTGCCCGATTAAGTGATCTGACATTCCACACTCCAATCCGTAGAACGCCAGTTTTCTTCATCCTGATAATGACGTCCTAGAGTAGTCCCCACTCGGAGATCCAAAGGGGGTCTATTTTACCTCTGGAATATTTTACCCAAGAGGACGCCATCATATTAACCATACAGTAGAACTGCATGCCCTCTGGAAAAATTACGGCTGTAGTTTCCCCTTGCTTTCAACCGTTTGCAGTACCAACACAGCAAAGCTGTTTTGGTTAGTGTTACAAGGTCAGATCAGTCAATCATCCAGATTGCTGCCCCTGCAACTACTGAAAAGGCTGCTGCCCCTCTTCAGGAGCCACACGTTTGTCTGGCCTCTCAACAGATACCCCTCCATTGTGGTTGCACCTACGGTACGGCTATCTGTATCGCTGAGGCACGCAAGCCTCCCCATCAACTCCAAGGTCGGTGGTTCATGGACCTTAGGCCTACTAAAAGCAAAAAGCCTTACATTAGGAAATAGTTTCACACTTCATTCATACGCTCCAATTTCTCTAGTATGAGATCAAAAAGTAGTAGTACGAAATTTTTATACTATCTTGGAATTGTCATGTTGTTCCATAATTTATGTGATTTCCCCATTTCTTCTCCTTCCTCATTCTAACAAACAGTCTTGTTATCACTAATTCTGTAACTATTCATGCCAATGTCAAAGCTTATTGGCAGATTAACTCTACTAACTCTGCCAGAATCACCGGTTTAGTTATCCCACAATTATTCTCCAGTTTGTACAATGTGTTTTCCGTGCTTCTTCCAGAATAGAATTGAAAGTGGCTGCTAGTGGGGGACTACACAACTGGCCCTTACTAGTATAGTGATATAGCCAAAATTTTTCTGTCAAAATTTTATTTTTCTTAGATACACTGAGAAAGTACTACGTAATCTTTCTTACCTGTTATTCATTTCTTTCCACTCCTGTAGTCTGAACCTATGGATTTAGCTAGTAATTATAACAATGCTCATCATTCGCAAACCCAGTCAACCACACAATCAGACAACAGTTGTCATTCATCCGTTCGGCCTTACTCCGCTCAGCTCGTATAGCCGCTTTTGTCTGTAGGAAAGTTTGTTTCTACATGCGACGAGGATTCCCCTGACACAGACATCATGTAAACTATGCACACATTCACAAATCAACTTACGATTCATTCAGAAATCAACTTAGAATGTGTTCAAAAATGTTCAAAAACCAACAGTGATGTGTTTCAAAGTCATATGAATAATCAATAGACTAACGTGCGCTGGACACTAGTCACTTTGTGAAACACGGTTTTTTCCCTCAATTTGCCCCCCCCCCCCCCCCCCCCCCGAATACTGGTCTGCTGCGCATGTGTGAATACAGTGACAGCTTGGGCGCAGCAGTAACATTTTTCCCGGTTGCATCTACCTGCTTGCTGCAAATGCTTACACAGCACTGAAACTAAAACCCTCTGTAAACTTTGATGAAGCCAATTGTATGAAAAATACTGAAAGGCTAATAAAAATATTCTATTCTATTCAGCCAACAGCCACATTTCTGTAGCCAGAAGCAGGAGAAGGTTCTACTCATACACAATTCAACTGCGCACGCGCATGAGCCCACTCGTAACTGCTAAAACGAATCTAATGTAAACAGCTATGATGTTACGCTCAACAGAGGCAATTTGTTGTTATGAAGCATTGCGTAGTCTTCCTAAAGCCTTTGACACATTTTGCTGTTGGCAGATGCTTGTATGAGCACTGTTTTGTTGCTATATATGGCGCATTTCCTTTGCAATTTAAGTTTTATTTTTGTTTTTTCTCTTGTTCATATTTTATTGTTGCAGTATTATTCTGGAATAGCGGTATACAGTAATATCCTTTGTTAGAGTATTGGTTCTTGCCAGTCAAAATCACAAAAATTTAACTGAAAACAAAAGCAATGAAAACTTCCAGGAATTCTAAAAAATTCCCAGGTCTTTCCCGGTTTTCTTCCCGGATGAAAAAATTCCCAGGTTTTTCCCGGATCTCCCGGTTGTCCCAGGTCGTATACACCCTCTATTAAGCTATCAATAGGAGATATATAGTGGCCATCTAGTACACAGCTTTTCATGATAGCAACTCCCTTTCTAATTTACTGGATTGACTTTAGCTGCTAGCTAAGTATGAATAGCAGCAAGTTGTACAGTGATAGTTTATGGTTAATACAGTAGACAATAAATTTCTACGATTTCCTTTCTTTTGTTAGTGTATACCTAGACTTGTTTTAAATACTTGAAGGTTCTCCTTCTTGATGGAATCTATGGAACACGACAAATGACTGGTGACTGAAACTTGAATTGCTTAAGGCTGAGTTGCTCTCTCAGTATATACAAAAAAAGCAGAACAAATTAACTGATATTAAGGTAGTCACTAACTATATTCCAAGTACTTGGCAGAATTGTAGGAATTTATTTAAAGACTGAACACTAAGAATGATATGTGATAGTGATACAATCTAAAATTTAACTACAAGAGATGTCAAAATGTATAAATAAAGTACCTTAAACTTTACAAAACTTATCAGCCCTAAAGTGCTGAAATGGATGAAAAGAAAGCTGACATATCACCAATTTATTTATAATTTACTGGATTAAATTTAGACAGCATACATTTTAACAGCACTAAGCAGTAGAGCGATAATTTAATGATAACACAGTATAAGATTAAATTTCTATAATGTAACTGGACAGATGAAAAACCTTCTCATCAAATGGCAGCAGGAGAGCACATACACATGTAGATCAAGGAAATTTGCAAGCTTTCAGAGCCAGTGACTCCTTCTTCTGGAGTATGGTTTGAAGGGGAAGGAAGAGGGCTGAAAGAAAAAGAACTAGCAAGGTATAGGAAATGGGGAGAGTTTGCAAAAGTCACCCAGAGATTTGCCATAAGGGATTAGAAGGAAAGATTGATTATTGGGGGCTGCACTAAACGAAACTTGAAAACCTGAGAGCTTAGAGGTGGTACATACAGTAATTATGCAAGACAGACATTACTGACAATGCTTAGTTTATAGAAGAGGAGTGATAGTTACTGGTACGGCTGTTTAGGGACCTAGAGAGGGACAGGAATAGAAAATATAGCTTGGACAGTGTTCTGAAAATATGCTACACTTCACTGCTGCCTCCAAGAGCAATGATAACTCATGATCACCACCCACAACTTTACAGTGTTCTCAACCTCTCATGTAAGGCACTCTCCCTTCCTGAGTCACCTCCATCACACTCCTGGCCTTGTGGTATGGTGCATCATCTCGTTAAGGATTACCACAGTCATTGGGAAATATGATTGTCATGAAGAGGTGTACACAGTCTGTACAAGTGTACAATACTCCTTGGCCACCACAGTGCTTTGCACAAGCTCCATTGTACTTATGGATGCCCATGTGAATGTTCCCCAGAACATGACGGAGCTGCTGCCAGCTTGTCTTTGTCTTGCAGTACAGATGTCAAAGAGCTGTTCCCTGGAAAACAATGGACTCACACCCAGCCATCATATGATGAAGAAGATATCAGGATACTTCCCACCATGCAACACTCTGCCACAGTACCAATGTTTAGTGCTGATGGCCACTTGTCCACTTCAGTCATAATTGCCGATGTCATGGTGTTAACATTGGCACATGCATGGGTCACTGGTTGGGAAGGACCACCCTTCGGAGTGGTCAGTGCACTGTCTGTTCAGACACACTTTTACTCTGCCCTGTGTTATAAGTATGACATTAGTTCCGCCACAGTTCATTGCCTGCCCTGTTTTACCAGTCTGCTCAGCCTACGATGTCTGACATCTGTAACATGGGTGGCCACACAACCCTACAATGTCTGGACATAGTTTCACCTTAGTTTCACCATGCATTGAAGACACTCAACACAGCACTTCTTGAACACCCGACAAGTTGTGCAGTTTCTGAAATGCTGTACCGAGCATCCAGGCCCTCACAATCTGTCCTTTGTCAAACTCATATCGATTGTGTACCTTTCCCATTCTACAAAATCATTCAAATGGCTCTGAGAACTATGGAACTTAACTTCTATGGTCATCAGTCCCCTATAACTTACAACTACTTAAACCTAAGTAACCGAAGGACATCACACACATCCATGCCCGAGGCAGGATTCGAACCTGCGACCGTAGTAGTCGCTAGTTCCAGACTGTAGTGCCTAGAACTGCTCGGCCAGCTGGCCCCATTCTACACATGGACAGCATGCTCACTGTTACTACCCACACAGTGAGTGTGCCTGACTAGCAGTCATCCCTTGCCAGGGGATGGTGCTATTGCCTGGATGGGTTTATATCAATAGCAGGTCCATGGTCATAATTTTCTGGCTGATCAGTGTATATCTGCTTTCGTTGATCACACCTACAAAGACTATGTTAAAGACACCAACCATTTCCTAGACTGTCTGAAATCTGTGGCCATCCTATACCCATCACGTGACTCGTTTGTCACCACAGATGCTACCACACTCTATACTGATGTCCTCCATGTACATGGTCTGTCTGCTACTGAACATTACCACAACCAACACCCACTTGATTCCAAACCTGTGACATTCTTCCTCTCAGCTGAACTGACTCTATACTTACCAACAACTACTTTACATTTGAGGGGCAGGCATACAAATAGATCTGGGGCTGGTCATGGGAACTGGAATGGCTCCTATGTCAACCATTTCCTGGGTTGGTCGGAGGGGGCTTTCCTGGGATCCATAAGCTTTCAGCCCCTGGCTTGGTTTAGATGACATCTTTGGCATATGGACTCACGGTGAGGCTGACAAGTGGAAATTCTTGCAGCCTCCAACACATTCTCCCAGTTAAATTTCAAATGGCCCTATTCTGAATACCACGCCACCTTCCTTGATGTCGACCTCATCCTTACTGAGCGTCAGCTCCACACTTCTGTTCACATTAAACCTACTAACAAACAATGATACATTGTGAAATTTCTGTGATTTCTTTACCTTCCATTTATGTATACCTTAACTCGTTAAACATCCCTGAATTCACTCATTCTTGAGGGGATCTATGGAACATGATGAATGAATGAACGGAGGAAAGGAATGAATGAAAGTGACTGAAACCGTATAGCTTGGCACCATTATGTCCTATGAAAAACATCTGAATTTCCAGCTGTGCGTCCCACCTTAGGACACTCATGTGATGATTATCATTGTACTAGGATTGCTTCCTCTATACTGTTTTTCATCTTGCAACAGATTGCTCGAAATTTTCACCAATGACAAAATGGTTAGCACTTAACGGCACTTCCATTTTTTACAGTAAAAAAACTATCAGCATTTACTATCATACTCTGGGATAAACTGATCTCAAGATTCTTAGCTTCCTCTTCAATATAATCTGTCAGCTTTACTAATGGCTTTATACCCTTGTCTTCTCAAGACTGACTAACGTGGCAAATGTTTGGGCATACTGGATTTGCACGATAATTAATTCTGCAACCAAGGATCATGATTTAGTCTGTTTAGTTTTCCTATATCACTTCAGAAACACATAAATAGTTTCTTACACAAGATGTAGCTTATTTCTTGTATTTGAGTTAGCACTTACTATAACCTTGATTTTGGAGGACCATTAAAATCTAGCCTTACTTCCATGTCATAAATGTGCATATTTATTTGCATGTTCCTTAATAAACTATCCATCAGGTCAAAATTACTACCAATTATTTCCATTTACTACATAATTTTTCCCGTGTTTCGAAATGTACTTCTTCCTTCCACTGCATGAGAAACAGTCTATTACCTACACCTTTAGACTCTTCAACAGATGTTACCTACCTATCCTTCAATTTTCTATTTGGATCCAAGTGTTCACTTCTTGAACAAACTGTTCTCTATGGTGACTATCGTACATGTCCTTTCTTCCAGTTTAACAGGAAAGCCTGTATCTCCATAAATTTGAATGTAACACGATCTTTTCATGATTAACTGTTTTCCTTGAAATGTTCCACCTTTTGTCTTGATGCCTGACCATTTTAATTTATAGTATGTAGCATAAATGTATTTAACTTGAAAATAAAAGTGAAGGAGAAATTTGTTGTTCTAACCAGACTGACAGATGCAGTGACTGCCATAAGAGCGACAACACCACATATGAAGGCAGTGCGTCTGTTGCGGTGATGCACGAGGACACTGGACATTGTCTGTAGGACAACAGGTAGCTGCTGAAATTCCTCAGCCATTACGAGAACGAGTGCACAGGTTAGCAGAAAAGTTGTCACTGACAGTGTCATTATCAGTACCACCGAACTGTGAACAGAAGACATGGCAAAATTAAGGCAGTTGTTAATGGCTTTATTGCTACAAAGCAAACATATCAAATGGAACAAGATATACAGAAGAAATTTAGCAATCACTTTGTAAAGGAAAATACTTCCAATGAGCTTTAATAAAGACTTTCAAGGAAATTCCTTAGGTATGAAACTATTCATCTCCATGGCATACACCGGTGCCCTTCACTAGAGCCTTAGAAAAATAAATGAAATTTTGGAATTTCCATCTCTGTAGTGCAGCTAAAAACTATTTGTAAAACCAGAAAAATCCCTATATGTGTACAACAACATATCGAATCATTATCATCATCAGCCATCTGACATTGGTGTTGCTCTTATTTGGAATAGGTCTCTATGCCTCGTGAATATTGTAAACCCCCCAATTCCCGCTTATCAGGTTTATGAGGCCTAACCTCTGGTAGCTGTTTCTAGTACACATATGTTGCTAAAACATAAAGCAAATTTTCAAAATCTGTATAGCTTACCTTGGCAAGATAATAGCTTGGCATATAACAACAAAGATCCATATTATGAAGCAGCACAGCATGTTGGATTTGAACATATCTTCCCGCAGTTGACAAAACTGAAACCAATTTCTTTTGTTATTATTCCCTACTGCACTTCAATCTTTAAATTTAAAGTAATAACTTAAAAAATAAAATAACAATGCTGGTCTGCTAGAAAATCAGGCTACCAGTCTACTGCTAGAATCATATTAGACATTAATTAGACCACACATTTTGTTAAGATTTCAGCTAAGCAGAGCTGCTCACACACTTTGACAAGCAGTTTACAGTAAACTACGAAATACAACATATATGTAGTTCATCTACATCTACATAATTACTTTGCAATTCACACTTTAGTGCCTGGCCAATGGTTCATCAAACCACTTTCACACAATTTCTCTACTATTCCACCCTCAAACCACACATGGGAAAAATGAACACTTATATGTTTCTGAGTGAGCTCTGATTTCTCTTGTTTTATTAAGATGATCTATTCTCCCAATGTAGGTGAGCATCAACAAAATATTTTCACATTTGGAGGAGAAAGTTGGAGATTGGAATTCCATGAAAAGATCTCATCACAATGAAAAATGCCTCTGTTGCTATCCAATTCACCCATATCTATGGTACTCCCTCCCTGTTTCATGATATTACAAAATAAACTTCCCTCCTTATACCTTTATTATGTCCTCCATCAATGCTATCTGGTAAGAACCCCATACTGCACAGCAATAATCTACCTGAGGACAAGTACGCACAGTGTAGGTAGTCTCTTTAGTTGATTTGTTTCATCTTCTAAGTGTACTGCCAATGAAACACAATAATTGGTATGCACTCCCCATAATATTTTCTATGTGACATTCCATTTTAAATTGTTTGTAACTGTTATCCCTTGGTATATAGTTGAATTGACAAACTTTACATTAGTGTGATTTATCTTGTAATGAAATTCCATGGATTCCTTTAAGTAGTCACATGGATTACCTCACACTTTTCATTATTTAGGTTCAACTGCAACTTTTCACACAATACAGATATCTTGTGTAAATCATTTTGCAATTGGTTTTGACCTTCTTATGACTTTACTAGGCAGTGAATGACAGTTCCAACTGCAAACAATCTATGATGGCAGCTCAGTCTTCTAATTATTTATACAGATTAGAAATAGTAGAGGGTTTATAATACACCATTGGGGAATGCCAGATCTCACATTTGCTGTACCTGATGGCTTTCGGTCAATTAGTATGAAATGTGACCCTTCTGACAGAAAATCATGAATCTAATTGCACAACTGAGATGGTACTCCCTAGAGATGCAATTTCATTAGAAGCAGCTTGTGAGGAAATCTTCTGGAAATCTATAAATATGTAATCAGTCTGAGATCCCCTGTTGAAAGTACTCATTACTTTGTGTAAATAAAGAGTTAGTTATGTTTCACACAAATGATATTTTATGATCTGTGCCATGTGTCAAGAGACTATTACCTTTGAGCTAATTCAAAAGGTTTGAACACAGTGTAAATTCCAAAGTCATACACCAAATTGACATTAGCACTATGGGTCTATAATTACTCATACTTCCTTTCTTGGGTATTGGTGTGATCTGTGCAACTTTCCAGTCTTTGGGTAACGATCTTTCATCAAGCAAGTGGTTGTATATGATTGCTAAGTATGGAGCTATTATAACAGTATGCTCTGAAAGGAATCTAATGGTACACAATCTGAACCAGAATACTTGCTTGATTAAGTGATTTGAGTTGTTTCTTTACAATGAGGATATCTACTTCCATGTTATTCATGTTGGCAATAGTTCTTATTTCAAATTCCTGAAATATCAACTTGGTGAAGAAATTTTGAAAATCCATATTCAATAACTATGCTTTAGTGGCACTGTCATGGATAGCATTACCACTGATATTGCAGGCTGAATGTAGATATTGCACATTGAAGGTATTGATTGTGTCTGCCACTGGTGTACTTTACATTTGACCAAAATCTTTTTGTATTTTTTGTCAAATTTTGAGAGAGAGTATTGTTATGGAAGCTATTAAAAGCATCTAATTTTGAAGTTGATGCAAAGTTTTGAGCTTCAGAAAAACATCGTCAATCTTGAGAGATTTTGTATTCTTTTGAATTTTACATGCTTTTTCTGTTGCTCCTGCAATAGTGTTCTCGCCAGTTTTGTGTAGCATGGGGACCAGCACCATTTTATTAATTTATTTGGTTATATCTCACAATTGTTATTGATACTATTTCTCTGAATTTAAGACACATCTGGTCTACACTTATGTAGTTAGTTTGGAAGCAATGAAGACTGCCCCTTAGGAAGATGTCAAGGGAATTTTTACCTGCTGTTTTAAATAGACGTATTTTATGTTTATTTTTTGTGGGTTTGGATTTTATGGTAGTTAGTCTCCCTACAATGATCTAGTGGTCACTAATCTCAGTATCTTTCATAATATTGTCCATTTACAAAGGATTATTTGTTGGTATGGGGTCAAGTATGCTTTTGCAACCATTTACAATTCGCATTGGCTCCTGAACCAATTGTTCAAAATAATTTTTGGAAAAAGCCTTTAGTACAATTCCAGATGCTGTTTTATGCCTAACACCAGGTTAAAACAAGTATTTTCTCCAAAAATAGGGTACATTTAAGTCACCAAGTATAACTGTATGAGTGTTGTACCTATCTTAAAAGAGAATCAAGATGTCTTTGAACTGTTCACCAACTGTATTTAATCTATCCTTTCTGAAGACTGCAAGTACTTTGTAAAAAAATTAGGCAGAACTTGTCTCAGGCTTTAGCCAGCTTTCAGTACCTTTAATGGTTTCTATTTATGTTTTTTTTTTCTTTTCAGCTCTGGTTCTTTCCCCACACAGATACTACAATTTACTACTACCATACCTACAGGAACAAGACTTCTGGTCAGGTGACTACAGGATTATAAACACAAAATCAAATAGGGGTAATGCAGGAGTAGGTTTAATAATGAATAGGAAAATAGGAATGCGGGTAAGCTACTACAAACAGCATAGTGAACGCATTATTGTGGCCAAGATAGATACGAAGCCCACACCCACTACAGTAGTACAAGTTTATATGCCAACAAGCTCTGCAGATGACGAAGAAATTGAAGAAATATATGATGAAATAAAAGAAATTATTCAGATAGTGAAGGGAGACGAAAATTTAATAGTCATGGGTGACTGGAATTCGAGTGTAGGAAAAGGGAGAGAAGTAAACGTAGTAGGTGAATATGGATTGGGGCTAAGAAATGAAAGAGGAAGCCGCCTGGTAGAATTTTGCACAGAGCACAACTTAATCATAGCTAACACTTGGTTTAAGAATCATGAAAGAAGGTTGTATAGATGGAAGAACCCTGGAGATACTAAAAGGTATCAGATAGATTATATAATGGTAAGACAGAGATTTAGGAACCAGGTTTTAAACTGTAAGACATTTCCAGGGGCAGATGTGGACTCTGACCACAATTTATTGGTTATGAACTGTAGATTAAAACTGAAGAAACTGCAAAAAGGTGGGAATTTAAGGAGATAGGACCTGGATAAACTGAAAGAACCAGAGGCTGGACAGAGTTTCAGGGAGAAAAAAAGGGAACAATTGACAGAAATGGGGGAAAGAAATACAGTAGAAGAAGAATGGGTAGCTTTGAGGGATGAAGTAGTGAAGGCAGCAGAGGATCAAGTAGGTAAAAAGACGAGGGCTGCTAGAAATCCTTGGGTAACAGAAGAAATATTGAATTTAATTGATGAAAGGAGAAAATATAAAAATGCAGTAAATGAAGCAGGCAAAAAGGAATACAAACGTCTCAAAAATGAGATCGACAGGAAGTGCAAAATGGCTAAGCAGGGATGGCTAGAGGTCAAATGTAAAGATGTAGAGGCTTATCTCACTAGGGGTAAGATAGATACTGCCTACAGGAAAATTAAAGAGACCTTTGGAGAAAGGAGAACCACTTGTATGAATATCAAGAGCTCAGATGGAAACCCAGTTCTAAGCAAAGAAGGGAAAGCAGAAAGGTGGAAGGCGTATGTAGATGGTCTATAGAAGGGCGATGTACTTGAGGACAATATTATGCAAATGGAAGAGGACGTAGATGAAGATGAAATGGGAGATACGATACTGCGTGAAGAGTTTGGCAGAGCACTGAAAGACCTGAGTCGAAACAAGGCCCCCGGAGTAGACAACATTCCATTGGAACTACTGACGGCCTAGGGAGAGCCAGTCCTGACAAAACTCTACCATCTGGTGAGCAAGATGTATGAAACAGGTGAAATACCCTCAGACTTCAAGAAGAATATAACAATTCCAATCCCAAAGAAAGCAGGTGTTGACAGATATGAAAATTACCGAACAATCAGTTTAATAAGCCACAGCTGCAAAATACTAACACGAATTCTTTACAGACAAATGGAAAAACTAGTAGAAGCCAACCTCATGGAAGATCAGTTTGGATTCCGTAGAAATACTGGAACACGTGAGGCAATACTGACCTTATGACTTATCTTAGAAGAAAGATTAAGGAAGGGCAAACCAACATTTCTAGCATTTGTAGACTTAGAGAAAGCTTTTGACAATGTTGACTGGAATACTCTCTTTCAAATTCTAAAGGTGGCAGGGGTAAAATACAGGGAGCGAAGAGCTGTTTGCAATTTGTACAGAAGCCAGATGGCAGTTATAAGAGTCAAGGGACATGAAAGGGAAGCAGAGGTTGGGAAGGGAGTAAGACAGGGTTGTAGTCTCCCCCCGATGTTATTCAATCTGTATATTGAGCAAGCAGTAAAGGAAACAAAAGAAAAATTCGGAGTAGGTATTAAAATCCATGGAGAAGAAATAAAAATATTGAGGTTCGCCGATGACGTTGTAATTCTGTCAGAGACAGCAAAGGACTTGGAAGAGCAGTTGAATGGAATGGACAGTGTCTTGAAAGGAGGATATAAGATGAACATCAACAAAAGCAAAATGAGGATAATGGAATGTAGTCGAATTAAGTCGGGTGACGCTGAGGGAATTAGATTAGGAAATGAGACACTTAAAGTAGTAAAGGATTTTTGCTATTTGGGGAGCAAAATAACTGATGATGGTCGAAGTAGAGAGGATATAAAATGTAGACTGGCAATGGCAAGGAAAGCGTTTCTGAAGAAGAGAAATTTGTTAACATCGAGTATTGATTTAACTGTCAGGAAGTCATTTCTGAAAGTATTTGTATGGAGCGTAGCCATGTATGGAAGTGAAACATGGACGATAAATAGTTTGGACAAGAAGAGAATAGAAGCTTTCGAAATGTGGTGCTACAGAAAAATGCTGAAGATTAGATGGGTAGATCACATAACTAATGAGGAAGTATTGAATAGGATGGGGAGAAGAGAAGTTTGTGGCACAACTTGACCAGAAGAAGGGATCGGTTGGTAGGACATGGTCTGAGGCATCAAGGGATCACCAATTTAGTATTGGAGGGCAGTGTGGAGGGTAAAAATCATAGAGGGAGACCAAGAGATGAATACACTAAGCAGATTCAGAAGGATGTAGGTTGCAGTAGGTACTGGGAGATGAAGAAGCTTGCACAGGATAGATTAGCATGGAGAGCTGCATCAAACCAGTCTCAGGACTGAAGACAACAACAACAACAACAACAACATACCTACAGACCTTAGGTCTAACCTTATCCTTTATTTAACCTGTACTCTTTGAGAATGATACTATTTTTGTTCTGTCTCAGGACTATCTAACCTAAAAAACCACCCAATTCACTCCCAAAGCCCCAGCTACCCATGTAGCCACCTCCTGTATATAAAGGACCCCTGACCTATTAAGCAGAACCTGATAACTGACCAACCTATGGTGCAAATCGAGGAATCTACAGTCTACATGGACACAGAAATGCCTGAGCTACTGATTCAGATTCTCCACTCAGCTCTGGGCTACAAGTCTCCAATTGGTCTGTTCAACAATGGTAAAACAATGTTTATGTATTTTCTTAGCAAACATACAGTATAATGTCTTTATTTTCTTACATTACTTTCTCACTGTTAAGTATTATGCTAGGTTAAAGAAAATGGCAGTTCAACATCAAATACTGATTGAGTTGAAACAATGTTAAGCAGATTGAATATTAAACAAAAATTGAGGAAGGGGTATTGTACCAATATTTCACACAACCCAATATAGACTTAATTTTACTACTGTTTGGCAAAATTTGTATACATATTGGAAATCTACATTTGTAGCTATATCCATACTCCATAAGCCACCATAAGGTTTGAATAAGATGGTTCATACCATTCTAGTTTCATTTACTGCCATTCTGTTCCACCCATGGATGGTATGAAGGAAGAAAAACAGTCAGTAGCCCCTCCGAATAAGTGCAAATTTCTTTGATTTTGGTGTTGTGATCGTTACATGAATGTATTTTGAAGAGTCTTCATTTTTGTTGACTCATTTTGGAATGAGGCCACTTAGAATTTTGAGTGTAAAACTCTCCACACTGCATGTTATTTGCTTTGCAACGTCTCCCACTGCAGTTTGTTGAGCAGTTGAGTGGCACACTCTTATTGACTAAACAATCCCATGATGTGAAACTTGAGTGTCTTCTGCATACAAAATGCTCAAACAACGTATGGGAATGCAGCCAGGTGATGTCTTTGACAACAGGCTGAATTTCTATAAGATGTGCGAACAAAATATGTGATGAACTATGCAACACTTCTTTCAATCTTTCCAACTCTTCCATTAAACCAACTCCGTAAGGCTCCCACACTGATGAAAAATAATCATTAATTGGTCAAATAAGTGTCTTATAAGTGACCTTCGTCACAAGTTAACCACACTTCCTTAAGATTCTTCCAATAAAGCTGAGCCTGGCATCTGCCTTTCCCATGGCTAGATTCATGAAGTAGTTCCATTTTAAACTGATCCAGACACAAATCCCTAGATACCTGCAGTTTGTGACAGATTCCAACCACTGATCATTGATCCCATAGTCAAACAATATTGCATCTTAGTACATGAATTACATTATATTTGTTTAAGTTTGGACTCCCCTGTGTATCTTTCCACCATGTGCTGACAATGAGCAAATATCTCTGCCTTTTTATAAGAAGTTTCAAAGATGTCACTTGCTTGTACACAACTGTGCCATTGGTGGAGACCTTGAAAGTTATCAACAAGATCATGTACATAAACTGCATACAGCATCCACCATATCAAATTTCATTTGCTTACCATTATGTCTACCCATTAAGAACACCATACTGAGTTCTGACTGTTATGAAATATTAAATCTAATTACATTTCTTTAGATGTTTTGTACACATACATTTTTTTTGACTAGGTAATAGTGTGGAATTCTCAGGTTTTCTGGAAGCCAAGAAACACAATGCCACCTGAGCTTCTTTATCTGTCTTATGGATCTCATGAGTAAAAGATACACAGTTTTACATGACTGATGCTTGCAGAAGACACACTGATTCTCATATAGGAGTTGTTTGGTCTCCATAAAAGTCATCATATGCAAGCAGCACAATAAATGTTTCATAATTCTAAAATAATTGTCTTGACAGCTGTCGTAGTCTTAAATCAGTTATGTCTCTGCCTCTCTGAACATAGCTTTGGTTACGTTATACACCTGTGGACATCTTCCAACACAGAAACAGATGATTGCTTCAAAGTGGACCAACAGTACAGCCTTATATTTTCACTATCAAACAGAAAAGTAACAACTATGAATGACCTGCACTGTTAAGAATTACTAGTGCATTAATGGAAAATCCTGGGTAGAAAGTAAACATTGGTATGAAGAAGGAGAAAAAGGAAGATGGAAGGAAGAGTAGGATTGAACATCTCATCACAGATGGGGGTCAATAGAAATGGAGCACTAGCACAGCTTGGGGAAGAACAGGGAAGGAAATCAATCATGTCCTTTGCAAAGACACCAATATGAGATTTGCCTTCAGTGATTTATGAAAACCAGAAGAAATCTGAAATAGAATGGCTGTATGGAAAGTTGAACCACTGTCCTTAATGCAAAGGCAGTATCCTGCAATTGTGCTACCTTACTCATTAGGCACGCCCATAGCAAATTTGCATTTTTCATCAGGACAACCAAAAATTGGTTAGGTGAGCTACAAAAAAGGAATGTAGACAAGGAGGTCACCAGATATGGAGCTCAAGCTGGTATTAGTAAAGGATGGTGAAGGGAATCATTATAAGTGATTTATGGATGTTATGGAAAACCCAACTCTGTGTGGCTGGACATTGATTTGAATTGGTATTCCTCTGAATATCAGCCCAGAGTGTTACCAAATGCAGCTTAATTAGGTAGCTGACATAGTCGTCAATATATTTAAAATGTGTCCAGCCATTGATTAGTAGTTCTTATGCACAGTGAGTGATTACTCCGGTTATAGCATTACATATTAAAAAGAACTTTAATTCAAAGCAACTGCACATCTAGCTTATAATTCTTTCAATAAATGAACTGGAATTGGTCTTAGATTTTCAAACCGCAAGGTTTCACATTTAGGAAAATAGCAACAGCAACTGCCTACAGAGAAGAAGATTTAAAACATCAAACAAATTTCTTCTTATTTTTTCTGGGTGAGTCATCATGTGAATATGTAGACTTATGCAGCTACCTGCAGAAATATTTTCTGGCTTAGACAGTAAGTGGACTTGTGTGTCCTATGTTGAATACTTCTTGCACAGGCAGGCTAGCTCGGAATTCTGAAGACCACAACAATAACAATAACAACAACAAACAATATGCTATACACATGGAAAAGTATCTGAGTTATGGAATTTTCATTATTTATCTATGGACCTACCAAGCAGTGCACATTGTAGATTGATTGTCAATGTAATTTGTTACTCATGAGGTGTTATCAAACATGTCATACACAAAAAAGTCTAGCCTTTTCATTGGAAAGTACATAGCTAATCAAGCATTCTGCAGATGAACAGGCAACAAATTAAATTTGTCAAGGATTCAAACATGTGGACCTCAGATCTCATGAGCACACTAGACATATCGCACAACTGCAAACAATCTCGTGCACCTGATGACAATTCTATCACCCAATCAATTTTAGATGTACCTCCAGCTGATGAATTATTATTAGTTTTAGTATTGGAGGGCAGCGTGGAGGCTAAAAATCGTAGAGGGAGACCAAGAGATGAATACACTAAGCAGATTCAGAAGGATGTAGGTTGCAGTAGGTACTCAGAGATGAAGAATCTTGTGCAGGATAGAGTAGCATGGAGAGCTGCATCAAACCAGTCTCAACAACAACAACATAAGAACTCGATACATATTTTCAAGAAACTACTGTTTTCTCTGTAATTAACACATGCACCTTATTTTTCTTGGATATATTTTTCAAAATCAATCTATGGAATACATTTACTGTTCACATTATTGATGAATGATGAAAATACATATATATTTTATCTAAATAGCTCCATAACATCAGCAGATAGTAAATATTATGATCCATACCTAAGAGTAAAACAATCAGTATGATGCTCTAAGGCAGAAAGGAAGCACCTGATTGGTACAGGAGCAACAATATTAGAGCATGAAATTGGAAAATGTACATTAAATAATAATGCTTGAATTTTAAAAGTAGTCTGATTACAGGGGGGAAGAAAGCAGGCAGGAGATTAAAAAAAAGTACTGGAAAAGGAGCTGCTCATGATGTCAAAGTGGGGCATACTACAAGAGATAAAGTGTCAAAAGCCTGAGTATTAACAGTGGACTGACGGTAAATCATAAATCAAACGTGAGATCTTTCAATTGGCTATATGTGGCTGCAGAAGGGGTGAAATGTGAAAAAGTTGGTAGGGGAAAAAGAATAAAGCAAATAAAGAGAAACAAGAGAAAAAGAAATGTGAAGAAAGACATATCACAGGAGACTGTAAAGGCAATGGATAAATGTTGGGAGAGACAAACTAAACTTGCACTTCAGATAATTTCATTTACAGCCAATGCAGCTCACTTTTATAATCCCTTCATTGCTGATTTCAGTACATATTTGCCACCTCCAGACATCTTAACTGTGTGATACAAGTAGACTTTGTCATATGTGACTACATATGATATGCACTTGAAGATAATCCACAGCATGACTTGTGCGGAATGAAACACAAACTGGGTGTACAATGTGAATACTGTTTTCCTGCTATTGAATGAAACAAGATCACACATGGCCACCTAACCACAGGCAGTCCAAAAACCAAATGGCTTAAACACTAAACATATAACAGACATCACTATTCCTTGTTCTGAGGTTATACACTAGACTCTTGCTAAACCAGCCATTCCTCGCACATATGAGTGCCGGATTAGTGGAAGTGACAGATTTTTGAGTGTGTCTAAAATTTAATGTAAACACATAGGGATTGTACTTTATCAAATCAAAGGATACATTCATTAAAAAAAAAAAAAAAAAAAAAAAAAAAAAAAAAAAAAAAAAAAAAAAAACCTTAGTCCTTGAGTGTATACATGCATATAAGTATCACTCGACATTCACTATGAAACATGTCCCAAAGTTTTAGTTGTCTCCGTGGTGATACGTGACAGTAGTATGCTTTATCACACAATGGCTTTGCAATCATTTCATAGGTCCTGCTATGTTTCTGATTGTTGCATAATGTACTACAACAAGACGTCCTCAGCTTCAGCACCAGCAGTTCAAGACATCCTCATGTTCTCTCCTCCTATGTCCTCTTCTTTATCAGTTTCATCTTGACTTTCCTGTGAGCTTATGATTACCTCTTTTCTGCTGAAGTATGGTCATAAATAAATGTTTGTCGAACACTGTTCCCAGCAACAATGGTTTTCTGTGAAGGACCTCAGCTCAGTTTATATCTAATTTCGAGTTTCTGCTTGAGGTCTAGCATAGCGTGTTTGCCTTTAGAAACCATGATAAAGATTCGTAATGGAAGCCACAGTTTCAAATTTTACAGAAATGTTGAACATTATAATTAACCAACAACATTGTTGCAGATAAAATTTCATTATTGTAGGTGTCATTTCAGGTTGAACATATAGAAGCTGAAAGTGTGCTGGATTATTGAAAGGCTGGACTACCGAGGGCCGTATTAGTGAGAGTCTAGTGCATATTGTCTATATCAATACTGTTTTGTCGTTCAATTGCATTCTGCTAGAGTGAAGGTCCCACACACTCATTAGGTTGAACATTTGATTAAAAGAAAAATACTCCTGAGAAAACTACATATTTATGAGACAGAACTGCTTGTCAATTGACCTTCAGAATACAAAATGTCAGTCCTGCTGGCAGACACACATAAAAGTATGTCTATCAGCAGTAGGGTTGCCATTTTGCCCCCTAGAGGTTACTATGATCCAGAATTTATGTCTCATAATTTTACAATGGTATAATCATATGCAAATGTCAATAATGTGATACTTAATATCTAAAAACAAAGTTTATGTGACTTACCAAACAAAAGCGCTGGCAGGTCGATAATACACAAACAAACACAAACATACACACAAAATTCAAGCTTTCACAACCAACGGTTGCTTCTTCAGAAAAGAGGGAAGGAGAGGGAAAGACGAAAGGATTTTAAGGGAGAGGGTAAGGAGTCATTCCAATCATGGGAGCGGAAAGACTAACCTTAAGGGGAAAAAAGGACAGGTATACACTCGCACACACCCACACACGTACACACGCACACACGTACACACGCACACACACACGCACACACACACACACACTCACACACACACACACTCACACACACACACACACACACACACACACACACACACACATCCATCCGCACATACACAGACACAAGCAGACATTTGTAAAGGCAAAGAGTTTGGGCACAGATGTCAGTCGAGGTGGAAGCACAGAGGCAAAGATGTTGTTGAAAGACAGGTGAGGTATGAGGAGCGGCAACTTGAAATTAGCGGAGGTTGAGGCCTGGCAGATAACAAGAAGAGAGGATATACTGAAGGGCAAGTTCCCATCTCCGGAGTTCTGACAGGTTGGTGTTAGTGGGAAGTATCCAGATAACCCGGACGGTGTAACACAGTGCCAAGATGTGCTGGCCGTGCACCAAGGCATGTTTAGCCACACGGTGATCCTCATTACCAACAAACACTGTCTGCCTCTGTCCATTCATGCGAATGGACAGTTTGTTGCTGGTCATTCCCACATAGAAAGCTTCACAGTGTAGGCAGGTCAGTTGGTAAGGCCAGACGTACCAACAATTAAAGGGAACAGCCATGGGTACCAGGATGGCTCCCTCGTACGCCAACCTATTCATGGGTCGCTTAGAGGAAGCCTTCTTGGTTACCCAGGCCTGCCAACCCAAAGTTTGGTACAGATTTATTGATGACATCTTCATGATCTGGACTCACAGTGAAGGAGAACTCCAGAATTTCCTCTCCAACCTCAACTTCTTTGGTTCCATCAGATTCACCTGGTCCTACTCCAAATCCCATGCCACTTTCCTTGACGTTGACCTCCATCTGTCCAATGGCCAGCTTCACTCGTCCGTCCACATCAAACCCACCAACAAGCAACAGTACCTCCATTATGACACCTGCCACCCATTCCACATCAAACGGACCCTTCCCTACAGCCTAGGTCTTCGTGGCAAACGAATCTGCTCCAGTCCAGAATCCTTGAACCATTACACCAACAACCTGAAAACAGCTTTCGCATCCCGCAACTACCCATCTGACCTGGTACAGAAGCAAATAACCAGAGCCACTTCCTCATCCCCTCAAACCCAGAACCGCCCACAGAAGAACCACAAAAGTGCCTCACTTGTGACAGGATACTTTCCGGGACTGGATCAGACTCTGAATGTGTCTCTCCAGCAGGGATACGACTTCCTCAAATCCTGCCCTGAAATGAGATCCATCCTTCATGAAATCCTCCCCACTCCACCAAGAGGGTCTTTCCGCCGTCCACCTAGCCTTCGTAACCTCTTAGTACATCCCTATGAAATCCCCAAACCACCTCCCCTACCCTCTGGCTCCTACCCTTGTAACCATCCCTGGTGTAAAACCTGTCCCATGCACCCTCTCAACACCACCTACTCCAGTCCTGTAACCCGGAAGGTGTACACGATCAAAGGCAGAGCCACGTGTGAAAGCACACATGTGATTTACCAACTGACCTGCCTACACTGTGAAGCTTTCTATGTGGGAAAGACCAGCAACAAACTGTCCATTCGCATGAATGGACACAGGCAGACAGTATTTGTTGGTAATGAGGATCACCGTGTGGCTAAACATGCCTTGGTGCACGGCCAGCACATCTCGGCACAGTGTTACGCCGTCCGGGTTATCTGGATACTTCCCACTAACACCAACCTGTCAGAACTCCGGAGATGGGAACTTGCCCTTCAGTATATCCTCTCTTCTCGTTATCCATCAGGCCTCAACCTCTGCTAATTTCAAGTTGCCGCCGCTCATAGCTCACCTGTCTTTCAACAACATCTTTGCCTCTGTACTTCCGCCTCGACTGACATCTGTGCCCAAACTCTTTGCCTTTACAAATGTGTGCTTGTGTCTGTGTATGTGCGGATGGATATGTGTGTGTGTGTGCGCGAGTGTATACCTGTCCTGCTTTCCCCTTAAGGTAAGTCTTTCCACTCCCGGGATTGGAATGACTCCTTACCCTCTTCCTTAAAACCCACATCCTTTCGTCTTTCTCTCTCCTTCCCTCTTTTCTGAAGAAGCAACCGTTGGTTGCGAAACCTTGAATTTTGTGTGTATGTTTGTGTATCTATCAACCTGCCAGCACTTTTGTTTGGTAAGTCACATCAACTTTGTTTTTAGATATATTTTTGCCACGTGAAATGTTTCCCTGTATTATAATGTGATACTTTGTATGATATGGTTAACAGATCTGAAAATGAGAAATATATTTCAAAACATGACAACGAGATTGCAAAAAATGTGCAGTTATAAATACAACTAAAATTATTTCATGGTGAAAACATCATGAGAAAAATGGAAAGAAAATATATTAATTTTTTGTGTTAAATAAAATTGTTTTTGTAGTAAATTACCATGACAAGTGCACCAAACAGTGACTGAAATGAAATGGGGAGCATTAATGCACAAGCAAAGTTGAAAAAGTTGAAGATTACATTTCTGTTTCCTCTCTATGTGTCAGTCCCCCTGTCATTCCTTCTATCACAATGACTATACTTATGTAAACAAAAAAATGAATGTTTATTTGACATATTTGAGAAATAGTAGCTGTGTGACAGTATTTTCCAAGACGCCCTATTCTGTGACTCGTGTTATAATTTTTCACTGTCTTTTTGCATGTTTATTTTTAACATCTGCTTCTTCACATCTTTATATTTCAATGCTGTCTACATTTCATTTTCTCATGTCATATACTCATCTTTTCTTCTGTCTTCTGATAGGATTTAAATACAACAGCAGCCATAATTACCCATTTCCTACCAGTACATCTGGGACCAAATTCTGTATCAAACTTGGGGCTGAATGTACACAACTGTGGATAAATATGCATTTAAGTAGTATCAGAATTTCCATTTATCTATTTATTACAACAATGATTTTGCATGTTTAACCTGATATACCTTCTTTTCCATAGAATTATCCTTAAAATGTAGCGTCCATGCATTAACATTAGCATCCCTCATCCTTTTATTGCTTTCAATTTCTATGCTGTGATCAATGATTTCATCAACTTGTTCAGCCATAGTGAGGTGATGAATATCCGGTGGAGGTGATTTGTGACCTGCTTCATCATCGTCATCATCAGTATCATCATTTTGGAATGGATCTCCCATAGCTCCATTGCTATAGTCAAGCTGCAAACAAAATTTACATTTCAGTGTACAAGCATAAGCTGTGCAAGGAATTACAAACAGACCACAAAAATCTTTGAGAAGGAGAGAAACTTTTTGAGTTCTTTCCTTCTATGATACATATGGCATACCAGTGCATGCATCCCTGATGTCCCTACCGAGTATCACCAGTTGCCTTTTTCTGTAATTTCTAAATCTATTTTCATTTTTTTCCCAATGATATGTACATGAAGAAAGGGTAACTAAAAGCAGCTTATAGTACGAATCTTTCTGGCAGATTAAAATTGTGTGCCAGACCCAAACTCGAACTCAAGGCCTTTTGCTTTTGTGGCCAAGTGGTTTATGAGCTACCCAAGCATGACTTATGACCTGTCTTCACAGCTCTACTGCCACTGGTACCTCATCTCCTACCTCCCAAACTTCACACAATTTTTGCAAAACTTGCACTCCTTGGAGAAAGGACATGGGGCAAGACAGCCCGCGGGTTGTATCCAGAATGAATTTTTGGTTCTGCTGTTGAGTGTGCATGATGTGAAATTTCCTAGCGGATTAAAACTGTGTGCCAAACCAAGACTTGAACCCAGGACCTTCACCTTTCATCTGCAAGTGCTCTACCAACTGAGCCACCTAAGCATGACTCATGACCCATCCTTACAGTTTTACTTCTGCTGGTACCTTATCTCCTACTTTCCAAACTTCACAGAAGTTCTCCTGTAAAACTTTCCCATGAATCTTCCAGGACTAGCATTTCTGGAAGAAAGGATATGTAAAGGCATGTCTTTAAACTCTGAAGAGGAGTGTTACATTACATTACATTTATCGTTTTCCATGGATCCCTTGGGGAGGAGTCTCTGGGATGTGGAAAGAGTCAATTGTTTTCTTAGGTACATCGATATTGTACAATTCTAATGCAGATAGAGTTATGAGCTATAATCCTTATGAAGATATTCATCGATGGAGTAGGAGGAGTTGGCCAACAGGAAGTTCTTTAATTCACTCTGAAACAGATTTTTATCACTTACAAGACCTTTGATATGCTCTGGTAAGTTACTGAATCCATGTACTTGACTCCTTTTTGCACCAATGTTAAGCTTTTATAGTTCTTATACAGATTGTTTATGGTTCTGGTATTGTAATCATGTTTTGCACTATTTTTTTGTAAAGAGACATGTTGGAAATGACAAAGGACATCAATGAGTATATGTACTGAGAAGTAGTGGTTAGAATACCAAGTTTCTTAAAGAGGTCTCTGCATGTTGATCTAGGGCTGACATGAGATATAATTCTAATGACTCATTTCTGAATTTTGAAAATGTTCTCTTTGTGAGAGAAGTTTCCCCAAAAGGTGATTCCATTACTCATTAGTGAATGGAAGTAGGCCGAATAAACTAACCTCAACATTTTTAGATCACCTATTTCTGCTATCATGTATACTGCAAATGCAGCTGAACTAAGGTGTTTCATTAAGTCTAGAGTGTGAGTTTTCCAATTTAGGTTGTGGTCAATTTGTAGCCCTAAGAATTATACACTGTCTACAGCTTTAAGTCCATGGTTTGAATACATTATACTTATAGGGTCAGGTATTCTTTATGAGGTACTAAACTGTATGTATTGGGTCTTGTCAAAATTCAGTGACAATCAATTTGCTGTGAACCACCCATTGATATTTACAAATATTTCATTAGCTGATTGCTCAGTGAGATCACGGGTACTGTTTTTTATACCATCTGCAAATAAGGCAAAATTTGCATTTTGTGACACTGCATATGGAAGGTCATTAATATAATAAATAGGAACAACAAGGGACCTAAAATAGAGCCTTGGGGCACCCCTTGTCTGATGGTTTCATATTTTGAATGACTATTGTTATGTGGTAAGCCTGATACAGAGACACACTGTTTTCTATTAAAAATATAGGATGAGAACCATGAGCCTGCTACTCCTGTTATTTCATAATATTTTAACTTTTGTATAAGGGTATAACACAATCAAAAGTTTTAGCCAGATCAGAGAATTTGCCAAGTGGTAACAACGTTTGATTTATTGATTCTAATACATCATCTGTAAAAGTGAATATAGCTTGATCAGTTGACAATCCCTTCCGAAATCCAAACTGACTGTGGATGGGAATATTTTCCTGTACTAAGTGTTTATAAAGCCTATTGTACATAACCCTTTGAAACACTTTTGAAAATATTGCCAATAATGAATTGGGACAGAAGTTTTCCACTGGTGATTTGTCTCCTTTTTTGTGTAATGGTTTGACAATAGCATATTTAAGCCTATCTGGAAAAGTATCACTGTGGAGGGATTCATTACATAAGTAACTCAGTATGTCACGAAGTTCTGAGGAGGAACATTTAATTATGGCAGTGCTGATTTAATCATAACCATTGGAGCCTTTGTTTTTAAGAGAGCTAATAATATTAGAAATCTCTTTCAGTGAGGTAGGATATAGTTTAATTTTATCAAACTTTTGTGGAAATGCATTTTTTTCAACATTCTAAGCTGTCTTCTGAGGAACTGTGCAAACCTAAGTTGTCTGCTATTGAAAGGAAAAATTTGTTGAAAGTGTCTGCAATTTTGAAGGTATCTCTAATCAACTCATTATTTACATTTAACATAATTTCCTCATTTGACTGATTAGTTTTTCCTGTTTCACTTTTTACTATGTTCCATATAGTTTTTATCTTCTTATTAGAGGCATTTATGTTTTCTTGAAAATATATACAGTTTTAGGTTCTGATTACTTTGTTTAGAATTTTACAACATAACTTGTAATGTGATTTAGCTCTGTAGTCATCATTTTCCCTTGACATTAAGTACAGTCTGCTTTTTGTTTCGCAAGATACTTTTATTCCATTTGTAATCCAAGGTTTTGAAACATTTAATCTATTTGCTTGAGTGTGTGCTGATATGAAATTTCGTAGCAACAGTCTCAGTCTGGTACACAGTTTTAATCAGCCAGGAAGTTTGATATTAACATAGACACCACTGCAGAGTGAAAAATTCGTTCTGGGAGTTTATTGAATGTACATGTGGGATCAAATGTCAATGTAAATCATCATTTTAGTTCTCTCATATTGTCTGAATTATAGTTTTATGTACTGAGTTGACAGAAGGCTCAAATAAGACTGGTTTTATTATCATTCAATAGGGCTTGCAGTAAGGACTGACTATAGTTACTGTCCCATGTTACCCTGTCTTTACAGTACCAGAGAACACAGTACAATGTCACAGCTATATTCTGT
Source organism: Schistocerca gregaria (assembly GCF_023897955.1). Taxonomy (NCBI): domain Eukaryota; kingdom Metazoa; phylum Arthropoda; class Insecta; order Orthoptera; family Acrididae; genus Schistocerca; species Schistocerca gregaria. The sequence goes on from NC_064921.1 coordinate 866,032,383, forward strand.
CAATTCTGGATATGTGTATTATTACTAATATTTTGCTTTCATGGTCAATAAAATATCTGAGTATCGTACCAGGACAAGTAAAATTAGAATCTGAAAATTTTTTGTATGTAATCAGAAACAAAATGATGCAGTCCTTTGTTACTGTATATCACATGAATCATACAATAAGCACTTTTTGTGATGGGTAGGTGAAGTCCATTCAAACAAAAATACGCACCTGATGCCCTTAACAGCTACATGTAGTGTATAGACATATTCAGCAACAATCAATACCTCATTAATTATCAGTATCTCAAGTTTAGTAGCACAGAGACACTTGCTAGATTCCAGCAACAACATCGGCTAATATTAGCAAAACATGTGAATAGATATAAAGGGAACAAATACTATCTTTTTGTTTTTCATTGAAGATACACACTAAGCACTGAATATTTGGATCATTATAATCAGCCCTACACTGAGGGAAGAAGCATGCATGATCATGCAGGTAGCAGTGATGCAGTATGTATTACAGGCTGCCAGGAAAACAGAGAAATCATGCATTGGAAAGCCCAGGTTGAAATGTCAACAACATTATGAAAAGGTAGGATTGCTATTCACTATAAAGATGACACGATGAATTGCAAACAGGTACAATGAAAAATAGTTGTTTCTTTGTGCCTGTCTGCAACTCAAAATGTTATCTTTACAGAGAGAAATCACACAGTTTGATTCCATGTACATAATACAGGGAAAGTTACTGATTTAGACAAACTGGATGAAACACAGATTATAATGGTCATAAGATGGAAACAAGCACCATGGAAATGGTGAGACACATTTTGAATTCATGTGATGGCATTAATAGTATCTATCAGAATGTTAGAAGGAATTGCATATTTAATATATGAAGTGCTACCTTCTATTTTTAAGTGTCCCAACTTCTGGCTAGTCAAATGTGGCAGGTCCCAACTTTTGACTTGCCAAAGGTGGCAATCCTACACAAGCTACATGAGGGATGAAGTTTCATATGCGATTTTACTCAAAGTATAAACAGCCATAGGCTTATTTAAGACTACAATACACTGCATTCTGCATATATTTCACTGTATAACAGATTTGTTCTGTCAATAAAATTCTCAGTGTTTGTGACCACATTATCATTATGTAAAATTCTCCTACATTTTGGCTACTGTAGCAAATGGCCTTCCCCAGGGTATTTTAAGAGATGCCAAGTATGGAAAGAAGCTATCAATAATGGGAACAAAAGAATATGGGAGGGGGTCCAGGAGCCCTTGCCCAGAACTGCTTTTAAAATTTGACGATAAAAAAATCTTGATTTGGAGCCTAATTATAAGGCTTGAAAAGTAAAATTTTTGGCCTTTAGCTCCTAGTAAGAAAGACAAGGTAGGGTGCTGGAACTTTAAAAATTATAATCAGGGTTTTGTTTCCCAAAATACACTCCTGGAAATTGAAATAAGAACACCGTGAATCCATTGTCCCAGGAAGGGGAAACTTTATTGACACATTCCTGGGGTCAGATACATCACATGATCACACTGACAGAACCACAGGCACATAGACACAGGCAACAGAGCATGCACAATGTCGGCACTAGTACAGTGTATATCCACCTTTCGCAGCAATGCAGGCTGCTATTCTCCCATGGAGACGATCGTAGAGATGCTGGATGTAGTCCTGTGGAACGGCTTGCCATGCCATTTCCACCTAGCGCCTCAGTTGGACCAGCATTCGTGCTGGACATGCAGACCGCATGAGACGACGCTTCATCCAGTCCCAAACATGCTCAATGGGGGACAGATCCGGAGATCTTGCTGGCCAGGGTAGTTGACTTACACCTTCTAGAGCACGTTGGGTGGCACGGGATACATGCGGCCGTGCATTGTCCTTTTGGAACAGCAAGTTCCCTTGCCGGTCTGGGAATGGTAGAACGATGGGTTCGATGACGGTTTGGATGTACCATGCACTATTCAGTGTCCCCTCGACGATCACCAGAGGTGTACGGCCAGTGTAGGAGATCGCGCCCCACACCATGATGCCGGGTGTTGGCCCTGTGTGCCTCGGTCATATGCAGTCCTGATTTTGGCACTCACCTGCACGGCACCAAACACGCATACGACCATTATTGGCATCAAGGCAGAAGCGACTCTCATCGCTGAAGACGACACGTCTCCATTCGTCCCTCCATTCACGCCTGTCGCGACACCACTGGAGGCGGGCTGCACGATGTTGTGGCGTGAGCGGAGGACGGCCTAACGGTGTGCAGGACCGTAGCTCAGCTTCATGGAGACGGTTGCAAATGGTCCTCGCCAATACCCCAAGAGCAACAGTGTCCCTAATTTGCTGGGAAGTGGCGGTGCGGTCCCCTACGGCACTGCGTAGGATCCTACGATCTTGGCGTGCATCCGTGCGTCGCTGCGGTCCGGTCCCAGGTTGACGGGCACATGCACCTTCCACCGACCACTGGCGACAACATTGATGTACTGTGGAGACCTCACGCCCCACGTGTTGAGCAATTCGGTGGTACGTCCACCCGGCCTCCCGCATGCCCACTATACGCCCTCGCTCAAAGTCCGTCAACTGCACATACGGTTCACGTCCACACTGTCGCGGCATGCTACCAGTGTTAAAGACTGCGATGGAGCTCCGTATGCCACGGCAAACTGGCTGACACTGACGGCGGCGGTGCACAAATGCTGCGCAGCTAGCGCCATTCGACGGCCAACACCGCAGTTCCTGGTGTGTCCGCTGTGCCATGCGTGTGATCATTGCTTGTACAGCCCTCTCGCAGTGTCCGGAGCAAGTATGGTGGGTCTGACACACCGGTGTCAATGTGTTCTTTTTTCCATTTCCAGGAGTGTATAAAATGTTAGTCGAGTGTGAAATAAGACCAATTCTCAAATGACAAAACAGTTAAAAACACTGCATAATTGGTAAGCACAAGGAAAGGAATTTTCAAAGAAAAAAACTAATGACTTTAAACTTTTGTCATTTACAAACGAACAACAGAATACATTGTGTAAAGGTTAAAAAGTGTAATTCTCCACAAACACAGAATAGGGCAATGCATATGTCACTAATAACTTGGGAACTGTGGTTGCATTTGCTAATGATCTGTTCAAAAGCCCTTTAACTTAATTGTGAAGGCATAAGAAAAGTGCCTAGCAAAAAAATAGTCTGCTAGTGTTCTCATGAATTCAAATTTCAACATAATACAACAAGTTTACGCACCCACAGTAGTGAAGTTCATGAGGCACCCCTGTATTAGATAAGTGTTTGTGTATATGATAATAGTTTGTGCTAAACAGATGATAATGGGTGTTTGCATTAGTACTGAAACAATACTGGTTCACAAAATGATGCAACATAGAACACGGTGTTGTCAAATTACTGAGATAAATCAAATAGCAAATTCTACAATTTTAATATGGCTTCCATGACCATAATTTTAGCCTACAAATCGTAATAATTATGGACAAATCATAATACTTGGCACATCTGTGTAGTGCTGACTAATAAATGAGAAAAACTTAACTTCTTATATGCTAGTAGAAGATACCGTTTTCATGCTTTGCTAAAGGGTATTGAAGATGAGGAGGAGGGGTGTTAGACACACTTTATTGCTGTCTGTTTTATTTCTTGTCACTAGTGGAAACAGACAATTTTTATTGATGTTTACTTTATTTCTTGTCATTAGTGGAAATAGGTCTATCAGGAACACTCAGCAGTAGTGAAAAACAGTTGTTTTATGCTGCCCGGTGCATGCTGAGATGTGCCATTACTCTGTGTGCCTATGGCTGCACTTGTTTCATATGCGAATGTGATTTGCAAACGCTGTCATGCTGTAGCACTTTTACTGGTGGCAGCCAAGACATAGTAAGTATGTACTCATCTTCTTTATTCATGTTGGAAGGTCAGTTAGTTATTTCTATTGCCTCTCTAATCTTCTTCCTCACAGTAAGTAAGAGCCTGTTGGGACAGTGCTTGGGCTTCTCGAAGTATTATCTGTTTCCCATACTCTTCATGGTGTTTTGCTATGGCTGCATTGGTGTGCCATCTCAGATGAATGTACCTTTCACATTCAGGTATCCGAGTACTTATCAGTCACCCCACCTCGCCCACATATACTAATTCACATTTGCAGCTGATTTCGTGGATTCCCACAGTACGTAGCTTGTCGACTGCATCTTTCACTGAGCCAAGACCATTTTTTATTTTGTTGCTGCTTTGGATAATTTGCTTGACACGTGGTCTGTGAAGAACTTTGCTAACATTTTCAGTGAACTCTTGCACACATGGTAACAGGGCAATGTTTTTTTCCTTCCCCTCTTCCATATAACCTCCATCCTGTGTCACCTTCAACTCATAACCACTGGCTTCGAAGCTCTCCAGTCTACACCATTATGGCCTGAATGCTGTCTCTGGTAAGGTGAAAATACCTTTGTCATCCGACCACATGGAGAAGAAGTGATATGGAACCTTTACCAACATCTCAATCAACAGCGTAGCTAAATCCACTTTACCATGGGGATAGAAGAGCTGCCTTTTCTCAACATGGAAGTTTACTGAAACCTAGATGGTAAGCTTGGCCAGAGAGTGTACAGAAAATCCCCTAGCACTGACAGGTAATTACATGCCTCTTCCCAACATTGCCCTATACAGAATAAATCAGTCACTGCACACTTTAACAAAGATAGCCTGGAGAATGAATGACAATGTACATCTAACAGAGAAACTAAGAAACCTCTGGTCTGCTTTTGGAGTCAGTGGTTATGAGCTGAAGAAGATGGATAGAATCATGGCAACACAGGATGAAGGTAATAAAAAATAGCAGAAGGAACTACAAAATATATCTCTATTAAAATACATGCATGGGCTCAAAGTGTGGACAAAATTCTTCGCAGATCTGGTATTAGCTCAGTTTTTTGGAGCTGCAACAAAATAAAATATGTTCTTGGCCAATGAAAAATGCAACTGACAAGCCAAATATTGCAGCAGTCTACAAAATCAGCTATGAGTGTAGGCTATTGTAAGTAGGTGAGATGGATAACTGAATGTGAAAGATATGTTCATCTGAGACAGCACACCAATGCAGCAATGGCAGAACACGATGATGAGTCAGGCAAACAGATAATATTTCGAGAAGCCTGTGTACTGGCCAAACAGCCACTTACCTTGGCAAGGAAGATTTGAGAGGCAACAGAAATGGCTAAGTGACATGCCAACATGAACAGAGAAGAAAGGTTTGGACTTCCAACCCAGCATCTTGATTGCCAGCAGTAACAGCACTACGGGACAACAGAATTCTCAGAACAACCCACAGAGGCACATAAGACTATGATGGGTGTAGGTACACAGAGTATTGGAACACCTTAGACAGTACCAGGCAGCTATTAAACAGCACTACTTCACAACTGTTGCCTGTTGCTCATTCACCTGTTTCCACCAATGACTAGAAACAAAGCAAACACCAATAAAGAATGTCTGACACCCTTCCTGCTCATCCTTAGTATAAGTACAATTTTTTCCCAAGTATATAAGAATGTAATTTTTTTTCATTCAGCGGTCAGCACAGCACCAAGAGGAATGTCATTTACAACAGTGGCCAAACTCACTCCACCTGAGCCACATACCCCTACCTTCTACCTATTACCCAAAATCCACAAAGAGAACCATCCTGGCCATCCCATTGTAGCAGGCTTCAAAGCCCCAACAGAACGTATCTCAGCTCTGGTAGACCAACACCTACAACCTATCACCCGCAGACTCCCATCCTACATCAAAGACACAAATCACTTCCTAGAACACCTCAAATCCATTCCCACTCCTCTCCCACCTGAAACCTATCCTGTCACCATAGATGCTACATCCCTTTACACAAACATCCCACATACCCATGGTCTCTCTGCCCTTGAGCACTACCTCTCCCAACGCCCACCCGAAGATCTTCCAAAAACCTCGTTCCTTATCACACTTACCAACTTCATCCTCACCCATAATTACTACACTTTTGAAGGCCAGACCTACAAACAAATTAGGGGAATGGCCATGGGAACCAGGATGGCTCTGTCCTATGCCAACCTCTTCATGGGCCGCATGGAGGAGGCTTTCCTGAAGACCCAACAGCTGCTTCCCCTGGCGTGGTATAGGTTTATAGACGACATCTTTGTGGTCTGGACTCATGGTGAAGAAACACTCCTTAATTTCCTCCATAACCTCAACTCCTTTTCGAATCTGAATTTTACCTGGTCCTTCTCCAAAACCCAAGCCACCTTCATGGATGTTGACCTTCATCTTGTTGAAGCTCACATCCACACCTCTGTCCATATCAAACCCACAAACAAACAACAGTACCTTCACTTTGATAGCTACCATCCATTCCACATCAAACGCTCCCTTCCCTACAGCCTAGGTATTCGGGGCAAACGTATCTGCTCCAGTGACGAATCCCTCAACAATTACACCAATAACCTGACCAATGCTTTCCTCTCCTGCAACTATCCTGCAGACCTTGTCCACAAACAGATTTCCCGAGCAATACATTCTTCCCTGTCCAACAACAATGTTCCTACCCCCAGACCACATAGGAGCATCCCTCTTGCCTCCCAATATTGTCCTGGCCTCGAATACATAAACAAATTACTCCGCCAGGGATATGACTTTCCCAAGTCAACCCCTGAAATGAGATCATCCCTTGACAAAATTCTCCCACACCTCCCAGAGTTGCCTTTGTCCCCCCCTAACCTCCATAGCATCCTTGTTAAACCCTACAATATTCCCAGATTACCTTCTCTACCCAGCAGTTCATACCCCTTTAACCGACCCCGCTGCAAAACCTGCCCCATGCATCCCCCCACAACCACCTACTCCAGCCCCACTACTGGTAAAACATACACAATTCAAGGCAGGGCCACATGTGAAACTACATGTCATTTATCAGCAGACATGCCTGCACTACACAGCCTTTTACATCGGTATGACAACAACTAAACTGGCTGAGCGCATGAACGGACACAGACGAACTGTCCACCTAGGAGATGTCCAATACCCAGTAGCAGAGCATGCCCTCCAGCATAATTCTAGGGACCTAGGAACCTGCTACTCCATATGTGTCATTTGGCTTCTCCCACCCAACACCAGTCCCTCTGAACTGTGGAGATGGGAAATTGCACTCCAAAACATCCTTTCATCCCGCCATCCCCCTTGACTGAACCTACGTTTAACAACCTCACTCCCATTTAATCTTCAGTCTTCTCTTCTTTCCTTTTCCTCTTCAGCCATTCACGCATATTTTCATCCTACATAGTTGTGTTTATCTTTATACTATATACCTCTTTACTTCTGTATGCATCCTCTTTGGTTTGAATCTGGCATAGTACTTACAGTAAAATATCTTTGGCTTCCCTCTGACAACCATGCTTCCATCCTTGCTACCCTCCCTGTTTTCCTTTCCCTGTTTTCCTTTCCCTGTTGCTTCATAACCTGGGTTGTGAGTAACTAAATCCACTTTCCCTTCTTCCCTTTTGTTCCCCTCTCTCCTCCCTGATGAAGGAACATTCATTCTGAAAGCTAGGAAAGTAAATTTTTGGTTGTTTTTTGTGTTTTTTCGTGTCTCTATCGGCTGTACTGAGCTGAGGTAAGTACTGGCCAGCCCCTCTATCTCTTTGTTAGTATTTGTTTCACATCTTTATATGAGATTTTCCATTAATCATTTATATGTATTTTCAAGCTGAGAAATTGCATTATTGGTGGGTTACAGGAAAATATCAGTGAGGAGTCAAACAAGCACAGAAACAAAAAGACAACATAAACTGTGAGAAGTCAACATGGCAGATACAAACATTTCCAAATGGAATTTCTGGTTGCCAATCAGTAGTTGTTTCATCATCTATAGACGATTGATTATTGTGAGCAGTGGTGATGACAGAACTATTGTTGTTATTGTTGGAGATAACAGTAACCATTGTCCCAGCCTTCTCATCTTCCGACCACAGCCGTGGTCTTGAATAACGTCCTTGATATACTCTCTTCCGTGGTCTTAGAGGCTCCACTTGCTTTATTAAAAATGTTTCAACTCCTTGTTCCTGAAATACAAAATGTAGATGTTCACTAATCAATAGACAGTTACACAAATTTATTTATAAAATCTCTTCAATGAGGTTGTTATAATGAGCGTAGTTGACAAATGTAAACATTTGAAGTTCCATATTTATTTATGTAACACAAATTGTTGCATTGTATATTAAGAAAGTTTGTAGTTACCTGTAACAAGAAAGGCAGATGATTTTTCCTTATTGAAGGTAATGCTGTGTTTAGTACAGAGTAAGGACACAAAAAACAATAAAAATAAAGCAATACACCAAAGTACATTACTCACAGAACAAGAACTACAACATTTCAAAGAGCATCAAAATCCAAATAAGTGAGGCAGAATAAGACAGGAACCAACAAAGTAGCAATTATTCCACATATAAAAACCATCCTCCTCAGTTTTAGCAGAAATGATATTTTTCTCAAGAGACCTACATAAATGAAATGACATGTTGTGGTAAATGGTGTGTATACCATGTTCATCATTTGTGCATAAAACTATGTTGTTACTGTTCAAATATTTATTCTGGTAAATACTTTTTAAATTATTCCAACAAGTAGAGGATCAGCCATACTTTTATGTCCGTGCATCTGTCAGCGTGGTTCCAGTTGTTACTGTCACAGTGGTCACATAGCTTGGAAAGGGTTGTTTCAAAAAGATGCTTCAGTTTGGTATAACACAGGCACTCGAAAGAACCAATAGTCAATCATCACCAGGGAGCATTGATGCAATAGTTTTATCATACACACACAGAAACGTGCGCACGTGCGCGCGCGCACACACACACACACACACACACACACACACACACACACACACACACACACACACACACACACACACACACACACACACACACAGAGCGAGAGAGAGAGAGAGAGAGAGAGAGAGAGAGAGAGAGAGAGTAGCTGCAGACTCTTAACTCTAGAAGAACCTCAGCAAAACATGATATACAGCATATGCAATATAATTATGAATTAACAGGCAATATCTGTTGTAACTCCAATATTTTCACAGTACTCTAGTTCCCTATGGTTATGTGAAAGGATACTGGAAACTGCAGGATATTTGTGTTGTAGCAAGAGCAAACACAATGTATGGAACACAGCACTTTATAGAGCAACAAGTAAGATAGTAGTGCACAGCACTGTACATCTTGATTGGACCACAGTAATACAGCATGAAGAATAGACCAAGTATTCATTTGCATTCAATTAAACAATGATGTTTCTTTGGTGGCTCACCAGAGCGCATCAGGGGGCCGACCAGGAGGCCTCTATAAGCAGGCCTGTGATCTGAATTGTCGTGTGCTCTCTCAAAATGTGCATGTCTTGAGTGAAAGAAAGTAGCTACAAAAATCATCCCTCTTATACTGAAATAACAACTGGTAGTGTGGGATTTATATCACCTCAGACAAACGAATGGTACTCTCACACACATACGATTCATTTCATTAACAAAAAAGAAAGAGAGATCACAGAGAATATGATATATGTGACTGGGTAGAAAGGGACAGCTACTCTATATGGATATCTTCAAAAAATTACAGAAGCATTTTCAGCGAGTAATGTTGGATTATTTTATACATGTGATACCTTTGCATACATTCTGGAAAGGAAATGATGGAAACTGCCCAGCTGCAGAAAATGGCTCCATACAACAGCAAGGAACTGTGAGGGAAACTAAGTTTATCAAGTGGGCTATGCAACTCATAACAACAGTTTACATTCTGGAAAGGAAATGATGAAAACTGCCCAGCTGCAGAAAATGGCTCCATACAACAGCAAGGAACTGTGAGGGAAACTAAGTTTATCAAGTGGGCTATGCAACTCATAACAACAGTTTTTAAAGAGAGAGTGAGAGAGTGCAGTCCACAACATACATCCCCTTGCTTGCCTACAGGAGAATCCACACTCAATGCCAGTCTACTTGATGGACAATGATTTCATATCTAAACCAAAACAATTCTATCTCTGGTTATTCTCTGGATTCTTCACAATTATGCTTTTAATCGAAATCTTAAGTGATGCTAAGCTCTCTCAGCATGATTACTGACCTTTACTCAGTAATGCCACATATCTAATGCACTCTCACACTTCCATAAATTGCAGGTACATGTCTTCAACTTCATTCAGTATTACCTCATACTTACTGTTACAGCAGATCCATTATACAGAGAGCTTGTTTTTACTTTGCTTCAATAAGCATGTATTGTCATCGATTTTAAAAATAGTTATCCCTCCAATCACAGTAATGACGATAAAATCAATTTTAGCTGAAAAATAGACATTAGTGTGTGTGTGTGTGTGTGTGTGTGTGTGTGTGTGTGTGTGTGTGTGTGTGTGTGAGTGAGTGTTAGAGAGAACAAGAGAGAGATATTTTTATTAATGTGTTCTGAGCTTGAAAGTGGATATTGTTTTAGTCTTTATAATACTAAGTTGTAGTTATTTCCACAAAAGATTCAGGGTAGTAGAGCCCACAAACACTAAAACATAAACTCATTATATGGAATATATTTTTGCATCCTACTGTCTCCACCTTCTCAATGCAATACTTGTAAGTGTACTGATAAATCAGTGCAATACTTGTAAGTGCACTGATAAAGTGTATATTTTGCCTAAGGAATTACACATTCACATGATTGTTTTAGAATATCTGTACATTCTAGCTACATAAAATTGACAGTATTTACTTGGGTGACAACATAAAAGAATAACACAATAGACATTAGTATATTTTATTGGCTCTACTACCTTACATTACATTCATAGATACCAATATGTCACCTTCTTCTAGCATTGTCAATCATCTACATCCACATCTATGTCTACATGAATAATCTGTCTGGCAGAGGGTTCACTGAACCACCTTCACAATACTTCTCTATTATTCCAATCTCAAACAGCACATGGAAAAAGCGAACACTTATATCTTTCCATGTGAGCTCCATTTTCCCGTATTTTATTATGATGATCATTTCTCCCTATGTAGATCAGCATCAACAAAATATTTTCACATTCAGAGGAGAAAGTTGGTCATTGAAATTTTGTGAGAAGATTCCACCTCAATGAATAACACAATAGACATTAGTATATTTTATTGGCTCTACTACCTTACATTACATTCATAGATACCAATATGTCACCTTCTTCTAGCATTGTCAATCATCTACATCCACATCTATGTCTACATGAATAATCTGTCTGGCAGAGGGTTCACTGAACCACCTTCACAATACTTCTCTATTATTCCAATCTCAAACAGCACATGGAAAAAGCGAACACTTATATCTTTCCATGTGAGCTCCATTTTCCCGTATTTTATTATGATGATCATTTCTCCCTATGTAGATCAGCATCAACAAAATATTTTCACATTCAGAGGAGAAAGTTGGTCATTGAAATTTTGTGAGAAGATTCCACCTCAATGAAAAACACCTATGTTTTAATTATGTCCATCCCAAATCCTGTATCATGTCGGTGATGCTCGCACCCCTGTTTCGTGATAATACAAAATGTACTGCTGCTGTTTGAAATTTCTCGATGTACTCTGTTAATCCTATTTGGTTAGGATTCCAGACCATGTAGCAGTACTCCAAAGGAAGACAGACAAGCACAGTGTATGAGTCTCTTTAGTGTTACATTTTCTAAGTTTTCTGTCAATAAAACACAGTCTTTGGTTTGTCTTTGCCACAAAATTTCCTATGCGTTTCTTCCAAAGTAAGTTGTTTGTAATTGTAATTTCTAGGTATTTAGTTGGGTTTAAGGCCTTTAGATTTGACTGATTTATCATGTAATTGAAGTTTAATCTATTCCTTTTAGCAGTCATGTGGGTGACTTCACACATTTCATTATTTAGGGTCAACTACCAATTTTTGCACCATACAGATATCTTTCCTAAATCATTTTGCAATATGTTTTGACCTTCTGGCAACTTTACTAGATGATAAAAGGCAGCATCATCTGCAAACAACCTAAGATGGCTGCTCAGATTGTCTCCTCAGTCATTTATATAGATAAGGAACAGTGCAGGGCCTGTAACACTACATTGGGAAATGCCAGAAATCACTTCTGTTTTACTCAACAACTTTCCATCAGTTACTACAAACTGTGACATCTCTGACAACAAAATCACAAATCAGGTCACATAAATGAGACAAAATTCCATAAGCACGCATTAGAATAAAAAAATGCATATTTGACTGCATTGGGCTAGGTAAAATAGACACTTACCTTCAGGTAATTATCACGGGTCTCACCATATCCAGGCTCCACTTCATAGGCATTATTCAGACAATCTAATGTTGCCTTTGAGATGTGGACTCGCCTGGGAACCAATGTAAGTCTCAGTATATTGATAACAGGGCAATCAGTTAACTGTAAACATTATGTTAAAAGCTGTCCAGCTCTGTTCCAGGAAAAAATTTATAAGAGGAAAAACAGAAATACACAATGTGATCATTATTAATGGTGGAAACTCATACAGTTTAAAGTATAAGACACTAGTAGCAAAAAAGTCTAGCAAATATGGGCTCTAAATTGCATACTGGCACCTGAAGATCTATGAGCACTTCTTAATCTTCGATATGGTGAAACAAATCTCTTCCACTAAAAGCTCTTTGCTGTCCATATCTTGGGAGGAGGTAGTATGGGACAAAACAAGAAAAAATTGTCCAGTAAACATGAGTTAAACAAGTGATCACAGCTCTTAAGGGATGCACTTTAGAGCCCCCGTTTACCAAACTTTTTTTTTTTTTTGTCCATACTGCCGCCTCTCAAAATATGGAAAGCAAAAAGCTTGCAGTAGAAAGGATTTGTTACACCATACCAAGGATGAAGAAGTATACATAGCGCTTCAGGTATGCATTTTAGAGCCCAAGTTGACTGGGCTTATTGATGCATTTACATCATCAATTACTCTATATATCAAAAGGGGGACAGGTGTGTGTTTGTGTTTGTGTGTGGGTGTGTGACAGGGAGGCAGGCAGGGAGGGAGGCAGGGGGGGGGGAGAGGGAGGGAGGGAGAGAGGGAGGGAGGGAGGGATGATCATGTACACTGGAAGTTATGATAGATATTTTATTCATCTCATCTCTTTAACAGCAGTAAATGTGTTAAGTCTGATGGGATCATATGAAAAAGAGATCAGACATTAAGAATTAAAATGCTCACCCTGGAATACCTCCACTTTCCATGTGATTGGCAAGAGTTACATCATAAGACCACACATCGAACTGCCATTTCCGCAGCCCAAGTACTCCACATAAAACAGAACCTGAGTGTATGCCAATTCGCATATTTAAATCTACCTGTAACAAGAAAGACGAGTTCTTAAATTAATAGAATTATTATTTTAAATACCCACTGAGAGGAATAATAAGGAGAATACCTGAGAGGATTTAGGAGAGAAAAATCATGGGTCAGGGAGGAATAAAATGTAAAGTTCTTAATCGGGTATCAGCAAGTGAGCTCAGAATCTTCATGTATCCTTTTTTGATTTAAAAAGAAAAGCCTATGATTCCATAGATAGTGACACATTATTCAATATCACAGAAGTTTGGAACTGGCAATAAAACAATGGCAATCATTCAGCAAATTTGGACTAATACAATTTACAAAGATGAAATTTCGGGTGAAATATCAAATACTTTGAAATTCAAATAGGCAAGAGGCAGAGGCATAGACTGTCACTATTTATTATTTTATGTTTCAGGGAGTGTAGTACAAGAATGGTAAAAAGAAAAGTACAAGAGGGAAAAATTAAAAACTTGATAGAGAGAGAGAGAGAGAGAGAGAGAGAGAGAGAGAGAGAGAGAGAGAGAGAGAACCATGACACTGGATGCTTAGCTTTTGCTGATGATTTAGCAAAGCAATCTTAGCAGAGAACCTATAAGATGTAACAAAACAGATAAACATTCTATAAGAACTAGCAGAAAAAACTGGGTTATTAATTTCATACACATGACAAATGTTAACCCGTATTTCACATTTTCAAGTGGTCTAGGAGAATGCAGAATCGAGGAAAATGTTAAAACGCCCAAAATATCAGCAAAAATATATGTAATTGGCATATATGATTAAAAATAATAATCCTCTTCAATACATTACACAGTATCTATACAAGTGAAGGAAATTAAATGTACAATGCAATGTAATGCGGTAATGAATTTCATCAGTTCTTAAAAAAATCACGGATGTGTAACAGAAAGTATAAACTTACTAAAAATTGAAATTTGTACCTGGGTAGAAGGTAATCGAGCTATTTTCTGACATGCTATAACCACAAATTTTATGTCAAAACACATATTTTTCAGAGGTCTTTCCTTTGTGCTTACCCAGACAAAAGCAAACATTGATGAATGTGGTGAAATGAACTGAAAACTGTGAAGTACGGTGGAAGGTATCTGAATCTAACATGTGGGGATGTGTGTTTTCTGTCTGTAGCCAATGCCTGTACAGCATATTCTGGTAACGTGAAGGCAGTGACCTCTAGTTAATTGCTTGTAAACTTTTCCTTGTTCATTGTGCTGCATAGTCAAAGTGGAATATTCTGCAGTACTGCAGCACATGCCATTTGCACTTCGAACTCATTGTTTGCTCTAGTGTACATACAGCAGGGTTTGTGAAAGCACATACATACATACAAGTTTTCGTTCACACATGGTACTTATTTATACTGATGAATATAAAATAAAGGTAAGCCTGCTGTGATTTCAGTGTTACTTTGTCCCAGCAATCCATTACATTTATAACAATCTGTCTGCCATCATAACACATTAAACACCACTGAGGGCTACAACAAAGATGAACAACTGTTCACTGACCACGTTCTATTAATTGTGGTGCTGCACACAGGAAATGGAGTAGCCTATGTTGGCTGCAGTAGGTAACATTTTGTTGACAGGTTCCGAGTAGAACTACTGTAAGTAAAATTAATGCACACTAGTGATGTGCGTATGAGGTTTAACTATATAAATTAAACATAAGTGGAAGCCACAGCCAGTTCATTTGCTACACACCAATCACATCAGCCATTCTTTAGAATAAGCCACTGACTAAGCTTGTTGTTTATCACTCTATGTGCTAGGAGCCATTGCATTAGTGTGGCATCACCATGCTATATTGTTATTGGCTGCAGATGGAAAATAAACATTTGAGTTGTTGTAAATCGGTGGTTTTCACCATATTTCACAATGCAGGCTATAAATTTTTGCTATTTTGGAAGTGAACATAAAATGAAAGAACCCTTGAAACTAAGTAGTTTAAGGTATAATTTGTGCCAGTAATGTGTAGAGGAATTGCTCCATTACCTCATATATCATTAACAAAAGTAATAGTTTTTCAATTAGGTATCCTACAGTATTACAAGTGTGCAAAACTCACTTTTTCCCTGATAAGTCTATAATATGATGTAAAATTTTGAAATTTCTTTCTTGTTTATCTGTGGTTATGAGATTTCGTTATGTCATTTGACATTATGAGTGTTGGAAAAATTGCTGCCTAGGAGGAGGAGAATGAAATTTTCCCATAAACTTTCATTTATAACTTATATACCTGCTTATACTTTATAATCCAGTACTTCACGAATTTTGAATGTTTCATGAGCTACGGTCTATAAACTTATTATGTGTATTGGTGTGTTCTGGTGGCTGTGCAAGTTGTTGTTGGTGTAACAAGTCACCAGTAAGATATCACTAGCTGGAAATGACCGATATTTCCTTAATTCTGATCGAGCATATTCTTCAAGACTCAGTTTTTGTATTAAAGAGGCTGATGATCGATATTGTTGCTTAATACTGTACATAGAAAATATATGAGCCTCAGTTAAGTGGCAGAAGAAAAGGTATTGGCTTGGCTTGGAACACTTCATGTTGGCTGCCCTGTTTTTCCTTTGTCACCTAGCAGTAGTTGTATGATAATTGTGCAATGCAGCTAAATGTTGCAATTGTGTTGGCAACACTGATTGTGGATTATGTCAGCATTTCCTCTTTCACTTCTCCCTTTCCACAACAGCTTAAAATATTCTCTTAACTCTGCCACCACTCACGGTGTGAACCATCTGTCTTTTGTGCCACTTATAAGCTGTTCAGTCACACCAGACATCAATAGGAAGAAAACCAGATGAAGTCAAGAAACATATCTAGTAAGAATGTAGAACTGAGGAAAACTTTAATCGGAAGAAACCTAAAATAGGGGAATTTTTAGCACTGATCTTATGGACTTTCACAGGGGCTACGAATTTATGGCATAGAATCACAAAAAACATAAAACTGGAGTACTTAAAATCGAAGTTCCACTGTATATAGAACCAAAACACGGAAAAATAAAAAAGTTACAGAATTTAAATACTCGCGAGAAATAACACAGCTAAATGCTCTGGACAAAGTAGCTACACAGTTTGCTCAGGTTCAACGATTCTCACAGCTGATTCCCACACTGTTTGCTCTTGTTCAACAACAGAGTGCTTGCTGCTACTTTGTTACTGTATTGTAGAACCCAAAATATCAGCAAGTAGGTGCTAATGTATGAAAACTGTTCTAGTAAACGAATATTTTCTTAACTCTTCATTATAACTATTGTAAAGGGATATTTGCTTAACTTTTGCATTATAGCTCATTTTCTTTTATTTCTAATTAACAGCTTACATATTGGTTATCAGTAATTTAGGAGGAGCAAATAAAATATGTTGTTTATTATGCATAATACTGAAACCAGCATACAGTAGGTGCTTTAAACAATAAGATACCAATTTTACTTTAATTATTTTTAGAAATGTTATATGATTAGTAATTTATTTATTACAATCAAGCATTCAATTTACAGTGTGCAATATTTTTCATCGATGTAGTCCATTTAAGTAATATTTTATTATTTTCATTTTTCTTAAAACCACTCAGAAAATTATAAAATCTGTAAAATCTGCACAGAAAAAGTTTGAATGCTAGTTTTATGGTGGGTAGTGGTGGTGGTGGTGGTTGGTTGGGATGCAGGGAGGGTGTGAGGTGACTTTGACAGTTCTCCCAGCAGTACTGGATCACCTCAATGTGATGTTGTCCTAATGTACAAAAACATGTAAGACAACAGTTTGATAAGCACAGTATAGAGAAGTAAAATTGACTGAATTTGGCAGCAACATGTGAATGACATTGCTTTAACACATTTCAAATGTATTTCAGAGATACATAACAGAAAATGAAAATTACCTGTGTTCTCTGACGTACATGCTGAATAGCCTTGATCATATGCAGCCCCATCTCCACACAGCAGTGAGCATGATCGGCACGAGCTTTTGGCAAACCAGAGACACAGTAGTAGCAGTCTCCCAAAAGTTTGATGCGCAGGCAGTGTGTCTCCTGGAACAAGGGGGACCCTCTCAAGCATCTGACTGTGTCCAAGAACATCATTCAACAATACATATAACCAATGTGCAAATATGGGACACCTTTAAGTTTTTATGGAAATATGTAAAGTAACTATACATGCCAAGAAAATGTCTCTGGATACAAATATATACTCATAAATTGTGTAGCCTTCTATCTACATGATATACGAGGGTCGGTCAAAAAGTAATGCCTCCCATTTTTTTTCTACTTAAAAAAATTAAGTTAAGTGAAAAATTTGAATTTGGCGCCATTCCTCAAACCTTCTGCAATCCATTGCAGTAGTAACTTTCTGTGTCAACAGGTGGCAGCACAGCAGAAGTTTGTAAGATGGCCGACATCGATGTTCGTTTGAGACAGCGTTGTGTGATTGAATTCTTGAATGCAGAAGGTGAAACGCCCATACGCATTCATGAAAGACTGAAGAAGGTGTATGGTGTTGTGACAGTGGATGTCAGCACTGTTAGACGATGGGTTCGTCGTTGTAAGGAAGCTGAAGGGCAAACACCGTTGACTGACGAAAAGCGGAGCGGCAGGCCGGTGAGTGCAGTGACTCCACACAACATTCAGCAAGTTGATGACATCATTCGTGGTGACCGTCGGGTGACTGCAGATGAAGTGTGTCGCATTATTTCTCTTAGTAAAGGCAGTGTGATCACGATTATTAAACAATTGGGGTACTCAAAAGTTTGTGCACGGTGGGTTCCAAGAATGTTAACCGATCAGAATAAAGAGGCAAGGAAAACAATAGCCTCCCAACACTTGCAGCGCTTCCGTTTGGAGGGAGATGAGTTTCTGAAAAAAATTGTGACCGGGGACGAAACATGGGTGCATTTTTTTGAACCCGAATCAAAGAGGCAGTCAATGGAGTGGCGTCACACAAGTTCGCCGAGGAAGAAAAAATTCAAAACTGTGCGATCGGCAGGGAAAGTTATGGCAACAGTTTTCTGGGATACAGAGGGTGCGATTCTGGTTGATTTTTTGGAGCAGGGATGCACAATAAATTCTGTTCAATACGTCACAACCCTCAAAAAACTTAAAGCACGTCTTCAGCGAGTTCGCCCAACAAAATCAATGGCAGATGTTCTTCTTTTGCATGACAATGCAAGACCACACACCAGTCGTCACACCTCTGACGAGATTGTCAAAATTGGATGGGAAATTTTGCCTCATCCCCCATACAGCCCTGACCTGGCACCATCAGACTTCCATCTGTTCGGGCCACTAAAAGAAGCTCATCGTGGGATTCATTTTGAAGATGAGGAGGCCGTCAAAACATCCGTGCGTCAATGGCTTAGGAAGCAGAGCTGTGATTTTTACCGTGCTGGGATACATGCCCTTGTTCAAAGATGGACCAAAACTGTAGAGATGGGCGGAGATTACATTGAAAAATGACAAAATGATCCTCAATGTTGTGGTTTTCAACCTATGTAATTGCATTTAAATTTCCTGACAATTAAACGTAGAAAAAAAAATAGGAGACATTACTTTTTGACTGACCCTCGTATATTATTTCTACATCTACGCCGCAAACTGCTGTGAAGTGCATGGCAGATGGTATGTCTCATTTTACCACTTTTTGGGGCTTCTTCCCATTTTCCATTCACATATAGATCTCAAGAAGAATGATTGTTTGAATGCCTTTGTATGTGCTGCAATTATTCTAATCTTATCCTCACGATCCCTATGTGAGTGATAATTAGTTATATTTAAGGCCAGTTCTTGGAACTTTGTTAGTACACTTTCCCAGGATAGGTTATATCTATCTTCAAGAGTCTGCCATTTCAGTTTCTTTAGCATGTCTGTGATGCTCTTTCACAGGTTAAACAAACCTGTGACCTTTTTAAAAGAGAAAACTGCCCTTTGAATGTGTGTTATCATATTTACCTTTTGCACTATCAATATTTTAGCTCTTATGCCATTTTCAACTGTAGCACTAAAGGCAGTTAGATGATTATTAAGTTGCATGAACAAATATGACTTAATACTGATCTAACATTATTAAGTTGTATGAACAAATATGACTTAATACTGATCTAACAACCTTGAACATTGTACATGATAATGCCATAAAAGCCGAAATTTGGATGGTAGAAAAGATAAATATGTCCCACACTTGAGGAGTCTTCTAGAATGTCTCGTAAGTGAATCATAAGCCATCTCCTTTGTAGACTGATTGCACTTCCCCAGTATTTTATCAATAAATTGAAGTCTACTACTTGCTTTACCCATGACTGAGCTCATGCAATCATTTCATTTCAACTGACTGACCTTATAATCACACCATAATACGTTTTTCCGTTTTGTGAAATTTCTTATCAATATCACTTTTTCTCAACACAACCTTATTGTACATGGATGAATGAAGTATCATTAGAAATGATTTTTTAACGGCTTCTCACACTGCATGCAAATTTTTTGCTAAAACTTACTATTTGTGGAAAATTTTACAAAAAAGTGACTTTTAAATACCAGGCAAAAGGGCATCAAGGAATGCCCAGTTTCATACCTATATTTTACGAAAATCACTTATTAATCACGAATAAGAGACTCCCTATTCATATTATCTTATTACAAACATAATTTCATTTGTTTTAAAGTACTTATAAAGCAGCACTGTCATTGAGAATAACCATGTCCACTAAACGAATATACACTGCTCAGCCAGAACATTATGACCACCCACCTAATAGCTGGTATGTCCACTTTTGGCACGGATAACAGTAGCGACATGTCACGGTATGGAAGCAATAAGGCCGGGGTAGGTTGCTAGAGGGAGGTGCCGCCCCATCAGCAAAGGGGGGGGGGGGGGGGGGTGATGAGCTCTGACACCGCATTCAATCACATTCCAGATGTGTTCAATCAGGTTCTGATCTAGTGAGCTGGAGGGAGAAGTGGATCAACTGCAGCTTGCCACTATGTTCCTTGAACCACTCCATCACACTCCTGGGCTTGGACATGGCACAGTAAATTGTTGAAAAATGCCACTGCCATCATGAAACATGATCGTCACTAAGGGGTGTACGTAGTCTGTAATCAGTGTACGATACTCCTTGGCTGTCATGATGCCTCGCATGAAATCCAATGGACCCATGGATGCCCATTATGGGCCCCATAGCATAATGGAGCTGCTGCCAGCTTATCTCTGTCCCATTGTAAGGGTGTCAAGAAGCTGTTCTCCTGGATGACGAAAGATTTGCACCGTGTCATTGGTATGATGAAGAAGGAGTTGGGATTCATCAGACCATACAATGCTCTGCCACTGCGCGAATGTCCAGTGTTGATGATTACATGACCATTTTGGACATAATTGCTGATGTCATGGCATTAACTCTGGCACATGCATGGGTCATCGGATGCAGAGACCCAATGTTAGGAGTGTTTGGTGCACTGTGCGTTCAGACACTTGTACTCTGCCCAGCATTAAAGTCTGATGTAAGTTCTGCTACAGTTCACTATCTGTCCTATTTTACCAGTCTGCCCAACTTATGACATCCATCTGTAATGAGGGGTGGCCACGCAGCTCCATGATGTCTGGACGTGGTGTCACCTTGGATTCGCCACCTGTTGGAGACACTCACTATAGCAATCCTTGAACAACCAACAAGTCATGCTCTTTTCAAAATGCTCATACCAAGCCCCCGGGCCATCACATTTTGCCCTCGATCAAATTCAGACAGTTTGTACACCTTCCCCATTCTACAGTCGGACAGCACATTCACTGACACTGCGTGCACTGTGCATGTGTCCAACTAGCACTCATTCCTTGCCAGGTGGCGCTGTTATTGCCTAGGCAGGTTAACATCAAAAGTAGGCCAGTGGTCATTACATTTTCACTGGTCAGTGTACCTTCTGAAATGACAAATATGTCATTGTTGCCTCAAACTGTGATTTACCTATTGCTACCACAGCCTAATGTGCTTACTGTAATTGAAAATGTTTATCAAGTTAAATTTACAGGTTATGTTGCCCTATAGATAGTTGTCTCTGGTTGTTGTACAAGCTAGGACAAACATTCTGATTCCAAAGCACATTTTTGAACAAATGGGAATATATATACAATTATGTTTCCATCCCCAATACTACCAATACCAAAACAAATACACTTATTCAAAATACTGTCATTAGTAAAAACTATAAAAGTGTGAAAGCTTTACAAAGGCCCCATGGTTTCTTTCTAGTTTCTATATTTGCATGAAGAAGTCCAGTATGCCTAACTGTATTTTTTGCATAAACATTCACTGTGCCACTGTGATGAATAATCATCTCCATACTTAAAACAACTAGCAAACACATCAACACCTATACTCTGCAAACAAATGTAAAGTGCATAGTACAAGGTACTTCCCATAGTACCACTTATAAGGATTTCTTCTCATTTCACTGACATACAGAGAATGGCAAGAATAACTGCTTACGTGCCTCTGTGTGTTCTGTAATTCGTCTAATCTTATTTTCATAATCCATATTGGACTGATCTGGACGGGGTTGTAGTATATTCCTAGATTTCTTGCTTAACTCTGGTACTTTGCAACTATCTTTCACATGATAGTTCTGTGTCTATTTCTGCTTGTCTGCTATTTTAGTTTTTTCAGCATCTCCACAACATTTGCCCATGGATCAAATAAACCTGAAACTATTCATGCTATTCTTCTTTGTATATGTCCAATATCTCCTTGTTGCCCTGTTTGGTATCAGTCACACAATTTGATATCTCATGTGATCATAATTTTAATAATAAACCTAGGTGTGGTACGAAGTCACATTTGGATGTGGAACAACTTTCATCATCAGGAGAAAGAACTGCATATAGTTCCTGATCAATAGAGAACATGGCAATAGTCTGGCATATACCAAGGACCTTTCTGCTGTGCCTAATAGAGTGATGACATGAGATTCTCAACAGTACTGAGCCTGATAGAAATTGAGATAGAGAAAGTATATAAGGATACTGAACAGGTAATTCAATATATAAAGAGAGGTGAAAATGGGGGATTGGAGAGTGGTTGTAGGGAAAGGAAAAGAAAAAGTGTTACAGGAGAATATGGGCTTGGCAGTAGAAATTCATGAGGGGAATTACTAATTGAGTCCTGCAACAAATTTCAGCTACTATATTTATTTATTGGTCCTGTGAATCTAGGAATGCACAATGTACAAAAGATATTGGACTGTTCATTAACTACAATAGACATTCTTGGATATTTTCTTTTTTTCAAACATAATTTTACCAAAAGATAAAATTGTACAATATTTTCTTACTTAACACATTTCATAAAAACAGTCTCAATCAGTGAGGCAGTTTTGTTTTTCTAGATATTCCCTTACAGTATAGAAGCAGTGCTTGACCAAGTAATCCTTCACAGCTGATTTGAACTTGTTTAAGCCCATTATTATATTTGTGGATTTGGGTAGCACATTGTACAATTTGATGCCAAGGTGGAGTATGCCTTTCTGTAATAGCACTGTGTTTGTCTCTTGTAAGTGTACATCATTTATTTGTATTGTGTGGTGGCTATGTACAGATTCATTACGGGTGATGCTTTGACTGCCACTGTTTAGTTTTCCTTTCATAATAATCACATTTTTAAGTACGGTATATAAATACATGGAACTGGTAGTATTTTATTTTTCCTAAAAAGTGGCTTGCATGGTGATCTTTGATCTAACCCTTCCATTAATCTAATACTCTTTTTCTGCAATCTAAATGAGTTCTGACTAGCTCTACAATTACTCCAAACCACTACACCATATTTCAGTATTGAATGAACATAAGCAAAATATATGGTCCTGAGATTATAACGTGATATACAGTTTCTTTTTATTCTTATCACAAAACATGTTTTGCTCAGTTTTTTATTCACATAGTCCACATGTGTATCCCACTTCATGTTTTGTTGAATCCATACACTGAAAAATTTTGTAATCCCTGTTTTTTCAATTCTTTATCCATTTGTTTCTATAGGACGATCAGCTGGATAGTGAATATATCCAATGCAACAGTTTTTTTTTCCAGATTTATAACCAAACTGTTTGCAACCATCTTCTCTGTGATGGTTTACTGTCATTTTCAAAGTTATCTTTGCTACTTCCTGTAATTAAGTTGCTGGTGTCATCTGCAAATTGGTATAGCTTTTTTTGTTTACGTATAAATCGTTTAAATATAGTAGAAACAGAATTGGACCCAATATGGAACCTTGGGGAACCCCATGTTTCACAACTAATAAATCTGACTGATGAGTTTCATCTGTCCCATTTACTTCATGTGCTATCTCTATGAGCTGTTTTCTTTCATGGAGGTATGATTTAATCCAGTTATGTGCAGCTCCCCCAATACCCCAGTTCTGGATCTTACCTAGTAATTTATCATGATTGATGGTATCAAACACTTTTGACAAGTATATGTGGTATGTTCCTACCTATCTAGGACCTGCAGAAAGTAAAGATTGCTGTTTCAGTAGAGTGATTTCTCCTATAACCATGTTGAAATGCCTAGAGAATGTTATATTTACCTGTATTTATGGAATTTGACATTCTTTTATAAAAGAGTTTCTCCAGAATTTTAGAAAATACAGACAGTAGAGAAACTGGACTATAGTTTGACACCTCTTCTTGGCTTCCTTTTTTGTGGGAGTTTTAACCTTAGCAATTTTTAAACATGTTGAAAAGCTGCCAGTTGAGAAGGGCAGAGTCACAAGAAGATACGCCAGTGGTTCAGAAATTAAGTCTACACATTTTTTTTACAACAAAATCTGGTATGTTATCTACTCCTGATGATTGTTTTGATTTTAGAAGCTTGATTTCTTGCTGTACTTTTTGTGTATTAGTTGGTATGAGAAATATTGTTTTCTACCTGTTCAATTTTTGATGTTATTAGTGAGGGATGTTTATGGATGACCTTTTACTCAATAGGTTTTTCTGCTACATTTACAAAATAACTGTTAAATGTAGTATCTACCTCCTTTGGGTTGCAGATAGTGTGTGAAGTGTTATTCAACAGTGTATTATTAGTTTTTGTTAATTACTGTTTCTCTCTTTACAATATTCCACACAGCTTTCATTTAATTAGATGCATTTCTTATGCAGCTGTCATATTTCATCATTTTGGCAATTTTTATTGCTTTTCTGAGAATTGTTTTATAGCTTTTAAAATACCTATCAAATTCTGGTGTTGTGTGACATGTTTTCGTTACCCTGTAGAGGAATCGTTTCTCTGCACATGATTTTCTAATACCTGTAGTGATCCATTTGTGTATACTACACTCGAGAATCACAAGAGGAGGTACACTTTGTAAAGACATAGAGACACAGGAAGGTTCCAGATAGATTACATCATGGTCAGATTCTTAAATCAGATACTGTATTTTAAGCCGTACCCAGTTGCAGATATAGACTCATATCACAAGTTAGTAATGATGAAGAGGAACTGATGTTTAAGAGAACTGTTCTAAGGATTTGATGTCTTAGGAAGTCGGATACTAATGTACTGAGGAATGATGAGAATATTTTGAGGTTTGTTGAGATTGTGGATATTGCTGTGAGCAACTCCACAGTAGGCTGTTCAGTTGGAGAAGAGTGAACATTTCTAAAAAGGGCAATCAGAAATGTTGGATATGGCCACCAACAGGACTGTCTCCGCATAAAGAAAAGTCGAAAGAACCTTGAGTGACATTAAAAGCAATGGTGGTAACCTTAAGAGAGCAGTGGGAATTCCACTGTTAAACACATAAGTGAGAGCAGATTGGCGAAAAAGAGTACACTGAAGACCTGTATGAGGGGTAGAACTTGTCCGATAACATGATAAACAAAGAAACTGGAGTCGATATGGATGGCACAGGAGCTCCAGTATTAGAGTCAGAATTTTAAAAAGCTCGGAATCATTTGGCAGATGGGATAGATAGTTCCTTCGGAATTTCTAAAATTGTTGGGGGCAGTGACAACCACACAACTACTCAAGTTGGTGTACATAGAATATATGTGACAGTTGACGTACAATGAGTCTCCTGAAAAATACTATTCACACAATTATGAAGATAGCAAGAGCAGATAATAGCAAGAACTGTCACACTATAGCTTAACAGCTCATGCATCCAAGCTGCTGACAAGAATAATACACAGAAGAATGCAAAATAAAACTGAGAATCAGTTCCACGTGATTGTTCCAGCTGTAGGAAAGATAAAAGAACCGGAGAGGCAGCTCTCATGTTGTGCTTAATAATGGAAGCAAGACTGAAGAAAAATCAAGGCACTATCACAGAATTTGTTGACTAACAATGTAAAATAGTGCAAGATGTCCAAAATTCTGAGAAAAATAGGAGTAAACTATAGGGAACAACAGGTAACATAAAAAATGTATAAGAACCAGGAGGTAACAACAAGGTTGAAATGAAGTGCTTGAATTAAAAAGGGTGTAAGGCAGGGATGCAATCTTAATCACCCCTATTGTTCAATCTATACGCCAAAGGAGCAATGACAGAAATAAAACAAAGGTTCAAGAGTGATTTTAAAATTCAGGATGAAAGAAGAATAATTACAGGATCGGTAGAACTGAATGAACAGTCTAAAAAGTACAAAATGTGGATCAAAAGTAAATTGGAAAAGTCAAAGGTAATGAGATGCAGAAATGAGAACAGTGAGATACTTAACACTAAAACTGGAGATCATGAAGTAGATGAAGTGAGGAATCTTGCTACCTTGGAAGCAAAATAACCCATGACACACATAATAAGGGATACATAAAAACCAGATTGGCACAGGCAAAGAGGGCATTCCTGGCCAAAAGTTTACTAGTATCAAATTTAGGCCTTATTTTGAGGAAGAAAATCTGAGAATCTACATTCTGAGCTCAGTATTGTATGGTAGTGAATCAAGTACAGTGAGAAAACAAAAAGAGAAAAGAACTGAAGTATTTGAATGCGATGCTGCAGAAGAATGTTGAAAATCTGGTTGACTGAGGTGGTTCTCCACATAATCGGTGAAGACAGGAACATGGAAAACACTGACAAGAAGGGACAGGATGATACGATGTGTGTTATGGCATCAGAGAATAATCTCTATAGTACTAGAGGAGGTGCAGAGGATAAACACTGTAGGGGAAGGCAGAGAATGTAGGGTGCAAGTAGGATACTCTGAATGAGGAAGTTAGTGCAAGACAGTGGAGACAACATTTAATTTATACTGCTTCAACCACAGCAAAAGTTCTATCACACCACAACACAAAATCTGGGATTCTGATTTTTTTTCTCATCCGAGGTATGGTTACAGCATACTGATACATACCATCACAAATCAAACACATCAACAAAGTTCGCTGAAGGAATATTTTTTCAAGAATAGTAGTTTTTATTCTACATCTACATGGATGCTCTGCAAACCACACTTAAGCTCCTGGCAAAGGGTTCATCAAACCACCTTCACAATAATTCTCTATTATTCTCCTCTCGAACAGCGTGTGAAAAAAACAAACACCTGTATCTTTCCATGTGAGCTCTTATTTTCCTTATTTTATTATGATGATCATTTTTCACTATGTAAGTTGGCACCAACAAAATATTTCTGCATTCAGAGAAGAAAGTTGGTGATAAAAATTTTGTTAGAAGATTCCAGCACAACGAGAAATGCCTTTGTTTGACGCCAAATACTATATCATGTCAGTGACACTCTCTCCCCTATTTCTCAACAATACAAAATGTGCTGCTCTTCTTCGAACTTTTAAATATACTTAATTAATCCTATCTGGTAATGATCACTGACCGCGCAGCAGTGCTGCAAAAGAGGGTAGACAACTGTAGACTCATTAGTAGATCTGTTGCATTCTTTTTGTTCTGACAATAAGTTTCATTCTTTGGTTCACCTTCCCCACGACATTTTATACAAGTTCTTTCCAGTTTAAGTTCTTCATAATAGTAATTTCTAGGTATTTAGATGAATTTGATTGATTATTTATGTAAGAGAAGTTTAACAGACTCCTTTTAGCACTCATGTGGATGACCTCATACTTTTCGTTTTTTAGAGTCAATTGCCCATTTTTCATTTTGCAGTTTGTTTTGTTCTTCTGATGACTTTAATAGACGATAAATAACAGCATCATCTGCAAACAACCAAAGAGGGATGCTCAGACTGTCAAGTAAATCATTTATTTGGATAATAATATTATGAAAAGGATAGTTGCTACTCACCATGTAGTAGATATTTTGAATCATAGATAGGCACAACAAAAAGACTGTCACAAAATAAGCTTTTGGTCAAAAAGGCCTTTGTCAAAAATAGACTACAGGCACTCACACCCACACAAACTCATGCAAACTCAGCTCATGCACATGTCTGCACTCTCTTGCAGCTGAAGCCACCCTGTGAGCAGCAGTGGCAGCAGTGCATGATGGGAGAGACAACGGGTTGAGGGTAAGGAGAAGACTGGGGTGGGGATGTTGAGGGATAGCACAGTACAGGTAAGGGATGGTGAAGAGCTGCAGGGGAGTGTGCAGGGACAAGGTGGAGAGAGGGTAGGGCTAGGTGCAGTTGGGAGGTTAGACAGAAGGCATGGTGGTGGGGGGTTGGGTAACGGAAAAGAAAAGTAGTAAAAAGACTGGGTGATTTCCTTGCGCTTTTCATAGCTTGAATCTGCTCCTCTACGTTCGTGGATAGCACACCTTTAACTTCTGTTGCGTCCTCCTGCAGATTTTTAGTTTTATTAAGAGTTTCATTTTCTGCACTATGTCCATCGCAGTCACAAAGACAGTCGATGTGTCTTAAATATTCCAGAAACAAGTAGAGGGATTTGCGAAATTTTAAGTGATTTTCTCTGCAAAACTTTACATAAGTTTCAGACTGCATTTAACGTATCGTTTAAAGTCACTAAACCTACAATGAAACTGCAATTCATCATTTCTAATATTCCTCCAGCTAAACTTGTTAAACCCGCGCCGTCCTTGTGTATATGTTCACATGCCATTATAATGGTCATGTAGGTTAGGAAGATAGCATGAACTGTGCGGTAGGTACCTATCCATAGGATGTCAACAGCTTCGGGGACTTTTAAAACAGGTTGCTCTAAAGCACACTGAATTTCATGCAATACATTTTCTCGTTTGGAAGAACCACAAAAAAGTTTGTAAACGTCTTTAACAACATGTAATGTGCGTTTTATAATGTGGTGTTTATTCCTAGTGTTGGTGGCAGCAATACACAAAAAATGTGCTCTACAGTGAATGTATGGCAGCTTATGGCCCTTCCTCTCTGACAACCGAGTGCGGACTCCTGAGATAGAACCACCAAAATTAGCGGCACCGTCGAAAGAACAAGGTAATAATCTGTCGTAAGAGAGTTTTCTTTTCTTTTGTTCCGTATCAATTGCTGTAAATATGGATTTGGTTGAAGTGCTTTTCAACTCAACGAGACATAAAAACCTTTACTTCACTTCAAACGATGAAGACGGTGCAACATATCGAACTACTAAAGACAGTTCACTTTGGTTGGAAACATTTGTAGATTCTTCTGCCATTAATGAAAAATATTTGTCATGGAGAAGTGTTTTATCTTGAAAGTCTAGAGACTCCCAAACAAGTCAACAATTCTGACGCAATATACTTACTAGCTTATATGGACCTTTCGCTCTGAAATTTTAACCACTTTTCAAGATTAATGTCGCTTTTCAGTACTACCTTACGAATTAGAGGTTCATATTTATTGTATGGGGTATTTCTTCCTTACTAAGGAAATACAGACTTCGAATTAACGATGACAATGCTTGGCGGTTTAAAGCTTTTTCATTTCCATTTTTTTTAAATATCTGTGTATGAATTGGTGCGTTTAATCCCTGTAATCTACAATTTTCAAGTGCAACGGCTCTTGCATGTTTTTCTGAGTTCGCGTGCTTTTCTAGCTTTCCCATGCTTCCGGTAGCTTTTCTAAATTTAGTGAAAGGTAGAGAAATGAACACTCCTCCTGTTTTCTGTAGAGCTTCGATATCGTTTTTTAAATGCATTTCACACAATTTGCAGAAAGTCCCACCCTACTCGTGATCAAAGTACAACCAATTGTACTTACACTCCCATTTTTGCTGATACTTCATCTGGCGTTCAATACTTTTGTTTAGAATTGCAATTTACGGATGGGCCAGAAATAGCACATTTAACTTTTGAAAACTGTGGAAGGGAAACTGAATACTTGTTAGACCTACGCAGTTTATCGTCATAATCACTAGCAATTCTTTCAGTAGACTCACACTCGTCTTTGTCTTTTGCAATACACTGCCTTTTATTAGAAAAGGAAGAAATTAAAGTTTGTTGTTTCGACATTGTATTTCGGCACTAACACTTCTTTTTATTTTATAAACTGACGAAGACTGCACTAGTACACTACCTAATCACATCACACTTCCATAATAAACTGTCGACTGACTTACAACCTTACAACACTTTCAACAATGCATTGAGTTTTTATGCAACAATGAAAGTTTAGATTATACTTGTAAAGCAGCATTGCCAATGGCCCCACTCATTGTGTAATGTACCGCTTCTTTAGGAAAAAAATGTGTATCCCCATTGGCACTGCGAAAATCATTGTCAAGTGTACACAAATATTTGATCTGAGCTTTGGACTCATCGATTAGGAAAAATCTATATGGCTATTAAATCTTGGAAATATTCCCAGTAATAAAAAAATTAAAACAATCTTTTATAATGTCAGATGCTACTTCCAATTCCGTAGCAATACCCGGGGACGTGTTTTGCGACATCAGGTTTATTCTGTGGGCATATAAAGTATAGATACGAGTGGCGGATAAGAATTAAGTTCGCAGCGAGGGTGGGCTGCGTAGCTAATGGATTAGCTTACACGTTAGGCCGATTGGAGGTGCGGTGAGGGAAGACATGAGAGAGGAAAGGCTGACTTATTCCACAATCGGCATTGCCAACACACCTTGCAACGCTTAGCTTTACCGCACACTTATAATACAGCAACTGCTAAGTTTTTCGTTTCACCACAACTATAGATAAGAATTTCTCGGGGGGGGGGGGGGGGGAGAATTTCCAATTTCCGGGGGGGGGGGAACTTTCCTCCCCGGGCCACCCCCTGAATTCATCACTGTTCTCAACCATGAGGAGATAGAAGACTTCAGGCTAGTCACTGCCAACATTCCCTATCAAATACAAGGGAAAGTTACAAAGTAAAGTGACTTTGGCAATTTCTCACTATAGTGCTTGGTAACAATGCTAGTATCCAGGGCTGAAGTACTGTTATCTGCAACAGTTCTGTACGCCATGTCACTCTTATTCTCGCGTTGGTCACTGTGTTGTGACAGACTGTGAAACATGGCAGCTCCCTGTGAATATCCACCAAGGAGAAAATGAAGGCCATGCATTGTTTTTTGTTTGTGAAGGTGTTAAAACTGCAGAAATTACTCATTGAAAGCAAGCGCAGTATGGTGACAGCTGACTTTGTGATGCAAAATATATGAATGGACAGAGAGCTTTTTTCTGACATGTTCCACATCCTGGAGGACCTCCTCACTACGGATCAATTGGAATGAAAGTAAATATAATCTAATATAAAAAACTGGGAAGGACTTCTCTACGTGTCGAGGTAAGATTGTGTGCACCATCGACGTCAACAATGGAGGACAATTTGGAAGTAGTTAAGAGTATGGTGATGGAAAACAGACGAATCACAGTGGTCACAACCGCCAATACTTTACATATTAGTCACGGTTCAGGGTATTCCATATTAGACGACAGGCTACATTTTTGGAACAGTGTACGCACAATGGGTACAGAAAGAATTGACAGCGCAGCATGAGGTGCAAAAGGTGGGCAGTTCTCGTAAACATCTGGCCCATTATTATCGTGAGGGAGCTGGATGTTTACAGCAAATGATTACTGTTGGATGAAACATGGGAGAATCATCACAAACTGGAAAGTAAGGCTGTGAGCATGGTTTGGAGACACCCATCTTTGACAGAATCTAAGAAATTTAAACGTCAACCATCAGCAAGGACATGTGGTAGCTGTTCATTTCATCCCCAAGATGCGAAACTGTCAACAGGGAGAACTCTTGTTATGCGTTGCGAACTAGACTGAAACCTGCAATCAGATGGAAAAATTGCAGAAAGATGTCATCCTATAGTAAGCTAACACTCAGCCACATTCTGTCAAATGGATCGCCGAAACAACACAGGAGTTGAAACCACTATATGGTCCAGACCTGGCTCTAAGCGGTTTCTGCATGTTTGGACCATTGAAGGAAGTGCTCAGGGGAAGAAGATCTGCAACCGATGCAGAAGTAACTGATGCGGTGGAAAATTGGTTACAGGTACAACCAAAAAATTTTTCTGACGTAATAAAAAAAATTGTGAAACGTTGGACATAGTGCATTGCAGTACAGGGCGCTTGTGTAGAAAAATAATGTATGTTTCAGTTTTCTATAAACAGAATAAATATTTCTTTTCTCAAAAGTCCCTTTACTTTTTGACTTACCCTTGTATTACCTTCATATACAGTAGCAGTGTATGACTTGATAAAAAATATTTAAAACACTTTGTTATAGCTTTTGTGTATCCCTTTTACTTTTATACCTATCCCTTTTACTTTTATACCTGTGCATTACACAAAGCACAAGTGGCACTTACATCTACATGTATACTCTGCAAACCACCGTAAGGTGTATGGTAGAGGGCCACGTCCCGTTGTATCAGTTATTGGGGTTTGTTCCTGTTCCATTCATGTATGGAGCACGGGAAGAATGAGTGCTTGAATGCCTCTGTGCATGCAGTAATTATTCTATCTTATCCTCATGATCCCTGTGTGAACGATATGTCGGGGATTTTAGTATATCCCTAGAGTAACAATTTAAGGCCGCTTCTTGAAACTTTGTTAACAGTCTTTCTCTGGATAGCTTACATCTGTCTTCATGAGTCAGCCAGTTCAGTTCCTTCATGTCTCTGTAACGCTCTCTCAGGGATTAATCGAACCAGTGACTATTCGTGCTGCCCTTCACTGTGTATGTTCAACATCTCCTGTTAGTCCTATCTGGTATGGGCCCCACACACTTGAGCAATATTCTGGGATGTGTCACATGAGTAATTTGTAAGCAATCACTTTTGTATGCTGGTTGCACTTCCCCAGTATTCTACCAATAAACCGAAGTCTACCACCTGTTTACCCACGACTGAACCTATGTGATTATTCCATTTCATATCACTACAAAGTGTTACACCCAGGTATTTCTTTTAGCTGACGGATTCCAACAGTGACTCACTGATCTTATAATCACAAGATACTACCTTGTGACTGAGTGAGATACACCCGTCTTCTAGGCACAGTGCTTTACTAGGCATAGTCTTATTGGAAGTGGTATGCCATTAAGAGTGAAACTGACAGTTTAATGTGGACTATAATCCATTCCGCTTTTTTTGAAACAGTGCCAAGGATGAAATATCATATCGATGGAAGAAAAAAATTCGAGGACCAACTAAGGATTCGCCACTTACCTTTAGATATGCAGTCTGACCTCTCCACAAGAGCCACTGACTCACATGCATGAAAGATGGAGCTTACTCCCTCTGTACCATCTGCATCACTCATTATCACAAGGCATAAGTAGAGCTCCCATTCCTCATTCACTCACTAATTCTTTCATTGTGTTCCACAGATACCATCAAAAAGCAGAACTTTCCGAGATGTGGAAAAAGTAATTAGATGCATATTAACAAAAAAAGCAAGGTAGAATGTGATGAAATGGTATCCTCTTGTTGTCCCTTCTCACCACCAGCACCACACCACAATTCCATAGCGGTGATAGCCTTGATGGAATTCCAAGCTGGGTCGGAATATGGCAAGTAGGTATTGAACTGGCAAAGCTGTGTGTGTGTGCGCGCGCGCGCGTGCGCATTTGTGTGTGTGTGTGTGTGTGTGTGTGTGTGTGTGTGTGTGTGGAGCTTATGGGCCGTCAACGGCGAGGTTATCGGCGAACTTGGCAAAGTTCATCGATAGTGTAATCCTATGCCTATATTCACTCCATATTTCCTAAACTTTTCGTTGACAATCAAAACTTAAAAGATATTCGGAAAAGCTGTGTTACATAATAGACAACTTTCCGACATGTAGCTCATAGCATGTTGTATGTTTATAGTGAACATCAACTATGAAAAATGGGAAGTGGAACATCAAAACCTATGAAACTTATTCTGTACACTTTAGGCCTATATTAATAAACTCTAAATGTGATCTAGTAGCTTCCTGCCCTACACTCTATTACTGCTCCGCACAATGTAAATGGGACAATTACCCAGTATTGTTGTAAGTTGTCGGATACAAACTCGTAAACTGGGATGTTGATATGTTCTGGTACATAGAAACACTGAAATATACGCAGTCAAAAAACTGAAGGAAATACGGCTACAGTACTACCAAGAAACTATGAACAAATAGGAAATCAATGCGTTTCCAAAATTTTGCTGAAAGGACTTTACCAACTCCCTCGCATTTTCATGACAATGACACTGCGTAAAATCAATGAATCTAAATAACTCTTTTATGTTGAACTTTTCTTTATCGTATAAAGAAAGAGTTGCGTTGCAATAAGAATCGAATTCAACCCCCTATAGCGTATTAATTGTAAGTTGCGGAGGTAGCTGCGAGCGAAGAAAGCAAGCCTAATGGTCCAACCTCCGCACACATAGCCCACTGCAGGAGTGACGTGCCGAAGTCACACAAGGAAGTAAAAACCTTTCAAATATTGTTCGTAAACGAAACTGAAATCGTCTTTCCTACTGACATGCTTAGTAAAAGATCCCAACTGCAGAAATTACGTACTCTTATTGAAAGGAAATGAAACGGTACGTAAATAACGCATGAAACACAATGACTAACTCACACATTTCTGTCGTCTAAAGCTAATGTTGTCTGCTGCCAAAAACAATTGACACCAGCGGAAGCCCTCCGACATTTGACGACTTCTAACGATTCACGGCTAGAGAGTAGAGAGCGGATCTGCCAACTGAAAGTTAGTAAATTACGATGATCGTCAACGAAAAGCTCGTGAACAGTGCAACTCCGTCTTCTCACGCTGTGCAATACTGCAACTGTGCTTTTGTTCTGTGTTTCGTATACTTAAGTCTAACATCTTACCTCCATTTCAAGCGTTAACGATGTTACAATATGGAAGACAAGTCACAAGACATCGGGATGCTAATGTTTTGATTCCGGGCATTTCCAACAACGATGTAATAATAGTAATGTTGTTAACGCGTTGTTGTGTCGGTTTGTTTCAAAACGAGTAATATAGCACTCTGGGATTCGTCGCAAGTATTACCGAAATCTTCGAGAACGCGAGCTACTCTCATAGGCGAACCGTACTGTATCGTGAGGGTGGCGCAAGAACTGACTGCGACAAAACAAGCAAGGCTACACTAATATCACACAAAAAAATATACTCAAATAAATTTTAAGGTTTGTTTTTACGAAAAAAAACGCATTCAAACAGAAAATTATACAAAACGAACGTAACATTGCATTATAATGAAAACTCAAATATCCTGCACTCTAGATTTTACTTTTTGCTAAATTTTTATTGTTTATTATACATGTAATGACAAAAACATAAAAAACTCCCACAAAACATTCAAAAAATGAAAATTACTCTAGTACTTTTTAGGTGTTTGATTTCCTTCTCAGAGGCTTTTTGCAACAATGACAAATATAAGGAGTCTTTTTCTTCTTTTCTGAGTTGCAGGTGGAGCAGGTATTGCGTTGTTCCAATCATTGTACGACTTCTACTCTTGGTTCCAGTACACGCAAAACGCGGTGAAGGATTCGCGAAGTTCACGGTGTTTATGATACTTGCTGACTCGCTTTTTATCTGTGATGTCATCAACGAGTTTACAAGCTTCTTCAAAACTTAAAGCGCTTCACCTGAGTCTTTTCAGGAATTGTGAAGGACAAACACATTCATCTCAATTACGTCCATTATGCGAAAAAATAATGGAATTGGCCGTCGTCGGGAGAGGCTTCGACGTGCAGCGATATTTGTTTCGACCTAATGCATTTCTAGCAGAACCTCTAGCTAAATGTTCAGTATGCGCACTTCCGTCTTCTTCACTTTGATCACTTGTTTCCTTCAAGGAGTTCGCAGGTGGCAAAATAAATTCGCCTTCACTTCTCAGTTTCCTATACTGTATTATGTTCACTTTCAATTTCGTTGTCGCTATCTGATCCAACATCGCTTCCTAAACTGTCCTCAAACCATTTTAAAACTCCTCTAAGTCAGGATTCGTTAAACACGAAGAATAGACAAAGAGCCGGCTACTGAATCCATAACGCAAAGTTCTCAGAGACCGCTAGCACGAAAGAATCAGTAATAGTATAGATCCACGTGATGTTCAAGATCCTACTTGCGAAGGAAACCACGGCAGCTTCAGGAAAGAATAACTAGACAGTGCTGTAATCTCCTACACCACTATTATGCATTAAGCCTAGTTTACACGACGACACTAGGTTACAGGCAACAGCGCTACCGGCCACTGCGCAGTTTAGTTTCACCAACTCGTTGGTGAAACTAAACACTTTCGGCGTGTTCCTACTTTGGCGACATTAGTTGCATGAGTTTTTAGGTTATGTATGTTCGTAGAGTGTAGCCAAACTGAAATATGAAGTGGAGAACGGAGAATAATGTTTGCTTTTTGGATTTCTATGCTTTGTATAGGTGTTTGTGGGATTTCAGTGATGCCGATTACAAAAGTAAGCAACATATAGCTGCCGCTGAGACCGTCACGTGCGATCATAGCATAGATGCTTTGACAATATCTGAGGTGCAGGGCAAAATTTATTGAGTTAGCGGAACATATACAACCGAATTAAGAAAAATACAGCCAAGTGAAATCCTCGCTGTGGCAATGCTCTCGTCTTCAAGATGGCCAAGTTGGACAACTCTTTGTTAAGAATTATTGTTGACAGGAGGGCAGGCTATACCAATTCAAGAAGCTGCATTCTTTATTCAATATGTATCTGTTTAAAACGTCGCTGCAATGCTCGCCATTCACACATGTTAGAATTTTAAAATGATGCCACTGTACAGATCTATCTTCAAGAGGGTAGTCTGCAAACCATTCTCCGGCCTGCTTCGAATAATTATTGTTGCTAATGTTAAAATCATTACTCTTAATGTTAATAACAATCGGTGTTAATGAAATAGCGTCATCACCAACTAAAACCGTACATTATATCATGCAGAGTGTTCTCGATTGTAATGCACGCAATATGATACGTAATTTCAGTTCTGGCGACAGTACTTCATGCATTACAGTACCTTTATTACTTATCGCATAATTAACTGTATTTAGAAGAAACTTGAACAGTTCTGGTGACATTCTAAGATAATTAAAAGAGCTTCTTGGATCTTCTGTTATAAATTATTTCAGCAAGGATGCTGAGCAACTGAGCTGACGTCTTTTCTTCATCCAGTCACGAATCTAAACACGTTTCTTATTTTTTTCTTATGCAGCGGTTCCGCGCAACAAACGTTAACTCCATCACAACTTGTGCGACGTGCAGCTGCCAAAACTTTCATTTCAGACACGACTCAGGGAGCCACAAAACGACGAAATTGAAGTGTAATGTGGTGTCGCCATGTCTACAGTCATATATGAAACGACTTGCGTGCAACTCATTCCGCTCAACGAGCGGCGCAACCCAGTGTCGTCGTGTAAACGAGGCTTAACAATAAACGCTGGTGGTCTGTGAGACCGCACCTGGGACGTTACGGGTTAAGGTTCAACCGGCGGAAGCAGGTCTGTTCTCCTTCCTCTCACACTACTTCATATAAGCTCGTATCTGTAAACGCACGCTGTAATCAACACAGTGTCAACTAACATGGTACACGTGGCAAGAGTGCACTTGTTTCAGACAGCTGCTGCCTGTACCATAGTTGCCAACTGTAGGGACATGTCCCTGCGCGTAGTGACTTAGGGCTCATTTTTCCAAAATGTAGGGACCAATTTCCGATCCCTCTGTAAAACGTAGGGAATTTTTGTTTGAATAAAGAAAAATCACAAAATAAGAAATTAAAAAAGAAAAAGCTGCCAAACTTTATAGATTTTAAACATTGTATATATGTCACCACTGCATACAGAAAGCTGGTCTAGGCAAAGGACTTAGATTAAATTAAAACTGTTGCAATACAACGTAATGATTGAAAGAACAATGGACGCTGTCGAAACTCTTACCCCAGTAACAATCGTGAAGAAAATGAAATGAATTGATCGTAGGCATTTATTGGCCGGGATATCCCCATCAGGGTTCGGCCGCCGTATTGCAAGTCTTATTTTAGTTGACGCCACTTCGGCGACTTGCGTGTCAAGGATGATGAAAGTGATAACGAGGGACACACACATCACACAGTCCCCTATCAGGAATCGATCTCGTGTCTCCCTTACTTGGAAGACGGTTACGCTACCCCTGCGCTACGGAAGAGAAGACAATTAATGTCATGTGCTCCAAATGGGAGTGACATGCGACGACAGAAATCTGGGGCCTATCAGGCGAAGTTTAGCGCATCTACTGTGATATCTTCACCGTTGTACTTTCACAGCTACATTCTTAATCACCTCGGCAAAGATTATGGTTCTGTCTTTGTTATGTGCTCACATGTTGAAAATAAAGTATAAACAGCTCGCGTAGATCAGTTGAGTTCCTTAGCCTTAACATAAACTTATAAAACTTCTTTTCTTGGAGTGAGTAACTGTAGTAATTTTTTATTATTATTATGGCTTCAGCACCGAAAAAGAAGAGAAAGTTACAAATGAATGACAGTCAAAGTCGAAAATAGAAATTTTGGGAAGTGTTCAAGAGAAAAAAAACGGTTTAAAGGGTGGTTAACTACAGATCCTAATGACTGGCATCGTGCTCGTTGCACTGCGTGTGATATTACTTTGCGTGCTAGAAGAAGTGAAGTTATGAAACACGCATATTGCGGTTCACACAAAAGTCGAGTGTCGTAATTTAATAAACTATCAGTGGTGTCACCTTGGGTGCATGAACCTAC
Organism: Schistocerca gregaria; assembly: GCF_023897955.1. Lineage (NCBI taxonomy): Eukaryota > Metazoa > Arthropoda > Insecta > Orthoptera > Acrididae > Schistocerca > Schistocerca gregaria. The sequence continues at coordinate 866,070,882 of NC_064921.1, forward strand.
TACAAGCACAGCAAATCTTAATCTCGAAGAGGACACCAAATCAGCTGGAATAAGATTGGCAACAGCATTTGCTGAGCATTAAACAAATATATTAAAAAATGTTGTGGCTAAATTGAACGATATTCTACAAACTCAGAAATTTTCGTTATTTTTGGACGGAGGCAATGACGTCTCCGTAAAAAAATTATTTTGTGTATTTGTCAGATATTTTTCTGAATTCAGAAAGTGTGCTGTTACACAGTTGTTGGAGATCATAACCTTAGATGCGTAAACTGTACCGCATAAGCTCTGTCTGATGCAACCATTACATGCTTCAACGAGAAAAATATTCCAGCTAAAGATATTATTACCACGGCAGCAGATAATGCAAGCGTGACAGGTAGAGAAAAATTGCTCGTTGATGACAAAATTGAAAGCTGATGCACATGACTCATTCTTTGTTATTGAATGAATATGTCATTCCTTGCACTTTGCTACCAGTAAATCTGGAATGAAGCTGCTGAAAAATGTAGAAGACCTAATAAGAAACACAGTATCCTACTTTAGCCACATCAGCAAAAGACAAGCAATGCTCTCTTCATTACAGGAACTTATGAACCAAGAGTAACATAAAATTTTAAGACCTGGTGAAACAAGGTGGCTAGCATAACAGCAGAGTATATCGAGGATTTTAGAGCAGTGGAAATCTAGGCAACTCTTATTTTTTGCAGCGAGGTTAGATGGTTGAGTGATGCTGGCAGAAATGATTAGTAACGAAATGAACGATCTTTATACAAAAGCTTAACTCGAATTTACGAAATACGTCCTTGGTTTTTTAACACTACAAATGCTCTTTTTTTAAAGTAAGCAGAATTTAATAGGACAACTACAGCTACGAAGCCAGAGATTAATCATAACATTTTGTCAAACATTTATGAAATCAACGTTCTTTAAAAAAATGGATATATTAAATCTTCTTTACCCATATACAGGGTGTTTAAAAAATGACCGGTGTATTTGAAACGGCAATAAAAACTAAACGAGCAGCGATAGAAATACACCGTTTGTTGCAATATGCTTGGGACAACAGTACATTTTCAGGCGGACAAACTTTCGAAATTACAGTAGTTACAATTTTCAACAACAGATGGCGCTGCAAGTGATGTGAAAGATATAGAAGACAACGCAGTCTGTGGGTGCGCCATTCTGTACGTCGTCTTTCTGCTGTAAGCGTGTGCTGTTCACAACGTGCAAGTGTGCTGTAGACAACATGGTTTATTCCTTAGAACAGAGGATTTTTCTGGTGTTGGAATTCCACTGCCTAGAACACAGTGTTGTTGCAACAAGACGAAGTTTTCAACGGAGGTTTAATGTAACCAATGGACCGAAAAGCGATACAATAAAGGATCTGTTTGAAAAATTTCAACGGACTGGGAACGTGACGAATGAACATGCTGGAAAGGTAGGGCGACCGCGTACGGCAACCACAGAGGGCAACGCGAAGCTAGTGCAGCAGGTGATCCAACAGTGGCCTCGGGTTTCCGTTCCCCGTGTTGCAGCTGCGGTCCAAATGACGCCAACGTCCACGTATCGTCTCATGCGCCAGAGTTTACACCTCTATCCATACAAAATTCAAACGCGGCAACCCCTCAGCGCCGATACCATTGCTGCACGAGAGACATTCGCTAACGATATAGTGCACAGGATTGATGACGGCGATATGCATGTGGGCAGCATTTGGTTTACTGACGAAGCTTATTTTTACCTGGACGGCTTCGTCAATAAACAGAACTGGCGCATATGGGGAACCGAAAAGCCCCATGTTGCAGTTCCATCGTCCCTGCATCCTCAAAAAGTACTGGTCTGGGCCGCCATTTCTTCCAAAGGAATCATTGGCCCATTTTTCAGATCCGAAACGATTACTGCATCACACTATCTGCAGATTCTTCGTGAATTTGTGGCGGTACAAACTGCCTCGTGGTTTATGTAAGATGGTGCCCGGCCACATCGCATGGCCGACGTCTTTAATTTCCTGAATGAATATTTCGATGATCGTGTGATTGCTTTGGGCTATCCGAAACATACAGGAGGCGGCGTGGATTGTCCTCCCTATTCGCCAGACATGAACCCCTGTGACTTCTTTCTGTGGGGACACTTGAAAGACCAGGTGTACCACCAGAATCCAGAAACAATTGAACAGCTGAAGCAGTACATCTCATCTGCATGTGAAGCCATTCCGCCAGACACGTTGTCAAAGGTTTCGGGTAATTTCATTCAGAGACTACGCCATATTATTGCTACGCATGGTGGATATGTGGAAAATATCGTACTATAGAGATTCCCAGACCGCAGCGCCATCTGTTGTTGACAGTTGTAATTACTGTAATTTCGAAAGTTTGTCTGCCGGAAAATGTACTGTTGTCCCAAGCATATTGCAACAAACGGTGCATTTCTATCGCTGCTCGTTTAGTTTGTATTGCCGTTTCAAATATACCGGTCATTTTTGAAACACCCTGTACTTCGCTTCATTTAGATCAAATGTACCTTGGTAGTGAATGTGAAAAATTGTGAAGTAAGTCCACTGAAAACAAAAAATCAGAAATTCATAATTTTAGGCTACGGTGCCTGCAGTTTTATCAAACTGCTGCAATCAAAGTGATACATAGATTACCAGCATCAAAGCCACTATTCCACGAGAATTAGTTTATTGAGCCAAACGCTGAAATGAATGGAGGTCACGACCTTGCTATTTTGATGAAACAAGCAAGGCTCTCACAAAAAGAATTTGTGAAGTCTTTTGGAGTAAACTGTCGTCAGTCAAAAATTTCGAAGGTCAAATAGTTTTTGATAATATTTCTACACTTGCAAAGATTGTGTTAACATTTCATCATTCAGAAACAGAAACAGGAAGAGTCCTATTCTGTGTTGTGTGACACTTAATAAAAGGAAGGATTTACATTTCGTAACTCACTGCCAGCAGTTAATTACGTTAATATGTTATAAAAGCTCGGAACAAAGATTGCAGAACCTACTAAACAAGCAACGCGCATGTGACGCTGCGTATCTAACAAATGTACGATCTTCAGCAAATCCAGTTACCAACAGTAGTTTTCAGTGAAAAAGAGGTGAATGTACATATTTACCTACACCTGATTTTTTAAAATTACTTCACTGCGTGACTCAGGTTATTGAGTGTTCATCAAGTTCACGAAAGCTTTACTCATTCACCTGTCTGGTAGAAGTAGCTACCTTTTGTATTACGAAGTCAATAACATAAAAACGCAATTATTCACTTTGTGAGGTCCTTTACAAGTAGTTATTATTTTGTGTTGTGAATTCAGAATATAAATTAATGACTATTCCCTTTATTCACCAATGGTATTTTAAACTGCGTAGCGCAGTAGCCATTAAGGTAGGTCCACATTGTCCGTTCAACTTTGCGCATGCGCCAAAACTTTTACGGAAGCGCATTTCCTCGAAATGGAAGCCGTGTCTAAAATCGCATTGCTTCGATGGGAATCTCTTGCGCCCTTTAGCAGACAGGCAGCTAAGGCCCATGCGTGTTTGGTAGTGTAGAGTGTTGAGGCTATATTTTAATGCTATTTACTTAAAAAAAAATATCTGTTGAATCCAAAGAAAGCACGTTGAAATTTATAGATAATTACAGACAAAGAGAGGTCATACGGAATGCCGCTTTGAAGATCGTATGGACAAAAATTTGATGTGTGGTACTAAGGGCGTTAAGTATTTGACTTCGTCTTGAATCATGTTACTGGAAATACTTTCAGCCTGTAAATCTATGAAAAGCACATATGAATACTTCGGACAAATGTTAGTGTTGTGGCGACTTAATAGCAGAAAATTCGAAGAGCGTGACATCATAACAAAAGGAAAGAGGGATAAGTGGAGTTCCTTAACAAGCTACACTACTGGAGATAGAAATGAAGTGCAGTTATGATGTAAAAAATGCAAAATTGGAAAATAAAACCTCCGTCCTATGGATTATTGTGTCTATGGGATTATCGAGTATGTTAACCTATACATATTCTCTCTTGAATGATACTGTGTAAACAAATTTTATAAAATCAAAATGACGTATTAGTAGTTAATTATCCTGTACATAACGACTAAGAACCTCTCTTAAGTAGATATGCCGCGCGGGATTATCCGAGCGGACTAGAGCGCTGCAGTCATGGACTGTGCGGCTGGTCCCGGCGGAGATTCGAGTCCTCCCTCGGGCATGGGTATGTGTGTTTGTCCTTAGGATAATTTAGGCTAAGTAGTGTGTAAGCTTAGGGACTGATGACCTTAGCAGTTAAGTCCCATAAGATTTCACACACATTTGAACATTGTTAAGTAGATATGGTATTGTATTTCTGAGTTTAGGAATAACCTTCCTCCCCCCCCCCCCCACTCCCCCCCCAACTCCCCCCCCCCCCCCCCCCACCCACCCCCTATGAACCTTGGACCTTGCCGTTGGCGGGGAGGCTTGCATGCTTCAGTGATACGCATAGCCGTACCGTAGGTGCAACCACAACGGAGGGGTATCTGTTGAGAGGCAAGACAAACGTGTGGTTCCTGAAGAGGGGCAGCAGCTTTTTCAGTAGTTGCAGGGGCAACAGTCTGGATGACTGGCTGATCTGGTCTTGTAACTTAAAACAAAACGGCCTTGCTGTTTTGGTACTGCGAACGGCTGAAAGCAAGGGAAAACTGCTGCCGTAATTTTTCCCGAGAGCATGCAGCTTTACTGTATGGTTAAATGATGATGGCGTCCTCTTGGGTAAAATATTCCGGAGGTAAAATAGTCCCCCATTCGGATCTCCCGGCGGTGACTGCTCACTAGCTCCGCAGATGACGAAGAGATTGATGAAATGTATGATGAGATAAAAGGACTTGTTCAGATAGTGAAGGAAGATGAAAATTTGATAGTCATGGGTGACTGGAATTCGATAGTAGGAAAATGACGAGAAGAAAGCGTAGTAGGTGAATATGAAATGGGGGTAAAGAATAAAAGACGAAGCCGATTGGTAGAATTTTGGATATCATAGATAACAGTTGGTTTAAGAATCATGAAAGAAGATTTCATACGTGGATGAGGCCTGGAGAAGCTGGAAAATTTCAGATAGATTATATAATGGTAAGCCAGAGATTTAGGGATCAAGTTTTTAAATTGTACGACCTTTTTGAGCGGGAGATGTGGACTCACAATTTATTGGTTATGAATTGTAGATTGAAAATGAAGAAATTACAAAAAGGTGGGAATTAAAGGAGATGCGACCTGGATAAACTGAAAGAACCAGAGGTCGTAGAGAGTTCAGAGAGAGCATTACGGAGCGATTTGCAGTAACAGGGGACAGAAATACAGTAGAAGAGGAATGGGTAGCTTTGAGAGATAAAATAGTGAAGGCAGCAAAGGATCAAGTAGTTAAAAAAGACGAGTGCTAGTAGAAATCCGTGGGTAACAGAAGAGATATTGAATTTAATTGATGAAAGGAGGAAACATTAAAATGAAATAGGAATACAAACGTCTCAAAAATGAGTTCGGGAGGAAGTGCAAAATGGCCAAGCAGGGATGGCTAAATAACTGTAAGGATGGAAAGGCATACGTCGCTAGGGGTAAGACAGATACTACTTACAGGAAAATTAAAGAGACTTTTTGAGAAAAGAGAACCACCTGTATGAATATAAAAAGCTCAGATAGAAAACCAGAAAGGAAAGCAGAAAGATGTAAGAAGTATATAGAGGGTCAAATGCAAGGGCGATGTACTTGAGGGCAATATTATGGAAATGGAAGAGGACGCAAGTGAAGATGAAATGGGAGATATGATACTGTGTGGAGAATTTGATAGAGCACTGAAAGACCTAAGACGAAACAAAGGCCCGGGAGTAGACAGCATTCCATTAGAACTACTGATAGCTTTGGCAGAGTCTTCCCTGACAAAGCTCCACCATCTGGTGAGCAAGATGTATGAGACAGGCGAAATACTCTCAGACTTCAAGAAGAATATAATAATTACAATCCCAAGGAAAGCAGGTGTTGACAGATGTGAAAATTACCAAATTATCAGTCACGGCTGCAAAATAATAACACGAATTCTGTACAGACGAATGGAAAAACTGGTAGAAGCCGACCTTGGGGAAGATCAGTTCGGATTTCGTAGAAATGTGGGGACTCGTGAGGCAATACTGACCCTACGACATACCTTAGAAGATATTGTAATTTAAAGCAAACCTACGTTTCTAGAATTTGTAGACTTAGAGAAAGCTTTTGACAGTGTTGACTGGAATACTCTCTTTCAAATCTGAAGGTGGCAGGGGTCAAATACAGGGAGGAAAAGGCTAGTTACAATTCGTACAGAAACCAGATGGCATTTATAAGAGTCGAGATCATGAAAGGGAAGCAGTGGTTGGGAAGGGAGTGAGGCAGGGCTTTTGCCTATCTCCGATGTTATTCACTCTGTATATTGGGCAAGTAGTGAAGGAAACAAAAGAAAAATTTGGAGTAGGAATTAAAATTCATGGCGAAGAAATAAAAACTTTGAGGATTGCCAATGACAATGTAATTCTGTCAGAGATAGCAAGGGACCTGTGAGAGCAGCTGAACGGAATGGACAGTGTCTTGATAGGAGGATATAAGATGAGCATCAACAAAAGCAAAACGAGGATAATGAAATGTAGCCCAATTAAATCAGGTGACGCTGAGGGAATTAGATTAGAAAATGAGACACCTAAAGTAGTAGATGTGTTTTACTATTCGGGGAGCAAAACAACTGATGATGTTCGAAGTAGAGAGGATATAAGATGTAGACCGGCAATGGGAAGAAAAGCGTTTCTGAAGAAGAGAAATTTGTTGACATCGAGTGTGGGTTTAAGTGTCAGGAAGTCGTTTCTGGAAGTGAAACGTGGACGATAAATAGTTTGGACAAGAAGAGGATAGAAGCTTTCGAAATGTGATGCTATAGAAGAATGCTCAAGATTAGATGGGCATGTCACATAACTAATGAGGAAGTATTGAGTTAGGGAGAAGAGAAATTTGTGGCACGCCTTGACTAGAAGAAGGTATCGGTTGGTAGGACCCGTTATGGGGCATCAAGATATCACCAGTTTAGTATTGGAGGGCAGCGCGGAGGGTAAAAATCGTAGAGGGAGACAAGGAGATGAATACACTAAGCAGATTCAGAAGGATGTAAGGTGCAGTAGTTACTTGGAGATGATGAAGCTTGCACAGGATAGAGTAGCTGGGACAGCTGCATCAACCAGCCTCTAAACTGAAGCCCACAAGCCCGCACCTTGTGGTCGTGCGGTAGCGTTCTCGCTTCCCTTCGCCCGGGTTCCCGGGTTCGATTCCCGGCGGGGTCAGGGATTTTCTCTGCCTCATGATGGCTGGGTGTTGTGTAATGTCCTTCGGTTTAAGTAGTTCTAAGTTCTAAGGGACTGATGACATAAGATGTTAAGTCCCATAGTGCTCAGAGCCATTTGAACGATTTTTTGAAGACCAGAACAACAACAACAACAACAACAACAACAACAGCCGGCCGCGGTGGCTGAGCGGTTCTAGACGCTTCAGTCCGGAACCGCGCGACTTATACGGTCACAGGTTTGAATCCTGCCTCGGGCATGGATGTGTGTGATGTCCTTAGGTTAGTTAGGTTTAAGTAGTTCTTAGTTCTAGACGACTGATGATCTCAGATGTTAAGTCCCATAGTGCTCAGAGCCATTTGAACCAACAACAACAACAGGAATAACAACTGAAATGGTTTGTTTTGAATGCAAAATAAATCTCTCAGACTGGCACAAAGGTCGTCGGTTGCCAGCTAACGAAATGTTTTTGCTAGCCTTGTCGCTAAGTTTTCCTAAGTAGAAATTCTAATATCTCCCTATTTCCTGGAAGTATGCAAACAAAACGTCAGCGCCACTTTGTATTTCTCGTACCTCTGGTATACAGGCTGGTCCATTGATCGTGACCAGGCCAAATATCTCACGAAATAAGCGTCAAACAAAAAAACTACAAAGATCGAAACTTGTTTAGCTTCAAGAGGGAAACCAGATGGCCCTATGGTTGGCACGCTAGATGGCGCTGCCATAGGTCAAACGGATATCATATGCGTTTTTTAAAAATTAGAACCCCCAGTTTTTATTACATATTCATGTAGTACGTAAATAAATATGAATGTTTTAGTTGGAACGCTTTTTTCGCTTTGTGATAGATGGCGCTGTAATAATCACAAACATATGGCTCACAATTTTAGACGAACAGTTGGTAACAGGTAGGTTTTTTAAAATTAAACTTCAGAACGTAGGTACGTTTGAACATTTTATTTCGGTTGTTCCAATGTGATACATGTAACTTTGTGAACTTATCATTTCTGAGAACGCATGCTGCTACAGCGTGATTATCTGTAAATACCACATTAATGCAATAAATGCCCAAAACGATGTCCGTCAATCTCAATGCATTTGGCAATACGGGTAACGACATTTCTCTCAACAGCGAGTAGTTCGCCTTCTGTAATGTTCGCACATGCATTAACAATGCACTGACGCATGTTGTCAGGTGTTGTCGGTGGATCACGATAGCAAATATCCTTCAACTTTCCCCACAGAAAGAAATCCGGGTACGTCAGATCCAGTGAACGTGCGGGCTATGCTATGGTGCTTCGACGACCAGTCCACTTGTCATGAAATACGCTATTCAATATCGCTTCAACCGCACGCGAGCTGCCTGCCGATGTGGTCGTGCTGTTCTAGGCGCTTCAGTCTGGAACCGCGTGGCCGCTACGGTCGCAGGTGGTGGTGGATGTGTGTGATGTCCTTAGGTTAGTTAGGTTTAAGCAGTTCTAAGTTCGAGGGGACTGATGACCATAGATGTTCAGTCCCATAGTGCTCAGAGCCATTTGAACCATTTTTTAGCACGCGACCTATGTGTCGGACATCCACCTTGTTGGAAGTACATCGCCATTTTGTCATGCTGTGAAACATCTCGTAGTAACATCTGTAGAACATTACGTAGTAAATCAGCATCATTGCACCATTTAGATTGCCATCGATAAAATGGGGGCCAATTATCCTTCCTCCCATAATGCCACACCTTACATTAACCCACCTAGGTCGCTGATGATCCACTTGTCGCAGCCATCGTGGATTTTCCGTTGCCCAATAGTGCATATTATACCGGTATACGTTACCGCCGTTGGTGAATGACGCTTCGTCGCTAAATAGAACGCGTGCAAAAAATTTGTCATCGTCCCGTAATTTCTCTGGTGCCCAGCGGCAGAACTGTACACGATTTTCAAAGCCATCGCCATGCAATTCGTGGGGCATAGAAATATGGTACGGGTGCAGTCGATGTTGATGTAGCATTCTCAACACCGACATTTTTGAGATTCCCGATTCTCGCGCAGTTTGTCTGCTACTGATGTGCAGATTAGCCGCGACAGCAGCTAAAACATCTACTTGGGCATCATCATCATTTGTTGCAGGTCGTGGTTGACGTTTCACATGTGGCTGAACACTTCCTGCTTCCTTAAATAACGTAACTATCCGGCGAACGGTCAGGACCCTTGGATGATGTCGTCCAGGATACCGAGCAGCATACATAGCACACGCCCGTTGGGCATTTTGATCACAATAGCCATATATCAGCACGATATCGACCTTTTCCGCAATTAGTAAATGGTCCATTTTGACATCATGAAGCAAATACCGTCCGCACTGGCGGAATGTTACGATACCACGTGCTTATACGTTTGTGACTATTACACCGACATCTATCACAAAGGGAAAAAATTGGTCCAACTAAGACACTCATATTTCTTTACGTGCTACACGAATATGTAATACAAAAGGGGGTTCCTATTTTTGAAAAACGCAGTTGATATCGGTTTGACCTATGGCAGCTCCATGTAGCGGGCCAACCATAGTGCCATCTGGTTTCCCCATTTAAGCTAGACGAGTTCCATTCTTTGTAGTTTTTTTTAGTTTGATACTTATTTCGTGAGATATTTTGCCCGGTCACTATCAATGGACCACCCTGTATAATACTAAATTGTCCATAGTCATTTGTCGCCTTTCATTGCAATAAACTCAGCACAAACTGCCTAGCAAAGTAATACATGCATATAAACCGCTTGCAACGTCTGGACACGAGAACGCGCAGGCCTACATGCGCTCTTTGTGCTAATTTTTGTGCACGCCCTTATGTTCACGTCCGTCAGCGATTGCGCTCGAGGAAAGACTCATCTTGTGGACATACCTTTACGGTGTCGAGTGTTTGCTGTGTCACCACGAGCTGTACGTTGGTGAAGTGCGAAAGATGCACAATGGGATTTAAAAAGGTTGTGAGAATAAATAAAATAGACTATCAAAAACCAGCTGTTTCATTCTTTTTTACCTAACGTAATGAGACTAATAGGCTACCACAGATGTGCATGAACGTGTCTGTAGTGCGCGTTTATGAAACACTGATACTTCTGTGTATCATTTCAATCACAGCAAGAAACACGAGATGCGTAGGTTATTAGATCTGTGGAACATCTCGACAGTCTTGGTAACGGCACGGATTTCAACGCTTGTGTTGCACCTGTCTTGTTTTACCATCATAGAAAAAAAAGTCAGCTTTCAGATGCAACTTTTTATTTCTTCAAGTACGCGTCTCGGAGTTTCACAATATAATAATCTGAAGATTGGGACTTTGTGAAACCCCGAAACTGGTCCTCTACAGAAATAAAAAATTGCAGCTGGGAGCTAAATTTCTTCTGTGTGTAACGCGGAACATCTTTTTCTAACCACATCCCTACCCATAATCCAGCGCTTCCCAAGTACCAGGGTCCGACAGTCTTAGACAAAGGAAACAGACAATAAAACTAATAAATATAAAAAATTAAAAATAAAACTACAAATGCATCTTTTCTTCAGACATCCCTAATAGAGGATAACTGCAAATAGTACGTCATTTCCAAAAGAAATACGCTATTTGACTGAAAGCTTCGGATTTCTGCAAACAAAGGACTGGGCCGAGACTGTTTGAGATAGAGTCCTTCAAAGTACGGTATTTGGTACAATAATAATGAAATAGGAAACAAATCTCATATAGATCGGATCATTTGATATGTCTTTAAGTTTGTTTGAAACACATTACATAAAACTCTATGTCGTCTGATAAATGTTCAGCATATTTTGGTGTCAAATATAGCAAAGAAATTGATACAGCAGAGCTAGCTAATGAAATAGCTGCTTTCGTGTTCCAGTCGAAATAGCTGATGAAGAGTGTTTACAGGGTTTCCCATTTGGAAGCCGTGGGTTAAGAAAAGCTTATTCAACCGTCGCAATTGTTTGGAGGATATTTATGACACTGCTAGTGGCTGAAGCATCTTGTGAATGCCGTTAGAGCACATTAAATGTGATGAAAACTACTTGAGATATAGCATGGATGACACAACTGCTAAACTTAACTTCAGTGAGACAGTCGGTGAGTTAATTTTGTAAGTAAGGAAATGGAAAATAAAATTGTAATAAAAATACGATTCTTTTAGGGACGTTTTCTCAACTCTTCACTACAGCCTTCTTTTCTTTTTTTCCATCTAATAATTTATGAGGACCAAATAAAATCTGTTCGTTACATTAAAACCAATGTAAATTAGAATGAGATTTTCACTTTGCAGCGGAGTGTGCGCTGATATGAAACTTCCTGGCAGATTAAAACTGTGTGCCCGACCGAGACTCGAACTCGGGACCTTTGCCTTTCGCAGGCAAGTGCTCTACCAACTGAGAACGTAGATTTATGAAAGACTCTGGCATGTGATATAGATAGCAACTAGCAAACCAAGGAGATGTATCTGAAAATAGAAATCATTTCTCGAACTACATCACGCAGATGATAATTCTAGTTTAGCTATTTTATGGTTACAACCGTTTCCAGTGACTTATTGCCATTAGTTTAAAGCGACTGGAAAACATACTGTTATGTGTTTGTATCAGACAGGAAATTTGTGACAACGGATGAAATGCCTTGACACGTAACATTACTCGTCTTCAAATTCCTCGCGGTTTCTCTTTGCTATAATAAAGTCATATTTCATCTTCAAAAATGGTGATGCAACAATTACAGAAATATAACTGCTGACGACATTAATGCAATTGCACTTTCAAACACAGGATTATTAAACTTGCTATGTATATCGAAGACAGATTTTTTTTAATGGCAAGAATATAGGTAGAGATCGATTTAAGTTTTCCAGAGCAATGATCAAAGCGGTTTATAACTTTAATCATCTGCACGATAACAGATTTCGACTAGAGTATATTTTACCCCACACAGACTTTGCACAGACTCATCTCATTTAGTTACCTGTGTGATAGACATATATCCGAAAATACAACCGTTTCCTGAAATGATCCTACTTTCTATATAAGGTACTACAGTGAGAAATAAGATTTGTAAAGCCACGCACCACCGCGGAATACAGCTACACTTATCCTGCTCCATTAGTGTGGAAAGGACAGGTATTAGGGTATCAGAAACATCTGTAATTCATTGTTTTAGACATTTTGCTAGACGCGTGTGCGAGAAAATAGTATACGTCACTGCGACATACTCTTCTGGATTTTCCTATCACCATCAAACTTCTTCACTATACAGAACACCGCTAATAAGCAGCCGTCACCTAGGGACGCTTATAACATGGCTTGACAAGTACATGGCATCCTTGCACAGTAAAGAGACAACTATAGTGCAAAAAACCCAACCTATCTGCAACAGGTATTATTGACTATCAGCTGAAGTGTTCTGATGGTCGCTTAAAGAAGTATTCCTTTACGTAACCCACCATTTGTCCATACATCTTCCCATGCCTTCAATGCATTTAGCACTTCAATATGATCAGAATGCCTACCACAAGCGAAATGCTTTTTTGTTGATGATGACTGTTCACACCGGTAGCAAAACCTTCCTGCAAGGTGGAGCTGCTGACAGCCATATTTGCTTATGCATCATCGCAAGTAAACATGTTACACTGTCTTGTTCAATCAGTAGCTTATCAAGGACCCTCCCCAGTAAGTCTGTTAACGAATCACAAATACGGTAGTGCTGGAGCCTGTGTAATCGATTTTCATGTTGTTTATGACAGCACCCAAAACAAATATTCGTTAAATATAATTATTCCACAGGTTTCAAAGGAACTCTGCAATGTACCTGAAAGTGGTTGTCGATAAACCAACATATTAATTTAATTTTCTTGATGTTCTCGTTGTGAGACATATATGGAACGAAGTATTACGTACCAGTTGTACAGGAACTTTTTACGAACGAGCCTTAGATACATATTTGACAGTATTATGGAGAAGAATATCGTGGAATAAGAAAAATATGTTTCTTCAGCTTTAATATTGCACGTAAATACCTATAAACGGTGAGTCACATAAGACGTGACGCCCCTTTTATTTCGTGAACCGTTGCAGATACCGAAAGAGGTTCGCAGCAGTGGAGAGTACGATAAGCGGCAGGTAGTTTGGTACATGGTTAATAGTTTTAACGCTTGTATCGATCGAGATGGTGAAGCAACTACGATGTTTTAAATAATATGTTATACTCTTTTCAACAGCATCCCAAAGTGCTTGGAAGATGAGTAGAGTAATATAATGTCTGTTAATCCTAAGCTTGAAGCGCTTCGCAGAAGACTCCGAGAATCATTCTAAAACCGAAAGAGAACTCGGCCGGAATCGGCTATTTCGCTGTAAACAGGCTCATGACAGGCTACATCGTTGTATCAAGCCTTTCGACATTTATTTGTTTGCACTGCAAAAGTCATTTCAGCTTCAATATTGCTTGCTTGCAGACATGTACACCAATGAGAACTTAGGCGTGCTACATTTATACGTCGAATGTTGGCACGAGACGTTTTGCTAGGGAATGTGGGATGAGACAGAGGAGTGTCATTTGCGTCTAGAATCGACATAAGGCTCACCCTTATCGTCTGTTACATTAGGCACTCGGAGGACATGATTTCGAAAATCGTACAGAAGTTTTTTATTTGCTCTGCATCGCATGGGAGACGACACTAAGTTTTCTAACGTCTGCTGTCTGCTGACGAAGAAGCGTTTATGAACCACGGTAATGCAAATTTACGTCAAATGCACTGCTTGGCAGCTGAGAATCCACACTGGCTTCATCAGGTACAACAACAACGACGATGAAGCTAAACCTATCTTGCATCATCATAGGAAATTCCATTGTGGGACCTTACTTCATCACAGGTATGTTAAATGGAAATACGTATGCACACTTTCTTACGAATTTCTAGATGCTGTTCTAGAAGAGGTACCACTCTGTAAGCAATTGTGTTTGTGGTTCCAATGTGACGGTTGCTCATCTCACTCTTTCCGTGTTGCAACGCAAATACTGTAGGTAAAGTTTCATGACCATTGGATAGGACGGAATGTTGCAGTACAGTGGCTTGCTGGGTCTCTTTATTCGACTCCTCTTGATTTCTTTCTCTGGAAAGCACAGAAATATACAGTCTATCATGAAGATCCAGCTACACCAGATGACATGTGCCGTCGAATCGCCGCAGCACGGAAAGGGCGTACCATACGATGTGCTTTAATCTGTTCATCTATCTCTCAAACGGCGATTGCAAATGTACATTGCAGTCAATGGTAAACGATCTGAACACATGCTTAAGTAAAGTGTAAAAATACATTTCGTTATGAAAAGTATCTGTTTTGTCGATGACATGCCTGTGGTCAATCATTTTGAATAAATTGTTTAGTTTACTTAAAGTGTATTCCGTCTAATTACAATTCCGAGTGGTGCCGGCCGAAGTGGCCGAGCGGTTCTAGGCGCTACAGTCTGGAACCGCGCGACCGCTACGGCCGCAGGTTCGAATCCTGCCTTGGGCATGGATGTGTGTGATGTCCTTAGGTTAGTTAGGTTTAAGTAGTTCTAAGTTCTAGGGAACTGATGACCTCAGAAGTTAAGTCTCATAGTGCTCAGAGCCATTTGAACCATTTGAACAATTCCGAGTGTTATTTATAAACAAATTTGTCCCACAGCTGGTGGTTTACTTTAAGAAGCATTTAGACGTCTCCAGGTAAAGATAGGGCAGTTATTTTTTCTGTTTTTCCGAAACTAAGAAAGTTAATGCAGTAGTTTCTGGGTATCGTCAATTACATAGCTTCTGTCGACGAACTGGTGAGGCTGGCTAA
The DNA here is from genome assembly GCF_023897955.1 of Schistocerca gregaria. NCBI lineage: Eukaryota > Metazoa > Arthropoda > Insecta > Orthoptera > Acrididae > Schistocerca > Schistocerca gregaria. The sequence goes on from NC_064921.1 coordinate 866,086,062, forward strand.
ACTTGCATCGAGTGCGCTGCTTATTGCTACTGTATAACTTATTTTGTGTCTCCTTTTACTAAAACAAACATTGATGTACAAAAAGGTACTCACTGTGGCAAGTTTGTCGAATCGTGCAAATAGATCGTTGAGTACACGAACTAGTTCTTGCGCGCTGCATTGGCTCGCCAAAGCTGCAAACAAAAGAGAGTCGTTAGAATGATTGTACGACATAGCAGTCCCATCATAACATAAATGTATACCGAAGCAACGCACAATAATCTGTGTAACATTTGCAATCGCCAACATATTTCCCACAGGTTATGTTATGCAAGATAATGCAAGAGCAAATACCGCCAAAGCGACCGAGTTAAGAGAGAAGGGCAGCAAGGCGGGTTCTTGTTCGAAAATCGCTGATTGAGCACTTTCTGGTGCTAGAGTACAGCTAAGGTGTCTCGACGAGTTATACTTACTGAGTCACCATCCGTCATGTTATACACTGGAGAAATGTATAATCGATGATACTGACTGACAGTTATTGCTATTATTACAAATGACAGAAGCCTACTGGAGGTTATCTACAATAACAACTTTGGGCAAAGTTTGCAATCAGAGCAGTGGTACGAAGTTTCTCTACAAGGTTCATAGACTATATTTCCTGCAGTCAACTCTTATAGCACCACATCTAATAGAAATACACGACACGCGCAACACAGCCAAAAGACAGCACCTTATTAGGAAGGAAAAAAGGAAAGAAGCAAGGGAGGGGAGTTCAGTTTTACGAAAGATGGTAGATAGTGTTCGATTTTTCATATAAACTGAAGAACTATATGTTTTGTTCACACACACTCATGAGATGCTCAGAAGATGACCAACCAGGGTAACACAGAGATCGATATCTCGATATAAAATAAAATTATGTATCATTTATTGCATTATATGTAAGGTACCATACTTGGAAACTCCATGGAGCTTTAAATCAAATGTTTCCGCTTCTTAAGTGTCTGTACTGCTTGATTTATACTTAACGTAAAATGCAAGACCTCTATGAAGCTTCGAACAAAATGAAGTTGTGTTATATGTAAGATTCCGCGTAGATTGCAAGCAAATTAAATATTTCCGTATGCAAATTATGTGTATTACTTAAATTTTTTTTCGAATGAGCGATAGCCCACAGTTGCACTAATTATGTTTATACTAAATCTTGACCATGGTTTCAACTATAACAATATACTGTTCTTCAGAAGTCCTAAAAAGTGGTCATAATAACATCTAGACCACTAATACAATCTATACATAAACTTCTAATAGATTCATAATAGATTGTATTACTGGTCTACATGTTATTTTGGTCACTTTTTAGGACTTCTGAAGAAGGCTATATTATTATAGTTGAAACCATGGTCAAGATTTATTACAAATATAATTAGTGCAACTGTGGGCTGTTATTCATTCAAAAAAATTTCGTAACGGTTGCTGCCATGATGAAAATATAACTTAAATAAATTGTAGGTTAGCAGTCGACAGTAGTTTGACCGCATTAAATTCAACCAAACACATAAAAATTGGCTGCACATGGGCACTACTGCTGATCTGTCTTAAAGCTTAAAATCACTACGTTTAAAAATCGTCGAAAGTTCCACATTCTCAGCAAGTAAATTAAATACTTCTGCACTTAAATTGTCTGTATATTATACAGACTGGCAACACTATCTACCTAGAAGTCACCAAAACCTCTGCCTTTCCTTTTCAGATTCAAGCATTCTGGGGCATATAGGGCTTCAGGGCGAATACCTGTCTGGTAGTGTTTTAGTTTCGAATTGCGAGATAGGCATTTCTCATGATAGATGTTCTTGGTTAATCGATATGCTAATTGTAACTTATTTTCCGAGTTGTTAGTGCTGTTCTTTCTGATATATTATCTTCCAACCATTCTCCTATATACTTGAATCTGTCGACTTTCTCCATTTGACCTTGTTCGATCTATAGTTCACTGGGAATGTCACTGATGTTGGTGAGGTATTTTGTCTTTTGTAGTGACAACTGAAGTCCTGCCTTGGCAGCCTGGAGTTTGAGCATATTGAGCTGCTTTACTGCTACTTCCACTGAGCTTGCTATAAGGGCCAGATCATCCGCGAAAGCTAAACAGTCTACTACTAGTCCCTTCCGTTTGTGCCCCAGGTAAATACCGCTCTGTATATTTTGTACTTCCATTTCTTTTCGCCACTCTCTGATCACCTTGTCCAGCGCACAGTTGAAGAGAAGAGGTGAAGGCCCATCTCCCTGTTTAACTCCTGTCTTTATCTCAAAGCTTTCTGAAAGTGTTCCCCTGAACTTTGCTCGTGATCTAGTGTTAGTCAGGGTCTTCTGGATAAGGCCGTGGGTTTTCTGGTCCAGACCCATTTCCAGCAAAATTGTCATAAGTGTATGTCTGTCGATTGAATCTTATGCTACTGGTATCATCTCAGAAAGCTGTTGAATTTAATCTACCACACACAGAAAAATTCTATATCAGATGATTTTCCGAGTATAGATCATATATATGTGACACTACTGTAGTTGCCGGCCACGGTGGTCTCGCGGTTCTAGGCGCGCAGTCCGGAACAGTGCGACTGCTACGGTCGCAGGTTCGAATCCTGCCTCGGGCATGGATGTGTGTGATGTCCTTAGGTTAGTTAGGTTTATGTAGTTCTAAGTTCTAGGGGACTGATGACCACAGCTGTTAAGTCCCATAGTGCTCAGAGCCATTTGAACCATTTTTTGACACTACTGTTGTTGAGTAATTTGTCAGCTGGGAAGTAATTTGGGCGTGTACGTTCCTCATATTATGACTTAACTTCTGGTAACTAGTGTTAAAACTAGAATATATACCGACACTACAGATAAATATCTCATTACATGTTGGGTGGAATCGTGATGTTTTTGATGTGTGAGTCAGGTGCTGCTAGCCTACTACTCTAATGGTACGAACAGGTAACAGTATGCGTTAGACTGCACTATGCTAATGTCGATATGCTGAAGTAAAAATGCCTAATCTATAATTATTTATCACTTGCATAACACGGATAACACGTTTTTTGAAATGATCCTTGTTTCCAAGTGTATCTTTCACAGTTCATGTGCGTTTTTTGCAGTGTGTTACGTAAAAATATATCAGGCTGTGGTAATTGGTCGTCAGTCTGAGACCCTTACCAATCTGTATTAACAGAACTGAGATGTAATTATCACTACCTCAAACTTATGTTCCCTAAAGAAAGTGACAAAGTGGAGTTTTGCGAGAACTACTTTGTCATTCTTCGTTAGATATTAGTCGTCACTGAGTTGCAATATAGTATTCTAACATCAGATGGCTGTATTCCATCTGTAACATGTTATGTTGTTGTGGCCTGGATGAGTACTGGGTTACCCACTAGCCATTAGACCCTAGGAGTCGCTGAGTTCGCTGAGTCTTAATCTAGTATTGTAACACTAGACGGATGTCAGCTAGAGGAGGGGAAAACTGTACTCCCCCTTTAATATATTATAATGTTGTTTCCTGGTGTTGTTACGCATAAGGCGTTAAGCGTTAATGTATCATATGTCGTACTCTGTCACTAAATGGTGTGAGTTAAATTTTCAGTAGTGCTCTAGACGAATTAAATGCTGTGTGTATTGTAAGAAGTCATACAGACAATTTAGACATGGAAATATTTAATTTATCTGCAAATAGTGTAAAACTTTTGGCGATTTTTGTTTATATGTGGAGGGCGGAGAAGCGGATAGAGGTTCAGGGCACTCTCTTGTCCCAGGGGTGGGAAATTGCCCCTAAAGGCGGAAGAATCAGCAATGATCAACGACATGAGGATGCAGAAGGCAATGGAAACCAATGCATTAAAGACACGTAACGTGTATTCACAGGACATGTGGCCTGTATTTGAAGAAGTGTCATGATGATCTCTCCATTGGCAAAAGATTCCGGAATAGTCCCCCATTCGGATCTCCGGGAGGGGACTGCCAAGGGGGAGGTTACCATGAGAAAAAGATTGAATAATCAACGAAAGGATAACGTTCTACGAGTCGGGGCGTGGAATGTCAGAAGCTTGAACGTGGTAGGGAAACTAGAAAATCTGAAAAGGTAAATGCAAAGGCTCAATCTGGATATAGTAGGGCTTAGTGAAGTGAAGTGGAAGGAAGACAAGGATTACTGGTCAGATGAGTATCGGGTAATATCAACAGCAGCAGAAAATGGTATAACAGGTGTAGGATTCGTTATGAATAGGAAGGTAGGACAGAGGGTGTGTTACTGTGAACAGTTCAGTGACCGGGTTGTTCTAATCAGAATCGACAGCAGACCAACACCGACAACGATAGTTCAGGTATACATGCCGACGTCGCAAGCTGAAGATGAACAGATAGAGAAAGTGTATGAGGATATTGAAAGGGTAATGCAGTATGTAAAGGGGGACGAAAATCTAATAGTCATGGGTGACTGGAATGCAGTTGTAGGGGAAGGAGTAGAAGAAAAGGTTACAGGAGAATATGGGCTTGGGACAAGGAAGAGAAGGCATGGAGATACGGAAAGATTTCAATTAGATTACATCATGGTCAGACAGAGATTCCGAAATTAAATATTGGATTGTAAGGCGTACCCAGGAGCAGATATAGACTCAGGTCACAATATAGTAGTGATGAAGAGTAGGCTGAAGTTCAAGACATTAGTCAGGAAGAATCAATACGCAAAGAAGTGGGATACGGAAGTTCTAAGGAATGACGAGATACGTTTGAAGTTCTCTAACTCTATAGATACAGCAATAAGGAATAGCGCAGTAGGCAGTACAGTTGAAGAGGAATGGACATCTCTAAAAAGGGCCATCACAGAAGTTGGGAAGGAAAACATAGGTACAACGAAGGTAGCTGCGAAGAAACCATGGGTAACAGAAGAAATACTTCAGTTGATTGATGAAAGGAGGAAGTACAAACATGTTCCGGGAAAATCAGGAATACAGAAATACAAGTCGCTGAGGAATGAAACCAATAGGAAGTGCAGGGAAGCTAAGACGAAATGGCTGCAGGAAAAATGCGAAGACATCGAAAAAGATATGATTGTCGGAAGGACAGACTCAGCATACAGGAAAGTCAAAACAACCTTTGGTGACATTAAAAGCAACGGTGGTAACATTAGGAGTGCAACGGGAATTCCACTGTTAAATGCAGAGGAGAGAGCAGATAGGTGGAAAGAATACATTGAAAGCCTCTTTGGGGGTGAAGATTTGTCTGATGTGATAGAAGAAGAAACAGGAGTCGATTTAGAAGAGATAGGGGATCCAGTATTAGAATCGGAATTTAAAAGAGCTTTAGAGGACTTACGGGCAAATAAGGCAGAAGGGATAGATAACATTCCATCAGAATTTCTAAAATCATTAGGGGAAGTGGCAACAAAACGACTATTCACGTTGGTGTGTAGAATATATTAGTCTGGCGACATACCAGCTGACTTTCGGAAAAGCATCATCCACACAATTCCGAAGACGGCAAGAGCTGACAAGTGCGAGAATTATCGCACAATCAGCTTAACAGCTCATGCATCGAAGCTGCTTACAAGAATAATATACAGAAGAATGGAAAAGAAAATTGAGAATGCGCTAGGTGACGATCAGTTTGGCTTTAGGAAAAGTAAAGGCACGAGAGAGGCAATTCTGACGTTACGGCTAATAATGGACGCAAGGCTAAAGAAAAATCAAGACACGTTCATAGGATTTGTCGACCTGGAAAAAGTGTTCGACAAAATGGTGCAAGCTGTTCGAGATACTGAAAAAAGTAGGGGTAAGCTATAGGGAGAGACGGGTCATATACAATATGTACAACAACCAAGAGGGAATAATAAGAGTGGACGATCAAGAACCAAGTGCTCGTATTAAGATGGGAGTAAGACAAGGCTGTAACCTTTCGCCCCTACTCATCAATCTGTACATCGAGGAAGCAATGATGGAAATAAAAGAAAGGTTCAGGAGTGGAATTAAAATACAAGGTGAAAGGATATCAATGATACGATTCGGTGATGACATTGCTATCCTGGGTGAAAGTGAGGAAATGTTAAATGATCTGCTGAACCGAATGAACAGTCTAATGAGTACACAGTATGGTTTGAGAGTAAATCGGAAAAAGACGAAGGTAATGAGAAGTAGTAGAAATGAGAACAGTGAGAAACTAAACATCAGGATTGATGGTCACGAAGTCAACGAAGTTAAGGAATTCTGCTACCTAGGCAGTAAAGTAACCAATGACGGACGGAGCAAGGAAGACACCAAAGGCAGACTCGCTATGGCAAAAAAGGCATTTCTGGCCAAGAGAAGTCTACTAATATCAAATACCGGCCTTAATTTGAGGAAGAAATTTCTGAGGATGTACGTCTGGAGTACAGCATTGTATGGTAGTGAAACATGGACTGTGGGAAAACCGGAACAGAAGAGAATCGAAGCATTTGAGATGTGGTGCTATAGACGAATGTTGAAAGGTAAGGAATGAGGAGGTTCTACGCAGAATCGGAGAGGAAAGGAATATTTGGAAAACACTGATAAGGAGAAGGGACAGGATAATAGGACATCTGCTAAGACATGAGGGAATGACTTCCATGGTACTAGAGGGAGCTGTAGAGGGCAAAAACTGTAGATGAAGATAGAGATTGGAATACGTCAAGCAAATAATTGAGGACGTAGGTTGCAAGTGCTACTCTCAGATGAATGAAGAGGTTAGCACAGGAAAGGAATTCGTGGCGTTCCGCATCAAACCAGTCAGTAGACTGATGACACCCCCCCCCCCCCCCCCCGAAAAAAAGTGGATCATTTGAAGCTATACGATATATCTGCAGTAGTGCCTATGTGAAATCATTTTTTACGTATTTCGTTGAATTTAATGCGATGAAACTGCTGTCGTTTGCTCATCTACATTCTATTTAAGACATGGGGACAAATTAGGTGTGCGAGTATTTAACTTGCGTGCAAAATGCGAGAAATCTTACATATAATACAACTTTATTTTTCTCGAATTTTTGTAGTGGTGTTGTATATTACGATAAGCATGCGATCTGTGTATATTTTAATAAATTGTATTGTCACTTTAGAAGCAGGAACATTTAGTTTAAGGCCTCACACAGCTTGCAAGTGTGGTGCCATGGCTCACTTTACACAAGCTGGAGTCATGAGAAGTGGAAACTCTCTGAAGACAGCCTACTGAATTGTTGCAATTCCGCCGGCCTATGTGACCGAGCGGCTCTAGGCGCTTCAGTCCTGAACCGGGCTGCTGCTACGGTCGCAGGTTCGAATCCTACATCGGGCATAGATGTTTGTGATGTCCTTAGGTTAGTTAGGTTTAAGTAGTTCTAAGCCTAGGGGACTGATGACCTCAGATGTTAAGTCCCATAGTGCTTAGAGCCATTTGAAACATTTGATGCAATTCTGGGTAAATTGTGGATGTTTGGCTTCGTTTGCAGTGAGACCTGCTACTTTTGTTGATGTAAACTTTTTATCTAGATGTCGAAATATCTCTGGTCTGTTTGTAAAGGTAGTTATCTGACTGATTTGTTTTTATAGAAACGAAATGTAAGTGTAACGTAGAGAGTGACGCCACTTGGAAAAAATGCTGGTGAAGAGTAGTTCGTTATCTACAGGGAATGTGTATTATCATTAACTTAATAATATTTTTCAGATGTCAGACTAGTTTTGTGTCCCAGGATACTCAAGCAATTACAGATCCAGTAGCGATAAAATGCCTGTAACTGTGTTCCGGTTCCCAACAGATACGGAAGAGTACTGTGAATCGTTAAAAGCAGATCTGCGGCCTGTGATAAGCATTTCGAAGAAGGGGATGGTAATAAGCTTTGATACTTCAAAGATGTGCTAGGAAACGAGAAGAAATACCCAAGAGCTCGTCCAAGGTTAAGAGACCGTGCAATACGAAGAATTTTAGCCAATCTAGCGCATTTTTTAAGCTTTATCGCATTATTAAAGGAAACCCTCTAAATATGACTCTAGAAAAGATCCAGATGAAAGAAGAAGAAAGCAAGAGGAAGGTCTTCGTAAGAGAAATGAAGAGAGGCCTGCAGAAGTTGTCATTAAATGTTTTAAGGACTTGTGTGAAAACGTAGGTAGAATTGTGGTAAGTGACAAGTGGTGCCATGCTGTAATGAACGATGGTAGATGTTTCTATAGGATATCAGTGGAAGGCATTCCAAAAATTCACTTTAATGTAGGGATTGGCAGCTATGTAAGTACTCAATTGTGTATTGGCAATATCACTGTAAATTCCCACGATTAGAAATGGATAGACTTTAAAATAACTCTGTGGTCACAGCTAGAGAACATTATACAGAAGTACATAACCGTTGAAACATGCAGTGAAAGTAATGAGCATGATTGTCTCACGAAAGTAAAAGACTGTGTTGCATATCTGGAGCAAACTTTTACTGATGACAATGGAAACAGTACTTGCGTCAGTTTCTTGTGTGAACAAATTATGTTGTGTAGTATGAAAAGAAAACGTACTTGGTAAATACGTTGCTGTACTCTTTCTTTATATCTGAATACTCTAGTGCAGCATACACTGCTCTACGTTCAGACTGTTTTCTGTATCTAATAAATCCAAAGTAAATACAAAAACTTATTGCTTCTTTAAAAATATCAGCAGGAAATAAATCAAGCAATTGTCATTTTCTTAAGACTGTAGCAGCTAAATTGCCTGAAGAAGAAAAAATATGTATTTTACAGTTGAATGAAATTCTTATTAATCCAAAATTTTGGTTCAAATGAGGTATTATAATTGGTGTTGCTGAGAACACATTAAGAACTGAAGCTACAACAGTTCTAGCTTTTCCAGTGTCATCTGTATTTCGGAACATGAAAGAAATTGTTTCATTGCATCCAGTGAAAAATCTGTCTGGACGGAAGGTATATGAAAAAACAAACAACTGCAGTTTTACAACTTGTAATGTCTTGTGGACTTAAAGTCATAATTATAATCTGTGACAACAATGCTGTAAAAAGAAACTTCTTCATGAAACTGACAGAAAACTCTGAAAGCAGTTATTGCTACTATTCTTCTTTTGAAAGTAAAGATAACGTCTTATACGTCATGCATGACACTAAGCATTTGTTGAAGAACATAAGAAACAATTAGATAAACTTAGCAGATGCAGAGGTTTTAGAAACTACGTTTTAGGATTTGGTGAACTTATACAGAACAGAATGAAAGGACATCTCCATTAGAAAATCAGCTCCAAAACTCAATTACAAAAGTGTGTCTCCCACTGCCATTGAAAGTCAATATATAAACTTGGCAGATAATGTTTTCATGACACAACTGTTACTGCCCTGATGTGTTTGAAGTCCAGAGTGAGGGTACAGCCAAGTTTATACAAATAATTACAGACTGGTGGAAGGCAGTCAGTGTGAGAAACACTGTTCATGGTTTTGTTTGTAATGATTCTAGGCTACAGTTTTTGGAAAATTTTAAATGTTTTTTATGCAGGTTACAGTCATTAAATGTAAAAGGTTCATCACTTTGAAACACACAAAGATTTCCAGAATGAGATTTCCACTCTGCAGCGGAGTGTGCGCTGATATGAAACTTCCTGGCAGATTAAAACCGTGTGCCCGACCGAGACTCGAACTCGGGACCTTTGCCTTTCGCGGGCAAAGGTCCTGAGTTCGAGTCTCAGTGGGGCACACGGTTTTAATCTGCCAGGAAGTTTCACACAAAGATTTGTTATACCCAATGAAGTTCTTCTTTACATTATACAGTTACGTTTTAATAATTTTAAAATTCAGTTTTTTCTGACTGGAAAGTTTCAGACTGATAATTCAGAAGTAAGGTTTTGATTGTATAGACAACTGTCTAGAGCAAATTCTCACATCCCGTACACTCAGTTTTGGAATCTGGAAAAAAATCATGTCAAGAGTTTACTTGGTTTGTGGTCTTCATGTCAGGAATCATTTCTTTCAGCCACCAGATTTAGAATGATGGTTTTGAAATGGTCCAGACTGATTCTGGTGATGTGGGTAACTGTATTTTTCTAGCAATCAGAAATTGAGAATTCATATATCAAAGTAATGAACGAATAATCCTGCTATTGTATATGTTTGTGGGTATGTAGTACAGAAGGCTTTACAAAAAAATAGGTCTTGTGATATTTGTGTTGCAATTGTAAAGTCAAGCGATTGCTATAGCCTTTATTCTGATATTCTCAATAAGGGTGGCATAACTTTGCCATCCTCAACAGTTATAAGACTGTACCATGTGGCTTGGAGTATTGTTTGTGTAATTATATCAGATCCCTATGATTCGCACTTTTTAAAAATGTTAACCCAAAGTAGGTTCTAATTTCATTTTGGAAAGAAAGTTTTGTCAGACACCAGTCTCAACTTCTTTCTTCATGATACACATCTCTGTGTGGCGATGCTCTAAGTGAGATGTATGATGGTATAGGCAGTACAGTTTCCAACAGTCTGCTAAACAATTATACCAAACAAATAAATGATGGCATAGTATCAATAAAACTAGCAAATAAAAATTCACGGAATCTTAATGTATTTCAAGGGAAATAAAAATTTAGTTGTATAGTGGTAATGTTTTATTTGCGCTGCAATCCTGCATACAAGTAATTTCATGTTTTGCTCATATGTATATGATTCTGGTTTTTGCCCACTTTTTTCCTATTGAGCCTCCTGATTAAGAGATGGCAGTGTAAGGAAAGTATAAAAATTATACTAATTTCAAACCATATTATGTGAAATTTTACCTACTGCAAATATTTCAAGGGAGTTACTTAAAAGGAAAGTACATTTCATTTGGACAAAACGTCTAAACTGCAAACAGATTCACCCTGAAATTTTGGCAATATATGGACTAAATGCAGTGTCGTCTTCGGCTGCAGTGAAATGGTGCCAGTAATTTGACGAAGGTCACACAGATGTGGATGACGCTGAACAGGACAAATGTTCATCAACATCGACCACAGGCGACAATGTCCAAGCTATAGAGGAACTGATTCGTAACAATCGCAGATATTCCAATGATCAGGACGTTCGTACGGTGGTTCTCGAAAGACTCCGTGACCATGGAGCGGATATCTGTCCTTGAGGGACTGAACTATTGCTAGAATGTACCGACCGTCATTGACAGTGATTTAGTGCCGTGTTGGAAAATAGTGTCACATCGTAGAGCATTATTCAGTAGAAGGTAAGTTACTTTTTAAAGTTCCGCCCCCCCCCCAACCCCCCAAAAATATCGTGAAGCTTGGGCGAGGAAATGACTTGTTTGCTGAAAAACAGGCATCAACATGGTCACTGTGATAACGTCTGGAGCACCACGGACTCTCAGTGTGGTGACGATTGTTGCGACTTTGCTTGACACAGGCATCAGAGAGAAGTGTGCCAGCAGTGGCATGTCCACTGACAACATCATAATAGACACCTTCATGCATGCAAAGAGTATTCACACTGCCCAATTGCATTTATGATCTTCATAGATCCCAGCATCTGGTGGGATGGTATGTGGTGACATTGAGTACACAACATGATCACCTGTGCCTCACACATCTGGTTATTTGGATAGCAGCCCTTACATTTACGACGTGTTAAGACCGGTAGCCGTGCTCTATCCTTGAGGTCTCCATGATGTTATCATTCAACAATGTAACAGCATGTTGCCTGTGCTGTTCTGACGTACCTCGATACAGAGGTAATTCGAGTGTTGCCTGGGTCAGTACATTCTCTAGACATCTCACACATGGCCAGTACATCCTCCAAACCTCTCAAACACTAAAGACATGTTGCCATCCATTACACTGGTGTACCATCGGTCACCAGCTACTATGACTGACGAACTCTAGCGTAGCTAGACACATGTTTCATAGATCATTTGAACGATTCTACACTGAAGAACCAAAGAAAATGGTACACCTGCCTGATATCGTGTAGTGCCTCCGCGAGCACGCAGAAGTGTCACAACGAGACGTGGCAAGGACTCGACTAATGTATGAAGTAGTGCTGGAGGGAACTGACACCAAGGATCCTGCAAGGCTATCTATAAATCCGTAAGAGTACGAGGGAGTGGAGATCTCTTCTAAAGAGCACGTTGCAAGGCATCCCAAATACGGATAATAATGTTAATGCCTGGGAAGTTTGGTGACCAGCGGAAGTGCTTGAACTCAGAAGAGTGTTCATGGAGCCAGTCTGTAGCAATTATGGACGTGTGGGGTGTCGCATTGTCCTGCTGGAAGTGCACAAGTCCGGCGGAATGCACAATGGACATGAATGGACTCAGGTGATCGGACAGGATGCTTACTTACGTGTCACCTATCAGAGTCGTGTCTTAACGTATCAGGGGTCCCATATCACTCCAACTGCACACTCCCCACACCACCACAGAGCCTCCACCAGCTTGAACAGTCCCCTGCTGACACGCAGGGTCCATGGATTCAAGAGGTGGTCTCCATATCTGTACACGTCCACCCTCTCGATACAATTTGAAACGAGACTCTACACGAGTGGACCATCGGCTCCGAAAGCCCATATCGATGATGTTTCGTTGAATGATTTGCGCGCTGACTCTTGTTGATGTCCCAGCAAGGAAATCTACAGCAATTTGCGAAAGGGTTATACTTTGCCACGTTGAACGATTCTCTTCAGACGTCGTTGGTACCGTTCTTGCAGGATCTTTCTTCGGTCTCAGTGATGTCTGAGTTAATATTTTATCGGATTCCTCATATTCGCAGCACACTTGTGAGATTGTCGTAGGGGAAAATTCCCATTTCATTGTTACATCGGAGATACTGTGTGCCATAGCTCGTGGAGCGACTGTAACACCAGGCTCAAACTCACTTCCATCTTGATAACCTACCATTGTACGAGGGCTATCCACAAAGTACATTACGTTTTGGAATTAAAAATAAATAAATTATTGGAATTTTTTAAAATTATATACAGAAGCAATCCACACTTAAATACTACGTTTCTACATAGTTGCCATTTAAATTAAGGCACTTATCGTAGCGATGGACGAGCATGGAAATTCCTTCGTCGTAAAATTCGGCCGCCTGCGCCTTCAACCACGTGGTTACGTCTTCTTGAAGCTGTGCGTCGTCATCTAAACGCTGCATAGCCAACCACTTCTTCATTGCTGGGAATAAGTGGAAGTCGCTCGGTGCCAGGTCGGGTCTGTACGGCGGATGAGGAAACAACTCCCACTTAAAAGATTCGAGAACTTCACGAGTGGCATTTGCCGTGTGGGCCCGGGCGTTGTCGTGAATCAGCAAGATCTTTCAGCCCAACTTTCCCCTGGGCTTGTTTCGTATTGCTCTTGAGGTTGTGCAGAGTTTGGCAATACCTTTGAGAGTTTATTGTAGTGCCTCAATCCAGGAAATCCAAAAAAATCTCACCTTTTCTGTCCCAAAAGAAGAGGTAACCACGTGGTTGAAGGCGCAGGCGTCCGAATTTTACGACGAAGGAATTTCCATGCTCGTCCATCGCTACGATAAGTGCCTTAATTTAAATGGCAACTATGTAGAAACGTAGTATTTAAGTGTGGCTTGCATCTGTATATAATAAAAAAATTCCAATACTTTATTTATTTTTAATTCCAAAACGTAATGTAATTTGTGGACAGCCCTCGTAGGAGCTGTAACCGATATAACAACCGCGCCATACACTTGTTGTTTTCTATAGACCTTGTCGACGGCAGCGCCAATTCTACCTGTTTGCATATCTCTATATTTGAATATGCATGCCTATACCAGTTTATTTGGCTCTTCAGTGTATAATCAAAATGATGTGGAACGAATCAGTTTACAGCATATATTTCCATGGTAAGTGTTAAGATTAATGAACACGTTATTAATCTAAGTACTACTAATGCTACTACACTAGCTATCAGCTTCTGAGTACAAATTCATCAAAGAAAAAAGGCAGTTTTCCTGGAAAAATGATTTTAAAGTAGATTTAAAACTTGCTTCGCTACCTGCCAGACATTATAAGTTATCGGTAAAATAAGAAAATTTTTTTGCATCTCTGACAGTTTTAACAATGGATAATAAAGGTTATTTTTCCCTCTGGTATTGTAGGTATGGACATCACCATTCTGCTCAAATGGTGATGGCGCATTAGAAGATTAACTCCTCTGAGGGGTACGTACATGACGTCTGTGAGTGAACATTATTCTTACTACTCGCTTTTGTGAGGAACTGGCCCAGAAAATCGTTCTATAATACTTTATTCACTGAAAATACGGAAAATATATCAGTAGGCTGATATGTTTGCTTCCCAGATTAGCAATTATACGTAGAGCCAGAAGTATCTGAACTGAATTGTTTGAGAAGCTCAGAAGCTCAGTATTATGTTTCTTCCAGTTCAAGGTTGCATCAGTACGTATACCCAAAAATTTGGAGCTTTCTACACCATTTGCTGACTTATGCTCATATGCTACATCATTGTTGGTATGGCTATTTGTTGTACCGAAGTGAATTTAATGTCTTTTTTCTTTCAAAATTGAGGGAGAGACCATTTTCAGAGAGCTGCTTAATAATTCTTTGGGAAATATTATTTACCAACTCTTCTGTTTCTTTCTCTATAATGCGCTTTACTATAACACTAGTATTGCCTGTAAAAGTATCAATATACATAAGGAATAGGAGAGGACCCAAAGTTGAACTCTGTGGACTCCCTTCGTGGTTTCTCTCCAGTTACTAAAACTTTCTACCTTTCCGACATTATGTGAATTATGCAATGCAACGTTTTGTATTCTCTTCGTTAAGTATGATTCATACCAGCTGTGAGTAAAGCCATCAGTTCCATAAAACTTGAGCTTTTCTAGGAGAGATCATGAAAATACCAGCTGACGATATATTATTATTTAAGGCTTGTACTATCTGATGAGTTTATGTATAAACAGCATTCTCAGTCGATCAACCCTTTTGGAATCCAAACTGTGACGTGGTAAGTGAATTGTTTCCACTTAAGTGTTTGACTACTCTATCATAGAGTTCAAGCAGCATGTAATGACGCACACGTAACAGTTTTCCAATCTATTTTCGACTCGATGTGTTAGAGTCTATGCGGCTACCATAGGTGGCAGCTCCGCCTATTAAGTTTTGCAATCTTTATGCCCCAAATCACCTACAAATTAAGTCAAGATTTGTTCCTATTAAACTGTACACGTTCGGTGAATGAAATTTCATTATTTGCTATACGTCAAGGTGTTGTAGTTTTAACGGCCAAGAGCCATTTATTTCGCAGTGGCTCTGGTTTTTGTGGCAAGCAAGTGGCAGACGTCCAGTATTCTTGAAGCGAATTCTCTCTGCGCGTCTGCGTACTGGAATAACGACAAGCCGTTATTAAGCAAGCGTGTGTAGCGCAGGAAATTGAGTGTCGGTTTCTTGGAGGTTCCCAGAAGCACGACTGCAGTCCATCCCCGCAAACGCCACGAGTCTGCGAGCAGAACTGGCGTATCTTCTCAGGAAATGGAACCAAGCGGCGAGAGTATTTGCGTCGCACATTCGCTGCTTCGTATTCACCGTGCATTCGGCAGGAATTGACATGCCAAACACGCTGTAACGGAGTGGCATATTTTATCTGTTGCACAGTGTGCTTCCCACCACGCACAGAGTAACATTTTCCTGATCTAGAGGAGCTATACAACTTCACTGATACGTACGATGTGGCGACCAAAATTACCCGAGATAAGTTGTTGTTGTGGTCTTTAGTGTGAAGACTGGTTTGCTGGAGCTCTCCATGCCATCTATCCTATGCAAGCCTCTTCATCTCTGAATAATAATAAAAAAAAGTTCAAATGGCTCTGAGCACAATGGAACATAACTGCTAAGGTCATCAGTCCCCTAGAACTTAGAACCACTTAAACCTAACTAACCTAAGGACATAACACACATCCATGCCCGAGGCAGGATTCGAACCTGCAACCGTAGCGGCTCCAGACTGTAGCGCCTAGAACCGCTCGGCCACCCTGGCAGGCTCTCTCAATAACTAAGGCAATCTGCATCCTTCTGAATCTGCTTACTTTATTCATCTCTTGGTCTCCCTCTACGATTTTTACCTTCCACACTTTCCTCCAATACTAAACTTGTGATCCCCGTATGTCTCTGAGTGTGTCCTATCCACCGATCACTTCTTCTAGTCAAGTTGTGCCACAAACTTCTTGTCTCTCTGAATCTCTTCAGTGCCTCCTCATTACTTTCTTGATCTATCCATTTAATCTTATGTGCATGGTGGGAAGCGCTCTGTGTAACATATATAATATGCCCTTGGTTACAGCGTGTTCGGCATGTAAATGCCTACCGAAGGCATTACGAATACGAATCAGCGAATGTGTGATACAAATACTCTCACGATTTGGTTCCCGAGATTAATTAAAATTGTTACGTCTTAAGTAGATCATATTCTTGTGCGTCATCTCCAAAGTTGTCCTACTGGGAGAGAATTCACCCTATCGCAACGTTTCTTTTAATTTTGAAACACATGTAGGAAGTCTGTTTTTTTTAGAGTGCTTATTACTCTCCATTATTCCGCTTGAATTTCTTCCATTTCAATAAGACTTCTCTCCTGTAACTCCATTTCCAAATGTACGGTTTTCAAATGTTTTCTGCCATTGTAAATAATTCACATTTACCCTGCTCGAACAAAGATGAATGAGCGCACTGCACCAGTAGTAAATAAGATCTTTGATTCAGTGTTTAAGTTATCTGTGGTTCGCATGCTCGCCGGTGTGTTGTGCAGCACTGGGTCTTTCTTATTTGAGACGTAGTAGCGAGCCGTTGAATCTTTTAGAGAATGTAACGTTACGAATACATGGATGAGTTATTCGTCCACCTAGACCTGGTACTGAGGACAGATGAATTAGTTGTACGGCTGGAAGCTAGCGTGCACAAGTCTTTGGGTAACCAGTATGCTGGGTAACCAGTAAGTGCGAACCCAGGTGCAAAGATTAGGAGTGTCACTAGAAACGGGTAAGCCTGTTTAGGGAACTGAGTATACTAACTACTGCTTCCCAATATATTTAATCCTTAATGAACACTGTTATTAAAAATATATCACTTTTTCAAACCAACAGCTCAATTCAAGGAATCAATACTAGAAATACTTACTCTTGTACAAAAAGGTGTGCATTATTCAGGGACACACATATTCAATGACTTGCCAACAGCCGTAAAAAGGTTAACAACCAGTGAAATTCAGCAGAACAAACTAATTTGTGTGTGTGTAATATATATCCTTTATCTAACTTTTGCACCATTTAAGTGCAGTAATATGTGCATTGTAAATAAATATTGTAGTAGTTATATTACACGTTTATTACCTTATAAATAAATAAAACTTTTTAATTTTAAATTCAGTGTATTAGTGTTTGTAAAATGATTCTTTCATATAGTGTTTCATTAAAAAAAATGACAATCATTCCACTGGGGACCTGTGGAATGGTACATTAGCTTTTTTGTTTGAGTTGTAAATATTTGTCATGTATTATTGTTTTTCTGACACGTTCTACATCCTGGAGGACCTCCCCGCTACGGATCAATTGGAATAAAAGTAAATCTAACCTAAATCCCATCGCTTGGAATTTGGACGACTGTCGCTCGCATGGTCTTTGTGCAGGAGACAATCTCCAAGCAATGTCGGAGTGTCAGACGAGCCGAAAGATGGCTTCTTACAGCTCTCTGAGGCTCTATTATAATTTACAACGAAATAGTTATGCAAATCTGAATACATCCGCCATCCCAGAAAAATTAGGTGCATCCAGTGACACAACAATATTTCAATACCTTTAAAACTACAGAAGTTAATATTTCACAGTGAATAAACATTTACTACACAGGTACGACTACTTGTGTAGTTATTTAATGAACAGTTTACTATTTTGGCAGTTACGTTTATTTAAATGATGACTGCAGATGATATTAAAAATCTGTGCTTATGTAAAGTGGTCTGTCGCACATTTTAACGGACGCCACAACTGGAAAGAGAACCAAAAGACGCTCCTGTCAAGAAGGCAAAAATAATTGTTTAAATAATATTTAACGACAATCATTTATTGTGAGCAGACTTGTGCAAGAATGCTGGCTTATTTATTTATGTACCAACTATGCTTAAAAGTATTGTGAATAATCTAATTGTAACCGAATTTTTATGATATTTCTTTATTTAAATATTGTTGTAAGATACTGATTTAGTCCGGAAGTGGTCATGTTGAGTAAACTCATGTCTTTAGAGCTTAAGCAAAGTGGATTTCAAAATTTTCTCTTTGTAGCAGTTTACACTTGTCTCGTGATGGGGAGTGTTGACGTGATACAATGCATCTAATGAGAAATTTTATATTACTGGCATAACACTGCCTTTCAAAATGACGGAAAGTCGAAATGCGTAAGGTTCCTGGAAAAAATAAAGAGTGTGGTCAAGACTTAAGAAAGGTTATCGAAAGTGCTTCCAAATGATCGCGTCGTCTTACCGTATCTTCATCCAAAGTGCAGCTTCTAGAAATGTATGAGAATACCTACACCTCAGACATTATTACTGTTCTCCACGTTCTCCTGGGTGCAAACATTTGATAGGCTAAATGTATGCCATTCAGATAGGTGCGCTCTCTTACCTGTGAATCCTTTGATGTCAGCAAAGAGGATGCTCACGTCTTCATATCTATGGATGTAGATCTTATGGAACTGATTTGGCACAAAAGACCCTTTCTCCTCTTCTTTGGAGATGTCTCTGATCATCTCCTTCGCTACGAAATCCGGTAGCACTGAAAAAAGTTTAAAAACAATGCTCAGCATAAATATATTATTATTGACAACAGGTGTACGAAATAAGATTTTATTCTCAACCATTATATCTATCTGTTAGGAAATTGCACTGCAAAAGAGATAATCGTGAACAATTGTTATCACGAAACAAGTCAGCGAAATTAAAATGGTAAAAGAAATGTCATTTACTCAGTTTCATCTGTACAGCTGCCGGCTCGTAGATGATATTATGGGTTTGGCGGCAAATATAATTTCAGTATTGGTTAAAAAGTAGCAATAAAAGTGCCTAAAGCATATGTCTTTTTGTCGATGAAGGTATAGCAAAGTTCCAATAGTGACATAAGAAAGCATGTACAAATATTTATTATAACTTATGGATAACAAAAATTTATCTTGAATACCGTTTGAATAGTAATGACACGCATTACCCAGCTTCGAACTAAAGTACTTCATCCGCAAACCTAGTTTATTTTATATGCTAGTCCAAGATTACAACATAGGTGTCGATAAGTGTTTGTATTTTTTTTGGTCATCAGTCTACTCAGAGTAGCACTTGCAACCTACGTCCTCAATTATTTGCTTGACGTATTCCAATCTCTGTCTTCCTCTACAGTTTTTGCCCTCTATAGCTCCCTCTAGTACCATGGAAGTCATTCCCTCATGTCTTAGCAGATGTCCTATTATCCTGTCCCTTCTCCTTATCAGTGTTTTCCACATATTCCTTTCCTCTCCGATTCTGCGTAGAATCTCCTCATTCCTTACCTTATCAGGCCACCTAATTTTCAACATTCGTCTATAGCACCACATCTCAAATGCTTCGATTCTCTTCTGTTCCGGTTTTCCCACAGTCCATGTTTCACTACCATACAATGCTGTACTCCAGACGTACATCCTCAGAAATTTCTTCCTCAAATTAAGGCCGGTATTTGATATTATTAGACTTCTCTTGGCCAGAAATCCCTTTTTTGCCATAGCGAGTCTGCTTTTGATGTCCTCCTTGCTCTGTCCGTCATTGGTTATTTTACTGCCTAGGTAGCAGAATTCCTTAACTTCATTGACTTCGTGACCATCAATCCTGATGTTAAGTTTCTCGCTGTTCTCATTTCTACTACTTCTCATTATCTTCGTCTTTCTCCGATTTACTCTCAAACCATACTGTGTACTCATTAGACTGTTCATTCCGTTCAGCAGATCATTTAATTCTTCTTCACTTTCACTCAGGATAGCAATGTCATCAGCGAATCGTATCATTGATATCCTTTCACCTTGTATTTTAATTCCACCCCTGAACCTTTCTTTTATTTCCATTATTGCTTCCTCGATGTACAGATTGAAGAGTAGGGGCGAAAGGCTACAGCCTTGTCTTACTCCCTTCTCAATACGAGCACTTCGTTCTTGATCGTCCGCTCTTATTATTCCCTCTAAGTTGTTGTACATATTGTGTATGACCCGTCTCTCCCTATAGCTTACCCCTACTTTTTTCAGAATCTTGAACAGCTTGCACCATTTTATATTGTCGAACGCTTTTTCCAGGTTGACAAATCCTATGAACGTGTCTTGATTTTTCTTTAGCCTTGCTTCCATTATTAGCCGTAACGTCAGAATTGCCTCTCTCGTGCCTTTACTTTTCCTAAAGCCAAACTGATCGTCACCTAGCGCATTCTCAATTTTATTTTCCATTCTTCTGTATATTATTCTTGTAAGCAGCTTCGATGAATGAGCTGTTAAGCTGATTGTGCGATAATTCTTACACTTGTCAGCTCTTGCCGTCTTCGGAATTGTGTGGATGATGCTTTTCCGAAAGTCAGATGGTATGTCACCTGACTCATATTCTACACACCAACGTGAATGGTCGTTTTGTTGCCACTTCCCCTAATGATTTTAGAAATTGTGATGGAATGTTATCTATCCCTTCTGCCTTATTTGACCGTAAGTCCTCTAAAGCTCTTTTAAATTGCGATTCTAATACTAGATCCCCTATCTCTTCTAAATCGACTCCTGTTTCTTCTTCTATCACATCAGACAAATCTTCACCCTCAAAGAGGCTTTCAGTGTATTCTTTCCACCTATCTGCTCTCTCCTCTGCATTAACTCTTAATGTTACCACCGTTGCTTTTAATGTCACCAAAGGTTGTTTTGACTTTCCTGTATGCTGAGTCTGTCCTTCCGACAATCATATCTTTTTCGATGTCTTCACATTTTTCCTGCAGCCATTTCGTCTTAGCTTCTCTGCACTTCCTATTTGTTTCATTCCTCAGTGACTTGTATTTCTGTATTCCTGATTTTCCCGGAACGTGTTTGTACTTCCTTCTTTCATCAATCAACTGAAGTATTTCCACTGTTATCCATGGTTTCTTCGCAGCTACCTTCTTTGTACCTATGTTTTCCTTCCCAACTTCTGTGATGGCTCATTTTAGAGACGTCCATTCCTCTTCAACTGTGTTGCCTACTGCGCTATTCCTTATTGCTGTATCTATAGCGTTTGAGAACTTCAAACGTATCTCGTCATTCCTTAGAACTTCCGTATCCCACTTCTTTGCGTATTGATTCTTCCTGACTAATGTCTTGAACTTCAGCGTACTCTTCATCACTACTATATTGTGACCTGAGTCTATATCTGCTCCTGGGTATGCCTTACAATCCAGTATCTGATTTCGGAATCTCTGTCTGACCATGATGTATTCTAATTGAAATCTTCCCGTATCTCCCGGCATTTTCCAAGTATACCTCCTCCTCTTGTGATTCTTGAACAGGGTATTCGCTATTACTAGCTGAAACTTGTTACAGAACTCAATTAGTCTTTCTCCTCTTGTCCCAAGCCCATATTCTCCTGTAACCTTTTCTTCTCCTCCTTCCCCTACAACTGCATTCCAGTCGCCCATGAATATTAGATTTTCGTCCCCCTTTACATACTGCATTACCCTTTCAATATCCTCATACACTTTCTCTATCTGTTCATCTTCAGCTTGCGACGTCGGCATGTATACCTGAACTATCGTTGTCGGTGTTGGTGTGCTGTCGATCTGATTAGAACAACCCGGTCACTGAACTGTTCACAGTAACACACCCTCTGCCCTACCTTCCTATTCATAACGAATCCTACACCTGTTACACCATTTTCTGCTGCTGTTGATATTACCCGATACTCATCTGACCAGAAATCCTTGTCTTCCTTCCACTTCACTTCACTGACCCCTACTATATCCAGATTGAGCCTTTGCATTTCCCTTTTCAGATTTTCTAGTTTCCCTACCACGTTCAAGCTTCTGACATTCCACACCCCGACTCGTAGAACATTATTCTTTCGTTGATTATGCAATATTTGGCAGTCCCCTCCCGGAGATCCGAATGGGGGACTATTCCGAAATCTTTTGCCACTGGAGAGATCATGAAACTTCTTCAACTACAGGCCACATGTCCTGTGGATACACGTTACGTGTCTTTAATGCAGTGGTTTCCATTGCCTTCTGCATCCTCATGTCGTTGATCATTGCTGATTCTTCCGCCTTTAGGGGCAATTTCCCACCCCTAGGACACCCCTCTTTGACAAGGCCTTTGGCAGAATGAGGCTGACTTCTTATGCCGGAAGTCTTCGGCCGCCAATGATGATTATTTATCAAAATTTAGGCAGTGGTGGGGATCGAACCCGGGACCGGAGACGTTTTGATTACGAATCAAAGACGCTACCCCTAGACCACAGGTACAGGTGTAAATATTTGTATATTTGTCTTTTATTCAATAGCTTAAGATGATCATTAAGTTCGAAATTTCTCCCACCAAATTCACTTTCATATGTCCCATTAAATGAAAGATGAAGGTAGTAGAATGGGACTGATGCCATTTAGTTCCTACTGGGATTGTGTGGAGATGCGCTTTTTAAATATTATGACTGCATCTGTATCAATGCACTGTATAAACCAGGAATTCTGAAAACATTACTGTTAATGAAAACGGCTAGTGAAAAATATTAATTCCGGTGGGCTACGTCATTTATATTATTACATTTAAACCTTTATAGCGTTACTGAAGCAAAAGTGGTTACATATAAGCAGTCCACAAATTCACAGCTCCTTGGATGGATACAGAGGTTTGTATTTGAGCTGGCGATAGGGAAGGAAAGAAATTGGCTACATTGGATCATGTGGAAATTCTTAGTGTGATGATTCACCGACAGACTGCATTTCTGTTAGCGCACCGAAAGTCAGATAATTATCACACAGCATTTTTGAGCCTCACGTGATATACCACCGACGTTGTTTTAAGACTTGCCTTAAATAGAAGAATGTTATGAAATTTAGTAGAATACATGAGAACTCGTTGAAATGTTTTATAAAACAAATGAAATAAAAAACAACGAAACAAACTTAATTCCTCTAAAAGAAATATTTATTGGCCGCACTCCACCCTTGCCATCGTATAAAGCTGTTGCAAACTGCAGGCTTCTTTTGTAATCGATCGAAACAGTCATATAGGAGTATGTCTTTGCCTGAGTATCGATACGCAATGTCTGTGCTCGGAGACTGCAATAAGTGTCTTCTCCGGATCAAATCGTATTGGTAGAAACAAGGTGTCATACTGTGTGATGATAGAATCTTATCTTATCTCCAATAGTTTCCACTTTTTGTCTTCTAGTCAAAATGAGCGCCACAAACAGAAGACAATTATTGTCCCAAGCGCCTGTGAATGAATGCATTTAGAGTGTTACAGTTAAATTTTCGTGTAATACTATCAGATACGATCAGTGTTTTTGTGCCAGTATAGGCCCCATATTTTCTGAAGTTTGTTGAAAATCGATTGTTGTAGTGCTTGTATAGGACGCTCAACATGATGATTATCACCGCCCTTAGAAATTTATTATGAGACAGATGTAATTAAAATTTAAAAATACACCAAAAGCTGAATCAGATCACATTTGCTTTTTTCCACTCTTTCTCACATTATCAACTTAGTCACAATTCAGTACACAAAACCGACAACTGTTAATACGTTCTGTGACTTAGGTCTCTTATTAGATCTCTTATTAAAACACGACTATCAAACCAAGAAAGACACGAGGCAGCGGGTCCCGAAATGGTGTTTATCTGATCGCTTATAGAATAACTGGTAAAACCATACATCCTCTGTATGCACTAAAATCTCTTGCATTTAGTTCAGGTAGAAAGTTACACATAATACAAAAGCATGAAACCTGCGCCTCAGTCATGAGGTCAGGTCTGTTAATAAACTTACTCTCCTGACATAATACAAAATATACTCAGTTAAAATGTGACGAACTGTAACCAGTACACTACAAGTATCACAAAGCCTCTAGCCTTCTCGTTTGAGAAGGAAGCATTGCGTCATGTGACCATGTCCTATTCGAAGACATGCAAACTTCAACACGTCTAGCTGGCCGAAAGGAGATGCGCCACGGCCTTATGGTCTCTTTTTTTATGTCTCAACTTGTTATCAGTCGCGTTTAGCTACTCTTCCTCCGAAGACAGCAATGACATTACACTATGCATAGAGGTAGAACACTGGCTAGGGTGCATGCGGTGCCGGCTACCTCATTCCCACGTGTCCACGTACTATGACTTACGCCTCCTTCCCCTGTCTACACAACTGGAAGCTCATCGACAAATAAAGAATTAACTTCAGGTGTGCCCCAGGAAGACTGTTGTGGCCCTTGCCGTTCGTACTGTACACTGACGACTTCGCAGGCATTATTAAGGGAAGCCTCAGACTTTTGGCAGGTATGCAGATGAAACACTGCCTATAAAACTGCACAATTATTCAGTCAGATTTCGGTAACATTTCGGTGTGATGTAATGATTGGAAGTGTGCTTCACCATTCAGAAAATTAAAACTGTGCACGTCACAAAAGTATCTTTTGATTACAATATCAGTCTCACAGGGATCAGTTCACTAGCACAGACATCTGCGTGTAGAAAACTTGTGGGGGCATGAAATGGAATGAGCCCATGGGCTCAGACGCAGGTAGCGCAGTTGTTAGGATACTAAGTAAATGCAACCAATTTACGAAGGAGATTGCTTACAAAACATTGGTGCGAACCATCCTAGAAAGTTTCTCAAGTATGTGGGATTCATACCACATACCAGTGGAGAGTGTTGTGCCTAGAGGATAGTTGTATCTAGAAACACATGATGTTTGCTACGTCACTCTAGTGACTGATTTTGGAATCACACGATATATTAAAGCTTTTTGGAATATAGTGTTAATTCTTCAGTTACAGAATTTCATGGAGAGTAAAATACTGTATATTTTTAGTACTATTTATGTAACGTGTGAACTGTTAAGCTGTACCTGGTCGGTCGTGAACCACCCTGTAGCTTGAAGCAAAAGAAGGTCTTCTACCACGGTACATGTGATATTTGAAAATGAATTGAATTTCTTGAATATCTTAACAATTTTATCTGTCTTGAAAATGGAAATCTGTGCTGGAGGTAAAATCGTAGCAGTAGGTGGGAGCGAGCTCTCGATGCAGAGAAGAGGCAGAGATACTCGTCGCAATTTTTACGCTATTACAGGAGAGGGGCCGCCACCAGCGCAGACGTTGACACCATCCGCGACTGCATTACGTAATTAGTGACCAATCACAATCTGTCTGTGGGGTATATAAGACTATCGCAGGGAGTTTTAACAGCTCCTGACAAAAGACGATGAAGATAATCGTCGGAAGCTCATGGTTTTAGCCTGAACTGACGCGGCAAGAAGTCCGAGAATGTTTTATACAACAAATTTTGCGTTAGTTTCCAGTAGTTTCCGTTTCAATATGTATTTAACCTGTAACTAGTTTCTGAGTTACTTCTATTCCGTTTGAAATTACTTACTGATTATTGCTGTGTAGTACAATAGTAATGTAAGAGATAGCCAACTGGATAAAGATTTTCCTAAGTACATGACAATGTTATACCTTGGAATATGTTTTCTCATTTTGAGAATCCTTAATTTTCCAAAGTGCTTTTCGTAATTTCGTAAAGAGAGTGGAGCACACAAAAAATGAATACCATCACATAATAATAATAAAAAATAGCCAGGTGCGATTGGACTCGCACACTGAGGGATCTGTACAAACTTAATTATGTATACAAACGATTTATTCATTCCGGAAGGCTATTGGTATTTGGCTTTTATCGACATTTCAACTGGCAAGGTAGCGGTGCAAGGAATTCCAAGACTTTCGAGAATGTTTAAATTTCAAGTTTGAAGTCGATAACAAATGCCAAAATAATTTATTTTTTTCATGTGACGGAATTATAAATTAACAATTTCTGATATTTTTCCTTTACTTGTACTGCGAAACCTTTCTCTTTGCCAAATGTAATGACTGTGCGTCAAGGGAAAACGCTCTATAGGTTTTAATGAGTGAGTTTGCGAGTACTAAAATGTGTGTCATAGATGGCCATGTCTTTTGACTGCACTGTTGCAGAAGCTTCATTTTTTGTTAGTTCGTCAAGAGACCTCTGAGTTTGATATGTGATGATATAAATTTAAACTTGAGACGTCTACCCGTTCCCGAGAAATAATGTTTTTAACAGACGGCAGACAGACAGAGAGTCTGATAACAAATAAAGAAAAAAAATTCTTGTGATACGATTACAATTGAATAATTTTCCGTTTTTTTTCTTTTGGTTGTAGGGTGAAACCTTACTTCTTGGAAAATTTCATGATTATGGATCGAAGGAAAGTGCCCCTCAGGTTTTGATATCTGAATTTGCGAGTACCAAATTTGTGACGTAAATGGCCGTATTTTTGGATAGCATTGACTTAGAAGCGTCACATTCTTACATCGTCAAGGGGCATAGACCTTAATATGTGATATAAATCTCAACTTGATATGTCCGCCCGTTTCTGAGAAAAACACTTTAAACAGTCGGACAGACAAACAGACAGAAAGACATACGGAGAGACGGGAAAATGATTCTATAAGGGTTCCTTTTTTTACCAACTGAGGTACTGAACTCTAAAAATGGAATAAGAAAATATATTAAACTTCTGTTGCACGACTGGCTAGAGGCGAAAGTTTGAAAACAATGTCCCCTACTAGCAGCTAGCAGGCCACATTGAATGCGAACACAGCATGAGTGTCCCTGGTCTGGCTCATGGGAGAGCTCACGGAAATGCTTAAAAATCTGAGCTGACAGACGAGTGAAGATAACCACAAACTACACTGTAGAGGTACGTGCAACGCGAGCATAGGTAAGGATGAGACATCTAACGGAAAAGAAAACTGAGGATGTGTTAGATGACAATCAGTTTGCCTTTAGGAAAGGTCAGACACCAGGGAGACGATACTGACGTTGCCGTTGATAATCGAAGCAAGACTAAAGATAAATCAAGACACTTTCAAAGAATTGCGTTCGACAATGTAAAATGGTGCAAGACGTTAGAAATTCGAATATAAATAGGAATAAGCTAGATGGAGAGACAGGTGATATACAATATTTACAAGGGCCAATAGGGAATAGTAAGAGTGGCCGACCAAGAACGAAGTGCTCGTATTAAAAAGGGTGTAAGATAGGGATGTAGTCTTTCGCCCCTCAGTTCAGTCTGTGCATCGAGGAAGCAATGATGCAAATAAAAGAAAGGTACAGGAGTGGGATTAAAATCGAAACATTTGAGATGTGACGCTACAGGCGAATGCTGAAAGTTAGGCGGACTTATAAGGTAAGGAACAGGAGGTTCTGCACAGAATAAGAGAGGAGAGGGATATGTGGAAAACTGGTAAGTAGAAGGGACAGGATGATAATAGGACATCTCTTAAGACATCAGGAAATGACTTCCGTGATACTAGAGGGCGCTGTAGATGGGAAAAACTATAGAGGAAAACAGATATTGGAGTGCATCCCGCAAGTAATTAAGGACTTACGTTGCAAGTGCTACTCTGAGATGAAGAGGTTGGCACATGAGAGGACTTCGTAGTGAACCGCATCAAACCAGTCAGTTGGTTGATGACTCACAAAAAAAAGGACTGAGGCTTTTACATTCCATGTTCGATCGGTTACTCAAAATTAGTTAATGTCAATAGTTTTAATCCCCCCCCCCCCCCATGAACCATGGACCTTGCCGTTGGTGGGGAGGCTTGCGTGCCTCAGCGATACAGATCGCCGTACAGTAGGTGCAACCACAACGGAGGGGTATCTGTTGAGAGGCCAGACAAACGTGTGGTTCCTGAAGAGGGGCAGCAGCCTTTTCAGTAGTTGCAGGGGCAACAGTCTGGATGGTTGACTGATCTGGCCTTGCAACATTAACCAAAACGGCCTTGCTGTGCTGGTACTGCGAACGGCTGAAAGCAAGGGGAAACTACAGCCGTAATTTTTCCCGAGGACATGCAGCTTTACTGTATGATTAAATGATGATGGCATCGACTTGGGTAAAATATTCCGGAGGTAAAATAGTCCCCCATTCGGATCTCCGGGCGGGGACTACTCAGGAGGATGTCGTTATCAGGAGAAAGAAAACTGGCATTCTACGGATCGGAGCGTGGAATGTCAGATCCCTTAATCGGGCAGGTAGGTTAGAAAATTTAAAAAGGGAAATGGATAGGTTAAAGTTAGATATAGTGGGAATTAGTGAAGTTCGGTGGGAGGAGGAACAAGACTTCTGGTCAGGTGACTACAGGTTTATAAACACAAAATCAAATAGGGGTAGTGCAGGAGTAGGTTTAATAATGAATAGGAAAATAGGAATGCGGGTAAGCTACTACAAACAGCATAGTGAACGCATTATTGTGGCCAAGATAGATACGAAGCCCACACCTACTACAGTAGTACAAGTTTATATGCCAACTAGCTCTGCAGATGACGAAGAAATTGAAGAAATGTACGATGAAATAAAAGAAATTATTCAGATAGTGAAGGGAGACGAAAATTTAATAGTAATGGGTGACTGGAATTCGAGTGTAGGAAAAGGGAGAGAAGGAAACATAGTAGGTGAATATGGATTGGGGCTAAGAAATGAAAGAGGAAGCCGCCTAGTAGAATTTTGCACAGAGTACAACTTAATCATAGGTAACACTTGGTTTAAGAATCATGAAAGAAGGTTGTATACGTGGAAGAACCCTGGAGATACTAAAAGGTATCAGATAGATTATATAATGGTAAGACAGAGATTTAGGAACCAGGTTTTAAACAGTAAGACATTTGCAGGGGCAGATGTGGACTCTGACCACAATCTATTGGTTATGAACTGTAGATTAAAACTGAAGAAACTGCAAAAAGGTGGGAATTTAAGGAGATGGGACCTGGATAAACTGAAAGAACCAGAGGCTGGACAGCGTTTCAGGGAGAATGAAAGGGAACAATTGACAGGAATGGGGGAAAGAAATACAGTAGAAGAAGAATGGGTAGCTTTGAGGGATGAAGTAGTGAAGGCAGCAGAGGATCAATTAGGTAAAAAGACAAGGGCTAGTAGAAATCCTTGGGTAACAGAAGAAATATTGAATTTAATTGATGAAAGGAGAAAATATAAAAATGCAGTAAATGAAGCAGGCAAAAAGGAATACAAACGTCTCAAAAATGAGATCGACAGGAAGTGCAAAATGGCTAAGCAGGGATGGCTAGAGGTCAAATGTAAAGATGTAGAGTCTTATCTCACTAGGGGTAAGACAGATACTGCCTACAGGAAAATTAAAGAGACCTTTGGAGAAAGGAGAACCACTTGTATGAATATCAAGAGCTCAGATGGAAACCCAGTTCTAAGCAAAGAAGGGAAAGCAGAAAGGTGGAAGGATTATATAGAGGGCCTATACAAGGGCGATGTACTTGAGGACAATATTATGCAAATGGAAGAGGATGTAGATGAAGATGAAATGGGAGATACGATACTGCGTGAAGAGTTTGACAGAGCATTGAAAGACCTGAGTCGAAACAAGGCCCCCGGAGTAGACAACATTCCATTAGAACTACTGACGGCCTTGGGAGAGCCAGTCATGACCAAACTCTACCAGCTGGTGAGCAAGATGTATGAGACAGGCGAAATACCCTCAGACTTCAAGAAGAATATAATAATTCCAATCCCAAAGAAAGCAGGTGCTGACAGATGTGAAAATTACCTAACTATCAGTTTAATAAGTCACAGCTGCAAAATACTAACGCGAATTCTTTACAGACGAATGGAAAAACTGGTAGATGCGGACCTCGGGGAGGATCAGTTTGGATTCCGTCGAAATGTTGGAACACGTGAGGCAATACTGACCTTACGACTTATCTTAGAAGAAAGATTAAGAAAAGGCAAACCTACGTTTCTAGCATTTGTAGACTTAGAGAAAGCTTTTGACAATATCGACTGGAATACTCTTTTTCAAATTCTAAAGGTGGCAGGGGTAAAATACAGGGAGCGAAAGGCTATTTACAATTTGTACAGAAACCAGATGGCAGTTATAAGAGTCGAGGGGCATGAAAGGGAAGCAGTGGTTGGGAAAGGAGTGAGATAGGGTTGTAGCCTCTCCCCGATGTTATTCAATCTGTATATTGAGCAAGCAGTAAAGGAAACAAAAGAAAAATTTGGAGTAGGTATTAAAATTCATGGAGACGAAGTAAAAACTTTGAGGTTCGCCGATAACATTGTAATTCTGTCAGAGACGGCAAAGGACTTGGAAGAGCAGTTGAACGGAATGGACAGTGTCTTGAAAGGAGGATATAAGATGAACATCAACAAAAGCAAAACGAGGATAATGGAATGTAGTCAAATTAAATCGGGTGATGCTGAGGGAATTAGATTAGGAAATGAGACACTTAAAGTAGTAAAGGAGTTTTGCTATTTAGGAAGTAAAATAACTGATGATGGTCGAAGTAGAGAGGATATAAAATGTAGACTGGCAATGGCAAGGAAAGCGTTTCTGAAGAAGAGAAATTTGTTAACATCGAATATAGATTTATGTATCAGGAAGTCGTTTCTGAAAATATTTGTTTGGAGTGTAGCCACGTATGGAAGTGAAACATGGACGATAACTAGTTTGGACAGGAAGAGAATAGAAGCTTTCGAAATGTGGTGCTACAGAAGAATAGTGAAGATAAGGTGGATAGATCACGTAACTAATGAGGATGTATTGAATAGGATTGGGGAGAAGAGAAGTTTGTGGCACAACTTGACTAGAAGAAGGGATCGGTTGGTAGGACATGTTTTGAGGCATCAAGGGATCACAAATTTAGCATTGGAGGGCAGCGTGGAGGGTAAAAATCGTAGAGGGAGACCGAGAGATGAGTACACTAAGCAGATTCAGAAGGATGTAGGTTGCAGTAGGTACTGGGAGATGAAGCAGCTTGCACAGGATAGAGTAGCATGGAGAGCTGCATCAAACCAGTCTCAGGACTGAAGACAACAACAACAACAACAACAATAGTTTTAATGTATGGAGGACTTCCCTATTGAGGATACCAAATTAATTTTTGATGGAATGGTAGTCGAAGGTATTTTAATGATTAAATAAAAATGACAGCACTGCTGCAGTCAGTAAGACAGAGTTCAATGTAGCGGTAGACTCGAGTGGTTTACCCTATGATTATCGTCTGTGTCTTCCCAATGGTGATGGAGTAATCCCAAGAGGCGTGTAAAACTGAGATATCTACTACTTAAATGCGTTTCATCGACAAGTTGCGATGATAACACGCAATACGTTCCATACATACATCATATGTAAATTATCTGTAGTGGTTAGACCAGAAAAGTTAAGATGATGGTTTTAATGCTTTAGCCGATCGGAGTGGCCGAGCGGTTCTAGGCGCTTAAGTCAGGAACCGCGCCACAGCTAAGGTCGGAGGTTCGAATCCTGCCTCGGGCATGGTTGTGTGTGTCGTCCTCTAGGTTAGTTCTGTTTAAGTGGTTCTAAGTTCTAGGGGACTGATGATCTCAGATGTTAAGTTCCATAGTGCTCAGAGCAATTTGGACCATTTTTTTAATGCTTTAGGTGATCTACATAGTCTCCCTCCACTTTAGTACCACGCTCGAAACGTTCATGCAGCCATGTGAAACTGTCAAAAAAGTATTTCTTTGGCCTGTTGTGCAACTTGTACATGACACTGGCTTATCGCCAAAGCATTGACACTTCATGGGAATTTCTACACTTCATCATTTTGTGTCAGGTCCACACTGATAATATGTTGTTACCAACAGCCCAAAGAACGACTTTTTTGACAGTTTCACATGACTACATGAATTTTCTGTTTGTTATACCTAAGTGGAAGGAGACTATGTAGACCACCTAATGCATTAAAACCACCATCTTAACTTTTCTCATCACCTGTGATGATTTTTTCCAGAAAAAATTGTCCTCGTATTGCGTTTCAGTCAAGTCGCTGGGCGTCTATGCATCGTTTTTGTTCGGGAGTTAAGATGTGCAGCACGAACTCTGCACACTTTTCTTCTCAAAAGCTTCTGGAGAACGTCTTGAACACTTGATTTACAGATGAACAGTTCGTTGCGTCACTGCGATTTATGACGTTGACACACTACAGTCGCACGTCCCTTAATTAACACTGCATGCGTTAATTCTGATTAATTGACTGGTCGAATGCACACCTATTGTTTACAGTTATTACTTCATGCTGCCACCGTAGATACTGTGCTGTCATCGCTTATACGCCATTCTCGGAACTTTCTGGATGGACGGTGGAGGATCCGGAGTATAAGCCTTTTGTCTTTCTTTTAGGCATGGTGCGACGTTTTCTGTGACAATTAGGGTAACGACGGTGACCCAGTTAGCTTTGCGTCAACACCTGTTGGGGGCCGACGAGCATTTTGTAGCTGGGCCGAAGCCCGCCGTTGGTAAGTGAAGCAGCGCGTGACAGAGTCGCCTCCCAAGGGGATTCCCCGCCGTCCGCGCGGCCTCGTTGCCAGCGACAAATGGGCGTCCCCGAGGCAGCCATGTGGGTCAATGGCGACATTGTGGCCGACAAAGGGGTCCCACTGCAGGACACTGGTAACTGTACTGCTCAGGTCTGCCTCCAGAAGCGCAGGATACTGCTGTGTGTAGTGGGACTGCCGACTGGGAGCGAGCCCCTTAGGGATCAATTCTAGTGCCTCTGATATTGTTGCTCGAGCTTCAAACACACCGAAAAAAAACTGGAAGATACAAACTAATAGTTATTTTTGCAATAACCTGTAAATAATAAAGACAGCAAAATCACGTGGCAGTGAGGCTACAGAGTGGGTTCGAGCTTCCTGCCACTGTTACCGGAGATTCAAATATTTCAAAGCATTCCTTCTCTTTAATTTCGACAGAAACAATAAGTGGAAAATCAAAAATACGAAAGATGTAATATATTAATGAATGTTTAGCTCTACAGTGCTCTAGACCTAATCAATAAAGCGAAAGCAAGCTACAAAACCATTAACCTAGCACGGATTGTGAAAGAAAAATTGTTAGAAATGACTTGTCCACGGAGAATAAGTGATTATCTAATTATGTTCTTTTAATTTCATGCGACAACAATCACAAAAACATGTCAGAATACAGTTACTGGTTGCTACAAGCAAGTGGTCCTAATCATATAGGATAAACGCACATGCTGCAAGTGTTGGTGGTTTATTTCCGTTGCGTTCTCAGCATATGTCCGATCAAAAAGTTCTGAGACTGATTTTATTCGCGACGTATAGCTGTGGCAGCTTGAACTAATAACCTTTAAACGATAGACGTGAACAAGACCAATAAGTTGTCAGCAGGCAGTATTAAGTAGTGGACATGCGACCATCATGTGCCAGCATTGTTGTGTCGCAAATCACAATAGAGTAACATCTCTAAGTCAGGCGTTCAAAACACACTCCAGTTTCTTTTGAAGAAGAGAGAAGCGTGCGCTAAGTTCGACTTGCACACCTTCACTCTCGTACAAAAATGACCATCTGAGGACGCCTATTGAGACTTGATTGAAACGCGTTTTGCAGGCAATTCTTGTCTGCAAAAAATCACAACAGACGAGACTTGGTGTTATTAATACGAGCCTACCACAAAACAACAAACTGCAGAAATTCACATTAAGGGTCCGCACTTTGACGACATAGCCGACAATCCGTTGAATGTGATGCACGAGTTGAACAACATCCTACAGAAGGCTTTTACTATTGCACATGGTTGTAAGCACATAAATGACGTAGAAAATGCTAGGATTACCGGTAGTATTGGTGCCATTGGTAGGGAAAGGTAAATGAATATGTGAAAGAAAAAGTGGGAGGCGACGGTTTCTCTTTGTTTAATGTTTATTTGTTTTGCACATAATTTTAATCATACATTTAGTGTCAATGTATTGTGAATGCGACAGCCTTAAAAAATATGAATTGCATTTTACAAAAAAACCAAAAATTGGCGATTGCATAGCATCTACGCTTTTATGTAACCAAAGTAGTTACTTTTGTTGCTAGTACAATTTACATGCATAACCATAAATAATTTATATTATTATTGTTGTTTTTTGTATTCATAGTTTACATGTCCCTTTCTATATCCTCACTCAGTTTCTAGAAGGTTCACCGATTCCCATTTCTAGCTGCATCTAGTAAGACACTGATCTCACATGCTGACAAAGCGATCGAAACGAGATAACGACTGACATGTATGCAATACACTTAAAGTATTGCTAACGTGCCTACGGACTTAACTGACCAAAGCTACTAGGAAAATTACCGTAGTCTGCATTTACTTTTCATAGTCTACAGAAGCCTACATTAGTTTTACATCTATAGTTGTAATCAAGTGGGGAAGACTGTACAGGACACCTGAAACTTTCTGGACTGGGGGGTACAATGGCACGTCGCTTATCAAGCCCGCATGAAATGGGGTCTCTGATTCATCTACATATTTTTTCTACTGCTGAATTCGTTGCAGTAGTAACAGGGACAATCTACTAAGATAACCATTTAATTTTAATTCAGTCAACCGCCATAGATAGATCCTGACAAGGTATCAGTAAGTTGCCACTGAGCTGTGTAGTGCTTTATTGCCTCCGTTTGCTGTGACTGTACAATGATATCTAAGAGACAGATGGTAGTGGTGTTCATGAACCAAAATTAGAAATGCTGCTTAGCAGAGATGAAGAAGACCTATTGAAACATATTGCTGCTGAATTAAGCGTTCAAGGTTCGAGGATGTTAAGACTACAGTGTTACAGACATAAGTGACTGGCTGCAAAGTGACAATGATGATGGCTGCAGTATAATTTCAGAAGATAAAATTATCGTCGTTGTTCGTCAGCAGAGAGTAACGATGATAGATTAGCCATATTCGTGTAGTATAGATTTTTATCACTAGTCTGAACTTTTGTTTCTCTCCATGTGTTTCCTCTTCGACAATCTTGAAGGTTTTCTCTTCGTCTGCAATTACGTGTGGCAAGTTTCGGGTTTCTTACTTCTCCCTTTTATTATTAATTGTAAATTTATGATTGCTTCCCCAGTTTCGTGGTATAAGTTTATCTTTCTCAGCGTCTTCCATATTTCTGCCATTCCCTTTGTACTTTGTGTATAGTTGTCTTCGTTTGTTATAAACAGAATATGTTGATAACGACATGAAGAGGATATGTGAAGATACACTTCATTGTCTGTCGCTGTCAGTATATGGATAAGAAAAGTTATCCACAAATGAATGTTTGTGTTTTGTCGAAATTGCATATTGCCGCCAGATTCGTGCAGGCGATCACCAAAAATAAACTAAAAAATACCATTGGAATAAAGCATTAAATTTCGGACGTGGAACCACTAGATCTTTATACAGCCCTGAATATGTTCACGTGGTCTATTCGGTACTTAATTTAACAGACTGAGCTATAACTATTGCTGTTATTTACTAGACCACCAAGAATGAAATGCTGATTTGTTCTTATTCTGTGTCAGGACGCCCTTTGTTGCCTTACTACAACAAAAATTATCAATCATTTGTGTTAAATGCTGCAGCCTTTATCTTTCTGTACATTTCTCATCCACCAACAGTACTACTGCTGCCAAATTACTCACTCTTGATTTATAAGGAACCTGTCCTATCAACCCATACGAGTTCCAGGTAATACGGATTGGAGAGACTTCCTTGACCAGCTTACTATGTTGGCACAATCTCGTGTCCTATTTTGTTCCACCATATCAGTTTTAACAATTTTCGAAGCACGACACTTCAATTGCTTGACAACGTCAATTTATTTTACTGTATATGTTTACGTCTTAGTTTATTCTAGGGTAAGATTTGACAGTAACTGTTATTGGAAAAGCACCTTTTTCATCTCCGCTATTGTCAGTAATAATAAAGAAACTTCCGAGATTTCTGCTACTGTGCCCTTATATTCTAGCCATTGTTGACGAGAGAACAAGCGTAGCTAAATTAGTCGTCTCGTGGGATGTACGGTAACGACTAGAAGGCAGCCTCGCTCATGCGCAGAGACAAAATCGGACACGGTAAGGAACTTAAGAGGCTCACCACTTGCCTCAAGTGACTTCTGCGGCTCAAGACTCTAAGCAATTACGCTAAAATTTCCACATTCCCTTACGTAATCGTAATTGCCGACCAATTTTAGCGCGCAGACCGTTTACGTAACGCAGGCTTCTCGAAGCCGGAGCTTCGACGTGACTGAACGGAGATGTTACACTTCCGTGAATTACCTAACATCGTCTGTACCCGTTTTTCGATGTATGAACAGCGTTTTTCTTTTTTCTTTTTTTTTATTCCAATCAAATTCTTACACCATGGGCTTTTTCATTCTGACATTTGAGCCAAATCTCCCTAATGAGAGAGACGTCAAACGTCCCCTAAGAAAATTAATGAATGCCTGTGCTGATAAACCCCTTACGTTATTTGATTTTCAAACAGCTGAGCAGAAATGAACATACTCGGAATTTCTCTCTTTACCTATTCTGATCAACACTGAACTGACACACAATAATTTTAGCGCAACGCAATCTGACTTTCAATAATCCACAAAAGAATGGCTCTGACTAACAATAACATATACCTTTCATGAATCACTTATCTCACAAAAATCTTCGTTACTCGGACTACTGCAATACAGCGAGCGCCACTACTGCCAGCTAAATAAAAGATTCTAATTACTGAAGGCACTAACTGCTGATAGGAATAGTTAGCAAATGACAGATTTTGATAGAGATCAAACGATGTATTTACCTTAATAATATCCAAAAGTCATATATATATATATATATATATATATATATATATATATATATATATATATATATATATATATATATATATATATATGAAGTTCATGACATCCAGTCTTACAAATTTACTGACCCTGATGGGCACACGTCCAGATCATCCGGTCTCAAAACTCCGCCATCTCTCTCCCCACACCCACCACTGAGGCAGGATTCGAACCTGCGACCGTAGCAGTCTCGTGGTTCCGGACTGAAGCGCCTAGAACCGCTCGGTCACAGCGGCCGGCTGCAATGCCTTATCTCGCGCTTACATTAACCTGTGGTCTTGCAATGATAATCACTTAAAAATGTTAACTAGACAAACGTATTCCTGAAATTTCATTAGTTTACATCAATTATTTTTTTGGTGCTACATTTTTTTTCTGAGTACATGTTGTGTAGAGTTATGCATAGGAATGGAGTGTTTGACATAATTTACTTATGAATGAAGGCAGCAGGGCTCGTCTCCTATGTAGAGGTTTTAAAATTGACTAAAAGGGGTGAATAACTGATCTGAGTTTGTTCATTCAGTAATAATAAATTTATGAATACACACTTCTGTTTATTAACTTATAATATTTCTTAGTGAGCTTAGCACCCTTTCCCTCTGTGTGTCTTCTACGTGTGTTAGATATTTGTGTTTTTCGTATAAGCAACGTTCGGCAAAGGATGTCGGGCTTCTTTAATCTCCAGCTTCTATGCTGTTCTCCGAGCCTAATGCAATTAACTACCCGATATGTCCAATATAGAGTGTCAGAAATTTTTTTTGTCTCTTTTATAAAAAAGCCATCACAAGTCAGTCTTTAACAAGAGTGAACTTTTTACTTAATCAGTTACTCCTCCCGAACACTGCAGGCAGTGTGAATACCGGGTGTTTAGGATTCACTTACCTCTGGACGTTCCGTGCTTATTATGCGACAATAGTATGTAACAGGTCCCACAGGTGTAAGTAAACTTACACGCTGCGTTGTAGACGGCGTCTGCTTCATAAACTGATCATCGATCGACAATTTAAAAGTGGAAGTTTTTGCGAAATGATCTATTGGCAGTCAATGCCAATCTTTCTACATTCACTAAGTCACGCTCTCGTCGGCTCGTGCGTCCGACATTGGGAAGCGCATGGAACGGTGCTCACCTTACGGTTAAGGTAATCGAGGGTTTTCACTTATTTTGCGGAACAATGCTGAAGCACGTACAGTGCAAGCTGTTAATGATTTGTTTGACTGATGGGGCTGCTAAGTCCTATACCACCTACTGCACTCACCTGATTTACGCCCTCGTGAGTTCAACTCGATTTATAAACTGAAGGAAACACTTCACGGCATTCGCTTCAGAACTACTACAAATTCGTCGGGCAATAGACCGCGCCGCTCTAACTGTCAACACAACTGGCACTGCAAAGAGTATCCTACGACTTCCACATCGCTGGCAACGGATTATACACAATGCTGGTGACTACTTTGAAGGTCAGTAAAACTTTAAAACACGTATATATTTTGTACGAGCTGTAAATAAATAGTTGCCACTATTAAAGTTCCAACCCTACTAGTAACTCTCACGTCAAGCTGATGCGTAGAAAAAGCAGACTAGTACCGGTGAAAAGGGTGTTGCGTCTGGAATTGCTGGCAGCATAAATCGAGACGAGACATGTACACTATTACTGCAATACTACCAGCAATGACATAAGTAGAGCAACTCTCTGAACTGACACCATTGTGACACTTGCTTGCCTGATGGGTACTCACAATATCTGGAAAACTTTCGTATGCAACATGGTCACGGAAATTCATCATTATACCGCGCCATCCTAGGGGCGGCATTGTCCGGGTAGAGACAATCATTACACTCGTATCCACATGTCCTTCTTGTGGAAGACACCCCAGCCACTGACAGATATTGAAAGATTTATTTCTTGTTGGAAACTTCTGTGAGTCACAGTCCACGTCCTCCGATCGAAAATAAGACTTTCGGACAAGGTGGATTGGCATGGTGAATTTACGATGTTATTGGATCAAGGCTTTACAATAACTATGGTTTTTTCAAGAAGTCAAGGCTCTGAAGGTAAAAACGCCGCTACCCAATTGACTGAAAGTAAAGAGTTTCAACCTCTTTTTGGAGGAGGATTTGTTGTGTCCAGGTGGTTGTCTGCATTACGCCAAAATAACCATGGAAGAACGGCATTGACTTAGCTTGGACGGAAACCATCACTTCACAAAGCTTTTAATCTTACATGCTCACATCCATTTACATCATCTTGGAGTTAGAATTGTGCTCTGAGAGCTTTCTTTGTACTTCTGTATAGTACATGCCCACCAAGCGATAAAAGAGGTTATTCATTGTTGCATCCCGTGTAAAATAATTCGCGGTGTCGCCGTCAAGAAATAGAAGCTGCACTTCCATCCTATGAGAACACCGCACAGTCTCATCCAAGTAACTGGTGTTGATTCTGCAGGGCCGTTGTACCCGAAAGCACGAAATATCACATCTAGTAGTGTTTACCTGTCCTAGAGCTAGTCCACAATGCATAGCAGATCGGTTGTTGTTGTCACTACAAAGACTTTTCGGTGGACGCGTTATTCAACACACCAGCTTCACTGAAAATTTAAACGCAGCCAAAACCTCTCAGACAAACAGAACATAAACTATGTCAAAGTTAGCGGAAGGAGGGCTATGCGTTAAGCGTTCAGTGAATTCGAAAGTAAAATTCTATGTAGTGACTTGACAGAAAATCCTATGAAGTTCTGGTCTTACGTTAAATCAGCAAGTGGATCGAAACAGCATTGAAACAGAGGATGACACGCGTAAAGCTGAAACACTAAACATCTTCTTCCAAAGCTGTTTCACAGAGGAAGACCGCACTGCAGTTCCTTCTCTAAATCCTCGCATGCACGAAAAAATGGCTGACATCGAAATAAGTGTCCAAGGAATAGAAAAGCAACTGAAATCACTCAACAGAGGAACGTCCACTGGACCTGACGGGATACCAATTCGGTTCTACAGAGACTACGCGAAAGAACTTGCCCCCCTTCTAGCAGCCGTGTACCGCAAATCTCTAGAGGAACGGAAGCTTCCAAATGATCGAAAAATAGCACAGGTAGTTGCACTTTTCAAGAAGGGTCGTCGAGCAGATGCGCAAAGCTATGGGCCTATATCACTGACATCGATCTGTTGTAGAATTTTAGAACATGTTTTTTGCTCGCGTATCATGTCATTTCTGGAAACCCAGAATCTACTCTGTAGGAATCAACATGGATTCTGGAAACAGCGATCGTGTGAGACCCTACTCGCTTTATTTGTTCATGAGACCCAGAAAATATTAGATACCGGCTCCAAGGTATATGCCATTTTCCTTGACTTCCGGAAGGCGTTCGATACAGTTCCGCGCTGTCGCCTGATAAACAAAGTAAGAGCCTACGGAATATCAGACCAGCTGTGTGGCTGGATTGAAGAGTTTTTAGCAAACAGAACACAGAATGTTGTTCTCAATGGAGAGAGGTCTACAGACGTTAAAGGAACCTCAGGCGTGCCACAGGAGAGTGTTATGGGACCATTGCTTTGCACAATATGTATAAATGACCTTGTAGGTACTGTCGGACGTTCCATGCGGCTTTTCGCTGATAATGCTGTAGCATACAGAGAAGTTGCAGCATTAAAAAACTGTAGCGAAATGCAGGAAGATCTGCAGCGGATAGGCACTTGGTGCAGGGAGTGGCAACTGACCATTAACATAGACAAATACATTGTATGATTACATGATAGCGGAACAATCACTGGTAGCAGTTACTTCTGTAAAATTTCTGGGAGTATGCGTACGGAACGATTTGAAGTGGAATAATCATATAAAATTATTTGTTGATAAGGTGGGTGCCAGGTTGAGATTAATTGGGAGATTCCCAAGAAAGGAGGTGGCTTACAAAACACTCGTTCGACCTGTACTTGAGTATTGCTCATCAGTGTGGGATCCGTACCACGTCGGGTTGACAGAGGAGATAGAGAAGATCCAAAGATGAGCGGCGCGTTTCGTCACAGGGTTATTTGGTAAGCGTGATAGCGTTACGGAGATGTTTAGCAAACTCAAGTGGCAGACTCTGCAAGAGAGGCACTGTGCATCGCGTTGTAGATTGCTGTCCAGGTATCGAGAGGGTGCGTTTCTGGATGAGCTATCAAATTTTCTGCTTTCCCCTACTTATACCTCCCGAGGAGATCACGAATGTAAAATTAGAGAGATTCGAGCGCTCACGGAGGCTTTCCGGCAGTCGTTATTCCCGCGAACCATACGCGACTGGAACAGGAAAGGGAGGTAATGACAGTGGCACGTAAAGTGCCCTCCGCCACACACCATTGAGTGGCTTGCGGAGTGTAAATGTAGATGTAGACTATCCACAGACAATGCTCAAACGTTCTAAGCATCCAACAAAGAGGTAACTCAGCTGCGGACGACCATCTCTGCTTATAAGACCCACCAATACCTCTCTCGAGAAGACATAACTTGGAAGGTTATAGCTTCACATCGGCTCGGTGGAGAGTATTCTGGAAGTGTGTGGTCAGCTCAACTTAAAGAGATCCCCGAAAAGCACTCGGAGCGCCCAACATGGACGAAGAAGAACTACAGACTGAGCTCGTAATTTCTGAAGCCCCCATGAACTCAAAGCTAATCTCTCAAACTGAAGACGAATTGCCTTCTCCAGCACACATCCTTGTGGGGGAGAGACTTACTTCATTGCAACACGACCTGGGTCACTGATCGTAACAAACCTGAAGAGAGAGTCCAGGCAGCAGATGATTTCTGGAAGCGTTGGAATAGGGGGTACGACTCACGCTTATGCAGTTTTCACCAAATCAATCGCTGAGGGTCCGGGTCGGTAACGTTGTCCTTCTGCAAGACAAATCTCTCCCACGCCAGTTATGGAGGAAGGCAAGTATGCAGGAGCTGAAAGAAGGTGGAGATGGAGTCCAACGTACATCCAACCCTGTAGCTGCCGACCTGTCCAAATGGTCCTACCTCTTGGGTTTACCAGGGTGGAGAGGGCGTGGGGGATTGCTAAACGACGTTTCTTAACTACGCAGGAAAACAAACGATTATAATTTCAGAAAAAATTGATGATTCATTCAAGAGAAAGAGCTTCACAAATGGACTATGTACAAGGGTAATCCCAAAAGTAAGGTCCTATTTTTTTATAAGTACATAGACCGGTTTATTTCAACAATGGTTTACATTAGTTTACAGCTTGAACATTTAGCTATTTTTCGACACAATCACCGTTTTGTCGATGCATTTTTGTAGGCGCTGTGGCAGTTTTTGTATGCCCATGTTATACCAGCTCGCCGCCATGCTGAAGAAGGATGCCGCCACTGGCGTGATTGTTGCGTCTCAGGTGTGAAGTGGTATGCCCAAGGTTCGTCACCCGTGACATTTGAGTCCAGATATTTGTCCCGTTCTGCTGCAAGGAGGTGAAGAAATGCGCTGGAAGCATCAACTCGTTGCCTCATGTTGTCCTCAGTCAGCTTTTGGAAACCTCAGGAACCAACGTGCAGAGATCATCCAGGGTGATCCGCTGATCTTCACGCGTGCTTTGCTCAACCTACAACACTGTCTCAAAAGAAACTGACGGTCACCCG
This sequence comes from Schistocerca gregaria, assembly GCF_023897955.1. Lineage (NCBI taxonomy): Eukaryota > Metazoa > Arthropoda > Insecta > Orthoptera > Acrididae > Schistocerca > Schistocerca gregaria. The sequence continues at coordinate 866,128,565 of NC_064921.1, forward strand.
CTCCTTTGCTCGTCGTGAATTTCGGTCCGACCAGCTGCAAACTCTCTACACCACTTACGAACATTTTTGACATCCATGCACGACTCACCATACACTTCCGTCAAATGGCGATGGATTTAAATCGGCGCAGTGCTCTTTGCGTTCAAAAACCGAATAACTGCGCGCAATTCGCACTTAGCGGTAACATCCAACAGGAGCTCCATTCTCTACGGCTGTCAAACCAAGACTGAGCTCCTCAGGGCGGCGTGTGCATGTTTACACACAGTGCGTGAAGCACTCTTCATAACGGTGTGACCAACTGCCAAACAAACAGAGTTCTGTACTTATAAAAAAATAGGAGACGTTACTTTTGGGATTACCTTCGTAATAAAGCGTTGGTCCACTTCTGGCTCTTACACAAGCAATTATCCGACTCGTCATTGATTGATAGAGTTATTGGATTTCCGTTCAATATGCAAGCCACATCTTCAGAATCCCGAGCTAGTTCAAGGGCTCTACCCGTAATGCTTCAAACGTTCACAGTTGGGAAGAATTCCAACGATCTTGCTAGCCAAGATGGAATTTTGCAAGCACAAAGAGAAGCAGTAGAAACTCTAGCCATGTGTGGGCGGACATTACCTCGCTGAAATGTAAGCCCAAGATGGCTTGCATGTAGGACAACGAAACGGGGCGTAGAAAATCGTCGACGCGTAGCTGTTCTGTATGGTTGTCGCGGATGACAACCAAAGGAGTCCTGCTATGGAAAGAAATGGCACCTCAGATCATCACTACTGGCTGTTGGGCAGTATGGCGGGCGACCATCAGGTTGGTATCCTACCGCTCTGCAGGGCATCTCCAAACATGTCTTAGGCCTTGAATCTCTTTGGAATGATGAGTAACGCTTAGAATGGAACCCCAATGACCAGCGAAAACGTGTCTGGAGATACCCCGGACAGCTGTGGGATACCAAGCCAACTGTCACCCACCATGCAGCCCGACGATCTGAGGGGCCTTGTCATTTCATAGAAGGACCCATTTGTTTATCATGCGCGGCAACCTTACAGCGCAGCGGGTCGTCGGCGCTATTCGACGGCCCGTTTTGTTGCTCTTCATGGCAACACAACCTGTGTTTACATTTCACCAAGATAATGCCCGCCCACGCAAGACGAGAGTTTCTATTGCTTGTCTTTTTGTTTGCAGGATCCTATCTTGGCCAGCAAGGTCACTGCACTTCTCCCCAATTGTGAAAGTTTGGAGCATTATGGGCAGGGCCCTCGAACCAGCTCTGGATTTTGACGGTCTAACGTGCCAGTTGGACAGAACTTGGCCCGATGTCCCTCAGGACGACATCCAGTAACTCTATCAGTCATAACCAGCCAAATAACAGCTTGCACAAGAGCCTGAAGAGGACGAACGAGTTATTCCCCAGTCAATTTGTGAAGCTCTTTCACTTGAATAAATGATCAAATTTTTCTAAAGTTGTTATCATCTGTTTGTACATTTACATTATACACTAATGGCCATTAAAATTGCTACACAACGAAGATGAAGTGCTACAGACGCGAAATGTAACCGTCAGGAAGAAGATGCTGTGATATGCAAATGATCAGCTTTTCAGAACATTCACACAAGGTTGGCGCCGGTGGTGACATGGTGACACCTACATCATGCTGACATGAGAAAAGTTTCCAACCGATTTCTCATACACAAACAGCAGTTGACCGGCTTGTCTGGTGAAACATTGTTGTGTTGCCCCGTGTGAGGAGGAGAAATGCGTACCATCACGTTTCAGACATTGATAAAGGTCGGGTTGTAGCCTATTGCGATTGGAGTTTATCGTATCGCGACACAGCTGCTCGCGTTGGTCAAGATACAATGACTGTCATCAGAATGAGGAATCGGTGGGTTCAGGACGGTAATAGGGAACGCCGTGCTGGAACCCAATGGCCTCGTATCACTAGCAGTCGAGATGACAGGCATCTTATACGCAGGGCTGCCACGGATCGTGCAGCCACGTCTCGATCCCTGACTCAACAGATGTGAACGTTTGCAAGACAACAACCATCTGCACGAACAGTTCGACGACGTTCGCAGCAGCATGGACTATCAGCTCGGAGTCCATGGCTGCGGTTATCCTTGGCGCTGCATCACAGACAGGAGCGCCTGTGTTGGTGTAGTCAGCAATGAACCTGGGTGCACGAATGGCAAAACGTCCTATTTTTCGGATGAATCCAGGTTCTGTTTACAGCATCGTGATGGTCGCATCCGTGTTTGGCGACATCGTGGTGAACGCACATTGGAATCGTGTATTCGCCATCGCCATACTGGCGTATCACCCGGCGTGTTGATATGGTGTGTCGCTGGTTACACGTCTCGGTCACCTCTTGTTCGCATTGACGGCACTTTGAACAGTGGAAGATACATTTCAGATGTGTTACGACCCGTGGCTCTACCCTTCATTCGGTCCCTGCGAAACCCTAAATTTCAGCACCATAATGCACGACCGCATGTTGCAGGTCCTGTACCGGCCTTTCTGGATACAGAAAATGTTCGTCTGCTACCCTGACCAGCACATTCTCTAGATCTCTCACCAACTGAAAACGTCTGGTCAACAGTGGCCGAGCAACTGGCTCGTCACAATACGCCAGTCACTACTTTTGATGAACTGTGACATCGTGTTGAAGCTGCATGGGTAGCTGTACCTGTACACGCCATCCAAGCTCTGATTGACTCAATGCCCAGGCGTATGAAGGCCGTTATTATGGCCAGAGGTGGTTGTTCTGGGTACTGATTTCTAAGGAGCTATGCACCCAAATTGCGTAAAAATATAATCACACGTCAGTTGTAGTGTAATATATTTGTCCAATGAATACCCGTTTATCATCAGCATTTCTTCTTGGTGTAGCAATTTGAATTGCCAGTAGTGTATCTACCGATTTCCGTTCTATTCGGATATTTCCTTCATGCTGCGTCGTACTTTTTTAATTTTTTTGTCTTTGAGTGTACCTTCTAATTGTTCTCACACGGCCTACACGGTGGAATATTGGACAGGTAATCAACCTAAAATCTCAACAGCCTGTTTAAATTGATCTCATCCGTAAACTAGGCTTAGTTCTTGTCATTTACGCTCCCTGGGATTACGAGAGATGTACCACACCGCTAAGGTCTGTTAACGGAAGTTCCTGCGACGAATGTTTTCTTGGAAAGTAAGAAATAGAACCTAGTATTTCCTCACGCATTAAAGAAGCGTTGTTCTTATCACCGAGTTTGGACAGCGAGTCGAAAAACATGTATACGTAGCCTATCTCGCAGTGCAGTGCGAGCACTCGGCTGAAATTTCCACATCGTTTTAGGACTAATGTTGTATGTCACAATGTAATCCCGTCGTGTGGTGAACGTAGAACCAAACATTTACGTCCCAGTTCGTCGGTAAGGCCTTAGAGATAATCTTTCTCCGCAGCAGCAGGAATTAGTAGAGTCCTACATAAAGGAGACCACAGAACGGCAACTGTCAAGTTTCCGCCACCAGCCACAATGATGAAGAGTTTGGCGGTCGTTCTGCTGTCGGTTGCTGCAGTATGCGGTAAGAGAGACACGGACGTAGCAACAGAGCTACGCTGCTCTTTCAGCCTGGGGTAAGGTAGCGCAGTAACGACTACGTTAGTTTTCCAAAAAATAATATTTTCTTCACACAAACAATACCAAGATACGTTAGTTAATAGAATTTCACAACTCGATATCATAAGAATATACGTCCTTTGAATTTTTAATATTTCGTCCTCTCTTTGCATTTTGGTCGTTTTCACTTATGAAGAGTTATATCGAACATCAAACTGTAATGTGTAAAAAATTCAATTTTTGGCAAAAAAAAGAAGCTATAAATGGAAAGTAAATGGTTATGAAACTCGGTCTCGACGATCAGCTCGCATGGTTGCCCCTTGCTGAAACCTGCAGCTGCTCGCTGCTAACGTGGGGAATAATTACTTTTCCTCTGCTTTAGGCCTTCATGTCTTTTCATAAAGTCTTGGTTATTGCGTTAGTGACTTTATCAAAAATGAGGGCAGCCTAAGGTAGTAGATAAGGTATGAGTCTCTCCCTAATCCATTTTTCATAATTTGAAGAGTTCATGTCGTTGTGATAATCCCCCGTTTTCTAGCCATATTTAAATCATACAATGAAGGCTTTCACGACCGGATGGTACTGTTGTTGGCAGGACTCAGCAGACCAGCCATACCTCTGAAGATGTCCAATGTAGTATTGGACGAAACGTTAGGAATAGAAGAATTCCATGGACCACGGCAATATAACCCGGAAGATTATCAACAACATATTTAAATCTTTCGCAGGCATTTGGTACAAAACTGTTCTCTCCGCCAACATGAATGAAGCTAATTCTGTCACCTTTCGAGGCAGGTCTCATCAGACCTTGTAATGATTGTCACTCGAGCAGTTTGAGACTGACAAGTGCCTATGTACACAGCTAGACAACGCTTACGTCTGTACTCTTGGCTACTTGGTTCGTTTTGCCCTTATAATACATATTTCCAGGGGTATTTTTTCTTTATACGACGTCTTCTTCAGCTTGAATCCTAGAATGGTAAGAATTTTACGAAGAGTGTGTATAAATCTTCAGAACTCTTTAAACTCCATAATATTGTCTTAAGAATTTTCTTTAAAGTCAGTTTTATTTTATCTGTAATATAGAAATTGATCACAACATGGCGAACAATTTGGTCATTAAAACTGTCTATAGTGGCCTCCAAGAAACCAGGACCTTTCCTCATGAGACGCTGAAAATGTCGAGGTTTCAGCTGCCTGGACTGTTTCGGTTCTCCCTTGATTCGCCGGACGAACGTTAACGATACAGCGATTGCTTCAACCCCTCACTCAAAGGTGGCTTTTAGTGTCAGTGGACGATCTAGAAAACATTCTTTTCTCATAAACTGGCAGACATTTGCAATTAGTTCGAGAGTTTGTCCATGAAGAACTTCCTTCTTTAACTTCCTCTGCAGTGATGACACTCTTTACCGGAGCATTTATTGGCTGACACCGTGACAACCCGCCTGATGCACGTAACAGACTGAGCAGGGTCTACTGCGCATCTTGCCTACGGTATCCATGTCTGTTTGCATGAACTTTGCATGTATGACAACTGATCCATACAAGAGGCAATGCATTGTGGTCATCTGTGACACGAAGTTTTAACAGTAAGCCACCAAACGGTGCGTGTCGGTGGGCACCTTGTACAACTACTCGCCAGTTCATTTCCTGTTCCACTCGCAAATGAAACCGCGGAAAAACGACTGCCTATATGCCATGGTATGAGTCTAAATTCTGTTATCTTGTCTTTGCAGCCCTTACAGGTGACGTACGTTGGTGGAAGTAGAATCATTTTGCTGTTAGTCGCAAATGCCAGCTCTAAGTTTTGGCGAAAAGTGCGTCGTCTTCCTTCCAGGAATTTCCACTTGACCTCACAGAGCATTTCGGTAATAATCGCATGTTGATTAAACCTTTGAGTCACCAGTCTTATGACTGGTTTTATGTGCTTACCTTATCAGTCCAACTGATTTTCAACAGTCGTCTGTAGTACCACATCTCAGATGCTTCTATTCGCTTGTATTGTGGTTCTCCCACAGTCCTTGTTTCACTACAATACAATGATGTGTTCCAAACTTACGTTCTCAGAAATTTCTTCCTCAAATATAGTTGTATGTTTGGTACCAGTAGACTTCTCTTCACCAGGAATCCCATTTTTTCACTGCTGGTCTACTTTTAATACCCACCTTCCTCCGTCCGTCATTGTCTATTTTACTGCCTAGGTAGCAGAATTCATTAACTTTATCTTCTTCGTGACCATCAATCGTGATGTTAAATTTCTCGCTATTCTCATTAATGCTGCTTCTCATTACTTTCGTCTTTCTTCGATTTCCTCTCAACCCATAAACTGTTATCATTAGACTGCTCATTACATTTAGCAGATTATGTAGTTCTTCTTCACTTTCACTGAGGATAGCAATTGCATCAGCGAATCGTATCATTGATATCCTTTCAGGTTGGATTTTAACCCCACTCCTGAACTTTCTTTCTTTCCACTTTTGCTTCTTCGATTTACTGATTAAAAAGTAGGGGTGAAAGCTGCATCCCTGCCTTACACATCACTTCGTTCTTGGTCGTCCACTCTTATTATGCCTTCTTGGCTCTTGTAGATGTTGTATAATAAACGTCTTTACCTATAGCTTAACCATATTTTTCTCAGAATTTCGAAAATCTTTCTCCATTCTTCATTGTCGAACGCTTTTTCCAGGTCGACTAATGCTATGAACGTGTCTTGATTTTACGTTGGTCTTGCTTCCAATATCAACCACAACGTCGGAATTAACTCTCTGTTGCTTTACCTTTCCTACAGCCAAACTTACCGTCATCTAACGCAGCCTCAATTTTCTTTTCCGTTCTTTTGTATATTATTCTTGTCAGCAACTTGAATACATGAGCTGTTAAACTGATTGTCCGATTATTCTCTCACTTGTCAGTTCTTGCAGTCTTGGGAACTGTGTGGATGAAATTTTTCCGAAAAGCAGATGGCATGTCGTCAGACTCATACATTCTACCAAGCTGAATAATCGTTCTGTTGCCGCTTCACCTAACGATTTTAGGTATTCTCATAGAATGTTATCTATCCCTTCTGTCTTATTTGATCTTAAGTCCTCCAAAGCTCTTTTAAATTCTTTTATCGCTAGCAAATGTAGCAGCACGTCTCTGAACTATTCCGACGTCTTCCTTTAATCCCAAATGGAGAGATTTCCAAACACTCGAAGACTACTCAAGAATGGAATGCATCACACAACGGTTCGATATGAAGTCTCCTTTATAGATAAGCTACGCTTTCCTAGAATTTTCTCTATAAACCGAAGTCGACTATTCGACTTCCTCACAACCGACCTTTCATGCTCATTAAATTTCATATAGCTTTTCAGCGTTATTTCTATGTTAAATCGACGTGATTGTGTCAAGCAGCACATCACGAATACTGCCTCTGAACTTTACAAAATTTGTTTTCCTAATCATCTGCTTTAATTTATATTTTTCTACGTTTAGAACAATGATGTTAGTTTTGTGGGGCACTCAGCTGCGGGGTTATCAGCGCCCGTACAATTCCCAATCTTTACTCAGTCCAATGTCGGCAGTTTCGTAAATGATGACGAAATGATGAGGACAACACAAACATCCGAGAGGAGAAAATCTCCAATCTGCCCGGGAATCGAACCCGGGACACCATGATCCAACGCTAGCCACTAGACCACGAGCTGCGTATGTTTAGAACGAGCTACCATTCATACCAAATAGAAATTGTGCCTGAGTCATCTTGTATCCCCTCACTCCTTCCTGTATATCGTACACTACTCAAATAGCTGCAGGTTGCTCCTCATGCTACAATCGTTTATGTATAGAGAGACAAGAGCTGTCGTACCACACGTCCCCTGGGCACTCCCGACAAAAGCCTTGTCTTTGATGAGCACTCGCCTTCCCAGGGCAACGTACTGGGTTCGATTACTTGAAAAGCGACTGAAACATCTGAAAACCTTTTTCGTTTAACAGGCTGCAGGGCAACACTGTCAAATACTTTCCGGAAATCCAGGAATTATCTTTTTTTTGCCTTTCAAACGTTATTTGGGTGGTATCGTGTGAGAAAAGGACAATAGGACGCGTTCTAAATTCGTGCTGATATTTTGGACAGAAATTTTTGTTTCTGAAGGAAATTCATTACATTCGAACTTAATAAATCTGCATTACATTCGAACTCAATAAATCTGCAGCAAACTTCCGTTAGCGATATTAGTCTGTAATTTTGCAGGCCCATTCTTTTACCGTTTTCATGTACGAGAGTCACTTGTGCTTTTTTCCAGATTGAGCTGGGAGAGAGATTTGCAATAAATACAAGCCAAGTAATGCCGAACAGTACCGTCTGTGGAACGGAAATGGGATCGCATCCGGACCTGGCGACTTACATGTTTTCAAATGTTTCGGTGCTTGTAAACGTCAGGAATGCCTGTTTGTATGTCCTCCATATGCGAGGATCACATGATGATGTGTCTGTGCGATGTTTTTTTAAACGTGCAGTTTATCACTTCAGATTTTCTCTTGCTGTCTACTACTGGCAAAACAGACTGGTCGACGAATATTGAAGAGAGGCCTTCAACCCACTTAGCGGTTTTATGTAGAATGAGAATAAGATGACAAGTGCGTTCTTGCTGTTGCAGCATGGCCGTACCCACGTTACGAGGAGGTCGTGCGTGACCCCAAAACCTCAGACCTGCTCTACGGCACCAACTCAGGAGCTCACACCGAGAATTGGTACTTCAGCACTCAAGCCTACGTGACGTCCATCATCATCCCGTCGCAGATCATGGACTTCTGCGGCACAGGTAGGCCCTATCACAACAGCTACTGAGTTCTGCAAGTTCTAAATCGATATTGAATCGACGGTACAGAGGTTAAGTGCCAGACTGTAGATCAAAGTTTTGGGGTTCGATATCTGGTCGGTCCTACAATTTTTGTCTCTCGCATAAAGAGAGCGTGAAGAATTATTGCTTAAACGTTGTAAACAGGCTAATCTTGTCTTTGGGATCCCTGCGGGAGTGAAACAAACAGGGTTGTAGTATGTTCGCATATTGGTCACATTAAGTTGGTCCTCTAACTTTTTAAAGCATTGATATGATGGAATTACATTATTCTGGAGATGTACTGAGACCCAACTTTATCGTCTATAAGAACAGAAACTGAAGCAATGAATTACAGTTTGTGCCAGACAATGTCGGCGTGGTGTAGTGCACAGCCCATCTGCCTAGTAAGCACGAGGCCCAGGTTTAAGTCCCAGCCATGGCAGAAATATTAATTCATTACTTCAGCTTCTATTCTTATGGAAGATAAAGTTTTCAAGTATCCTTTCGTGGGAGAGTTTATGTCTATCTTCATGACTTTCTAACTTCCTTTTTTTCTGCATCTCTTTCACACACTCCCATGGATCAAAAAAACCTGTGACATTCGCGCTGTTCTTCTTTGTATACGTTCAATATCCCCTGTTAGTCCTGTTTGATAAAGATACCATGCACTTGGGTAATATTATAGGATGGGTCGTACAAGTGTTCTGTAAGCAGTTGCCTTTGTAGATAGATTGCATGTCCTTAGTTTTCTACCAACGAACCGAAGTTTGGCATCTGCTTTGCCTAAAGACTAAGGCCGTGGGATCATTCCATTTCATATCCTTACAAGCTGCTATATCCGGGCACTTGTATGAACTAAACGATTCCAGCTGTCAAGTTATTGATTTGGTAGTCATAGGATTCTACGTTTTTTTGTTTTGTGAAGTCAAAATTTTCTTTCGAATTCTGAGTTGTAACTTTGTTCACAGTCCACGTTTAACTGTCTAATTAGACGGATAAGTCAGATCAGTGATCGGAGAAAGACAAGGGCATTCCACCTCGAGCAGGACCATACCTTGCAAAGCTTTGTGATGTTTAAACAAACCTTCGACTTGACAGATAACAACTTTTGCCTTTATTGCGCATGTAGTTAATTCAGAAGCAACACTCGTTACTCACTTTGTTATCTTCAAAGGGCTAGAACTGAGCCCATATCTGCATGATAATTCTCTCTCTTTTCGTTTACTATCTGACTACGATGGCATACACCCAGCTCCTGTTATTCATAAATTTAGTTGTATCATGTTCGCCTGTTCGGTGGACACAAATTGCTCTAAATGTGCAGTGAGTAAGGGCACAATATAAATTGTCACCGATTTCAGAACTGGGTGATCATCGATGTTAGCAGTTCTACTGAGCTTCACTTCTGAGTTTCTCTCGATTTCAGTTTGTAAGAAATACAGACACTGCATTGGCTACTAGCTGTTAGATTCACTTTTTTTTCAAATTACTAAAGTCCCAAACGTATTTATTGTATCTGTTCATTAAGAAGTTGACTTGTAACATCCTAACCACCATCATGAAACAACAATTCGAAAATCAGTTGTTGGACCGAGTAAACATCGTAGACATTAACAAATTACGTTGAACCTTTACAATAGCGATGTAATCCAAGAAATGTGACGGTTAGAACTACGTCTCAACGATGGTGTGACTGAAGTCTGTAAAATCTACCTGTTGGATCGTCATTGCATCATACGCCGAGTTAGAATAGTGCAACGAAAGCAGTTACGTGACTACGATACGCTATGACTACTTCACCGACTTTTCACCATCAACGTGTCCGTTACAATTGCACACAAAAATTTACCATGCTATCTCACATGTCTCCGCTGTCTATTGTACAGATAGACAGGCAAACAACTCTTCCTCATTTTCTGTTGGGGTTTCGTACAGGAATGACTTCATGTAACACCACAAACAAAAAATTCCACTTGTATAAGACAGCTGTGTATTGTTTTCCGTGGTGTCACATCAGCGTCCGTGCAGAAACATAATCGTTTTACAAGCAGATGCGTGACACGCATTTTTCATTCAACACCCCATACCGTCAAACATATTCAGTTGCGACATTAGTTCTTTAATTGTAAATATTGAATTAGGGATCTCCTACCGCCTCTATATACATTTAGAGACGCACTGTATGCGAAAAATACACCGTGTGTCGGAAACTGCATTGAACCGTAGCGTCGCCTGCAGTTGGATGTTTAGGGACATTGGAAAACAAAGGTATACTATCACCAATTGCGTCAAGCCTAGGAAATGCACTATGGTGTGAAAATGACTTTCGTTATGCAACAGCTGTTATTTCTTGTAACACGTGTGTCATAACGAACGTAATGACAAAACACGAATGATAGTTATATTTAAGAGAGGAACTTAACAGCCCAAATCTTGTAAAGACTAATGACCATCATCTACATGGTGAATAATGCAGTTCGTTCCGTTGAAGTAGGAATCCAGGATCATTCTCCCAGTTGTTCCTCGTGCGTCCAGTAAGTTTGCAGAGCAAAGCTTTGTTCGCTATAATTTTGCGTTCCAGTCGTAAGAGCAGTTCGTACAAATTCTTTTTGTACTGTCTTCTTTACATGTAGTACAGTATCATTAATTGCTGATGCCTTAGCTTCTTAGTTGATTTTTGAGAATATATGCAGACGTTCTTGTTTGGGATTTAATTTTTGCTCTTTCAATAGCTCTCGTCTTTCTGTTGGGCACTGCAATCAGTCTCCCTGTTTATAGTGCCACACAAAAATTGGAATTTATTTATTCTCGGATATTCATCTTGAGAAAAGCCCCGAAATCGATGATGATTCAATATAACGACGCTGAAAATCAGATCTGCAGTCAGAGAGAAATTTATTCCTAGTCTCAACTCATAATACGACTGCGTTTCAACGTTCCACCGACGATGGAAAGTTTAACTTATAATAATAATAATAATTTCGTGGAGCTCAGCGCCTGATGCCAGTATTACAATGGGACGCCACTTCCTTTCCTAGGGTGTCCCTAAGCTACCGCAGAATCCTACCGTGAATGGAGCCTACAGTGAAACATGAGACCCGAACCACGTGTTCTGGCGAATTTTCTCATCAATCAGAAGTGAATGGTAGGTTAAAGTCAGCTTGAAAAATTCTCCTTGTTCATCGCAGATTCGACGCGTAACATCTCGATTTTCTACCACTAAGTTTTTTTAGTTTGCGCAGATGTTGCATACTGTTATTGTCAAATACAATCTTTGAAAGGACTCGATATTGTAATGGTAAACATAGTTACTACTGAAAGCTGATGTTTCAGAGTTGTGGAATGGCACCTCTAAGTTGTAATTTAAAACTGAATTGACAATTGCTGGATGATCATTTGTAGGCTAGTATTTTTGCATGTGAGTAAGTCCTCTTCGAAAATTAAATTATTTTTAAAACCGTACTGATAATTATAAAGTATTTCACATTGCTTGCCCAGTCTTTGCAGAAATAAATACCCTCAATTTTTACGGAATGATAAGTAATCTTTTAAGCATCTTGTCTCACTTTTCAAGAAAAAAATTGTGGACCGTAGATGCAATAAACTTATCGGTAATTAACCACACGCCATGAAAACAGTGATATGAATATTTTAATAACCATATTATGTTGCGTCATATTAACGTTATTTTTATGGAGATATTTGTGTTGACATACCTAGACATTCAGAAGGAAATTGCCAATAATCTATTAAGGAATCGTCGCCCTTTATTTGGCAATATTGCAGTCAACCAACATAAATGTTGAAAACGTTTTCTGTAGCATGTCGCGAGTTTCGTCCTTGGAAGGCCAATGCTACTTGCAGGCGATGTTTAAGCCCTCTCACACAAATATATACTATTGTCTCTGGTAAAAAGTTTCCGAATACTGTGCGTCTTTAGCAGACACCAGGCAAGTTCTTTGATTATAAGTTACCGCTATAGCAGTTTCTATCGATTTTGTGGCTTTTTTTCTTGTGCAACGAAAACTGCTTACAAAAGGAAAGAGAAAGTCTTGAAGGTGAGTTATTACACAAACGTGTTGGCGAATTCTTACTTGGGCATTGAAAATGGGATTATCTTTTATGGGAAGAGAAAGACTGATTGACTATTGGCTGGGCAACAAGTCCAGAAAAAAAAGGAGAAATCAGCTCTTGTGTCAGTGAAAGATGTACAGTGTGTCAGTTTTGGTCCCTGGCCAGAGTATGCGCCAAAAGGAAAGATGTAGCCATTGCCCTCGGGGGTGTTTGACTGTAAAATGTGGAAACTGTGGAACTGTTATGTGCTTTCCAGCAAAAGGGATTGCTTTGAAGACATTTAACATGAAATAACATAAATTACATCCGTTCTTTCGGCCACAGTACTGTAGTATTTATATTGCAGCACCGATGCGCCTTATGTGGGCAATGGTTCTCACAGGCAGCTTACTGTGTTTTGGAAACAAAAAATGCGTCTAAAATTGAAACTTCCTGGCAGATTAAAACTGTGTGCCAGACCGAAACTCAGACTCGGGACCTTTGCCTTTCGCGTGCAGGTGCTTTCCGTTGTATCGCAGCCAGCTCTCTGGCCGAACGCGCTGAGCTACCGTGCCGGCGACTGAGCTACACAAGCTACTGGCGGGATTAGAGCTTTGAGGACGGATCGTGGGTCGTGCTTGGGGAGCATAGTTGCCAGCACGGTAGCTCAGCGTGTTCGGTCAGAGGGTTATCTGTCCTGTGTAATTAAACAACTGAGTTCACCGATCAACAACGAACTAAAACGGGTGTCTTACGACGTCCGCCCCGAGCAGATACAACGAACGAAAGCGAAAAAAATGAAATTAAAAAAAGTCGGTAGAGCACTTACCCGCGAAAGGCAAAGGCAGAAAGGCGAAAGGCAGAAAATCCTAAGAACTTTTGGTCTTATGTCAAAGCGGTAGGTGGATCAAAACAAAATGTCCAGACACTCTGTGACCAAAATGGTACTGAAACAGAGGATGACAGACTAAAGCCCGAAATACTAAATGTCTTTTACCAAAGCTGTTTCACAGAGGAAGGCTGCGCTGTAGTTCCATCTCTAGATTGTCGCACAGATGACAAACTGGTAGATATCGAAATAGACGACAGAGGGATACAGAAACAATTTAAATCGCTCAAAAGCGGAAAGGCCGCTGGACCTGATGGGATACCAGTTCGATTTTACACAGAGTACGCGAAGGAACTTGCCCCCCTTCTTGCAGCGGTGTGCTGTAGGTATCTAGAAGAGCGTGGCGTTCCAAAGGATTGGAAAAGGGCACAGGTCATCCCCGTTTTCAAGAAGGGAGGTCGAACAGATGTGCAAAACTATAGACCTATATCTCTAACGTCTATCAGTTGTAGAATTTTGGAACACGTATTATGTTCGAGTATAATGACTTTTCTGGAGACTAGAAATCTACTGTGTAGGAAACAGCATGGGTTTCGAAAAAGACGATCGTGTCAAACTCAGCTCGCGCTATTCGTCCACGAGACTCAGAGGGCCATAGACACGGGTTCCCAGGTAGATGCCGTGTTTCTTGACTTCCGCAAGGCGTTCGATACAGTTCCCCACAGTCGTTTAATGAACAAAGTAAGAGCATATGGACTATCAGACCAATTCTGTGATTAGATTGAAGAGTTCCTAGATAACAGAACGCAGCATGTCATTCTCAATGGAGAGAAATCTTCCGAAGTATGAGTGATTTCGGGTGTGCCACAGGGGAGTGTCGTAGGACCGTTGCTATTCACAATATACATAAATGACCTTGTGGATAATATCGGAAGTACAATGAGGCTTTTTTCGGATGATGCTGTGATATATCGAGAGGTTGTAACAACGGAAAATTGTACTGAAATGCAAGAGGATCTGCAGCGAATTGATGCATGGTGCCGGGAACGGCAATTGAATCTCAATGTAGAGAAGGTGCTGCGAATACATAGAAAGAAAGATCCCTTATCATTTAGCTACAATACAGCAGGTCAGCAACTGGAAGCAGTTAATTCCATAAATTATCTGGGAGTACGCATTAGGAGTGATTTAAAATGGAATGAGTATATAAAGTTGATCGTCGGTAAAGCAGATGCCAGACAGATTCATTGGAAGAATCGTAAGGAAATGCAATCCGAAAACAAAGGAAGTAGGTTACAGTACACTTGTTCGGCCACTGCTTGAATACTGCTCAGCAGTGTGGGATCCGTACCAGATAGGGGTGATAGAACACATAGAGAAGATCCAACGGAGAGCAGTGCGCTTCGTTACAGGATCATTTATTAATCCCGTAGGCGTTACGGGGATGATAGATAAACTCCAGTGGAAGACTCTGCAGGAGAGACGCTCAGTAGCTCGGTACGGACTTTTGCTGAAGTTTCGAGAACGTACCTTCACCGAGGAGTCGATCAGTATATTGCTCCCTCCTACGTATAAGTCACGAAGAGGCCATGAGGATAAAATCAGAGAGATTAGAGCCCACACAATTCTTCTTTCCACGAACAATACGAGACTGGAATAGAAGGGAGAGCCGATAGAGGTACTCAAGGTACCCTCCGCCACACACAATCAGGTGGCTTACGGAGTATGGATGTAGATGTAGATGTAGAAGGCAAAGGTCCCGTGTTCGATTCTCGGTGCGGCACTTAATTTTGATCTGTCAGGAAGATTCGTATCAACGCACACTCCGCTGCACAGTAAAATTTCATTCTGGCATGTAAAATTGTTCACATTACCATATACGTCTATTTAAGTAATTATATGAACGTGTGGTGTCCGATCTTTCGGACTCCATTTTCACTTGTCGCCGCCGATTCCGCATAAAGTGCCGATGCAGCTGATGTCATGTTTCCTCTCTTTTCTTTCCTTCCCCACCATCCCCTCCCTATTCAATCACATAATAGTTTATGTAATTTAATATATTTTCTTCTCAATATTTCTCTGTGGGCCAAATAAAGTGTTAAGTTGTCTTCTCGGAATAGGCATTCTTCCAACAACGAGGTTTTTGTGTTGTAAGGACGTCGATGACCAAGCTGTAGAGCACTTTAAGTCCAAAATCATCATCAATATTGACGGTAAAAAGACACTCATCTCCATCCTCCTGTTTTTTGAGTCCATCTGGGGATATTACGACCACATTGCGAGGAATCATCAATAAATATAAGTGTTCAAAACTGATTTCGATAGATCTCCAGCTCATATCTTCCCTTGTTGTTTCTGTTTACAGACCCAATGAAGAATGGAACGTACCAGGAGGAGGTTGTCCTTAACCTCTACGAGTGGAAACTCTCGACGTCCAGGACGGAAACGTACTTGGTGGCGTCCGGCTCCTTCAAAGGCACCGTCAGCTTCGGCCAGGAGATCGACATCCCGCTGCGGAACGAGACCCTGGGCCGCGCGCCCCGAGTCGGCCAGTTCTACAGTAGCACCAGCGGCTACCGGTACACGCTCGACATCGTCTTCAAGACGGCCGGCGTCTACCCGTGGTACACGACGAGGGCGCTCTCCACCTACTCGTTCGTCAGTTCGTCGACGAATCTACCCGGAATTGCTATCGGTCTGTCGTACGCCATCTAAGAAGTTGTGTCAAACGAGCCCGTCGCCGTGGTCAGACACGACACTCTACTGTCGTAGTTGCTCGTAGACCTCGTCGTTTTTCACTATTCATGCCGTTGCTGTAGTTCATTTTTTGAACAATATAGCCAGCTGACTCACTGCTAAAAGCGTTTGCTCTCTAATTCTGCATATCGTCTTCCATTTATTACTGATAATGTCTGACAATAAACCGAAGATGAGATGGAGACCTATTCAGGAAACATTTTTTTGTAAGCAGTGAATCAGCGGCCATTTTGGTTGTAGTGACAGCTTCTTAAGTAAACCCCAGTCTGTGTTTGAAGGAAAATTGTATTATGTATTTCATTAAATATCTGTTTATCAAAATTCTTGTTTTATTATATAAGAGTCAACCGACAGCAACTTTCGCCGAAGTGGAACATAAAGAAGCAAACAGCTACAACAAAGATGTTCACTGAAGATGGCAGTAAACATATTTTACTGAATTCCCACAATACATCCTAAACAACGATAAGCAGCTCCTGACCACCGTTGTAGTAGTTTGGAGTCTTATTCTATATACCCTCGTCACAAAAATTTACTTTTTTGTAAGTGTAAGCAGAGTATGACAATTATTTATTTACGATAAAATTAAATCTATAGTGGATGGTAAGCTAGCATAAAACTACATATAATACAGTTAAACTGAAGCGAATTATCGGCAATTGCTGCTTTGCAGCACATTGAAGTAAATTGTTAAATACAGTCATCAGAAAGGTCTTAGACAATATTAACAGTTTATGTATTGAATGGAACTTCTCTTTAAACTTATACAAACGCAAAATAATGACCAAAGCCCATAGCTTGGGCTGCCTACTTGAATTATCTTAGAACTCGTTGCGTCGTATAATCTCAGTTTTGTATCCATACTCACGATTGCATTTTTGTATTCCCTTGTCATTACGGGTATTCTTACTACTATTATTTTGCTTTCATTACTTTTGGTAGTGTTGCTAGTATTATTAACTGGATCGTATACCTCTACAAGGGGAAAACTCAAGACTAATAAAATACTTATGAGGAAGGAAAAACATCCCACAACCAGATTTAGTAATTTACTGGCAAATTTCTCTCTTCTATGCGTAATAATTCATTTTCTGGAATAGGTGCATCTAATAATACCTAGTTTGAAAAATATTTGTAGCTACTATGGTGTTTCTTATCATACGGAGTTGCCGCCTTACAGCAACAAATGGGGAAGCAAAAACGTTTTAAGGAACTTATTTAAATTAGATGAAAATAAAAACTTATATTTAATGAGTGCCAGTATTTATAGTACAATAGATGTAATGTAAGCATATACATATACATATATATACATATACATATATATATATATATATATATATATATATATATATATATATATATATATATATATATATATATATATATCTGGAGTGTACTATTACACAGAAAAATTACTGCACATAATCATAATATGAAGTACATTCAAATGAGCAAATACCTTATTTTTTCTAAATGTTTTTCAACCTAATCCACTGAATATGTTAGCATCATCTTTATAATTCTAAGTGGTCATAAATCTGCCCTAATCTCACAGCAGATAAATGCGAAACATGTTACTAATCACAAACGGCCACTTATTCACAAAACTCTATTAAGTTTATACGACAATCAATACGAAACGTGTTCTAGTCACCTTTCAGTCATCTTCATCTACTTCTGTTGTATGCTACGTCTTCACTTTTTTTTTATTTTTTTTAGTCAAGTCTTGGAACAGGTTTTTTGCAGCCCGGCATGAATTCTGTTTTTCCGAAAGTCTGAGGGTATATCGCCAGTCTCATATATTCTAATTCTACACATCGCCTTTGCTTTTAATTTCACCGAAGGTTGTTGTGACATAGCTGTATCGTGAGTCAGTCCTTTCGACAATAATTTCTTTTTCAATTTATTCATATTTTTGATGCAGCCATCTCGCTTTATCTTCCCTGCACTTCCTGTCTATTTCATTTGTAAGTGACGTCCGTCCCTCGCTTATCAACTGCATTATTTCTTCTGTTACACATGGTTTCCTCGCAGTTACCTTCTTTGTACCAACATTTTTCTTTCCAACTTTTGTGATTGATCTTTTTAAAGATGTCCATTCCTCTTTAACTGAAATGCCTACTGAGCTGTTCATTATCACAGTATCTATAGCCTCAGAGAACTTCGGGAGTATCTTTTCATTCCTTAGTATTTCCGTATCCCACCTCTTTGGGCATTGATTCTTCCTGACAATTCTCTTAATCTTTAGCCCACTCATCATCATGACTAAAATACGATCTGAGTCTTTATTTGCTCCTGGGTACTCCTTACAATCCTATATCTGAATCTCTGTGTGACCATGATGTAATCTAACTGAAAACGTCCCCTATCTCCCGTCCTTTCCAAAAATACCTTCCTCCTCCTGTGACTCTTGAACAGAGTATTCGATAACACTAACTGTATTTCATTGCAGGACTCAGCTTTTTCCTCTCTCATTCCTTCTACCAATTCCATATTCTCCCAAAACGCTTTCTTCTACTCCTCCCCTTTCAACCGCATTCAAGACCACCATGGCTATAGATTTTCATTTTCGTTTAGGTATTGAATTACCTGTTCAATACTCTCATACGCTCTCTTTATCTCTTCATCTTCTGCTTGCGACGCCGGCTGTCGGTGTTGGTTTGCTGTCGACTCTGATGAGAACAACCCTATCACTGAACTGACTCCTATCGAACCTACCCCCATATTCATAACGAATCGTACTGCTGTTATACTGTTTACTGCTGCCCTAATCTCATTTGTACAGAAATCTTTGTCTTCTTTCCATTTTCATTTCACTGATCCAGACTTACGTTTTCGGATTTTCTAGTTTTCCTATCACATCATAACGCCTGACATTCGACGCCCCAATTCACAGAAAGTTATCCTTTCGTTGCTTATTCAATCTTTTTGTCATTGTCATCTCAGTTGATCATAAAAACTTGTTGCTCTGCTTCTGTATTATACTTCAATAGTTTCTCAGTATCGTATTTCTTCTATTTATTTCTGAGAACTTTCTCATCATATTCTTCTGCTGAGGCAGGCCCAATGATCTTGGTGGGTAAATATGTCCTGGTTTTCATTAATGAAATGTGTGGACTGCAATATTGTTCCATACAGGATTTAGCATGTACCTGTCCGTTCCTTTCTGCGCTGGACTCGTACTACACAAATTAAAGGGAAAGAAAGATACGTTGTCCCGTTTTCTTCTCATTGTTTGCGCTAAGATGACAACCTTTGTATATAAAGGCGTCCATCTTGTTTTGAAATTCATTATTTTGCTTGTTTATGCTGCATAAACTTTAGGCGGCTGGATTCTGTGATATGTGACATATACTAATCTGGAGTAAGCACTCGGTCGCACATTGGTCCCTACCACTTCTCGACGCCTAAGTTGAGGTCAGATGGTAGAACTGTCCTGTAGTGGGAGAATGGTGGAAGATTTTTCAAATCTGCCATTGCCTGTTCAGAACAATAACATCCTTATAGCCGTATGATTGCGTTTTTGGCCTTTGCATGCATTGTTGAACAAGTCAAGTTCTTTTAAAGGGAGAAAGTCAATGCCGATCTCCCATTTTCATTAAAATCAGCGCATCTGTGTCTCAAGTAACCGAATCCGATAAAAACTGCATTTAAAATTTTTGATGAGCTATCCTCTTTTAGTAATAAGCTATTCAATTTACATTATAAGACGTCGTATTTCAGTACGTGAGACGTTTGGCAGTACTATTCCCACAACACATAACCATATTGTCACACACACTTGACATCTTAGATGAGATTAGGGGATGATAGTAAGAGCAGCAACAGCAGGAGGAGGAGTGAAAGTTTTGAGTGTGACGTAGGAGATGTGGCTGATGACTACACCCTCATCGAATACTATGGTTCTCTGTCCTTTTCCGTGATATGGAGGTTAGAGATAGATCTATGGATTAAAACGTATGTGTCGAAATACTGAAACATATGTGAGTTGACTTTGCTTGAGTGTCTTTTATAGTAAGTAGAACTGACATTCTAAACGTGCAACTGAGCACAAAGCCACATCTTTTACTTGAAATTGAAATAATTCCTGCGTGTGTGAAAAACTCATTCATAAGGAAACCGATAATTTCACGCTCAGTAGATTTGGTCAGTGCGAACTGTTTGAAAAGAAAAAATGTAACTGTATAAAAAAATAAAAACCAAACTGTAATGTCGACCCGCATAAGCTAAAAACTAACTACAGTTGGCCTGGGGAAAATGGGGTTCATAATCTTCACATAGAATGCCAATGAAACACATGAATCAACCCGTACGTACTGAAATATGATTTAGGAAGGAACGTAAAAAAAATATAGGCTCTAATATGAAAATTCATTTAATGTAATAACTTCCATGGTACAGTAAATTAACTCAGAAGACCAATCAATGGAATAATTATCAAAAACTCGACTGTGACGGGGGTGAAATGGATCAAAAATATAAGTAAAAAAATTAAAAGTAAAATAATAGGACTTTGTTCTTCATTTGAAAACCTTTTTTATGTTTGTGTGCTATCCAACCATGGTTCAAATTCATCATTCCTCTTCGTAATAAATCTGCAACTGCCATACTTCAAAAATGCGTCTACACATTACACTGTACATTCAACGAAACCCGTCTGCTGCACAACGCGGGTTTCCACTATGACTGTCAAAGATTCTACGATTCCACACTGCTGCCATCGCAGCCACAGATACTCTTGCCTAACGATTGTTTCTGTGACCACAGTTCTGCAAGTATGTCATTTCCGTTTACAAATATTGAAACATCCAATAATAACATAAAATATAACAATCTTACGCATGGTAATCTTCACTTTATCTCGATATACATTTCCAAACTTTAAGTTCTTTTTGATTACGAAGAGAGTATGTTCCTATCGCCCACTGATATTAAAGGTTTTTTTCACGCTTCTGTAGTATGGCACAACAACGGCTCTACAATATTCTGATGAGACATTCACAGGCAGGCGACCGACAAGGTGTAACAACGAACAGCCACGTAGTAGCCTTGGCAACATAACCGCGCGCTGTCAGGGACTTTCTTGAGACGGCTCGATCACATGCACATAGTCTTGCCGTTCTCCATACGCGAATGAATGGGAAATAATCCCTAATTATGTAATACACTACGAAATATCCTTTGTCATGCAGCTAACTGTGATTTGTTGAAAGCACATGGTGATAAATACTGAACTATATGAAAAAACGTAAAGTAAGTACAATTACACAATTTATTCAACATGTAAAAGTCACTACAAATATTCAGATTAGCGTATGACATGTTCGATATGCCAGCCATCCTTGGTGATGATGTGGTCCAGACGAATAGCAAAATTCTGCATGACCCGCTGAAGTGTCGGAACATCAGTGCTGTCGATGACATCCTGAGTGACTGTTTTCAGCTCAGCATTGGTTTTCGGGCTATTGATGTACTCTATGTCTTTAATACAGCCTTAAAAAAAAGAAAAAAAAGGAGTAGCATGCGTTCAGATCCGGAGAGTGTATCAGCTAATCGAGGTCCATACCAGTGGCCAGGGTACCCCACAGCCAGATACGGTCCCCAAACACTCTCCTGCTTCGATGGGGTCGAGGTCCGTCTTGCATGAACCACATCTTGTCGAAATCAGGGTCACTTTGGATAATGGGGATGAAATCATCTTCCAAAACCTTCACGTACCGTTCGGTAGTCACCGTGCCATCAAGGAATATCGCACCGATTATTCCGTGACTGGACACTACCCACCACACGGCATCCCTTGAGGATGAAGAGCCTTCTAGATGGCGAAATGCGGATTCTCGGTCAGCGCAATACGCCAGTTTTGCTTATTGACGAACCCATCCGAATGAAAGTGGGTTTCGTCGCTAAACCAAACCATACAAATTCCCATAATGCCCCGCGACCAACCGTGCAGTTTGAATGTCATAACGCTAATCGTTCAGACGTTATGACGATTTTATTTCATACAGTTAATAACTGTCACTCGGTGAGTGTAGATGTGTACAAACAAACAAACGACTTTCTAGAGTGGCGTTGCCCAGACAGGCGGCAGCACTAGAGTCTTGATGGGCGAACGGAAGACGATGAGAATGCCTGATTGTTAGGCCTTTGGCGCAGCCGGATGTCATGCGACACGAAACGACGGCAGCAGCACCTGGGTTCTGGGAAGTCATTCATACGCCGGCCCAGTGACAGACTGTTACAACCGTGTACCTTCCTTTGCGGAAAACTGTGTACAGGTGTAGAGGGGAACTAGCCAGTTGAGAATGTAGGCATTTGAAGGGGTTTCATCAAATGTAAAAGTTATTTGAAAATCACAATACACTGTCGGCTCACATTGTGATCACCTGCCAAAGCCTGAATAACCACCTGCTGCGAGACATCAGTGAGGTTCTGAAAGGTACCGGTAGAGTTTGGAGCCGTTGCGACACCAGTTCCGGGGACAGCGGCGATGGATTCCTCGGTTGAAGATCCATGGTGCGAACATTCCGCTCGAGGTGGTCCCACAGATTCTCGAATGACTCTGCATACAGGGCGGTTGGTGGCCAGGGGACTGCGGTAAACTCATCCTGGTGCTCTTCGAACAGCGGACGTACACTGCGAGCTGTGTGACACGTTGCATTGTCTTGCTGGTAGATGCCACCATGCAGAGGTTACAGAACTCCACAGTCACCTTCACGAAGAGCTTGCAGTAGCTGAATTTTGTATGGTTTTATGTGTAAACGTCGACGCAACACACGCCAGACGGACGTAGGGGACGTGTTGAACTGTCGAGCTGCACGGAAAACTGATTTCTGCGGACTCCTTGTGAAACTATGGCGGATGTGTTCGACGCCTGTGTCAAAATGGTTCAAATGGCTCTGAGCGCTATGGGACTTAACATTTGAGGTCATCAGTCCCCTAGAACTTAGAACTGCTTAAACCTAACTAACCTCAGGACATCACACACATCCATGCCCGAGGCAGGATTCAAACCTGCAACGGTAGCGGTCTCGCAGTTCCAGACATAAGCGCCTAGAACCCCTCGGCCACAACGGGCGGCCCATGCAGAGGAAAAACAGACTGTATGTAGGGGTGGACGTAGTCCCCAGGGATAGATGCATACTTGTGTTAATCCATTGTGTGTTCCAGAACGATGATACCACCAAGAAAATGGCACGAAGAAATTCCCCAGACCATACCGCTCCCTCATCTGGCCTAGATTCTTCTGACGATTGATGCATGGTATTTGCTTCCAGACGTTTCACGCCGTACACGCATAAAATTTGATTCATCTGAAAAGACCATCTGTCGCCACTATGTAAATTTCCAGCTGCGGCATTGGCGTGGAAATTCCAGCCTTCGCTGATGAACGGCAGTCGACGCGGGTGCATGAACCACGGGCCTGCTGCGGAGGCCCATAGGCAACAACGTTCGCTGAGCGATAGTTGAGGAGCCACTGTTGGTAGCCCCTTGACTCATCTCAACAGCTGCTCGTTTACTCGCCCGCACTCGTTTCACCACCATCATGTGGTGCACCACAGTTGCCTCAGTGCCGGCTTTGGATTGAGTCATTTTCTCACTGACAATATAATGTAACCACAGCAGCATGCGAACACTTTACCAATTTAACCACTCCAGAAATACTTTCACCATTGGCCCGAAAGTCAATGATCATGCCATTTTGGCCGTCGGATAAATCGCTCCATTTCCGCATTACAACAACGACAGTACTGTTTTCGACATCCTCCGACACGTTTAATATACCCGTCCACTGCCAGTGCTGCCACCTACCATCTGTGTTTGGTTATAGTACGTTGATGTCGAACATAGGTCATACCGGGTCATCAAAAAGTCAGTATAAATTTGAAAACTGAAAAAAATCACGGAATAATGTAGATTGAGAGGTACAAATTGAAACACATGCTTCGAATGACATGGGGTTTTATTAGAACCAAAGAAATGCAAACGTTCAAAAAATGTCCAACAGATGGCGTTTCATCTGATCAGAATAGCAATAATTAGCACAACAAAGTAAGACAAAGCAAAGATGATGTTCTCTACAGGAAATGCTCAATATGGCCACCATCATTCGTGAACGATAGCTGTAGTCGAGGAATAATGTTGTGAACAGCACTGTAAAGCATGTTCGGACTTATGGTGAGGCATTGGTGTCAGATGTTGTCTTTCAGCATCCCTAGAGATGTCGGTCGATCACGATACACTAGCGACTTCAGGTAGCCCCAAAGCCAATAGTCGCACGGACTGAGGTCTGGAGACCTGAGAGGACAAGCATGACGAAAGTGGCGGCTGAGCACACGATCATCACCAAACGAAGCGCGCAAGAGATCTTTCACACGTCTAGCAATATGGGGTGGAGCGCCATCCTGCATAAACATCGTACGTTCCAGCACGTGTTTATCAGCCAGGCTGGGGATGATGCGATTCTGTAACATATCGGCGTACCTCTCACCCGTCACGGTAGCAGTTTTGCTGTCCAGCGCCATCTGTTGGACATTTTGTGAACTTATTTTTTTTTGTTCTAATAAAACCCCATGTTATTCCAAGCAAGTATGTCAATTTTTACCTCTTTATCTACATTCTTCCGCGGTTTATTAAGTTTTCAAATTTTTACTGACTTTTTGATCACCCTGTATTAATGTGACTGGACCGTTTAGTTTTATGTCTGTATTCAAAGGAATGCGCTGCGTGTCGTTTTTCCATTCGCTCACAGTACCTTTAGCTAACAACAGCACCCATTTTACTCTTCCCCTTCAAGCTTGCATTCATTACAGCTCGGGTCTGTCTTTGATTAGTTTTTCCGGCAGTGTTATTTGTACGTTAACAGCGATACAGATCTGCATGGACAAGCCTTCTGATGAAGAGTTGGCCGATATGCATATCGTATATGGATTCACTGAACGCAGTGTAAAAAGAGGCACAATGACGCTAAGCTGAAATGTTCCTGCAGATACGACAATCGCATCACAGTACATGGAATGTATTCCCAGTTCGAATATGGGCAACCATCAGCTGTGTAATGGAATGACGAATTTGTAAATTTGTGCCAGACCAGGAATCGAACCGGATTTCCCGCTTATCGCGAGTGGGCACCGTATGATTTGGCTATCCAAACACGCCTGACGGCCAAACTTCCAAATGTCGTCAACCATGCATCCATACATCCATATGTATATTCATGTACAGGTGAGACATTTCACTTGAAAGCTGCTCGCCCTGTGTCGGCGGATAAATTTCATCCTTTGTTATACCGAATTACAATGCAATTGCATTCGGAATAACACAGGCACTGCATTATCGTGTATGTCATAGGACACTGTTTCGTCTGAGAGTTGTTGCGTTAATCTGTGTTACGACACGTACGTTTTTGTTATAGCGTATTACAGGCTTCTTCACTGTCGCTGTTGTTGTGGTCTTCAGTCCTGAGACTGGTTTGATGCAGCTCTCCATACTACTCTATCCTGTGCAAGCTTCTTCATCTCCCAGTACTTACTGCAACCTTCGTCCTTCTGAATTTGCATAGTGTATTCGTCTCTTGGTCTACCTCTACGATTTTTACCCTCCACACTGCCCTCCAATGCTAACTTTGTGATCCCTTGATGCCTCAGAACATGTGCTGAAGGTATTAGTCGAAGAAACAACAGTGACTGAGACAACAAATCAAACAAGTCATAGTTACGATATTACTCTGTAACAGGCCCCGGAGACCCTGGCTCCGTTATACCAAAATTCTCAGTACGCGTCTCTGTACAACCTCTGAAAGTTTGTCGGTGCAATTCTAGTTCACCCTGTATACTCATCAGTAGTTGAATTAGAGACATAAACTCAGTAGCGTGTAATACACTCTTTCATCCTGATGATGGCGCTGACGTGAGGTGGCATGCACTCTACGAGACTTCGAAAGTGTGAAGGCGTGTCATCCTGTGTCATAACTGCTCAACTGACGCCAACAATTCACCGAGATTTCCCGAAAGAGGACCCAGGTGATCACATCCTTATCGCCAGAACCTCAGTAGCGCCAAGTATTTTTCGCTCATTTCAGATGTTCGCGTCTCGTTAATTAGCTCAGTTCACAACTCTGCATCCTATGCGTCGCTGTCATTTTTCAGATCGAATGACGGCTGCGAAGTCTAAACCAGCAACTGTTTAAACGAATTTGAATGTGACTCAGAGTACGAACTCTTAAGTTTATTTTGTCATCAAGATCTTCGGCCTCCTCCAAATGTTCAAGTTGCTTCACTTCCTAAACTATAGTTTCCAGTTCTAAGTTTCTGATAGTGTGAGAACACGAGAGTTTACAGCAAGTGTGTAGCAGCACTCTTGATTTGCGGCCGTGAGACATGAAGTTGTAATGAGGATGTTTATTGGCTATTATTAAAAGAGACAGGGAAACAAGCCAGTGGAACAGCTGACGGACTGCAGAGGTAGACGTAATTATGACTAAGAAATGAAATGGAATGGGAGAGACATGTATCCACGACACGTGCGAAAGATTTCCCAACGTAGAGAAACCGTTTGATGATGTAAAATGATGCAAGACGTTCGAAATTCTCAGGGAAACAGTTCAAGCAGTGATAAACTACAGGCTAGCAGAGTCACATGCACTATGTACAAGAAACAAGAGGGAACAATAAGGATGGAATAGCTACAATGAGGTGTTCGAATTAAAAAGGGTGTATGTAAGCATACAGTCTTTCGCACATGCTAATCAGTATGTACTACACATCAAAGGAGCAAAGATGTATATAAAATGAGAGTTCAGAAGTGGGATTAAAATAAGATTGAAGAGAAATCTGTACATATTATAAAACTGTATGTGTGTATGTATGTTCCACATCTCCTAAACCACTGGACCAATTTCAACCGTACTTGTTACACAGCGACCTTACTGTCAGGCACCAATCGCTTTGGGGGTAAGAACCACACACCTGTGAAAGCGGTGGGAGTCAAAAATTAGTGTAGCTCATGAAGCACGAATTTACAGACTTTATTCACCCAGTATTTTAGAATGAGAGCACTTACACCAAAACCATCAGATGTCAGACACTCGGATGGGTACCAAACGTAGTGTGTCGATAGAGTATCAACCAAAACACCGATTTAGTTCGTGCTGTGTGTTGTCGTGCAGTAGAACATGCGTAAATTGTAATTAAAAGTAACACCAGAACTAGAGGCAAAGGAAAAGCTTAACTGTGAGTGATTCAATCGTAGGTCTTACGTGAGTGAGTAGGGAGAGGGTGAGATTGTCGCTCCGAAGGTGCGCGATCAAAGCCTACCAAAGATAATTTCTTTTAAGTTTTTACGCGTGAAACGGTTATATGGGAGAACATTTTCCTGGCACGTAAAAGGACTCTTCGGAGTTTGTAGCAATGCTCTTTTGGCAGTCTGCTTTGAATAGATGGGGGTGGTGTTCTGTCGCACATGTCCGACAGAACACCACATCTGTCTACACAAATTTACTCTATAGATTCGCTACTTTCACCTAACGAAGCGAAAGCAGACTGCCAAAAGAACATTACTAAAAACTCCGAAAAGTTATTTTACGTGTCAGGAAAATGTTCTCCCATATAACAGTTTCGCGCATAACGTGTTAAAAAAAAAACTGTCATTAGCGGGGTGTATGACAATCTCACGCACTAACAACTTTTTTTTTTTTTTGCTTTCACATGACATCCATTAAAGTTTGTTTGTTAACCCTTCCACTCAGTTTTTTTATTACAGAGCCCAACCAGCTCTCTGACCGACCACGCTGAGCTACCGTGCCGGCAAGTCCAGTAACCTACCCGAGATCTACAATTGCATCATTCACAGTTATGCTTTTCCTTTGCTCCACAGTTCTGGTGTTATTTTTAATTAAGGTTTACGCATATTTTACTGGACGACAGCACATAGCACGAACTATATCGGAATTTTGGTTGATAGTCTATCGACATACAATGTCTGGTACCGATCTGTGTTTCTGACATCTGGCTGTTTGGCTCTTAGTGACTTACACTGAACATTAGACACAATTTGAAATCATTACGAGATTTTTTTCTCGCTGACTGTTTATAGCTTACTACTTTTTCTCAGTACATGCAGTAAAAATACCTCGTGAGGCATGACGTTAAAAATTAGTACTTCGTCACAACTTACTGTATTCGCAACACATTTAGCAGCCACTACGCACATACAGAACTGAATGTAACTGCAAAATTATTTCATTGTACGACCGTACTCCAGGAGATATAACGTCATAAATAATGAGCTGTGTGAAAAACAGCCGCATCATGAATGACATTTAAATTTATTGTGTATTATTCGGACGTTATTGTTGCAGCAAGAAGCTGACTCCGACGTCGACCAGTGGAATGGCACCATGTGGGGACACAGGCTCTCCCAGTAAGGCAGTCGCATTGAACGGAGATTATGTTGAAAAATATAGACTTTTGTAGCCAAAAGATGGGGGAATAATGTTTTTAGGGGAATCCTGAATAAAACTATCCTGCTCTCGAAAAAAAGTGTTGGCTTACTTATTGAACGATTGTCGTGTAATATACACTACTGGCAATTGAAATTGCTACACTAAGAAGAAATGCAGATGATAAACGGGTATTCATTGGACAAATATATTATACTCGAACTGACATGTGATTACATTTTCACGCAATTTGGGTACATACATCTTGAGAAATCAGTACCCAGAACAACCGACTCTGGCCTTAATAACGGCCTTGATACGCCTGGGCATTGAGTCAGTCAGAGCTTGGATATCGCGTACAGGTACAGCTGCCCATGCAGCTTCAACACGATACCACAGTTCATCAAGAGTAGTGACTGGCGTATTGTGACGAGCCAGTTGCTCGGCCACTATTGACCAGACGTTTTCAGTTGGTGAGAGATCTGGAGAATGTGCTGGCCAGGGTAGCAGACGAACATTTTCTGTATCCAGAAAGGCCGGTACAGGACCTGCAACATGCGGTCGTGCATTATGGTGCTGAAATGTAGGGTTTCGCAGGGACCGAATGAAGGGTAGAGCCACGGGTCGTAACACATCTGAAATGTATCTTCCACTGTTCAAATTGCCGTCAATGCGAACAAGAGGTGACCGAGACGTGTAACCAGTGACACACCATATCAACACGCCGGGTGATACGCCAGTATGGCGATGGCGAATACACGATTCCAATGTGCGTTCACCGCGATATCGCCAAACACGGATGCGACCATCACGATGCTGTAAACAGAACCTGGATTCATCCGAAAAAAAGGACGTTTTGAAATTCGTGCACCCAGGTTCATTGCTGACTACACCAATACAGGCGCTCCTGTCTGTGATGCAGCGCCAAGGATAACTGCAGCCATGGTCTCCGAGCTGATAGTCCATGCTGCTGCGAACGTCGTCGAACTGTTCGTGCAGATGGTTGTTGTCTTGCAAACGCCCACATCTGTTGACTCAGGGATGGAGACGTGGCTTCACGATCCGTTACAGGCATGCGGATAAGATGCCTGTCATCTCGACTGCTAGTGATACGAGGCCGATGGGATCCAACACAGCGTTCCGTATTACCCTACTGAACCCACCGATTCCTTATTCTGCTAACTGTCATTGGATCTCGACCAACGCGAGCAGCAATGTGGCGATACGATAAACCGCAATCGCGATAGGCTACAATCCGACCGTTATCCAAGTCGGAAACGTGATGGTACACATTTCTCCTCCTTACACGAGGCAACACAACAATGTTTCACTAGACAACGCTGGTCAACTGCTGTTTGTGTATGACAAATCGGTTGGAAACTTTCCTCATGTCAGTACGTTGCGTATCACAGCATCTTCTTCCTGTCGGTTAAATTCCGCGTCTGTAGCACGTCATCTTCGTGGTGTAGCAATTTTAATGGCCAGTAGCGTAGTTTGGAGAGGGATGTCATGACTCCATGCCTCCGCCCCCCATCTCTTCCCCCCTTCGACTGGCGCCTGTTGTTTGATTGACATCGGCATGTGATTCACGAGAGCGTGTTCATGAGAGTTATTGAGTCCCTAATCTTAGCTATCTGACGTGCGACTGTTTTCTCTCCCTCCCTCCGCCACTGTATGAGCCCAAGCGCGTGAGTATGTGCCAACTCTGTCACAGTGTCTGTGGACAATGGCTGTTGGCTGAATGAGTGCTGTGTAAACAGAGCGAACAGAGCAGCGGAAGAAGACGGCGTCTTCTGTTGTTGGGAGATCTGGCGCTGGCGGATGCCGTGAGGCACGCAGGCAGTGCTAACAGCACCTGGGGGACTCATATAAACGTCGGACGAGAGACAGACTGTGGTTGACACTGCGCCTCGAAGACGCCATGCTCCGCCACTCGATCGCTGCCTTCTTGATGGTGGCTGCGTGCTCTGGTAAGATACGTGAGCGTAAGGATGTTTGCAACTTTTCTTCTATCGCAGTGGAAATTCTCTATGCGAGGGTTGTCTGAAAAGTTTCCGACCCCATCATGAGGATGGCAGCACTTGTCAACAGAAGATGAGGAATTAGTAACCGCTTATCTGTTCAGGCATTCACCCAAATTTCAGCTAGTCTGGAAGGACAGTTGTTGTTTGACAGTCGGTATAATGGCTCGATGCGCATGTTTTTGTGAAAATGGACAAGTTCGAGGATCGAGCTGTGATTAGATTTTTGTTTATGAAAATCAGTATGCCTACGCAAATTAAACAGTAATTGGTTGCTGTTTACAGGGGCTCTGCATCATCATTTACCACCGTGAAATTTAGGGCAGCTGAATTTAAACTTGGGTGACGATGAACGTTTGACATGCCCAAAAACTAACGATAACACTGTTCAAGTTCACCAAATGTTGCTAGAGAACCGCCGAATTAGCGTGAAAGAGATAACAGAGGCCTTGAGCATAACTAAACAACGTGAAACTTCCTGGCAGATTAAAAC
This sequence comes from Schistocerca gregaria, assembly GCF_023897955.1. Classification (NCBI taxonomy): domain Eukaryota; kingdom Metazoa; phylum Arthropoda; class Insecta; order Orthoptera; family Acrididae; genus Schistocerca; species Schistocerca gregaria. The sequence continues at coordinate 866,159,580 of NC_064921.1, forward strand.
TGTGTGCCGGACTGAGACTCGAACTCGGGACCTTTGCCTTTGGCGTGAAAGTGTTGTACCATTTGAGCTACCCAAGCACGATTCAAGCCCCGTGCTCACCGCTTTACTTCGGTCAGTACCTCGTCTCCTACCTTCCAAACTTCACAGAAGCTCTCCTGCGAAACTTGCAGAACTAACACTCCTGGAATAAAGGATATTGCGGAGACATGGCTTTGCCACACCTTGGAGGATGTTTCAAGAATGAAATTTTCACTCTGCAGCGGAGTGTGCACGGATATGAAATTTCCTGGCAGATTAAAAATGTGTACTGGACCGAGACTCGAACTCAAGACCTTTGCCTTTCGCGGGCAAGTTCTCTACTTGTTTTTGTTTTGTATTTTTCTTTTTTTAAAATTCATTTTGTTCGATCCAGTTCTTGCATTTGGTGTGGGCGGACGTTACAAGACATCCACTCAACTTGATCGTTGATTCCTTGACTCAATTTTTGTTATTACAGAGACCACGCAGCCCTCTGACCGAACACCCTGAGCTACCGTGCCGGCTATGTGACGACGGGACGTGAGTTGCAGTTGAGTACCTCAGATGGTGTAGTACTTGCCCGCGAAAAGTAAAGGTCTCGAGTTCAAGTCTCAATCCGACACACAGTTTTAATCTACCAGGAACTTTCATATCAGCGCACACTCCGCTGCAGAGTGTAAATTTTCATTCTGGTTCACTAAACAACGTTTTTGTCACACACTGACTGAAAATTTGGGGATGAAGAAGCCCAAGGTGTACTTCGTACGACGACTGCTTAAGCTGCGCCGTCTTACACCTCAGCGGCTGACATGGCGGAAATCACGAACTGCGGTTTCACTGCTTGCTGCTTGACTACTCTCATTCTTCATCAGATCTTTTTTTTTTCAATTGGCTAAAAGTTGAGCTTTGAGACAAAATTTTTTGTCGAATGAAGAGACCATAACCTTCGTAAACAATTATTTTACAGAGAAAGGCAGTAACTACTATTTGTACAGGTTAGATAGATGGGAGCATTGGTGGGGAAAGCATAAAAAACTTACAAGGGGATTATATTGGAAATTAAAAATAAATTGAAGAAATAATGTCTTATTTCTTTGCTCGGTCGGAGACTTTTCAGACCACTCCCGTACATGGAGTGTTTGACTACTATAGGATCAAAGGGGTTAGAAGAGGGCAATGAAAGCAGCAAATAATCGTAAAAAAATAGACCAGCCATTACCCCAATACAACGTATACACAAGTGCAGACGTGCCAATGTTACGGCAATATCTAGTTCCAGGCACCGTATCCCACAGTGAATAGCAAACGCACTGTGCACATGTAGCATCTGAAAAGGTTTCCAAGACTCCACACTTTTTCAAGTGAGTAAACGGCTGACATCCACTTCATATAAGGGCGTTTTAATGGCACAAGATAGCGCTGTTCCATTACGAAGCTTATCCTCAGAGAAGACAACCGGACAGTGGAGTTCTCATAATGTGCAACAAAGCCCGTGCGAGACATCATCTACAACTTTTGCCTCTATACGGAAATTATTCTCTGACGTCTTAAGACATATTCTGTCATCTAGCCTAAACCACTGAAACAACTTTAAAGCGCCGGTGTAACGTACAACTATGGCGGTCACAGTAACAAAGGCTAAGTATGTCATGGTCATTTTGCGTCTTGCATATACTAAATAAATATCTCCTGAATAGTGAAGTGTGTGTTGTTACTGCCCGCTGGCCGCTGAAGACAAGGTTACGGGTTCAAATACCGGTTAGGCACGCAGTTTTAATACGCCAGGAATAATATCAGCGAAAATATGGAGTATTGTAAGATTGGGGGAGGGGTGGGGGGGAGGATAAGAGGGAGATACTGCTAGAAGGAAAGTTGTGATGGTGGGTCGTGAGTCGTGCGTGGATAGCTCATTCGGTAATAGCAATGCCCACGTAAGTAAAGTCTCCATTTTGATGTCCAGGTCTGACATACACTTTAATTGTGTCAATAAGTTTGCTATGTAAATAAATAAGTGAAAAGTAATTTGAAGGAATGTGTGAATAAATGGGGCAACATTTGAGCACTTGCAGAGCTTCCTGTGACAGGCGTTTAACAAAACCCTCTGCTACAGGCATATCATGGGAAAGGAACAGGTTCTTCAGTTTCGGGTTTTATCCCCGTCTCGTATCCTTCTTGTCGTCGACAGTTACCTAGGGGTGCGGATGAAGAGTTATTTGACGCCACTAATATCGAGGAAAGTGGCTGCAGCGCTGGTGTGTAACGTGTTTTGTTTTTCTATTTTAGGCAACTTGTATCCCAGGTTCGAGAAGGTGGTCCGAGACCCGTTGGTATTCGACCTGCTCTACAGTACCACAGCTGGTGCTCATAATGAATCTTGGTACTTCGATGTTCCAGTCAACGTCACCTCTTTCATCATCCCAACTCAAATCACTTGGTCCTCAGGTACGTTACTCACACAAAAGCACTTGTTTCGACTCTATTGCGACCTGTCTAATGAACAATGCTGTAGTGCTTGCGCAAAATAGCTTATCCCCTGCACAGGAATGCATTCTCGTTCTCAGCACTCGGCGAGTCGACATTTTTGAGGCGAAAGGGTGGGCTTAGTTTACGTAGCCTGCTGAGCTGGGCGCTTTGTCTCACTAGTTCATTCGTTGATTTTCTTATTCGGTGCTCTAGTCAGGGACTACTGATATGCATGAGAGAAGGCTGCGGCTGTTGAACTCCACCTTCCCTGTCGCACCGTGGCTGGTCACAACGAAGCCGGCAACGTTGCCGCTGTGCCCCCATCTACGACTCCGTCTGCGCATGTAATGGCCAAGTTATTTTGTGCGCACTCTATCAAGGAAATTGCCTGCAAGTTTGTATTTATCGTGAAAGCCTACATCGTTACAAATAACGCAGAAAGAAACGGAGTCCAGCATGAGGCTCGCTGCACCAACCACGAGTGACGGTGTCGTAGCGATGAGGCTCCAAGTGGCGTGCGGTTGCTGCCGTCCTTCCTATATCGCAAGCCAGAGAGAGTTCTCGTGATTTGGAGTCACCAGAGGCGTGGCTCAATGGGAGCACACCACTGAATCCACCAGGCCCACGTGACCACTACCAGGATCAGAAAGCAACTTGCAGTTCTGTTGCCAACTGTGACGTCCATGAGGTGGTACTGAACATGTTACCACGCCCTGGATGCTAATTGCGGCCTCTCATTGTGATGTGAAACAATCCAGTTTTATAACACACTTTCTCTGTGAAAAACATGGCAATACGCTAAGTATCTGCATGATAGTCTAAGTTGCCTTTTTTCAGACACAGTGCTTTATTCATGACGTCGTTCAGTCTCTATCTCTATCTCTATCTCTCCGCCCCCCCTCCCCCACACAACCTGTATTACACAGGGTGCCATAGAAAGGGTCCAGTAGTTTGAGAGGTGGTAGTACTCACCAAAACAAGAAAGAAAGTCAAGTAAACATGGGATCTAGAAAGCCTATCTTACGAGACATAAACATTTGTTCAATAGAATATATGTGTTTCACAGTGTCGAAGAGGAACAGGTGTTCATAGCTCTTAGGGTATGAGTCTTAGAGCCCATGTTTACTGGACAATTTTTACTTGTTTTGGTCCACATTACCTCCCCTCAAGATATGGAAAACAAAAAGCTTGCCGTAAAGGAGATCTCTCTCATACTACCGAAGATGAAGAAGTACCCTTAGCTCTTAACTGAACTCCACCCGAATAGGTCCTGAGGGCCCAACGGTACCGACCGGCCGCCGTGTCATCCTCAGCCCACAGGCTTCACCGGATGCGGATGTGGAGGTGCATGTGGTCATCACACCGCTCTCCCGGTCGTATGTCAGTTTTCGAGACCGGAGCCGCTACTTCTCAATCAAGTAGCTCCTCAGTTTGCCTCACAAGGACTGAGTGCACCCCGCTTGCCAACAGCGCTCGCCAGACCGGATGGTCACCCATCCAAGGGCCTGCCCAGCCCGATAGCGCTTAACTTCGGTGATTTGACTGGAACTGGTGTAACCACTCACTAAGTGGTGAAAGAAGGTGGCTGAATTACTTCTTTCCGTACTATACTAAGGCTAAGTGTACGATAGTGCAAATCGCTTTTGCTTCACGTGTTACATTCAAGAGTACGAATACAGATGTTTTTGAGAGGTAATTAAATATTTCAAAAAATAATGCAATTCGTTTACGTGAGACACTCTTTAGCTTTTATTTCCATCCACAAAGTAAATAACGTGATCAAATTTTTACAACAAACTTAATAAGAGAGTTCTGTTAGTGCTTCTGTTAGTGTGTCCGACAGTTTAAATAGCTGTCTGCTAGAAGTTCTTGAGTTGACAGCACATGTTATTCTTATTACATGCATGTGCGAAACAAACGCTTTCTTTTTTCAATGATTATTTGCCCTGGGAAATGATAAGACTTTACTGAATCAAAAATCATTGTATGATGTATTCAGCTTCAAATTCTGATATTGTCTGCTAGACAGAAGTTGCAGACCAGCTGCGACATAGTCGAGTATGCGAACAGTGATCCGATACTGTCAAATGTTTTTTATTCCAATCTTGCAATAATGACTACGCGGACGATGTGGCCTATTCTACACCTTATTTTAGATCTATGTGACCATGCTGTTCTGATTATGTTTATATGTTTTGACGACGCCATTATGCCCTTATCACTTTAGGACATGGTGTAGAAAAGATATGAGAATGGTCATTACGGACTTAAACCGGTCATCGTCAAAAGAATTTAAATTGTGATCAAAGACCGGAATAAAACACATTTAAAAGTTGCAGAGCTCAGACATTTCAGATCTGTAACATATGGCTTCCACTTCAGGTTTTTACCAGTATGAAGCTCCGTCTGAACAGGCCTAGGAAGGCCCAAACAAACCGACCGACCACCGTGTCGTCCTCAGTCAATAGGCGTCACCAGATGCGGATATGGAGGCTCATGTGCATCTGGTCAACACATCGTTCTCCTAGCTGCTGTCAGTTTTCGTGACCGAAGCCGTTACTTCTGATTCAATTAGTTTCTCAGTTGGTTCACAACGGCTGAATGCACCTCGCTTACCAAGCGTACTCTCCAGGCCCGGACAGTCACTCATCCAAGTACTAGTCAACCCCAATAGCGCTTCACTTCGGTGATCTGACCAGAGTTCCCACTGCTGTTTGCTTATCAATGTAAACACTTAAGAACTTAGAATATTCTCTTTCATTTACTGATTTACCGTCATGCTTTATTTCTAATGCTTTGGTTAGACTTCATACGCATGGAACTGCGTATGTTGTGTTTCTAAGTTCTATAACAGTCCATTTGCAGGTAATACTTACTAATTTTCAAGAACATTTTATTTAGGATTTCAAGTATTGAAATTTATCAATTACTTTCGATTATAATATCTGCACAGTCAGCAAAAAGAAGTGTTTCTGCTTTTAGGATAAATCATCACAGATAACAACAGAAATTGACACAATATCGATCCATGTAGTAAAGTCATAGTGGTTATTGTCCGTTCTGAAGATGGGGAGACTGCAGGTGAAAATTACTGCCAAGCTCACTTAAAAAAAAAAATCTTTTCTTCCTTCCGACAGGTCCAGAGGCGAACGGAACGTACATGGAGGACGTGGAACTGCTCATCTACGAGGTGTATGACCGTTCGGAGACCTACCTGGTTGGCAACGGTTCATACTCTGGGACGGTCAGCATGGGTAAAACGCTCCACATACCCGTGGCGAATATCACGACCGGAGGCGAGCTGTACGTTAGACAGTACCTCACCAGTCTGGGATACAACTACATCCTCAGCTTCCAGTTCAAGACGACCGGAATGTACCCCTGGTATATGACGCGTACATTTTCCTCGTATTCCCCTGTGAATTATTACACTGACGTAGAGGGTTTAGCTGTTGGACTTACTTTCAGCAATGCCTAGAACTACATTGGTTCGGTGAACAGTGTTCGGGTCTAATTTTTTCCTTCCTCATATCGCTTCAGTGTCGGCTGAATGTCCCTTATTGACGAATTTTCCTTCGTTTTGTTTCCTTCTTAGCGGTCACGATACGAGAGTGTTCTTATAATTGAAGCAGGTAACCAAATTGTACTTCAAGTAGCATTTACCGGAAAACGCTTCAGAAATTACGCGTAACTATTAAACAGAAGATCACCACGGAAAAATTAAAACTATACCTCTACAAGAAATTTTTGCTGATATGTATCTTTTCGGTGTCATAATTTAAACTTTCGAGCAGTTAGCACATTCAGAACTTTAGATGATTTGTAGTTCCTATCAGAAACATTAGTTTAAAAATTAAAAGCTGGAAAGGGAAGTACAAGTTATGGAAACAGAAATCTTCTACACATGTAGCACTTATAAAATAAATTACATGTTACAAAACAAACCATTACAGTTCGACTAATTTAGCCCAGAAGTGGGCGAAGTCGACTGGGTCATGAGTTTTTGACATTACGTGGTAAAGGGTGCATTTCGAAGGGGATGGGGATGGGATGATTGGCCGTGATCGGGACAGGAGTATGTGCAGGGTTGTCTGGATTTTACCACTATTGCCGTATGTTACGTGTTTTTTGACAATAGCGTCGGGTAAGTACTTAAAAACTGTAACTGTAACAAAGAAGCGTCACAAATTAACAATTAGTGACGATCTGAAACAGATGCTGTGAAAACTGCATACAATTCAATATTTTTCTTAACTGTCATCCTGAGTCATCAACTCGTGTCGAGTTTAAATATTCATACATTCCACATTTCTCTTCTACACTCCTATGCGCGGTGATGTGACAAGTGGACACAGCTGAAGTGCGTTTCCATAACACCTCTCATCTTCTTCGTATACCAAACTGTGAACGATGAGTGAAGACTGAGAGGCGTATGTATAACGATTATAATTCATTTCCTTTACTGGAAGCCGTCTTATTCATCGACAGCACATCCTTGACTTATGTACCTGGTAAGGTACACTTTGCTCTCATGTCATTGTTATATGTGTAAAATAACCATGGATTTCAAATAAAGTTGAGATTTATATAATAGGTTTTTAGTACTTGTTTTCATACAATGACTGCACAATAAAGCTGTTAATTTATGAAGTGTATTTTGTGTGTATCTCTCAGCATTCATTGAGATTAATATGTGTATGAAAATTTCTGTGAGGTTCAAATAAAATTATATTGTGACAACAATGAAACGTCTTTGGCAGATTCCGCAAAATTCACTTCACCCAGCGAAGGATACAAGAGGATGCGAATGTAAATGTGTCATTAATGTTTGTATGAGTTTCTGAGACTTGGAGAGTAAGAGTATATCTTTTCAGAAGTTTACTGCTGTTTTCAAAATTAATGTCACTTTTATGAAAGATAACTGCCATACCGTACTGAAGGGTAACGGTTGTTAGCACGAGATAAATTGTTGTAAGAATTCTGTTTATTGGTATGATAAGGTCTTTGTGCTAAGAATGTGTGATTTACATTTTCCATAGTTAATTCGTATAATTCACATTAAGAACCGTTTGGTGTTTGTATTAGGTAGAGATAATTCACCATTAAATGGATTTCATTCTCTATACTTCAGTTCATATGTAACTGACAAGTTTCTCCCATTCAACAGAAAGTCAGAACGTGCAAAACATATGTATATACAGAGTGAGTCAAAAAGGACTACAATTTTGGAATGATATAGAAATTTATTGAGGTAACTTACAGGATCGTTAGACGTGTCAATTTGTAGCAAACAACCTGACGTTTCACATAAAACCGCCAAGTGTAATTTTGGTTAGATGTGAATACCATTTTTACTGGCGAACATACCACCGGTAATCAATTTCTTCCAACCTCGTTGCAGCAAATCGGCCGTAACTTGTGCAATGGCAGCATGGATTCGATTTTTCAGTCGGTGAATTTTTTTGATAGGGGATGAATATACACACGGTCTTTAATGAAACCCCAGAGAAAGAAATACAATGGTGTCTGGGAAGCGAGGTGGCCACACGAATGGCCCTTCTTGGCCAATTAACCGACCTGGGAAGTGTTTATCGAGAAAACCTCGAACTTTAGCAAGGAAATGGGAAGGTGCACCGTCTTGCTGCTCGTAAACCATCCCATCTCGGTCATCTTCATCGATCTTTGGAATTAAAAAACAACTTCGAAAATTGTACAGTCCTTTTTTATGCACCCTGTATTTTCCATTAACGCAAGATTCTGATAAAATACATAGCACATCAAACAAATGCGACTGGACGCAGACTTTCACATACACATATGAGTCAAACCATTATGACCATCTGCTTAATATTGCCTTGGCCCGTCTTCGGAAAGCAAATTGCGAGTTTTGTGGGACATGGATTCGACAAGTCGTTGATATCTTTCCGGAGGTATGTGGCACCAGATGCCTAGGCTCAGGATCTGGCGTCCTATAGTGCCCCAAATGGGTTTCATCGGTTTTAGATGAAGCGAGTTTGGTAGTAAAGTCATTAAACTGAGTTCAGTATCACACTCCTCAAACCACTATAGCAAGATTCTAGCCTTGTGATACGAACAGTTCCCTTACGGATATGCTAACGCCACGAGGGAAGACAAGGATGAAGGGATCTAGACAGTGCATAATAATGTTCATGCAGTCCACAGCTGTGGTGATGCCTTTAATAAGGGATTCTCAAACTTTTTTGGTCGAACCCCATTCTGAAAGAAAAGTTATTTTGCCCCCCCCCCTACCCCACCCCCAGGCCCCTTTTACTTTCCTTCCTCAGCACTTGTTATATTAGGTACAAAATTGCCCACAATGTCTCCTTACTTCTGCTAATTATTCGAGGTATCGATTACAATAATAGTTAGAGTGTCGTCTGAACACATCAGAGATAAACTTTTTTTTTTTTTAAAAAGTCATATATATGCATTATTTAATGGTTGTGAAAGTAACCAATTGAAACCAGCCTGTAAGTACCGACGGTTGCGTGTGCACATCCAAATGAATGCCAATTTAAAAACAGTTATATCCAAAATGGTCAACCAAAAAGTAAATAAACAAGAGTGAAAATGCATACGGGTCAAAATTCAGAAATTTTCTGACATTTGTAGATTTAGTGTGATGTGCGTTCCCGAATTTGTGAAGAAAGCAGATCCGCTCCTGGTAGTACCTTTGAAACAGCTACACGCAGATCCGCTTCCAGCTGTGGTCGAGGCGATGTTTCGTCTTGATTAAAGCCACTGAAAAAAAAGTTAACTCGTACAAGTAAATACACGCGTCAAAAAAAGTTTTGCATGACCTCGGTTCCGAGAATTCCGGAACCTGTACAGAAAACTGAAAGAGAGATCAACATAAACATCATTTCCGCTCTTTTTATTGCTCATGAGAACCACACATTGCTCGTTGTACCAGCATAAGCGAGACCTTCAGAGATGGTGGTCCTGATTGCAGTACACACCGGTACCTCTAATAACCAGTAGTACGTCCTCTTGCATTGATGCATGCCTGTATTCGTCGTGGCATACTATCCACAAGTTAATCAAGGCACTGTTGGTCCAGATTATCCCACTCCTCAACGCCGATTCGACGTAGATCTCTCAGAGTGGTCGTTGGCTCACGTCGTCCATAAACAGCCCTTTTCAACCTACCCCAGGCATGTTCGATAGGGTTCATGTCTGGAGAACTTGCTGGCCACTCTAGTCGAGCGATGTCGTTATACTGAAGGAAGTCATTCACAAGATATGCACGATAGGGGTGCGAGTTGTCCATGAAGACGAATGCCTCACCAGTATGCTGCCGAAATGGTTACACTATCTGTCGGAGGATGGCATTCACGTATCGTACAGCCTTTACGGCGCCTTCCAAGACCACCAGCGGCTTATGTCGGCCCCACGTAATGCCACCTGAAAACAGCAGGGAACCCCCACCTTGCTGCACTCGCTGGACAGTTCGTCTAAGACGTTCAGCCTGACCGGGTTGCCTCCAAACACGTCTACGACGATTGTCTGGTTGAAGGCATATGCGAGACTCATCGCTGAAGAAAACGTGATGCTAATCCTGAGCGGCCCATTCGGCATTTTTTTGGGCTCATCTGTAACGCACTGCGTGATGTCGTGGTTGCAAAGATGGACCTCGCCATGGACGTCGGGAGTAAAGTTGCGCGTCATGCAGCTATTGCGCACAGTCTGAGTTGTAACACGACATCCTGTGGCTGCACGAGAAGCATGGTGGCGTAGGTGTGAGAGTTCCTCCGAGCCATAGGTAGCGGTCATCGACTGCAGTAGTAGTCCATGTCCGAACAACGTTACTTAGGGGACACTCCGAGGCCCATGGACGCTGTCCTTACTGAGAGCCCTTCCTGGCACAAAGTAACCGTGCGAACGCGATCAAACCGCGGTATTGAACGTCTAGGCATGGTTGAACTACAGACAGCACAGCTGTGTACTTCCTTTCTCGTAGACTGACTGGAAGTCGTCGGCTGTCGGACCCCCTCAGTCTAATAGGCGCTGCTCATGCCTGGTTGTTTACATCTTTGGGTGGGTTTAGTGACACCTCTGTACAGTCAAAGGGACTATGTCTGTGATAAAATATCCACAGTCAACGTCTACCTTCAAGAGTTCTGGGAAGCGGGGTAATGCAAAACTTTTTTTGGTGTGTGTATGTGCGAAGGGTAATAACACGTCCGCTGTCTCTTTGCTAAATTGGGATATTCACTCCGAGCCTGCACCGTAAATTTTTAAGACTTCGATTTAAATTAATTTGTTTTCTGTCACTTGAGAGTTGTATCAGTTCCTTGTGTTCTTCTTTTGAGAGGTGTTCTGTTATGATCGAATCTAAAGGATGTGGATCCAATGATACTTAGATTAAGGTTCCGGAAATTTATTCTTGAACTGTTGACGAAAGTTTTCGTAATGCACTACGCCAATTCTACTATGAGGGACAGTCAAATAAATACCGATCACTCTCCACGACGAGACCATGGAATGGTTCTCTGTAATCACAATACGTGTTAAGACATTTATCCCACTGGGAGACGAGACGATCCATTCCCGTTTCTTGGACTGCGGTCGGCCGCTGACGGATCAACAGCCGCACTCGCTCTGGCACTCCCTCGTCGACTGAATCCGACGTCTACGCATGTCTTTCATCAGTTCCCTAACGATTTGAAAATTATATGGTAAAAGATCCGGGCTATACGGAAGATGTTGCAGAGTTTTCCAACTAAATCGCTCAGTCGTTCAGCACCTTGTCTCATTTGCAGTGTGGGGGCGGGTGGTATCGTGCTACAGTATGATTTCATTCGACAGCATTCCGACAGCACGGTGGCAAACAACAAAGCCAGCAGCGGAAACATCCCACATATCCAACGCCAAAGCAATCCAAGCTGTTCACACAAGTTTCGGTAAGGTCATGATGACTTCCTTCTTGGCCTCTGCTCGTCGAATTCCTGGGGCGTGGAACGACAATTAATGCGCAGTGCTGTGGGTGCTTTGCAGAAATGCGATGCGCCCTGCAGTCAAAACGACCAGGAATGCTGCCGGACGGAATCATCCTGGTGCACTATAACGGCCGTCCCCACATCACCAATCGGACGAAGGCGAAACTTCTATTTTCGTCGCGTGATACTAGGTAATGGCTCTGTGACAAGAAGATGCATAAAAACAAGTTTGTTGACACTGTCAACCAGGAGATACGTGATCCATTATATTTTTTTATTTATGTTACGTAATGAAAACTTATGGAGTCAAGACCGCACATGAATTCTTCATTATTTTAATTGATTACTGTTTTCGGCTAACGATCTACGAATCTTCAGATCTAAGAATACAAACTAACATAGGTATATCAGCTTTAAAAACTGCACATAATATTGTAGCAGAGATCAAGAGTATATACACGAAATAATTACAGAATACATACCGTAAAACACTCTTGATTATTGTTGTTGCCCCTACGGCTTTTAACGATGTGTGAAGCCATAGTGGCAGCAGAGCTAATCAAGGACGTATTCAATAATTATTTCATGTATGCAGAGTGATTCTTATTAACGTTTAAAAACACCTGAAGTGACGTATAAGACGCTGAGACAAGTAATATAATTTAAGACACATGTCGCAAATGTCGTGGAATATTCCCAAAATGGATGAGAAATGTCGAACATGTGATGCCACCAGGTGACATACTTCACCACTTGTGAAGCCGTTGGGCTTGGGTATGAAGGGACAATCGAGCGATGCAATACATACATTCTAGCGTACGGTGTAAATTTCGCACACCTTTCGTAAATGTGATCTGTTGTAAATGTAGAATTTACAGTCCCTCGCTGTAACTAGTAAGAGCTGTTTTTATTTTATAGCTGTTTTTATTTTATATTTCTTTCATTTTGTCCCTTCCTTTTGTTGTTTACAGACATTATTTAGTAAAGAAAACGTAGATAATTTACTAGCAACGACGCAGTTCGGAAATCATACTCGTTTACTTCTGACGCAATACGGTAGGTTTTAGTTGTACTGCACTTTGTAATAAACCAACGGAGACTGCGTAACTGGTAAACAACATAATAAGTTTTACCTCAAAGTAAAAACATGACTGTCCAACGCAATGCCAAAAAATACTGCCTGCCAGACTCAAAAATCGAGCCCTGACTCCCAGGCCCAAAGTCGCCCATGTGGGTTCAGAGCCGTACCGACGGCAATACTTGAATTAGAAAGACCAGGTGTGACAGACAGATAGGCTCAACCACGCACGTGTGGTGAGGTATGTCATGTGGTGACATCACATTGTCAACACTAGCCATCCACTTTTGAGGTACTTCACGACATTTGCGACCCCATGTGTCTTATATTAAATTACGCGTCTCAGCGCCATCTAAGTCGCTTAGGAGGTTTTTAACGTTGATAAGAATCACCATTATACTCCTGATTTCTGCTACATTGTGACGTGCAGTTCTGTAAGCTGTTGTATGTGGCTAACACGAAAAAAAACCTGTTCTATATCTTAGATCTGAAGATGGTTAAATTGTTAGCCGAAGCTAGTAATCAATTCAAAAAACGAAGAATTCGTGTGCGATCTTGACTTCATGAGCTTTCAGTCACTAACATAAATAAAAAACGCACAGAAAACTTTAATATATCGCCATGATTAAGCATCGTTGCAGCAGAAAATGTGCAAATCTAATATATGGAATAAAAACAGACACCAGCCGGGTTCGGCAGTAGTGAACAGCTCTTAACCTAGTTTTGAGCCCTTATAAATGGGCCTTCTTCAGAAGTCTTATTACCAAGAAATAAGTATATACAGAGAAATGCAGAGTTCAAAGAAGTAAGATTTTGTAAAAACACAACATATATACATAATGCAATTAAAATACGTCCACTTGTTACCTTAAATACAAGCTGCACGGTCACGTACAAAATACAGCATTGTGACGGACTGGCCAAGCACCTACCATGGACACTGATGTATTTCAAGAAGGCCAAATGTTATTAATTATTAAAATAAATCACAACTTATCTTTTTACAGACTGATCCTGATGTGCTGCCAGTAGGCTTAGTCGTAATTAGAATTGACAGTCGTAAAAACAGCAGTCTGGCTTTGTCATACACAAAATAATACACATTTTAGATATGGCGTGTATGACCAGAAACGGATAAACATGCAACTGATGGAGCAACATTCATGTGCAAACATAAATTGAAAAAACTGCTCCTAGATGGCACGGATACGCCCTGCGGTCTGTAGCCGCAGCTAACAGCTGATGTGACATGCTAAAATCGAAACACTGTAACCGAATCCCGAAGACAGTGAGTGACCGAAAGCAGCAAAAATTGCTACAGCAGGACAACTAGCCTTATGAAAATGACACGAGAAGTGATGTGGTGATACAGACATGTACAACATTTTATTGGGAACGTTTATGAAGAGTCTGGCATTCAGAAAACGGTATAGTAGCCCGATGTAATAATTACCTTAATTCGAGCACAGGACGAAAACCACCGAAGAAATTTTTATTTTTCAGTTGCAGTTGGTCGTTCAAAATATAATCCTTATTGTTGATACTGTGTTTAAAAGTTTGAAGTTCTTCCAATAAATCCAACCTACACTATGTGATCAAAAGTGCCGGACACCTGGTTGAAAATTACTTACAAGTTCGTGGCGCCCTCCATCGGCATTGGTGTAATTCAGTAAGGTGCTGGCCCACCCTTGTCCTTGATGACAGCTTCCACTCTCGCAGGCATACGTTCAGTCAGGTGCTGGAAGGTTTCTTGGGGAATGGCAGTCCATTCATCACGGAGTGCTGCACTGAGGAGAGGTATCGATGTCGGTCGGCGAGGCCTGGCACGAAGCCGGTGTTCCAAAACATCTCAAAGGTGTTCCATAGGATTAAGGTCAGGACTGAGTGTAGGCCAGTCCATTACAGGGATGTTATTGTCGTGTAACCACTCCGCCACAGGCCGTGCATTATGAACAGGAGTTCGATTATGTTGAAAGATGAAATCACCATCCCCGAACTGCTCTTCAACAGTGGGAAGCAAGAAGGTGCCTAAAACTTCAATGTACGCCTGTGCTGTGATAGTGCCACCCAAAACAACAACGGGTGCAAACCTCCTTCATGAAAACCGCGACCACACCGTAACACCATTGCCTCCGAATTTTATTGTTGGCGCTACAAACGCTGGCAGATGACGATCGCCTGACATTCGCCACACCCTCCCCTACCATCGGATCGGCACATTGTGTACCGTGATTCGTCACTCCACACACCGTTTTTCCACAGTTCAGTCGTCCAATGTTTACGCTCCTTACACCAAGCGAGGCGTCGTTTGGCTTTTACCAGGATGACGTGTGGCTTATGAGCAGCCACTCGACCATGAAATCCAAGTTTTCTCACCTCCCGCCTAACTGTCATAGTATTTGCAGTGGATCCTGATACAGTTTGTAATTCCTGTACGTTGCTCTGGATAGATGTCTGCCTATTACACATTACGAGCCTCTTCAACTCTCGGAGGGCCGGCCGGGGTGGCTGAGCGGTTCTAGGCGCTACGGTCTGGAACCACGCGACCGCTACGGTCGCAGGTTTGAATCCTGCCTCGGACATGGATGTGTGTGATGACTTTAGGTTAGTTGGGTTTAAGCAGTTCTACGTTCAAGGGGACTGATGACCTCAGAAGTTAAGTCCCATAGTGCACAGAACCATTTCAGCCATAAAAAAATGCCTTCACTTTTCCACTTCACTGTCATCGTAAACAGTGGACCTAGGGATATTAAGGAGTGTGGAGATATCTCTTACATACATATGACACAAGTGATACCCAATCACATGACCACGTTCGAAGTCCGTGAGTTCCACGGAGCGCCCCATTCTGCTTTCTCACACTGTCTAATGAGCATGGTTATGTGTGTCGTCCTTAGCGTAAATTAGTTTAAGTTAGTTTAATTTGTGTGTAAGCCTAGGGTCCGATGACCTCAGCAATTTGGTCCCATAGTCCTTACCACAAAATTTCAAAATTTATCACATAGTGTATATCCCTTCTCCTTCTAATAATTTCCGGGTATGCAGCCGGATCCCGTCGACATTCTGCCACGATATTTCGGCCCAGAGACGTCCGGCAATCATCAGGTGAGTACACAACTAAATTTCAGAAGTCACATCCCTTCTCCTCTCTGCGCAAAATCACGGTATCTTCCAAATTACTGGGGGAATATCCGTTTTGAACCAAATATTTAGGGTATGTAGAGTCACGAATATTAAGATCCCCTTGCCCACTAAATGAAGACACAAACCATGAATTACAGCAACCGTTTCTCAGCTTAAATCAGTTTCACGAACAAATTTTGTTTACAAAAGAACTGGAAAACGGCGGCAGAGAATTGAATTATCTTGATGTTACACTACGTGTACATGACGACAAAGTAGACTTCAGTATTTTCCGTAAGAAAACTTTTTCTGATTGCGTCATTCCATCTGACTCAGCACACCCCATGCCCATAAACTGGCCTAGTATCAATCGAGCACTGAATATTCCATTAACACCTGAGAGCTTGCGACACGAATAAAATTAATTAAATCTGTAACTATCAACAACGAATATAATCCCTCAGTAGTTGACAGCATTTTAGATGAGAAAACCTCTAAAGAATGTTCCACATTAGGTTATAGCAAACTGGAAGATGTGGGTGGGAAAAGAAACTTTATTTCCATACCGTTTCTAGATAATATTTCGTATAAAATTAGACATCTTTCTAAGAAATACAGTAGAAATGTGTCTTTTTCAGCTAATAACAACTTTAGAGAAAAGGTAATACACAACGTAGAACGTAAGGAAGACCATTTTCACAATTGTGGGTTTATTAAATGAAACGTAATCAATGTAGACGTTTTTATGTAGGTGCGACGGGGAGGGCAATTAAAACTAGATACAAGGAACATTTACTGGGCAAAGTGGCTCCACATAGGCTGAAAATTGTATTAAAACCGGATACTCTCCTAGTCATTTGGGAGATACCGTTATTTCGTGTAGAGAGAAGAAGGGATATACGTGGGATTTATTGAAAGAAATTCAAATTTTTGAACAGAGTCTCGACATTAAGGATTATATTTGAACGACCAACTGCAACTGAAACATAAAAATTTCTTCGGTGGTTTTCGCCCTGTGCTCGAATTAACGTAATTATTACATCGGGGTACTATACCGCTTTCTGAATGACAAACTCTTCATAAGCGTTCCCAGTAAAATGTTGTACATGTCTCTACAATCACATCACTTCCCATGTAATTTTCGTAAGGCTAGTTGTCCTGTTGTAGCAATTTTTGCTGCTTTCTGTCACACACTGTCTTATGGATTCGCCTTAGAATGTTTCGTTTTCAACATGTGGTACAGTTACATCAGCTGTCAGCTGCGGCTACAGACCGCATGGCGTATCAGCGCCATCTAGGCGCAGTTTTCTCAATTTATGTTCACACATGACTGTTGCTCCATCAGTTGCTTGTTTACCTGTCACTGGTCACACAAGCCACATGTAATATTGCCGGCACGGTAGCTCAGAGTGTTCGGTCAGAGAGCTGGTTGGCCTCTGTAATAAAAAAACTGAGAGGAAGGAACAACAAACGAACTTGAACGGTTTTCATGTGACGTCCGCAACGACCAAATACGACGATCATATATATAAAATATGTGTATTATTTTGTGTATACAACACAATACCATGCCTAATGCGGTGTAGAAAACCTGGTGACATTCGAAACAGATTCCAGTGGTCTCGGAATATGTAAATACAGGTCCTGATGGTTTTCAAGGGACTTTTGCATCATTCTTCCCGTGAAACACTGGCCGCATCCGCCTTCCGTCCTCTACGACCTCATCCCCTTCACCCACCTTCTCATTTTCCTTGAACACATCCGCACCCTGTATATTGTCCGCCGCCTTGATCCCCCCCCCCCCCCCTCCCCCTGGTGCACCCCCTGGTGTCTCTCTTCCTCTCCATCCCCAGCCTGTTGCCGCGCCTTTACTATTGTGTCCCACCATCTCTCCATCTCCACACCCTCCACCTCCTTTCCCAACCCAACTGCGGGCCGGGGTGGCCGAGCGGTTCTAGGCGCTACAGTCTGGAACCACGCTACCGCTGCAGTCGCAGGTTCGAATCCTGCCTCGGGCATGGATGTTTGTGATGTCCTTAGGTTAGTTAGGTTTAAGTAGTTCTAAGTTCTAGGGGACTGATGACCTCAGCCATTGAGTCCCATAGTGCTCAGAGCCATTTGAACCACTTGAACCAACCCAACTTCCAGCATCTATCACTCCCAGATGATGAGCTTCGCCCTGACGTCTACCCTCCCTACCAACCCTAACCTCACCTTCCTCCTGCCTCCTCCTCAGGGCTCCCTCTCCTCCCCTCCCTTCTGCTGCACAGCTTTCCCCCTCCTACGCCTCCTTCCTCTCTTGTTGTGCTCCCATTCAGTGTCTCTGCACTCCCTCCTTCCTTGTCTTCCCTCTTCTGCTCCACCTGTCTCCTGCCTCTTGGTGCACCCCCTGATGCTTCTACTCTTTCTATCCCGCCCCCTCCCCTGCTGCACCTTCCTCTCCGCTCCTTTTCCATTCTCTCAGGCCTCCCCCTCGGCAGGTCTCTCCTGGCAGTTTTATTCTCCGTCGTGTGTGCTCCATCTCTTCAAGTGGTTTTAAAGTATCTTGCTCTGGAGTGATTCTAATATTGTGGCCAACTTTCAACCTGTGCATGTTACTACAGGGCCCTTTTTGTGTTCTACGCATCACCAACAGCGTTTTTTAACTTTATGTCGATTTTGTAATTGTCCCCCCCATGAACGTCTCCATGCCAGTGTATTTTTACCCCCATTATCTACCCTTCTTCTGTTTTTATGTTCCCCTTTTTATCTCCTTTATATTTATCATTTTCTTCTTTTATTAGCTGTCATGTCACTCAGCTGAAGAGCGGCAGATTGTGTCGCTGACAGCCGTCCCCTGCCCATATGGGCAGGAGAAGGAAATCACAATAAAGAAAAAAGAAAAAAATAACGAAACACTGGCAAGTTCAGGTAACGATAATGAAGTCAGATAGTGACAAAAACCACAAAAGCTCAGTAACAATGAGGTAAGGTAGCTGTGGTGGCCAGAGGAGATGTGACAATTCATCATCATTGTCACAAAACCAGTCCTGGGAAATGTGAGCGACTCGAACAGGAACCCTGTTGTCTTGGAACTCAACATACATTGTACTACGGGCTGGACCTGTTAAGCTAAAATGGTCGCAGAACACGTCCCTATATTTCACTTTTAGGGCGTAAATTCTGTTAGAAGTTGGAAACATTCTGAAACAAGACTCATCCGACCAAATGACTCTTCCCTTGTTCCATACTCCACATTTCATGTCTTCGGCACAATCACTGATGAGTGGTTCTGGAACTCCAGCTAGCCCTGAAATTCCCAGCTTATGGAATTCTGTTAGAAGTTGGAAACATTCTGAAACAAGACTCATCCGACCAAATGACTCTTCCCTTGTTCCATACTCCACATTTCATGTCTTCGGCACAATCACTGA
This sequence comes from Schistocerca gregaria, assembly GCF_023897955.1. Taxonomy (NCBI): domain Eukaryota; kingdom Metazoa; phylum Arthropoda; class Insecta; order Orthoptera; family Acrididae; genus Schistocerca; species Schistocerca gregaria. Next base: position 866,178,635 of record NC_064921.1, read on the forward strand.
TGAGTGGTTCTGGAACTCCAGCTAGCCCTGAAATTCCCAGCTTATGGAGCCCCCTTCGTGTTGCTCCAGCATGTGAAGGTTGCTGTGTATGGACGGGTTACTCCTGTAACCGAAATTGCAGATCTGAAGACTCCTGTAACCGAAATTGCAGATCTGAAGATGGTTCTAGAGGAACCGAAACCGGTCATGTGAATAAACATTTTTTGCAATCAAGACAGATTATAAATGACATTGGAAAAACATCCACACCCTGTATATTGTTTTGCCAATTCGATCCCCCTCAACCCCTTGTGTCTCCCTTCCTCTCCACCTCCACCCTGTTGCCGTGCCTTTACCATTGTGTCCCACCCCCTCTCCATCTCCACACCTCCACCTCCTTTCCCAACAACTTCCAGCATCTACCGTTCCTGAATGATGAGCTCCGCCCTGACGTCTACCCTTTCTACCAACTCTAACCCCACCTTCCTCCTGCCTCGTCCTCAGGGCTCTCTCTCCTCCCCCTCCCTTCTCTGCTCTTTTTTGCTCCTCTCCGACCTCCAATCCTTTGGCAGGTCCCTACCAGCAGTTCTTATTCTTTGTGAGTATTCCATCATTTCCAGTGGTTTTGTTTTTACATGTCTCACTCTGTTTGATTTTTATACTGTGGCTGACTTTTAAATTGTGTTTGACTACAGTGATTTTAAGTACACAACGAATTGCCACCTGTGTTCTTTTAACTTTATGTCAACTTTTTAATTGTCCTCCAATGTCCCCATATCAGTGTTATTTTAACTCCCATCATCTCCATTTACTGTATTTTTATGTCCCCCTTTCTACCCCTATTTTTATGTAAGAGCTACCCTTGTATTTTTGTTTAAGCCATTTGGCTGATGAGCGGTGGACTGTGCTACTGCCGGCAAAAAGAAAAAAAAATTGAATGACGAATCCTGCCCCCCTTTTTTTCCTCTTATCGATCGGGGTCCTAGCCCCTGCCCCCCATCTGCCACCATGTCTCCTCTATAGTGCTGTTTTAAGTGCGTATGCAGTGTTCTGCATTCCCTCTCAACTGTCGCTAGGTGTGTTTTTAAACTATTGTGGACAGAAACCAGATTGTAGCCATGATTTTGCATTGTGCCTGTCTATTTACTATGTGTTTTAATCAATTTTTATGATACTACCCTAATATTGTTTATAACTGTTCTGTAGGCTGCAGAGTGGCATATTATGCAGATGTCAGCCCGGCCATCTCTAGGGGAATCGAAATCCAATACAAGGAAAAAATGACGAATTTGGGAAAAAACCCTCGTCTCATAATCGAGTAAACGTGGTATTGTTTCCTCCTACGTTTATCTCCCGAAGTGACCATAAGGTAAAATTAGAAAGATTCGAACTTACCTAGAGGCTTAGCAACAATCGTTCTTCCCAGAAGCTTTCTCGAATGGAACAGGAAAGGGGGAAAGTGACAGAGATACACAAAGTACCCTCCACCAATCACCGTAAGGTGATTGCGGAATATAGGTGTAGACTATCACACATTATGTGTGTTTTCTAGTATATATGCATTATATTTTTGTTCTCAAACTGGACTTTTACGATGTCTCCAGTACCCTAGTAAAAAATGATTCTTAGATGAATCCAGGCATAACTACTATTGCTACAAAGACACTTAGCGGTACCAACCTCACGTAAGTATATTTTACATGGATTTCCTCCCTCTCTCCAGCTCCGTCTCTAAAGTGTTGAGGGACATGCACTTCGCGGCGTTTTCTGCACCCGTTTACCTCCCCTACCCATATCCTGAGCCAGCTGATAATGCTCACATACTTCCTCAAATATTACAAGTTACATTCCATTTAATAGGGAAGAAATATCAGGAACAATCCCAAAGTCTAAGGTAATAATAACACGGATTAAAAAAGTGATTTACGGGAAACGTTTGGACGACCTCAGACAAACTCATGTCGATTTTCAATCATCGAAGAACTGGTTGACGTCTGCAAGTGTTTATACAGAAACTGAAGGACGTATGAGACCGACATAAGGTAATAACGATGAGGGAGTACGGGAGTACAGTTTTAAGGAGCATGGAATAGACGATAGCTGCAGTAAGTATATATTATGAAAAGGAAACCATACTACACATTAAGTTTTACAAACCATGGTAGCGTGACCAAAATAATTCAACAGAATTCAACCGAATTCAGTTAATGAAGACTCTAAAAATACGATTCTGTCACTGTTACAGCGAAAATCTCTAATTTTTCCTGGAGCTGCAGCACAGTAAATAACAAGGCAGTCCAATAAAATGGAACGGATAAATCAATTGTCAACAACGCTGAGCAAGTCACTTTCACCATAGATACCTCTGTACGCAACGAACATAGTTTGCAAACCAACTGTAAAGGTAACATTGCCAAATATAGGTATTTGGCAGACGATGTAAAAGCTATATGAAAAGGATGTTTGAATGCTTAGTTTCAATGGCAACGTCAGACACCAGAGTGATTCGAAAGAACATTTTCAAATTACTAATGCAACTAAAACTACATCGTTCTCTCAGATGACGATTGTAGAAGCAACCCTCAATCCATATTCTATACCCATTAGATTGTTCATTCCATACAGCAGATGATGTAATTATTCTTCACTTTTACTCAGTGTAGCAATATCATCAGCGAATCGTATCATTGCTATCCTTCTACCTTGAATTTTAATTTCACTCCTGAACCATTCTTTTATTTCCATCATTGATTCTTCGATGTACAGACTGAAGAGTAGGGGCGAAAGACGACATTCCTGTCTTAAAGCCTTTTTAATTCTACCACTTCGCTCTTTGTCGTCCAGCCTTATTATCCCCTCTTGGCTCTTGTACATCTTGTATATTTCCCGTCTCTCCCTTGTAGCTTACCCGTATTTTTCTCAGAATTTCGAACATCTTGTACCATTTTACATTGTCGAACGCTTTTTCCAGGTCGACAAATCCAATGAATGTGTCTTGATTTTTCTTTAGCCTTGCTTCCATTATCAACCGCAACTTCAAAATTGCCTCTCTGGTTCCTCTACCTTTCCTAAAGCCAAACCGATCGTCATCTAGCGCATCCTCAATTTTCTTTTCTAGTCTTCTGTGTATTATTCTTGTCAGCAACTTGGATGCATGAGCTGTTAAGCTGATTTTGCGATAATTCTTGCACTTGTTAGCTCTTTCAGTCTTTGGAACTGTGTGGATGATGTTTTTCCAAAGTCAGATAGTATACCACCAGACTCATACATTCTACAAAACAGCGTGAATAGTCATTCTGTTGCCACTTTCCCCAATGATTTTAGAAATTCTGATGGAATGTTACCCAGCCCTTCTGCCTTATTTGGTCTTAAGTCCCGCAAAGCTCTCTTAAATTCTGATTCTAATACTGGATTCTCTATCTCCTCTAAATTGACACCTGTTTCTTCTTCTATCAGATCAGGTAAAACTGACCTCTCATAGAGGCTTTCAATGTATTCGTTTCACTTATCCGCTCTCTCCTCTGCATTTGACAGTGGAATTCCCGTTGCACCCTTAATGTTACCACACTTGCTTTTAATGTCACTGAAGGTTGTTTTGACTTTCCTCTTTGCTGAGCCTGTCCTTCCAACAATCATTTCTTTCTCTATTTCTTCACATTTTTCCTGCAGCCATTTCGTCTTAGCTTCCCTGCACTTGCTATTTATTTCATTCCTCAGCGACAGGTATTTCTGTATTCCTGAGTTTCCTGGAACATTTTTGTGCTTCATCCTTTCATCAATCAACTGAAGTATTTCTTCTGTTATCCACCGTTTCTTCGCAGTTACCTTCTATGTACCTATGTTTTTCTTTCTAACTTCTGTAACGGCCCTTCTTAGAGATGACCATTCCTCTTCAACTGCACTGCCTACTGAGCTGTTCCTTAATGCTGTATCTATAGCCTTCGAGAACTTCAAGCGTATCTCGTTATTCCTTAGTATTTACGTACCCCACTTCTTTGCGTATTGATTCTTCCTGACTAACGTTTTAAACTCCAGCCTCCTTTTCATCACTGGGTACGTATTATAATCCAGTAACTGATTTCAGAATCTCTGTCTGACCATGATGTAATCTAACTGAAATCTTCCAGTACCACCCGGCCCTTCTCCAAGTATACTCCTCCTCTGGCGTTTCTTGAACAGAGTATTCGCTAGTATTAGCGGAATTTTATTAAAGAACTCAATTAATCTTCCTCCTCTCTTATTCCTTGTCCGAAGCCCATATTCTCCCATAACCTTTTCTTCTACTCCTTCCCCTGCAACTGCTTCCAGTCCCCTACCACTATTAGACTTTTTGTAGTCTATATTATGGCCTGTACTGACACAATACTCGGCCACTGCAGCTTTCGCTAGTTGGTCCAGGGGTGTATGTTGTCAATGTTCAACGCATCTGTCTTCCAAGGGCCGGGTGTAAAGAACGTCGAATCTCCCATTCTAAATAACCATTTTCCAGGTATAAGATTACAGATGTGATTTAGCTCATTTGATAGGCTTTCTGCATCTAATATTGCTCGTGCTCTGTGCACAGAAGTCAAAAGTGCGTCACTTCGTTACGAAGGGACCACAGCTGGAGGCCTGTAAATGTAAGTCCGTGTGTGTTGGCCATACAAGGAGACACCCTCTCTTCTCCGCAACAAAATTGGTAATGGTCATACAGATAGACTTACTTGATCAATATGATTTCGACGGACTACTTCATGTTACCAAATTAAAATGTGTAGCTGAAGGAATCCTCGTTTCTGCTTCTCGACAGTGTATAAACAGCATCTAACAGTTCCAAAAATGTGGTACTCTTTTATGACATCCATGAATCTCATTTATTTATGTCAAAAAACTCGAGTCATTAATGACGATCAAACGGCGGTGTACTATTTGATTCAGTACAGTTTTAAATACGAGAACTAATTGATTGTACTTATGTAAACTCCTCTTCACTTCTTCAACGATTTCCAGTCTCAGTCCACTTAGATTTGTGTGATGCTGATCGATTTCGCTCTGTTCTTCGTCAGTGAAATCCACTTGTAAAAATGTATGAGATTCTTTTCGGAGTGATAACAATGATCCCATTCTATGATAGACTAGTACTTTAATCGAAAATACAAGATTGATCTGATGCTCTTTACTGGTAACAGAAGCAACGCCAAAAGATGTCATTTGAAGCGAAGCATTTTGCGCTCTCATGTTTTCGAGAAAATGTTTTTGTTCGGTATTTCTTCAGTCATGTAATGAAATAGTATCGATGGATGTACACCCAATGGTGCTAATCGAATTTTTCCGTTCATGCAACACCGTCCTGGTGTTTCTCAACTGAATTTCTAGGCACCGCAAAACAGACACTTTTGACACATTTTGCCAATGACTGTGTGTTTGTGTTTCTTGTACTCTTCAGCGGGATCATAAAGGAATTCTTTCTCCTGCCAAACTGTAATCTTTACTTCTGCTTTTCATTTCTTTTACAGTAATCGTTTGTTTATCCGCCTTGCGATTGTTATCTTTCACAAACTTCACTTATTGTAAATCTACTTCATTGCGTGTTCTTGTTCCTTCGGCAATTTCTCTGTCTGCTTGCCGAGCGTCTCCCTCTATCATTTTCTGTAATTTAACCTGTGAATTTTTCTCTCAGTGTATTCATTCTTAGCCGTTGTGAAGCTAACTGTGCTTCTCGCTCCTCACCTGTTTCATTTCTTTGCTGTTCTTTCTGTTACCTATATTTCAACGCGTCACTGACAAGATCTCTTCTTTCACGTTTCGGCCTCCTGGTAAATGTTAATTTTACTCAGCACACTAAACTTCACTTAATTCAGTGTGCACTACCTTAAACAATTCACTTTCACATAAATTTATTTATTCTATCCCTTTACTTTTCTTTCACCCTGTCTAATCGACTTCCGAAAGTATACTGGAGCATGCGTTTAGCCAGAGCCTAGGGACAACCGAGCGCAATGTAATTAAATCCACATCAAACTTCCATGGCATTACAGAAAGCACAAAGAGACTTTTCTGAGGGACTGCAATATATCGTGCCTCTAACAAGTAAGAATATAATTTTATTTTATCGCATATTTCGGCTAAGGTTGGATGCTGATCAAGCTAGACTGCATATTAAAACACAATTTCCAGTAGTAGTTATAAACGGGCAGTAGCAGTTTTACAGGTTACGTCTCCCATATATCCGATTAAATGGAATACGACTGGGAAATGGAGACAAATGTAAATTCATGAAGTATTATTAGTTTCTAGACGGAGAGATGCTCACGTAATTATGTCTGTAGCAAATCTGAATGACTGTATTACAGAAAATGTTATTATTTGTCCAACAAACGTGGTACAAACGAACAACCTGTCGCGTGAAAGCCGGCTGGAGTGGCCGTGCGGTTCTGGGCGCTACAGTCTGGAACCTAGCGACCACTACGGTCGCAGGTTCGAATCCTGCCTCGGGCATGGATGTGTGTGATGTCCTTAGGTTAGTTAGGTTTAATTAGTTCTAAGTTCTAGGCGACTGATGACCTCAGAAGTTAAGTCGCATAGTGCTCAGAGCCACTTGAACCATTTTTTTGTAAAATATCTGGGAATATGCGTGCGGAACGATTTGAAGTGGAATGATCATATAAAATTAATTGTTGGTAAGGCGGGTACCAGGTTGGGATTCATTGGGAGAGTCCTTAGAAAATGTATTCCATCAAATGCAGTTGTTTTTAACGGAAATGGCAGCAGTAACGTGCGAAAAAATGCATAAGCTCCTCAGCCAAAATTCGAGATAGTTGAATGTAACTGGATTCACTCCCTATTTACACCCAAATTGTAATTATCATTTGGTATGAAACCGGTAAACACACTGGGCTAATGAAACTAAAATTACAAGACAGTGGGTTGTTAATTAATGGAACTAGATGTTAAATACGGTCTCGTAAACTGACGTACGGCCGTGAGAGCAGTGTGCTGACCGCATGCCCCTCCATATCCGCGTCCAGTGACGACTGTCGCTGAGGGTGAAACGGCGGCCGGTCGGTACCGTTGGGCTTTCTTTGTCTGTTCGAGTTAGTTTACTTTGGTTTTTAGATGTGAAATAGCAAGGTAACAATTTCATCCTCCAGCTACAACCACAGGCATAACAGCGATTAACGGATCCCGACTAGTTTTGTGTTAGCTGTAGGAACCACTACACATATTACCCAATCAAAACCTAGCTTTTATTAACGAGGCTTTTGATTCTACTTCGATACAATCCGTAGACGAATTGATAACTTCAGGACAACTTTCAGTCAATCGAATGTTGCAACATGTGAAACAGTATCACGAGAAACGTAGACTTATTCGGCTATGTCGACGACACTTTTGCAGTGTGGGGACATGACAAACAGGCGCTAGATGAGTTTCTGGAACACCTCAACAGCATCCATCCGAACATCAAATTTACAATGGAAATGGAGGAAAATTGATGCCTCCCATTCCTTGATATTGTAATTAAGAGGAAGGCAGATGGTTCACTAGGCCATGCAGTAAATAGGAAGAAGACACACTCAGACCTATACCTTCATGTAACAAGCTGCCACCATCCAGCACAACGACAAACAGTACTGACCACCCTGGTATATAGGGCGCGCATCGTTTTGCGACATAGACAGCCTACCATTCGAGCTGCAACACCTGAGGGAAGTCTTCCAACAAAATGGCTACAGTGGAATGCAGATCAACAGAGCGCTTAAAAGGAAGAAGGAAGCAGTGAGAACCCCAGAAGAAGATTATGATGAAGAAGAAGACAAACGATTCGCTTTCCTTCCGTACGTGGGTCCCCTCTCAGCCAAAACTGCGCGACTACTGGGCAAATACAATATCAAAACCCTTCCCCGACCACCACCGAAGACGAGGGAGCTCCTATGTTCTGCCAAAGAGGCACCGGAACCTTAACACCAGGATATACCGCATACCATGCGAATGCAGAAAACGATACATTGGGCAAACACAGCGCTGTATATCTAAACGCTGCGAAGAACATATCAGATATGTGCGACTAGGTCACACAGAAAAATCAGCCAAAGCAGAACACAGCATAAAAGAAGAACACACCTTCAACTTCGCAAACACGAAGTTACTTTGCCGAGCATCTGGCTTTGGGGAAAGCGCTATCAAAGAATCCACAGAAATAAGGATTCACGACAATCTGGTCAACAGAGATGAGGGATACCAACTCAGCGCAGCATGGAACCCTGCGCTAGCGGCAATCCGTCGGGAGCGCCCTCTTCAATGTCCTCCGCCGCGGACGCAGACAGAATGCATACACCGATGACCGAACACGGCCGTAAACAGAATCATCCGATTTGGCACGTCTATATCCCAGAAACGAATAAACATAAACAATGTATTTTGTTTTTTGATGAAAGGGAAGCTCAAAAACGGTTTTTATAGCTTTTCATAGGTGTTCAATATGGCCCCTTTGAGATGCACTGCATATGTCAATGCGATATTCCAACTGTTCCCACACTGCAGCGAGCATATCTTGAGTTACAGCTTCCCTAGATGCTGTTAAGCGATGTCTCAGTTCATTTATTGTTTTTGGTGACGGAGGTACATAAACAGTCTTTTATCAGAAATAATCACATCCAGTCAGATCCGGTGACGTTGGTGGCCAGTAATGTGAGGCTGAATCATTTGGTCCAGTGCGACCGATCCATCGTTCAGTAATCCTTTGATTTAAAAATGCCAGATGCTCCTTTGGCGGTGACCCATCCTGTTGGTATATGAAGTCGTTCGAATCAGTCTCCAATTGTGGGAAAAGAAAGTTCTCCAGCATATCGAGATATGTGCTTCCTATAACAGTGTTCTCGGCATTTTCCTTGACTTCCGGAAGGCGTTCGATACAGTTAAGCACTGTCGCCTGATAAACAAAGCCTTCGTAATATCATACCAGCTGTGTGGCTGGATTGAAGAGTTTTTAGCAAACAGAACACAACATGTTGTTCTCAATGGAGAGACGTCTACAGGAGTTAAAGTAACCTCTGGCGTGCCACAGGGAAGTGTTACGGGACCATTGATTTTCACAATATATATAAATGACCTAGTACATAGTGTCGGAACTTCCATGCGGCTTTTCGCGGATGATGCTATAGTATACAGAGAAGTTGCAGCGTTAGAAAATTGCAGCGAAATGCAGGAAGATCTGCAGCGGTTAGGCACTTGGTGCAGGGAGTGGCAACTGACCCTTAACATAGACAAATGAAATGTATTGCGAATACATAGAAAGAAGGATCCTTTATTGTTTATTGTATGATTATATGATAGAGGAACAAACACTGGCAGCAGTTACTTCTGTAAAATATCTGGGAGTATGCGTGCGGAACTATTTGAAGTGGAATGATCATATAAAATTAATTGTTGGTAAGGCTGGTACCAGGTTGAGATTCATTGAGAGAGTCCTTAGAAAATGCAGTCCATCAATAAGGAGGTGGCTTACAAAACACTCGTTCGACCTATACTTGAGTACTGCTCATCAGTGTGAGATCCGTACCAGGTCGGGATGACAGAAGAGATAGAGAAGATCCAAAGAAGAGTGGCGCGTTCTGTCACAGGGTTATTTGGTAAGCGTGATAGCGTTACAGAGATGTTTAGCAAACTCAAGTGCCAGACTCTGCAACAGAGGCGCTCTGTATCGCGGTGTAGTTTGCTGTCCAGGTTTCGAGAGGGTGCGTTTCTGGATGAGGTATCGAATATATTGCTTCCCCCTACTTATACTTTCCGAGGAGATCACGGATGTAAAGTTAGAGAGATTCGAGAGCACACGGAGCCTTTCCGGCAGTCATTCATCGCACGAACCATACACGACTGGAACAGGAGAGCGAAGTAATGACAGTGGCACGTAAAGTGCCCTCCGCAACACACCGTTGGGTGGCTTGCGAAGTATAAATATAGATGTAGATGTAGAATTGTGAGAAAAGGAAGTTCTCCAGCATCTCGAGATATGTGCTTCCGGTAACAGTGTTCTCGGCAAAGAAAAATATACCATACACCTTTACCCGTGAAACTGCACAAAACACATTAAATTTTGGAGAGTTCCTCTCATATTGTACAACTTCATGTGGGTATTCCGTTCCCCATATTCTTACATTATGAAGGTTCACTTCTCCATTTAAATGGAATGTTGCCTGGTCACTAAACTGATGCTTCATCTTGCGAAGAACGGAATTACAGAACTCCACAGTCACTTTCACGAAGAGCTTGCAGTAGCTGAATTTTGTATGGTTTTATGTGTAAACGTCGACGCAACACACGCCAGACGGACATCGGGGACCTGTTGAACTGTCGAGCTGCACGGAAAACGGATTTCTGCGGACTCCTTGTGAAACTATGGCGGATGTGTTCGACGCCTGTGTCAAAATGGTTCAAATGGCTCTGAGCACTATGGGACTTAACATTTGAGGTCATCAGTCCCCTAGAACTTAGAACTGCTTAAACCTAACTAACGTAAGGACATCACACACATCCATGCCCGAGGCAGGATTCAAACTTGCGATCGCAGCGGTCGCTCGGTTCCAGACTGTAGCGCCTAGAAGCGCTCGGCCACTCCGGCCGGCGACGTCTGTGTCAGTGGCTCGGGGACGGCCCGGCGATTTGCCTTTACACATACAACCTGTACTCGGAATTGTTCATGCCATCGTCTAAAGCAGGTATAGACTAACTAGTAATAATTGAAAAAAGGAAAGTTCGGGACAAATCTCTTAAAGAAAAGGAATGTGTTACAGCATAAATAGTAAGTGATAGGAAATTATAATTTTTTGTTAAAACTCATTCGCAATGCCATGGACAAAATAAAGTCATGCCAGAGACAGAGGCGGAAGCCGGTAGGTCACAAATGGGTCAGACATTCGATACGTTACGACACTGCTTGTCGAGTGAGATGACGCACTCAGCATAAAGATGACTGCGACGGTAAACAAAACGAAGCGGGACAGGCTTACTCGTCAGCGCGTAAGACATATCTCAAGAAATTCTATCTCTTACACAAGAGTGCGTTGCGAGTAATTGATACTGCAGTTAACAGCTTGTTAAGTGAACATAGCAGAATAAGGATGACAGAGGCGTGGTATCCTCAAGTCAGCTTCCTTGAAATGCCCCAGCTTTCCACCTCCCGTCAAGAGTTGATCATTAGGATCGATGGCATTCACTGTAATAGCAGTTACCGGCTGGAGTCGCCGAGCGGTTCTACGCGCTTCAGTCTAGAACCGCGCGCCCGCTACAGTCGCAGGTTCGACTCCTGCCTCGGGCATGGAAGTGTGTGATGTCATTAGGTTAGGTAGGTTTAAGTATTCTAAGTTCTAGGGGACTGATGACCTCAGATGTTAAGTCCCATAGTGCTCAGAAACATCCAGAGGAACGATATCGACCAATCACATGACATTGCTGATGGGTCCTCAAGGGTCACTGTAGTATTGGAGTGGAAATGAGGAGACTCCAAAAGCCAGCTCAAGACCACTTTATGCTGGGCAACGACCACACAGCTCGGCAGCAACCCGCTGTGGCACCAGGGTAGCCAACACCTTCGCCAGGGTGTTCACACGCTGAGTTGATGGGGCAGGCGTCAGCTAGAATCCAACATGCAGCTGAATGAGGAAATAAATAATTGAACTTTAATAATGTTCTACTAGCATCGTAGATGCTTCATGTGTTCCTGTTATCCTGATTCCACTCAGATGTGTCTCCACTAGCCCCTGTGTAATACCCTTATGAGCTCAGGTATATCCCCACGTCATCAGGATAATGGAAGGTTGGAGAACATTCTCGAGCATCCTAGAACATTCTCGTTCTGGAAAATTCTCGAACCTTCTTTAGCACTCAAGAACATTGTTGAATCTAAGGAATATTTTGGACAGCTTAGCCACTTCGGTACTCAGTTTCAAGCTGGTTCACCGATAAGAAGTGTATTGGTGCGATGACCACTTTTGGCACACGTATCTTCGAGTCCTACCCCTGGAGTTCCAATTGAAAATCTTCTTCACTGATAAGTGTGGTGGGCTACCATACCTTATAATTAAAATGGGATTGTGGTGTTGCAGCGGCACACACGGACAAACACCTACCAATTACCTTGAATCCAAAATAAATTTTTCACTCTGCGCTAGACTATAGGAAATGTACTAGTGGAAGTAGAGCTGTGAGGATGTATCGTGGGTCGTGCTCACGTAGCTCATTTGGTTGAGCACATGCTCATGAAAGGCAAAGGTCCCATGTTCGGCTGCTGCTCTGACACACAGCTTCAATTGCCAGAAAGTTCCAGTTATCCTGTGTTTATTACTGGTGATAAATTAAGATCTCACTTTTCGTATTCGTGTATCATTTTTCGGGTCATATCTGCATCTACATCCACATCTGTACTCTACACACCTTTGTGAAGTTCATGGTAATGGCTCCTCCCATTGCAACATTTATTGGGACTACGTCCAGCTTCAATCACGTATGGAGCATGGGAAGACTGATAACTTGCTTGCCACAATGCTCACCTGAATCAGCTAAACGTCGCCTTCGAGGCCCCTACAAGAAAGATATGTGGGGGGTTGTGATATATTTGTAGATTTATCACTTAAAGCTGGGTCTTGAAACTTTTTAGGTAACGGTTTGGTGTGTGTCTTTAAGCGGTTACCTATTCAGGTTTTTCACCATCTCCATGACACTCTTCCATGTGTGAAACAAACCTGTGACTGTACTTGATGCCCTTATTTGGTGTGGTCCCACACGTTCACTATCCTGGGACAAGTCAAACGAGTATTTTGTTAACAATTCCCTTCGAAAACTAATTGTACTTTCCCAATATAGTACCAGTCAAGTGAAGTCGCTACCAGCTTGTTGTATGACTAAGCCTATGGGATCATTTTACGTCCCCACAAACTGTTATATCCAGCTGTTTGTATGTGATCGCTGATTCCAATTATGACTCATTGATATTGCAGTTATAGGACACTTCGTTCTTTCGAGTTGTGAAGTGCATATTGCCGAACATTTAAAGTGAGCTGCTAATCCTTGTGCCAATGAAATCTTATCAAGCTGTGTCTGAATATTTGTGAAGTTTCTTTCAAACAGTACTTAATTACAGATAACTTCACCATAAACGAAAAGGCATAGGTTATAGTTGTCTGACAGGTTACTTATATACAATGAACAGCAAGATGTCCAATAGATTTCCTTTGGCCTTACCTGAATTTACTTCCCCATATGCTGATGACTCTCTATCCAACATGCTGCTACCTCTCTATCAACAAATCCACAGTCCAGTCACAAACATTTGACACCCCATACGATGCAACTTCCATTAATTACTCTGTATCACAAAGTCTGGGGCTGAAATGAAGTGGTTGCCTTCAAACTGTAATAAATACACTGTATAAGCATTTACTGGGCTCACCATGCTTGTATGTATTTCTTTGCAGCAATGTAGAATTTGTTCTGTGTGTATTTTATGCAGTGTGGCATAAATGCAACTTCTCTGAAGAATTTCATTTGTAACTTCAGTTGATATTCATTTGCTTGATATTCATTTAGTGCTTGATATAGAGTTCTGTATAACTCTTGGATTGATTTTATTATCTTTTGTTTGATCCCACTGCTTCTAAAGCTTACCACAGACTGTCTAATAGATGCCTCAAAGAATTATTGTCACTAGCAAAACAATATGATTAATTGTTGATCTACCAGTTCTAAACCCTTCTTGGTCTTTTGCACCCATTTATTTAAATTCTTGTTCTAAGAAACGTTTAATAACTCTTCTAAAATCTGCTTATGTGAACTGTAACTTTTCTACTCCTAAAATTTTAGACTAATATTTCCCCTTTTTTATGTTTTATTGAAATGTATCATCTTTTCCAATTACTAGGTACAACCTTCACAATTAAACAGTTTTCGAAAAGGTATTATTTCAATTATCGGTATTAGATTTTAATAATTTCGCAGGACTGCCTCCAATTTCTCTAGCTCTACAATTCTCATAAGGTCTAATTGCTTCTTTGACTACTTCTGTCTCCAGAAGGATGTACTAATTTGTTCCATCATCTGTTGGTCCATTACATTCACACAGAATATTGGGTAATTCTTGTGTTAATAGCTATAAAACATATTTTTCCCGTGAGTAATCTACTTAATATGCTTCATTCATTTAAAATTACTTCTTACATTCTTTATTGTTACCTCTGTTTCTGTACTACTTTTCCCTGCAGGAAAATATTCTACTTTTTGTCATGATTGTTACAAAGTAGTCTTGTGTTTTGCTTGTGCTGGAGATCAATGAATAATAATAATAATAATAATAATAATAATACACTCCTGGAAATGGAAAAAAGAACACATTGACACCGATGTGTCAGACCCACCATACTTGCTCCGGACACTGCGAGAGGGCTGTACAAGCAATGATCACACGCACGGCACAGCGGACACACCAGGAACCGCGGTGTTGGCCGTCGAATGGCGCTAGTTGCGCAGCAGTTGTGCACCGCCGCCGTCAATGTCAGCCAGTTTGCCGTGACATACGGAGCTCCATCGCAGTCTTTAACACTGGTAGCATGCCGCGACAGCGTGGACGTGAACCGTATGTGCAGTTGACGGACTTTGAGCGAGGGCGTATAGTGGGCATGCGGGAGGCCGGGTGGACGTACCACCGAATTGCTCAACACGTGGGGCGTGAGGTCTCCACAGTACATCGATGTTGTCGCCAGTGGTCGGCGGAAGGTGCACGTGCCCGTCGACCTGGGACCGGACCGCAGCGACGCACGGCTGCACGCCAAGACCGTAGGATCCTACGCAGTGCCGTAGGGGACCGCACCGCCACTTCCCAGCAAATTAGGGACACTGTTGCTCCTGGGGTATCGGCGAGGACCATTCGCAACCGTCTCCATGAAGCTGGGCTACGGTCCCGCACACCGTTAGGCCGTCTTCCGCTCACGCCCCAAAATCGTCCAGCCCGCCTCCAGTGGTGTCGCGACAGGCGTGAATGGAGGGACGAATGGAGACGTGTCGTCTTCAGCGACGAGAGTCGCTTCTGCCTTGGTGCCAATGATGGTGGTATGCGTGTTTGGCGCCGTGCAGGTGAGCGCCACAATCAGGACTGCATACGACCGAGGCACACAGGGCCAACACCCGGCATCATGGTGTGGGGAGCGATCTCCTACACTGGCCGTACACCTCTGGTGATCGTCGAGGGGACACTGAATAGTGCACGGTACATCCAAACCGTCATCGAACCCATCGTTCTACCATTCCTAGACCGGCAAGGTAACTTTCTGTTCCAACAGGACAATGCACGTCCGCATGTATCCCGTGTCACCCAACGTGCTCTAGAAGGTGTAAGTCAACTACCCTGACCAGCAAGATCTCCGGATCTGTCCCCCATTGAGCATGTTTGGGACTGGATGAAGCGTCATCTCATGCAGTCTGCGCGTCCAGCACGAACCCTGGTCCAACTGAGGCGCCAGGTGGAAATGGCATGGCAAGCCGTTCCACAGGACTACATCCAGCACCTCTACGATCGTCTCCATGGGAGAATAGCAGCCTGCATTGCTGCGAAAGGTGGATATACACTGTACTAGTGGTGACATTGTGCATGCTCTGTTGCCTGTGTCTATGTGCCTGTGGTTCTGTCAGTGTGATCATGTGATGTATCTGACCCCAGGAATGTGTCAATAAAGTTTCCCCTTCCTGGGACAATGAATTCACGGTGTTCTTATTTCAATTTCCAGGAGTGTAATAATAATAATAAAAGATCTTTTTCGCTACTACATAATGTAATATAAGAAAGTATAATCGAAATGAATGAATTATAATTGGAACGGTGTTTCTTATTTTGTACCTCCTGGTATGTGGGTGAAACAATAGCGACAGGATAGAACGGAAGTGCTCCGCACGTGTGCCGGATGTTACTCAATGCTGCAGCTGCCGTCTGAATACCATCTCGGTGCTAACGATACCAAGACGCACACCTGTCGCTGAGAATGCAAAACAGTTATCTCTGCGGATACTTCACGCCCCGCTATGAACACGCAACCGGTAAGGCTGTTATGTTTTCCAGGTTGGGATATTCGACGCTAACTCGTGCCTGAATGAATGTGTCTCACGACCTATATAAGAAACGACGAAGTGACAAAACCCTGTATTTCGTCGGCGTTCCCTGAGCAGCAGCCAGCATGTACCGGCGGTCCATCTCCCTTCTGATGCTGCTAGCTACGTGCTTTGGTAAGCAATGTGATCCGTTAACTCTGGTTATTGTTGTCTTCAGTCTGGAGATTTGTTTGATACCAATCCCCATGCGAGTCTACCATGTCCAAGGCTCTTCATCACTGGTCAACTTTAAAAAAGCAGAAAAAAAGCTGACGACGCCGTGAAGGCCACGGGATGTCTCGGGGTATTTGGTCGTCACACAGCTCTCCTGACCGTTTAATAAACTTTGTGGATGACTACTGCGTCCTACATCCACTTGAAGCTGCTTGCTGTAGTCAACTTTTAGTCTCCCTCACTATCTCACCAAACTCCCCTTCCCCCCCCCTCTCCTCCACAGTAGTTACCTCCCTCCACTGACAGATAAGTATATCTTGTTGCCTCTGGCTGTGTCCTATCAAATCATTCTTTAGCTTTGTCAAGTTACACCACAAAACATTGTTTTCTCAAATTCGATTCAATACCTCTTTTTTAGTGACTCCGTTTCCTCATTTAATCTCCATCATTTTTTTGTAACACCAAATTTCAAAAGTTTCTATTTTCACCTCGTCTCTGTTGCTACTGTCAGCATTTCATCTTCATAAAACGCAAAGCCTACACTCCACGCAAATAAATTATGAACAGATGTAGTAATAAATACAGTAATATTCGAGTTTAATGCAGTTCGCTTTTTAACAAAAGCTTCTGTTGCTTTGGAAATGTCCTTTTCACATATTTTTTACTTTTTCCGCCATAAGGTATTTTTCTGACCAAAAAGTAAAACTCGTCTACCACTTCCAGTGTCTCATTTTGTAATCTAATTCACGCAGCATCATTTAAAGTAAGCCGACCAACCTACATTGCAGTACATAAAGTAAGAGTATACTTTTAAACTGTTATTTATGTCATCTTATAACACCTTTTCACGACCCTATTCACTTCATTCAACTAATCCTCCAAGAACTTTGAGGTTGAAAAAACTGACATATTGTGTTTTTTATCGACCACCTGTGTTGCATGTATCTGTAAAACTGTGACTGGTTTCGGTTCCATCAAACCATCTTCAGATCTGAGTATATCGGCTACAAAAGAAACCTATCAGTTTTCTACAGGTAAATTTACTTGCCATGTCAACGCATGTAATGTTAACGCTTTTAACATTTTGAAAGTTTCTGAATTTCAAGATATGATTCCAGAATTAAACAAAAAGGTGAAAATATCTATGCAATATGGAAGAGCTAAAGAAACAGGTATAGGCATGCTCATTCAAATAAAGAGATATGTAAACAGGCAGAATACAGCGCTGCGGTCGGCAACGCCTATACAGGGTGCTACAAAAAGGTACGGCCAAACTTTCAGGAAACATTCCTCACACACAAATAAAGAAAAGATGTTATGTGGACATGTGTCCGGAAACGCTTAATTTCCATGTTAGAGCTCATTTTAGTTTCTTCCACCTACGCTCAATGGAGCACGTTATCATATCATACGGGATACTCTACCTGTGCTGCTAGAACATGTGCCTTTACAAGTATGACACAACATGTGGTTCATGCACGATGGACCTCCGGCACATTTCAGTTGAAGTGTTCGTACGCTTCTCAACAACAGATTCGGAGACCGATGGATTGGTAGAGACGGACTAATTCCATGGCCTCCATGCTCTCCTGACCTCAACCCTCTTGACTTTCATTTATGAGGCATTTGAAAGCCCTTGTCTACGCAACCCCGGTACGAAATGTAGAGACTCTTCGTGCTCGCATTGTGGACGCCTGTGATACAATACGCCATTCTCCAGGGTTGCATTAGAGCGTCAGGGATTCCATGCGACGGAGGGTGGGTGCATGTATCCTCGCTAACTGAGGACATTTTGAACATTTCCTGTAACAAAGTGTTTGAAGTCACGCTGGTATGTTCTGTTAATGTGTGTTTCCATTCCATGATTAATGTGATTTGAAGAGAAGTAATCAAATGAGCTCTAACTTGGAAAGTAAGCGTTTCCGGACACATGTCCACATAACATATTTTCTTTCTTTGTGTGTGAGGAATGTTTCCTGTAAGTTTGGCCGTACCTTTTTGTAACTCCCTGTATAAGACAAAAAGTATCTGGCACAGTTGTCAGATCGGTTACTGCTGCTACAATGGAAGGTTATCAAGATTTAAGTGAGTTGGAACGTGTTGTTATATTTGGCGCACGAGCGATGACACACAGCATCGCCGAGGTAACGATGAAGTGGGGATTTTTCCGTACTACCATTTCACGAGTGTACCGTGAATATCAGGAATGCGGTAAAACATCAAATCTCCGACATCGCTGCGGCCGGAAAAAGACCATGTAAGAACGGGACTAACGACGACTGAAGAGAATCGCTCAACGCGACAGAAGTGTAACCCTTCTGCAAATTGCTGCAGATTTCATTGCTGGGCGCTCATCAAGTGTCAGCGTGCGAACCATTCAACAAAACATCACGACATGGACTTTAAGAGGCGAAGGCCCACTTATGTACCATTGATGACTGCACGACACAAAGCTTTAAGCCTCGCCTGGAGCCGGCCGCGGTGGCCTATCGGTTCTAGGTGCTTCAGTCAGGAACCGCGCTGCTGCTACGGTCACAGGTTCGAATCCTGCCTTGGGCATGCATATGTGTGATGTCGTTAGGTTTAAGTAGGTCTAAGTTTAGGGGACTGATGACCTCAGCGGTAGGGCCATTTGAGCCAACCTCGCCTGGGATCGTCAACAGCGAGATTGGACAGTTGATGGCTGGAAACATTTTGCCTGGTCGGACGTGTCTAGTTTCAAATTGTATCGGTCGGATGGACGTGTACGGTTATGGAGAGAAACTGACGAATCCATGGAGCCTGCATGTCAGCAGGGGACTGTTCAAGCTGGTGGAGGCTCTATAATGGTGTGGGGCGAGTGCATTAACAGTGATGTGAGAACCCTGATACGTCTAGATACGACTCTGACAGGTGGAACGTACGTACGTACCCCGTCTGATCACCTGCATCCATTTTTGTCCAATGTGCATTCCGACGGAGTTGGGCAATACCAGTAGGACAATGCGATAATCCGCACTTGCAGAATTGATACAGAGTGGCTCCAGAAACACTCTTCTGAGTTTAAACAGTTCCGATGGCCACCAAACGCCCCAGACATGAAGATTATTGAGCATATTTGGGATACCTTGCAAAGTGCTGTTCAGAAGAGATCTCCACCCTGTCGTACTCTTGATTCCTTTTTTTACACAATCAAAAGCCATTTTTCACACTGAGTGCCACAGCTTCTTCTTTTACCACTCTCTTTTCCTGCCATAGAAGGTAAACTACCCGAGAAACGGTAAGAACACCCCAATGTAATGCGGGATTGACCACTAGATTTCACGAAAGGCGGACTCGCGGAGGCGGGGAGTATATAGTCGGTGGAGAAGCAGTAACGGCAGAACGGGTTGATCAGGAAACTTCAGTGATTTCGAACTTGGACTTGTCATTGGATGTCAGCTGAGTAACAAGTTCATCAGAGACATGTTAAGTATGTGACCTGATTGCGAAGTGGAAACATGAAGAAAAAGATACAGCAGTACCGGGACTAGACAGACCTCATCTAATGACAGGCGGTGGCCCCAGAGCATTGCGGAGGGCGGTTGTAAGAAAATCATATGAAGTCAACGGAAGGAATCACTCGTGAGTTCTGAAGACCTACCAGCAGTCCAGGTAATACAAGGACTGTGCGTAGGGAGTTGAAAACAATGGGGCTCCTTGTAGGCCACACGTTTTTGTTGTCAATTTTGAATGTGACTAGAGGCGGTGTAAAGAGTGACGCTCCTAGACAATGGATAGCTGGAAACTAGTGATTCAGAGTGATAAAACACGCTGTACCCCGTGGCAATATGATGGCATCGTTTGGGTTTGACGGATTCCTGAGAACGCGTAGTGGCAACACTGAACTACGGAGGATGTGGCGCTACGGTATGGGGCTCTTTTTCGTGTTTAGGTTGCGGTCCACTTATGGCATTTAAGAAAACGCTCGCTAAAGGCGGAAGGATATGAACACATTTTACAGCATTGTGTTTAGTAAGCAGTTCGGAGACTTTGGTTGTATCTACATGTCTACATCTACACCAATACTGCGCAAACCACCTAACGGTGTGTGGCGGAGGGTATCTTCAGTACCTCTATCAGTTCTTCCTTCTATTCCGTTCTCGTATTGTTCGTGGAAAGAAAGATTGTCGGTATGCCTCTGTGCGGGCTCTGATCTCTCTGATTTTATCCCCATGGTCTCTTCGCGAGATATACGTAGTAGGGAGCAATATACTGCTTGACTCCTCGGTGACGGTATGTTCTCGAAACTTCAGCAAAAGCCCGTACCGAGCTACTGAGCGTCTCTCTTGCACAGTCTTCCACTGATCTGTCATCTCCGTAACGCTTTCGCGATTACTAAATGATCCTGTAACGAAGCGTGCTGCTCTCCGTTTGATATTCTCTATCTCTTCTATTAATCCTATCTGGTACGGATCCCACACCGGTGAGCAGTATTCAAGCAGTGGGCGAACAAGTGTACTGTCACCTACTTCCTTTGTTTTCGGAACGCATTTCCTTAGTATTCTTCCAATGAATCTGTCTGTCATCTGCTTTACCGACGATTAATTTTATATGGTCATTCCATTTTAAATCACTCCTAATGCCTACTCCCAGATAATTTCTACAAGTATCTGCTTCCAGTTGCTAAATGTAAAGGATCTTTCTTTTTATGTATTCGCAGAACATTACACTTGTCTACATTGAGATTCAATTTCCATTCTCTGCACCATGCGTCAATTCGTTGCAGATCCTCCTGCATTTCAGTACACTTTTCCATTGTTACAACCTCTCGATATACTACAGCATCATCCGCAAAAAGCCTCAGTGAACTCCCGATGTTATCCACAAGGTTATTTATATACATTGTGAATAGCAACGGTCCTACGACACTTCCCTGCGGCACACCTGAAATCACTACTGTTTCGGAAGACTTCTCTCCGTTAAGAATGACATGCTGCGTTCTGTTACCTAGGGACTGTTCAATCCAATCACACAATTGGTCTGATAGTCCATATGCTCTTACTTCGTTCATTAAACGACTTTAGAGAACTGTATCAAATGCCTTGCGGAAGTCAAGAAACACGGCATCTACCTATGGTCCTTTGAGTCTCATGAACAAATAGCGCGAGCTGAGTTTCACACGATCGTCTTTTTCGAAACCCATGCTGATTCCTACAGAGTAGATTTCTAATCTCTAAGAAAGTCATTATACTCTAACACCAGCGCGACATTGCAACCTGTCATGAAGCTGCATCTATGAAGCCTTGGTTTGTGGACAGTAATAGTCCTGAAATAAACTGGCCAGCCCCGAGTCCCACCCTGCACTAAGTGGAATATCTTTGGGATATGTTAGAACGTCGACTTCGCTCCAGACCGGTGCGTCCAACATCGCTATCTTCTCTGGTTTCCGCTCTTGTAGAAGAACGAGCTGCCATTCCTCAATAAAGAATCAGTTGTCTCACTGAAAGTGTCTCCAGCTCGCACAGGGACGGTGGACACACGCCATTGTAATGTCCACTAACAGCTGTCTGGATACTTTTGATCAGATATAATTCCCTCACCCACCTTTTCCTTGGGCGACCGCACCTCTTTCACAGAGAACCAAATTATTTGTGCCAGCCTGTTCTTCGAAAACCTCCTCAAGTGACCATATCACAACAACAGCTTCACCTCCATAGCAACACATAGTTTTTTTGCCATTCCTATTCTCTTAATTTCTCTCGTCCTAGTTTTATCTCGAAAAGTCCTACCTCAGCTTCGTTTCCAAAAGACTTTTTCTAGGCTGCTTTCTCTCAAATTTGGGTGTTTATTGAGAAGCCATTCATTCCGTCCACGGCCAGCAGTGCTGTCCATAAATGACGAGCGTACGGATCTTTGTCTCTCTTTCCCGCAGTTGTCTTGTTATGACTTTTCCTAGTCACACTTCATGGGGTTCATATGTTTCGTCAGTCTGTATTAAAGGAAAATTACGGTGTTTAGGAAAAAGTGGAAATACAAGGTAATTACCAACATCGATGGTAATATATCTCAGAGAGTAGCTGAACGGATTACCAGAAATCGTGACTTGCAAGTAAGTGAGATAAAGATGAAGAGATAAAAAGTGGAGTTGACAGTGCATGCGAAACTAGATGTGACCACTGAAGAAAAAGAAGAAAAAGTGGAAATACAAGGTAATTACCAACATGGATGGTAATATATCTCAGAGAGTAGCTGAACAGATTACCAGAAATCGTGACTTGCAAGTAAGTTAGATAAAGATGAAGAGATAAAAAGTGGAGTTGACACTGCATGCGAAACTAGATGTGACCACTGAAGAAAAAGAAGAAAAAGTGGATATACAAGGTTATTACCAACATGGATGGTAATATATCTCAGAGAGTAGCTGAACAGATTACCAGAAATCGTGACTTGCAAGTAAGTTAGATAAAGATGAAGAGATAAAAAGTGGAGTTGACACTGCATGCGAAACTAGATGTGACCACTGATAAAAATATTGAAGTAATGACCACCATCAAATACAGGACAACGGCATATTCTGGGGAACTCCGCCGAAGCGAAACACACAACTGAAGAAAAGTTAGAAGGTTGACTTGGGACTTGAAGAAGAAGAGCTTCCCTGTCGCAGAATCTCAGAGTGGCTCAACACGCAGCACACACTGCCCCATTAATCAGAACAACTGAGAACATAGGCGAGTACTCTATTATTGTCATCAATATTCAGTTCAATAAAAACAAATCGTTCAAACTCAGTAGTTCTTCTGTATTTGAACTTCTTTTGAATTTCCAAGGAATGATTTATCCTGTACAAATATCTTACAGGAATGCAGCTGGGTGATGTCGTCGACAACAGCCGTTGTTCGACAGGAACACACCCTGCCCTTTTCGGGGCATAAATGCAGCAAGTGAGAGATGTGTAATAGAATTTAAAACTTCGGTTTCTCAGAGAAACTCCGGAAAGATAACACTCGCAACCACTGTAAACACTAGCGCCATCACAAACCAACGATGACCTTCATCGGTAGTTAGCGATGGTGAAATTGACAATCAACAGGTGACGCAGCATTAACTCTGTCTCTCTGTTTTTTGGAAAGAGAGAGAGGTGGATTCCTCCATCTCAGATCAGGCTCCTTTTAGGTTCCGTAAAAGATGATCTAGATTTGCGTAAGGCGCCTGTCTACCGTATTCCTTGCAGATGTGGCATGTCATATATTGGTCAGACTATTGGGACTGTGGAGGACCAATGTACTGAGCACAAGGGGCACACACACACTTATAACAGCCGAGCAAATCTACCATCTCAGAACATTGTCTCGGCACCGGTTATCCTGTCTAGTATCACAACACGGAGTTTCTAGCATGCACTTCCAGGTATTGGAATAGTATTATTAAGGAAGCTGCTGAAATTAGCCGGCCAAAGTGGCCGCGCGGTTCTAGGCGCTGCAGTCTGGAACCGCGAGACCGCTACGGTCGCAGGTTCGAATCCTGCCTCGGGCATGGATGTGTGTGATGTCCTTAGGTTAGTTAGGTTTAAGTGGTTCTAAGTTCTAGGGGACTGATGACCTCATAAGTTGAGTCCCATAGTGTTCAGAGCCATTTGAACCATTTGGCTGAAATTACATTAGCAAGTAACCTTATAAATAGAGATACTGGTTTTTGCTCAAATTGTGCGTCGAATACTGCTCTCTCCCTCGTCAAAAAACAGAAGGGCCGACTTTATGCTCCCTCACCTGTTGATTATTAATTTCACTATAGGTAATTTCTGATGTGCGTCATCTTTGGTTCGTGAGGGTGCTAGTGTTTACAGTGTGTGTGTGTGTGTGTGTGTGTGTGTGTGTGTGTGTGTGTGTGTGTGTTTGTATCTTCTCAGAATTTCTGTGAAACCCGAGGTACTAAGTTCCCTCCACAGCGCTTACTTGCAGCTGTTTTGCCTTGAACATGGCAGGGTGTTATCCTGTCAGAATATCGGCGGCTGTCGACGACCACACCCGGCTGAATTCCCGTAAGTCATTTGAACTAAGGTCTCACGCGGCTTAGCCTGTTTACAAAATACCTGCTACTCGTTACCGTGCGCAGGGTGATTTTCTCCACCGTGTACAAACTCCGGGGATTGATCGATGAGAGGATACGGAACAAAAAAGTTCTAATGAACTTACGTCCGGTAATGCATGGTTTCCATGCTAGAGACCATTTATTCAATCATATATTGTTACAGAGACTGCGGTATAATATGCGCTGTACCATGTAGCCACAGTTACAGTATGTGTTGAAAATGGCTTCTACGTGCCTCAATGTTTGTACACACCGTGACATGTTCTATCACACACGTTCACATCGGCCAGGCTCATCTGAACAGCGTCAAAGGCAGTATGGTCCAGTGTCTCCACATCTGGAATGGGCTCTGCGTGCTTAATACTTTTGAGATGGCGCCATAACCAGAAATCGCACTGGCTGAGATCTGGTGAACGAGCAAGCGATGTGGAAGAAAGACTGGTCCCAAAATAGTTCGCCAATTATCCCGACCCACACATTCCGGCTGCACCGATTCTGATGATTCTGCATACACAGACGCAGAGATGAACGTTATGAATGTTGA
This sequence comes from Schistocerca gregaria, assembly GCF_023897955.1. Lineage (NCBI taxonomy): Eukaryota > Metazoa > Arthropoda > Insecta > Orthoptera > Acrididae > Schistocerca > Schistocerca gregaria. Next base: position 866,203,491 of record NC_064921.1, read on the forward strand.
AGATACCACTCCAAGTAAAAAAATGTTTCAAATGGCTCTAAGTATTATGGGACTTAACAGCTGAGGTCATCAGTCCCCCAGACTTAGAATTACTTACACCTAACTAACCTAAGGACATTACTCACATCCATGCCCGAAGCAGGATACGAACCTGCTACCGTAGCAAGCGCGCTGTTCCGGACTGAAGCGCTCAGAACCGCTCAGCGACCGCGGCCGGCCCACTTCACGTAAAGGCAGCCTCATCTGCTAATAGGATGATAACACAAATCCAGGAATCGTGGTTGCCTGATGAACAAACCAGTGACAAAACTGCTCCCGATGTAGAAAGCCTGGAAATTTTAAGCCCAGCACACACTGTAATTGGTAAGTGTAGTAACAATTGTCATGAAGAACTTTCCCCACGATCGTCTGGCTTACCCTGTGCTGGCAGATCAACTGCCTGGTTCTGACACGGCTGTCGCCTTCCACACAATTAATTACATTTTCCTCCAAGTCTGGTGTAAAAAGATTTCGGGTATGTCCTTCGTGATTTCCTACTTCTTGGAACGGCCCTGTCTCAGACAAACGGCGAAACACTGTTTTCAACATTGAATGCTGTGATTGTTGTCGTCCGGGATAGGTCTCCTGATGCAACCTTGCTGCCCGCCGCCCGTTGCCATTTGCATTTCCGTAAGTAAACACCATGTCGGCAAGCTCTCGATTCGAGTACGGAACCATTATGTACAACGCTGTATCATGTCCACTACAAGGTGAGTCAGTAAGAGAAGTGAACCGGACTCAATATTACCAATGACTCTGGCAAAGAGAGGGCGCTAGGGAATGACATATGAGGGGAACAGTATAGCCTCTAGGAGGAAACCATGGACACTGTAACTGTGGCTGCATGGCACAGCGCGTATTAGAACGCAGTTTCTGCGATAAGGTATTTTTGAATAAATGATCTCTAGCATGGAAACCGTGCATTACCCGACAAAAGTTCATTAGACCTTTTTTGTTCCATATTCTTTCATCGATCAACCCCCAGGGTTTGTGCACGGTGGAAAAAATGACCATGTAGAGTACCTGTGGCTGACGTCACTGACTTATTTTGATCTGGGCGAAACTGAAGTGTGCCTCACGCCGCCTTTACGTTTCGTTTTGCAGCGGAATTTTACCCTCTGCATGAGATCGCCGTGCACGATCCGAAGTCGTTCGACCTGCTGTACAGCTCCACCTCGGGGCCTCACAACGAGTCGTGGAACTTCGCGGCACCCGTTAAACTAACCGCTGTCATCCTTCCGTCGCAGGTCTTCAACTTCAACTCTGGAGGTATGTGGCGACTTAAACCTTCACACGAACCAACAATCGTGTCGGAGGAACATCCGCAACCGAGCATTATAGCACAGGTTGAAAATATGGCTTCAATTGTAAGGTTCTTTTTATTTAAAATACGACCGGTTTCGGGCTCTTATATACCCATCATCAGACGTCATAACTTCGTGCGATTGGGGCAGAGCACAAAGTTGTAACACCTAATGACGGGCATATAAGATCCCTAAATCGGTAGTGCTTTAAATAAGAAGAATCGAACAACTGAAGCGGTATTTTCAACCTCTGCCGTCACAAGAAATGGTGTTGTGAATGTAAAAAGGGGCAGTATCCGAATCCCGTCTGCCTTCTAGTGTGCATATGTATGTATGTGCGTGCGTGTGTGTGTGTGTGTGTGTGTGTGATAGAGAGAGAGAGAGAGAGAGAGAGAGAGAGAGAGAGAGAGAGAGAGAGAGAGAGAGAGGAGTAAATGCAGAGACAGCCTGACGCTTAATGAAAAAATTTTCAGTTGACCAGAGCTGTTGAGAACCAATGTGGGGCCGGCCGGGGTGGCCGAGCGGTTGTAAGCGCTACAGTCTGGAACCGCGCGACCGCAACGGTCGCAGGTTCGAATCCTGCCTCGCGCATGGATGTGTGTGATGTCCTTAAGTTAGTTAGGTTTAAGTAGTTCTAAGTTCTAGGGGACACATGACCTCAGATGTTGAGTCCCATATTGCTCAAAGCCATTTTAATATATATATATATATATATATTTTGAAGGATAGAGCCACGGGTCGTAACAAATCTGAAATGTAACGTCAAAGAGGTGACCGAGACGTGTAACCCCATACCATCACGCCGGGTGATACGCCAGTATGGCGATGACGAATACACGTTTCCAATGTGCGTTCACCGCGAGGTCGCCAATCATGATGCTGTAAACAGAACCTGAATTAATCCGAAAAAATGACGTTTTGCAATTCGTGCACCCAGGTTCGTCGTTGAGTACACCATCGCAGGCTCTCCTGTCTGTGATGCAGCGTCAAGGCTAACAGTAGCCATGGTCTCCGAGCTGATAGTCCATGCTGCTGCAAACGACGTCGAAGTGTTCGTGCAGATGGTTGTTGACTTGCAAACGTCCCCATCTGCTGACTCAGGGACCGAGACGTGGCTGCACGATCCGTTACAGTCATGCTGATAGGATGGCTGTCATATCGACTGCTAGTGATACGTGGCCGTTGGGATCCAGCACGGCGTTCCGTATTCCCTTCCTGAACCCACCGATTCCATATTCTGCTAACAGTTATTGGATGTCGACCAACGCGAGCAGCAATGTCGCGATACGATAAACTGCAATAGCGATAGCCTACGATCCGACCTTTATCAAAGACGGAAACGTGATGGTACGCATTTCTCCTCCTTACACGAGGCATCACAAAAACGTTTCACCAGGCAACGCTTGTCAACTGCTATTTGTGTATGATAAGTCGGTTGGAAACTTTTCTCATGTCAGCACGTTGCAGGTGTCGCCACCGGCGTCAACCTTGTGTGAATGCTCTGAAAAGCTAATCATTTGCATATCACAGCATCTTCTTCCTGTCAGTTAAATTTCGCGTCTGCAGCAAGTCATCTTCGTGGTGTAGCAATTTTAATGGGCAGTAGTGTAGTTTAAGCCTTATTGTTGTTCTTATATACTCCTGGAAGTGGAAAAAAGAACACATTGACACCGGTGTGTCAGACCCACCATACTTGCTCCGGACACTGCGAGAGGGCTGTACAAGCAATGATCACACGCACGGCACAGCGGACACACCAGGAACCGCGGTGTTGGCCGTCGAATGGCGCTAGCTGCGCAGCGTTTGTGCACCGCCGCCGTCAGTGTCAGCCAGTTTGCTGTGGCATACGGAGCTCCATCGCAGTCTTTAACACTGGTAGCATGCCGCGACAGCGTGGACGTGAACCGCATGTGCAGTTGACGGACTTTGAGCGAGGGCGTATAGTGGGCATGCGGGAGGCCGGGTGGACGTACCGCCGAATTGCTCAACACGTGGGGCGTGAGGTCTCCATAGTACATCGATGTTGTCGCCAGTGGTCGGCGGAAGGTGCACGTGCCCGTCGACCTGGGACCGGACCGCAGCGACGCACGGATGCACGCCAAGACCGTAGGATCCTACGCAGTGCCGTAGGGGACCGCACCGCCACTTCCCAGCAAATTAGGGGCACTGTTGCTCCTGGGGTATCGGTGAGGACCACTCGCAACCGTCTCCATGAAGCTGGGCTACGGTCCCGCACACCGTTAGGCCGTCTTCCGCTCACGCGCCAACATCGTGCAGCCCGCCTCCAGTGGTGTCGCGACAGGCGTGAATGGAGGGACGAATGGAAACGTGTCGTCTTCAGCGATGAGAGTCGCTTCTGCCTTGGTGCCAATGATGGTCGTATGCGTGTTTGGCGCCGTGCAGGTGAGCGCCACAATCAGGACTGCATACGACCGAGGCACACAGGGCCAACACCCGGCATCATGGTGTGGGGAGCGATCTCCTACACTGGCCGTACACCTCTGGTGATCGTCGAGGGGACACTGAATAGTGCACGGTACATCCAAACCGTCATCGAACCCATCGTTCTACCGTTCCTAGACCGGCAAGGGAAATTGCTGTTCCAACAGGACAATGCACGTCCGCATGTATCCCGTGCCACCCAACGTGCTCTAGAAGGTGTAAGTCAACTACCCTGGCCAGCAAGATCTCAGGATCTGTCCCCCATTGAGCATGTTTGGGACTGGATGAAGCGTCGTCTCACGCGGTCTGCACGTCCAGCACGAACGCTGGTCCAACTGAGGCGCCAGGTGGAAATGGCACGGCAAGCCGTTCCACAGGACTACATCCAGCATCTCTACGATCGTCTCCATGGGAGAATAGCAGCCTGCATTGCTGCGAAAGGTGGATATACACTGTACTAGTGCCGACATTGTGCATGCTCTGTTGCCTGTGTCTATGTGCCTGTGGTCCTTTCAGTGTGATCATGTAATGTATCTGACCCCAGGAATGTGTCAATAAAGTTTCCCCTTCCTGGGACAATGAATAACGGACATAAATAACTTTCGTGTTCGATGCGGGTTCGACTCCCAACACCTAGGTTGACATTGGCCTCTCCATAAGGAGTATGCCTTCCTCGTGCACTAATGCACATTTTGCACCTATTGTTCATGCTGGCAATTTTTGAGGAATCCTTGAGGGATATTGTCCAACTCTCCTCTCAAAGCAGTATCAATTCTTGCACTGTTCATAGCTAAACACGTATGCCAAGAGCATCCTTGGCGTGGTACCTAGGGTTTAAGTCTGGAGACTACGCAAGACATTCCATGCCTTTAATATCTTCACTTTCAAGTGTGTCAGACCCCTCAGCGGTCCTATGTAGGCTGGCGTTTTCGTCGACAAACAGGAAGTTTGGAGCTATCGCACCCCTAACAGATGGACACGACCCAGAATACTCTCCCTGCAATACTACTGCGCTGTAACGGTACCTCGCGCGAATATATGAAGCTGTACGCCATTGTGCATAATGCCTACCCACACCATCTCCTAGGCCATACCGATGATGTTCATGATTAGTCTGTGGTATCTAAGGTGTTCCCTTCTCTCCCCATACTAACTGGTGACCAGAATCACTCGCCATAGTGAAATAGGATTCGTTGGAGAATATCGCTCTGCACCATTGTTGCTGATGCTAACCAACATGAACACTACACGAACAGACTCACTCTCGACAATGCAATGGCTGAAGTGGGATGCATGTAACGCGCTTCCGAGCATTCAGTCCAGCGTGATTTAATCGCCGCGAAATGGTTGTGGCATAGACACGTGGTTGTAAGGTCTGCTACGATCTACCTAGGTGTGAGATGTCTGCTCCTTTTCGCCACTAAGGCTACCTATCGATCAGCTAGCGGCGAAGCGGTCGATTAACGACTATCAGCATTCTTTTGCATGGCGTTTTCACCATCAGCGGCGTTTTTACAAATGCGAGATGACGCTTTTGGACACACCCATTGCTGTGGCCACTGTAGTAACACTTTCACCAGCTCTGAGCCATCCAACTGCTTGTTGACGATCAAAGGCACTCAAATGATGTCTCGCAGACATGCTGCCATACCACTCGGAATGTTGCACTAATCGGTTCCATTATAGCATTCGACAGATACTGCACTGCATGAATTGTCGAATGTATACAAAACGTTCGTCCACAGGTTTTGCTGCAGTTGGCCTGTCCCACCCTCTACTGGACGGGAGTTTCTTACCAAGTTCCAGCGGTTCCTTAACAAGTATTAGGTGTTCCTTAGCAAGTGTCAGTTGTTAGTGTCAACTGTTACTTAGTGTTAGTTGTTTCTTAGCAATTGTCGGTTGTTCCTTAACACAAATGTCAGTTGTTCCTCAACAAGTGTGAATTGTTTCTTAACAAGTGTGAATTGTTTCTTAACAAGTGTGAATTTTTTCTTAACAAGTGTGAATTGTCTCTTAACAAGTGTGAATTGTTTCTTAACAAGTGTGAATTGTTTCTTAACAAGTGTGAATTGTTTCTTAACAAGTGTGAATTGTTTCTTAACAAGAGTCAGTGGCTCCTTAGCAAGTACCAGTTGTTCCTTAACAAGTTTCAGTTGTTCCTTAGCAAGTATCATTTGTTCCTTAGCAAGTATTGGTTTGTTCCTTAACAAGTGTCAGTTGTTCCTTAGCAAGTGTCAGTTGTCCCTTAGCAAGTGTCAGTTGTCCCTTAGCAAGTGTAAGTTGTTTCTTAACAAGCGTCAGTTGTTCCCCACCAAGGGTCAGTTGTTCCTTAGCAAATGTCAGTGGTTCCTTAGCAGCTGTCAAGCAGTGTACACTACACAGCAAAATAGTCCCAATTTTCGTTTTTAAATATCACTACTCCATCGTTTGTTTTGTTCTGCAGGTCTTTGGCCAGGCGGGACATATGCAGAGAATTTGAAGGTCCTGGTGTACCGGACACAATTGGCCGCTGATGCAGAAGACGAGGTCACCGTTCTAGTAGGCTCAGGATCGTTCAACGACAGCGTTCACTTCGGCCAGGAGCTGCGTATCGCCATGACAACTGAAAACGCCGCAGCTATCCCAGTCGCAGAGTACGTGACTTCAATCAACGGCTACAGCTACACCTTCAGCATCATCTTCGGGACGACGGGTTTCTACCCTTGGTACAACAGCAGAGTCCTCTCGTCCTACTCCGCTGTCGATAAGTCAACGAATGTGGCTGGCATAGCCCTGGGCATCGCCTTTAGTGACGGCTAAGACGCCGTGGCTGTGGCTGTGGGGTCGTTACCATTGCTGCAGTATCGGACTATGCTAGGTACCAGTTATGCACTGATACCCGCCAAGAAACTAATTTGCCAGCCTGAGTTTAAGAGTGCTTATAAATTATAATTATGCTAAACCAAATTTTTTAAGCTCTGCTTAAGTGTAACGAGACATACAATTAGTATACGATATCTCCAGCAGAGCAGGGGAATAAAAGCACTAAAATAGTATTGTTTTCTATTTAGACATAAGACTGATATACTATAACTGCAGTGCAGTGCCACAGAACTGTGCTGCTTCAATGTAAATACTAATAATAAAATATTCTTGTCTAAGACTCATAATTATGTCACTTCTGTTTCACAGCACAGATATTTTTTCTCCTTTCCCTATGATTACAGAAGCATTGCTGTTTGTCTCTCTCCCACACCCTACAACCAACTTCAAAACATCTCAGTTTTTAAAAGAGAAAACTCGACAGCAAGGAATCGAAATATTGGTAATACATTACGGTCGCTAATGACATTCATCCTTTTTTGACCTGATACAAAAAGGAGTTTACATTGAGAAATTTCATAGTAGGCTTAGCTGTTGCTTTTTGTATCGAAATTTACAAGTGCGCTGCCATCTGCTGACTGTCAGCAAAACTCCGATAGTTTACTCAGTACAGCTAGTTTCGATTTCTGTAATCGTTCTCAGAACCTAAGTGGCATAAATGTAACATACAAGTTTTATTTTTCTCTAGCTCAGGGAATACGCTAAACCCACTGTGTCTGATTGCAGCATATACACTCCTGGAAATGGAAAAAAGAACACATTGACACCGGTGTGTCAGACCCACCATACTTGCTCCGGACACTGCGAGAGGCCTGTACAAGCAATGATCACATGCACGGCACAGCGGACACACCAGGAACCGCGGTGTTGGCCGTCGAATGGCGCTAGCTGCGCAGCATTTGTGCACCGTCGCCGTCAGTGTCAGCCAGTTTGCCGTGGCATACGGAGCTCCATCGCAGTCTTTAACACTGGTAGCATGCCGCGACAGCGTGGACGTGAACCGTATGTGCAGTTGACGGACGTTGAGCGAGGGCGTGTAGTGGGCATGCGGGAGGCCGGGTGGACGTACCGCTGAATTGCTCAACACGTGGGGCGTGAGGTCTCCACAGTACATCGATGTTGTCGCCAGTGGTCGGCGGAAGGTGCACTTGCCCGTCAACCTGGGACCGGACCGCAGCGACGCACGGATGCACGCCAAGACCGTAGGATCCTACGCAGTGCCGTAGGGGACCGCACCGCCACTTCCCAGCAAATTAGGGACACTGTTGCTCCTGGGGTATCGGCGAGGACAATTCGCAACCGTCTCCATGAAGCTGGGCTACGGTCCCGCACACCGTTAGGCCGTCTTCCGCTCACGCCCCAACATCGTGCAGCCCGCCTCCAGTGGTGTCGCGACAGGCGTGAATGGAGGGACGAATGGAGACGTGTCGCCTTCAGCGATGAGAGTCGCTTCTGCCTTGGTGCCAATGATGGTCGTATTCGTGTTTGGCGCCGTGCCGGTGAGTGCCACAATCAGGACTGCATACGACCGAGGCACACAGGGCCAACACCCGGCATCATGGTGTGGGGAGCGATCTCCTACACTGGCCGTACACCTCTGGTGATCGTCGAGGGGACACTGAATAGTGCACGGTACATCCAAACCGTCATCGAACCCATCGTTCTACCATTCCTAGACCGGCAAGGGAACTTGCTGTTCCAACAGGACAATGCACGTCCGCATGTATCCCGTGCCACCCAACGTGCTCTAGAAGGTGTAAGTCAACTACAATGGCCAGCAAGATTCCGGATGTGTCCCCCATTGAGCATGTTTGGGACTGGATGAAGCGTCGTCTCACGCGGTCTGCACGTCCAGCACGAACGCTGGTCCAACTGAGGCGCCAGGTGGAAATGGCATGGCAAGCCGTTCCATCCAGCATCTCTACGATCGTCTCCATGGGGGATAGCAGCCTGCATTGCTGCGAAAGGTGGATATACACTGTACTAGTGCCGACATCGTGCATTCTCTGTTGCCTGTGTCTATGTGCCTGTGGTTCTGTCAGTGTGATCATGTGATGTATCTGACCCCAGGAATGTGTCAATAAAGTTTCCCCTTCCTGGGACAGTGAATTCACGGTGTTCTTATTTCAATTTCCAGGAGTGTACATTGCACCACGTGCGTCTAGTTCATTATTTGTTTTCGTTCTACATGTTCATCGTAGTTTGCAGTATTTGCTAAAAGAAAGCTGTTTACAGCATTTTCTGCATGTCTTCGAGAAATAAAGGTAATGTTTGTACCTGTAAGAGTATTGTTTTACTACAAAAAGTAATGATGAGATAATCCCAAATTGATTTTAATAATGATACACTTACAACCACACTGAGGCTACCATCGACAGTTTTAACAACTGTACGTCTTCCAGTGACGCTCCTCAGTCCCAGTATCCTGACCATGTATCCAACGCAAACATCACAACCACTTTACACAGTCTTCTACTGATTTATCTTCCCGGTGTGGGACAGAAGAACAAATCCGTTCCTCCCCTGTGCTGTCTTCATCATCGGTCGAGAGAAGGGAAACAGAGCAGAGATTTTGGAGTCCTCATCAGATGATGACTCACATCTCGATTTTCTTTGCCTCCTATTCATTTTAGCCACCTTTATGTTCTTCTGGAAATTGCGGTCTTGCATTTTGGTTTGTCTTGATCTGTAGACCGAGGACACTTCGCAGCAACGTAATAAAATGATACACCTACAGCCGTCGTTTTGATGTTACATTATGGTATTTCAACCAAGCAAAATTTTTAAAGGGACACAGTTTTCGTGTAGTTGAAATTAGGTACCCTCGCAGTATCCAAAATTAGGCACCTGCATCACATGGCTGAGCTATCGAAACACTTAATGGATTGTTGCGTTTAAAAGCCATTCACATGTTTCATTAAACATTATACATCATTAATAAATAGAAGTAAAATATCGAACCACTTACCATACAGCTGTTACGCTCATGTCGTGGCCGCAGCAAAGAGTAATATTTTAATGAAAGATATTAAGAAACAAATCAGTTGCGAGCTCAGAACACGACTGGTACGATTGGCGGTTTGCAGGGCACTAAAATGCGGAAGCACGTGGTTGAGCCACTGTCCGCATCGGCAGCAATGTTCAAGGAGCAAATATCTGTCTACCTGGATTAGGGTACCATCTGAAAATACGGCACTTTACCCTTGCCGATAAACTTTGACAGATGTCATGTAACGGCCGAAAGAAGAAAGATAGTACAACTGCCTTTAGACCGTGGGGTTTCGGCTTCGGTTCCAGGACGGGTTAGTGATTTTCTTCGAGCGACGATTGGATATTTCTGTCGTCCTAATATCATCTTCATCGACGAACAAGTCACCAAAGAGGCGTCAAATAGAAGGACTAGCCCAAGGCGACCGAGAAATCTCAGAAAGATTCTCAAAACCAGTAATGGCATACCATCATTTCATTTCTACTGAGACTACGACCTTTATTTTCATATTCCAGTTGCACTGTTTTCAAACCTGTTAGGCGTTTAATATTGAGTTTTCTGAGTATTGTAAATTTTCCGTTATTTTCTGACATAAATTGTATTCACTTTGAAATTTTGATGGAACAATAATTTTTTTAGATGTTGTATTTTAATCTTATCTAGTCCCAGGAGTTCCCTTGCCGCGGGTGGATCGCCAGCAAACCCAGATAATTAGGCCTACGCTGGTAAGTGAAAAAAGTAATTCTTTTATTATTAAAAGTGAATACCAGAAAACTGAATGCAAGTTACGGGTTCGCGTCAACTTCGCCAGTCAGGAGATTACAGTGTTGACCATGTGAATGCACACTCAGAGTAGCGTGTGGCGATACTTCGATCTACTTGGCCTGTGTTGACATTAGACGTGATTGGTCAGTAAGACGAAGGGTTTGTGTCGCCCATCAAAAAAGATAAAACAAAATACATTGATTTACAGAGCGCAAATCATCTTACAGTGACCAAGATTACCACAAAACCAATATTTTTAACCCAATATTATTACGCGGCTTAAGCTTCGTTGTAAGTTCTTCAGTGCCAAAACAGATCATCCTTATGAATAAGGCGCGGTGAGAAAAATCGAAATTTCGGCTGCATTATTATTCTAAACCTTTTGGCAGTCAATCGGGAACGTTAGGAAGTGCACAGATGGATGTGGACACACAGTCTTCGTAAACATAGAAAAGCGTACACCTTGCGTGCCACTAGAAACAGCGAAGGCTAGAAAATAGCCATGAATATTCTTACGGAGTAACCTCAACCAGAATAACCACGTAAAACTAATTGCAATAAATGCTGAAGACTCATAAGGAAACACAATTGCCGGCCGGAGTGAGCGAGCGGTCGCAGGGTCGAATCCTGCCTTGAGCATGGATGTGTGTGATGTCCTTAGGTTAGTCAGGTTTATGTAGTACTAAGTTCTAGGGGACTGATGATTTCAGAAGATAAGTTCCATAATGCACAGAGCCATTTGAACCATTTTTGGACCACAATTCGCCGGCCGGAGTGGCCGAGCGGTTCTAGGCGCTACAGCCCGCCTCCAGTGGTGTCGCGACAGGCGTGAATGGAGGGACGAATGGAGACGTGTCGTCTTCAGCGATGAGAGTCGCTTCTGCCTTGGTGCCAATGATGGTCGTGTGCGTGTTTGGCGCCGTGCAGGTGAGCGCCACAATCAGGACTGCATACGACCGAGGCCCACAGGGCCAACACCTGGCATCATGGTGTGGGGAGCGATCTCCTACACTGGCCGTACACCTCTGGTGATCGTCTAGGGGACACTGAATAGTGCATGGTACATCCAAACCGTCATCGAACCCATCGTTCTACCATTCCTAGACCGGCAAGGGAACTGGCTGTTCCAACAGGACAATGAACGTCCGCATGTATCCCGTGCCACCCAACGTGCTCTAGAAGGTGTAAGTCAACTACCCTGGCCAGCAAGATCTCCGGATGTGTCCCCCATTGAGCATGTTTGGGACTGGATGAAGCGTCGTCTCTGCACGTCCAGCAAGAACGCTGGTCCAACTGAGGCGCCAGGTGGAAATGGCATGGCAAGCCGTTCCACAGGACTACATCCAGCATCTCTACGATCGTCTCCATGGGAGAATAGCAGCCTGCATTACTGCGAAAGGTGGATATACACTGTACTAGTGCCGACATTGTGCATGCTCTGCTGCCTGTGTCTATGTGCCTGTGGTTCTGTCAGTGTGATCATGTGATGTATCTGACCCCAGGAATGTGTCAATAAAGTTTCCCCTTATGGGACAATGAATTCACGGTGTTCTTATTTCAATTTCCAGGAGTGTATATCAAAGCGAAGTCCTCGAAAGTGTTCTTTCAGTTTTGTAAACAGATGAAAATCGGATGGGGCTAAGTCGAGATTGTTTCGAGCATAATCGATGACATGACAGTGAAATCAAGGAGAAAATTTGGAAGTTTGTGGTAAGTTCTTATGTGACCAAACTGCTAAGTTCATCGGTCCCTAAGCGTACACACTACTTAATCTAACTTAAACTAATTTACGCTAAGGACAACACACACACCCATGCCCGAGGGAGGACTCGAGCCTCCGCCGGGACCAGCGGCACTCGTAAGAATGGATCGTTAGATTGCAGGTGTGGGCATATTTGTTCTTATTTGCTTATTTTAGTTTGCTTGATGTGGCATACAGCAGCTTACAGTAGGTCTTGTCTGGAAGCACACTAACACGGCTGTGTAGAGCAATATACTGTCTTTTTGCTCCACAATCATCCAGTTTTTTTGTGTACTTTTGATAACTATGAACCATATCCTGTATGCCACGCTGGTCAAAAAAGTGAGCCAGCTGAGACTAGCCAGTCGTACAGCTTTGACGACAACATATGAGTCTGGAAAATGTTGGAAAATTAGTCCATCTCTCACGGCTCCAAAGAAATATAAGTCTGAAAATACTTAAAGAGAACAGTACAGTGAATGTGGTAGGACAGTCCAGCCAGATCTGGAAATGAGTTCCATCGTCGCAGAACTATTGCAGGGTCTGGCGTCTGGCGTTATCATGGTACAGCCGGGGGTTTCGCCTCCTCTGACCTGAGCGTGTAAATTTGGGCTTTCATTCTAGTCAATGTCGGACTGTAGCGTTCTGCATTTAGAGCTGCACTAGGAAAAGGAAAAAATAAGCCATCCCGGATGGCTGTGCACATCACTTTGCCTACAGATGGCTTTGACTCTTTCTTTGAAGCATAATTCGCTGTCGTCTCTCCACAGACGTTCTTTTGGATTCCTCCCTGTAGTGGTGACACCACGCCTCATTTCCAGTGATGGTTGTGTCCATAAAATGTCACCCACAGCCTCATGTTCAGCAGGAGCAGGAATATTTGTATTCGTTGATTTATTTGGACTTTTGTAAGCAGCCACGGGCACAGTCTGGAACACACTTCGCGGCAAGCAAGGTTTCTTAACATCTCGTGTAAGGCATTACAGCTCTGCACAGAAGTCCTTGGCCGTAACCCGCCTATCATCACGTATGCGTTGATCGAGATGCCGTTCATTATGAAGTATGACAAATGAGCATTGTCTTGAAGTGAACACCCATTTCAGCACTAACTGAAGCGCAGTATCCACAGTCTTACATTACTTAGGTCTACTGCAAGTGGCGTTGCATTTCAGTTGGGGCCATTTGTTTACCAGTAAGGAGTACAGTGACATATCTCGTATACGCACCATGTAGCGCCGTTTTTGAACGCTCCTCTGCTGCTCCCATCTGTTGGAAGGCAACGAAACTAATAGGACATTAAGGGGAATATTAAAAATTATTACTACACCAAATACCAAAGAATGTAAAAAGCGCAAGACTACAATTTCCCATGCAGCTAAAGTATTGCGAGAATGCTGCATGGAAGCCTTTACGGCAAATTGGATGGTTGGATTGGGAAGGAACACTTCTGATTTAGAAGAGGAGAACGAACAAGTGATGCTACGGGACTCTTAAGAATCATACGGGAAATATGTATTGACAAAGTTAGAGAAATTTCTGCTGATTTGGAAAAAGCTATTGACGGAGGTCAACAGAACAAGTTGGTGGGTATTTTGAAAAGGAAAAAAGTAGGTTGAATGAGAGATGACAGGTACGGAATTCATATTTGCGACAGAATAAGGATTGGATGTGAAATGTGAGAAGGAAGCAGCACTGGTAGATACGTTAGGCAAGGTTGTTGTCTCTCCCATTTGTTGTTCAATTTATACCTGGAAGAAAGTATCGCGAAAGGCTTAGCTAGAAAAATGGGAATATGTATCGGCAGGAGGAGAACAGAATGTATAAGATATGTTGATAAGATGGTATTAGTGGCAGACACCAAAAAAGCTTTTAATAAAATGCGAAAAAGATCTGAATGAAGGTTGTGTGGAATATGGGTTGAGAATCAAAACAACAAAAACAAAGAGTATGGTGATCGGCATAAGGAGATTGGCAAAGATGAAGACAGGACAGGTTATATTAACCAAGTAATACCATCTAAATGTCCTGGAAGTCCAATCACCGAAGATTTGAGATGTCACCAGGAGGTGAAAACTTGCATTACTATATAGAAAGGGGCAGTCAATAGAAAGATGAGATCGTCATGCGGCAAACTAGATAAAGTTCTGAGGAAAAGGCCAGGCAATTGTTTTGTCTGGAGTGTGGCCGCTATGTAGCAGACATGGACACTGACACGAGAAGATGAAAAAAGGCTAGAAGCATTTGAGATGTAGCTGTGTAGGAGAATAGAAAGGAAGAGCTCCATGGAAAGTGTCAGTAAAGATAGATCGTTGGAAAGTGTGGGTGCTAGGAGAACACTGGAGCAAGTTATAAGAAAAAGGAAGAAGAACCAGACGGGACATTCGTTGAGATGGGAGTGCGTGATAACAGACGCTTTGGAAGGAATAATTTGTGAGAGGAAATTGAGAGGAAGGAGGAGGTACAATATAATAGTCGATAGGACCCGAAGAAGACGACAGAAAAGAGAGAGAGCCATTGTAGTTATCCGGGCAGAACACTAATGATGATGGTGATTATTATACCAACATAAACAGGCTCGGACACCGAAAGTCAACCCGTAAAATAGGGGACATCAGTTTCGCGACAGCCCTCGTAATAATACAGAAATCAGAATACCGTCGCGCCACAGATAGTTTAATTGGCGCGGTTGGGTAAAGGTAGAACACCTTTCTAAATTAACGCAAGAAAACAAGGGAGCAGGTCAAGTCAGGTCAAGTCAAACAACTGGGCACAGTCAAGCCAGAGGCTGCCTGATGATTCAGCGAGTACTGATGCCAAAGCATCGAGGTGGTTACCCAGTCGCGCCTACAAGCAGAGGGACCAGACGTGTACGTAACACTGACACAGAAGAGAGACGAAGACACTTTGGTCTGGATAGCCTGACTGCTTCATATCCGAGCTATGGGCTTGTTATTTATGAGGTGGGAATCGGTACTTCAGCAAAACAAGGACGTGTCCTTACAAATATTCCTCATTTTCTGGTAACGCTGTCAGCTTACATCTACATTCATACTCCGCAAGCCACCCAACGGTGTGTGGCGGATGTCACTTTAGGTGCCACTGTCATTACCTCCCTCTTCTGTTCCAGTCCGGTATGGTTCGCGGGAAGAACGACTGTCAGAAAGCCTGCGTGTGCGCTCGAATCTCTGTAATTTTACATTCGTGATCTCCTCGGGAGTTATAATTATGGGGAAGCAATATATTCGATACCTCATCCCGAAACGCACACTCTCGAAACCTGGACAGCAAGCTACACCGCGATGCAGAGCGCCTCTCTTGCAGAGTCTGCCACTTGAGTTTGCAAAACATCTCCGTAACGCTATCACGGTTACCAAATAACCCTGTGGTGAAACGCGCCGCTCTTCTTTGGATCTTCTCTATCTCCTCCGTCAACCCGATCTGGTACGGATCCCACACTGATGAGCGATACCCAAGTATAGGTCGAACGAGTGTTTTGTAAGCCACCTCCTTTGTTGATTTTCTAAGGACTCTCCCAATGAATCCCAACCTGGTACCCGCCTTACCAACAATTAATTTTATATGATCATTCCACTTCAAATAGTTCCGCAAGCATACTCCCAGGTATTTTACAGAAAAATGGTTCAAATGGCTCTGAGCACTATGGGACTTAACTGCTGAGGTTATCAGTCCCCTAGAACTTAGAACTACTTAAACCTAAGTAACCTAAGGACATCACACACATCCATGCCCGAGGCAGGGTTCGAACCTGCGACCGTAGCGGTCTCACGGTTCCAGACTGTAGCGCCTAGAACCGCCCGGCCACCACGGCAGGCCTATTTTACAGAAGAAACTGCTGCCAGTGTTTGTTCCGCTATCATATAATCATACAATAAAGGATCCTTCTTTCTATGTATTCGCAATACATTTCATTTGTCTATGTTAAGGGTCAGTTGCCACTCCCTGCACCAAGAGCCTATCCGCTGCAGATCTTCCTGCATTTCGCTACAATTTTCTAATGCTGCAACTTCTCTGTATACTACAGCATCATCCGCGAAAAGCCTCATGGAACTTCCGACACTATCTACTAGGTCATTTATATATATTGTGAAAAGCACTCCCCTGTGGAACGCCAGGGGTTACTTTAACGTCTGTAGACGTCTCTCCATTGATAACAACATGCTGTGTTCTGTTTGCTTAGAACTCTTCAATCCAGCCACACAGCTGGTCTGATATTCCGTAGGCTCTTACTTTGTTTATCAGGCGACAGTGCGGAACTTTATCGCAAGCCTTCCGGAAGTCAAGCAAAATAGCATCTACCTGGGAGCCTGTATCTAATATTTTCTGGGTCTCATGAACAAATAAAGCGAGTTGGGTCTCACACGATCGCTGTTTCCGGAATCCATGCTGATTCCTACAGAGTAGATTCTCTGTTTCCAAAAAAGACATGATACGCGAGCAAAAAACATGTTATAAAATTCTACAACAGATCGACGTCAGAGATATAGGTCTATAGTTTTGCGTATCTGCTCGACGACCCTTCTTGAAAACTGGAACTACCTGTGCTCTTTTCCAATCATTTGGAACCTTCCGTTCCTCTAGAGACTTACGGGTACACGTTTGTTAGAACGGAGGCAAGATCTTTCGCGTACTCTGTGTAGAGTCGAATTGGTATCCCGTCAGGTCCAGTGAACTTTCCTCTGTTGAGTGATTCCAGTTGCTTTTCTATTCCTTGGACACTTATTTCGATGTCAGCCGTTTTTTCGTTTGTGCGAGGATTTAGAGAAGGAACTGCAGTGCTGTCTTCCTCTGTGAAACAGCTTTGGAAAAAGGTGTTTAGTATTTCAGCTTTATGCGTGTCATCCTCTGTTCAATGCCATCATCATTCCGGAGTGTCTGGATATGTTGTTTCGAGCCACTTACTGATTTAATGTAAGACCAGAACTTCCTAGGATTTTCTGTCAAGTCGGTACATAGAATTTTACTTTCTAATTCACTGAACGCTTCACGCATAGCCCACCTTACGCTAACCATGACATCGTTTAGCTTCTGTTTGTCTGATAGGTTTTGGCTGCGTCTAAACTTGGAGTGAAGCTCTCTTTGCTTTCGCAGTAGTTTTCTAACTTTGTTGTTGAACCACGGTGGGTTTTTCCTGTCCCTCACAGTTTTACTCGACACGTACCTGTCTGAAACGCATTTTACGATTGACTTGAACTTTTTCCATAAACACTCAACATTGTCAGTGGCGGAACAGAAATTTTCGTTTTGATCTGTTAGGTAGTCTGAAATCTGCCTTCTATTACTGTTGCTAAATACATAAACCTTCCTCTCTTTTTTTATATTCCTACTAACTTCCATATTCAGGGATGCTGCAACGGCCTTATGATCACTAATTCCCTGTTCTACACATACATAGTCAAAAAATTCGGGTGTGTTTCTTATCAGTAGGTCCAAGATGTTGTCTCCACGAGTCGATTCTCTGTTTAATTGCTCGAGGTAATTTTCGGATAGTGCACTCAGTATAATGTCACTCAATGCTCGGTCCCTACCACCCGTCCTAAACATCTGAGTGTCCCAGTCTATACCTGGTAAATTGAAATCTCCACCTGCTGAGAAAATTTATGTGAAATGTACTCCAAATTTTCTCTCAGTTATTCTGCCACTAATGCTGCTGAGACGGGAGGTCGGTAAAAGGACCCAATTATTAAGCTAGCTCGGTTGTTGAGTGTAACCTTGACCAATAATAATTCAAAGGAACTATCTACTTCTACTTCACTACAGGATAAACTACTACTAACAGCGACAAACACGCCACCACCAGTTACACGCAATCTATCCTTTCTAAACACCGTCTGTGCCTTTGTAAAAATTTCGGCTGAATTTATCTCTGGCTACAGCCAGCTTTCTGTACCTATAACGATTTCAGCTTCGGTGCTTTCTATCAGCGCTTGACGTTCCTGTACTTTACTAATGCAGCTTCGACAGTTTACAATTACAATACCGATTGCTGCTTGGTCCCCGCATGCCCTGACTTCTGCCCGCACCCTTTGAGGCTGTTGCCCTTTCTTTACTTGCCTGAGGCCATCTAACCTAAAAAACCGCCCAGTCCACGCCACACAACCCCTGCTACCCGTGTAGCTGCTTGCTGCGTGTAGTGGAATCCTGACCTATCCACCGCAACCCCACCATCCTATGGCGCAAGTCGAGGAATCTGCAGCCCACACGGTCGCAGAACCGTCTCAGCCTCTGATTCAGACCCTCCACTTGGCTCTGTACCAAAGGTCCGCAGTCAGTCCTGTCGACGATGCTGCAGATGATGAGCTCTGCTTTCATCCCCCTAGCGAGACTGGCAGTCTTCACCAAATCAGATAGCCGCCGGAAGCCAGAGAGGATTTCCTCCGATCCATAGAGACAAACATCATTGGTGCCGACATGAGCGACCACCTGCAGATGGGTGCACCCTGCACCCTTTATGGCATCCGGAAGGACCCCTTCCACACCTGGAATGACTCCCCCCGGTTTGCATACGGAGTACACATTGGTTTTCTTCCCCTCTCTTGCTGCCATATCCCTAAGGGGCCCCATTATGCACCTGACGTAGCTCCCAACTACCAGTAAGCCCACCCTCTGCGACCGCCCGGATGTTGCAGACTGAGGGGCAACCTCTGCAACAGGACAAGCAGCCATGTCCGGCCGAAGATCAGTAGCAGCCTGAGACAGAGCCTTAAACCGGTTCGTCAGACAAACTGGAGAGGCCTTCCGTTCAGCCCTCCGGAATGGTTTTCGCCCCCTGCCACACCTCGAGACGACCTCCCACTCTACCACAGGTGATAGATCAGCCTCAATGTGGGCAGTATCCCGGGCAACCACAGTCGTAGTCCGATCGGGGGATGTGTGGGACGAGCTGCCCGTCCCTGACAAACCCCCATCCGGACCCCCACAGTGATGCCCATTGGCAACAGCCTCAAGCTGTGTGACCGAAGCCAACACTGCCTGAAGCTGGGAACTAAGGGATGCCAACTCAGCCTGCACCCGTACACAGCAGTTGCAGTCTCTATCCATGTTAAAAACTGTTGTGCAAAGAACGTCTGAACTAATCTACAGGGAGGACAAACAATTCGACACAAAATTTAAACGGTTATTAAAATACAAGATTGCCTAGTAAATGCAGTAATGCTGCTACTTGCGCACTGCTGACACACTGCTTGGCGGCGGAAGGAGACTACGCGATTTTACACTATTCAGGTACTAAAACGCGATGCTACACCTCTCAAATACTATAATACGCCCGAAATTTATGAATTAAACAATTCAAGTACCAAAAACACGCAAAGAAATTAAGAATTAAACTATGTAACAAATGAGTGAGCTAGGAGTATACGACTTGCTGCTGGCAGTTGCTTATCCAAAGGCAATGACCAGTTCTGGGAAGGGGGACCTCTGACGTTTCACAGTCTACATTCTACATGTCAATGCGTTACCATTTTCTGCAAGTCTCCTTCCTGGACCTAGCTCCTGTTTACTGGCTGTGGGCAGGAACTTTTTCTTACGTTACTCACCGTAATACTGACTATTGTTATTGTAGGAAGCAGAAAGATTGTTTGAATTTACTCATTGGTGAGGACTGTCATTTACGTAACAGTTACTCGGGTATGTAATAAAAGTCATAAATTAAGCCACAAGCTATAAATTAGAACTGTGCTTTGACAGGAAAGTTCAGTATTCAAGTTACGTAAAGTTTTATTAACAATTCTTTGTAATGAAAGTTACTCCGTTCTTTTGCATCATTCTATTTCTGACATTACTCCTACTACAGCCAAAGATTTCATTATTACGTAATTGTCCAAAACCTGAAAAATTATGTTTTGATAATCATATTCAGTTCATTTTCTAAATATCTCGGTTCATAAAAAGGGATAGGATGGATAGTACTTGCATGATGCCTTAGGAAAATTATTTACATGGAAATATGCACGGAAACAATGTTATTTAGGCCATAAAATTCCAACTATGCTTGTCAGCCTATTGCACTTCTAATTATAAAAAATCTAGATCTTACTTCAGATCATGATTCCGTTGTTTTGTCTAGTGGCTTCATTTAGCGGTAAAATAGGGCACAGGTTGATCTTGCCATACCACAGCCAATAACAAGGGATCACAATAATTTTGATGTTACGTGAATTACTCTTGCTGCATTTGTACTGTGCCCAATAAATGTCGTACTCATAGCTTGCCCATATTAAACATCCGCCAAAACAACCACTTCAGTTTTCACTGCTCCGCGCTTCGGAAGCAGACTTTTTATCTCCACACTTTTACATAGCCACACCGGCGAATACAAACAACCAACGATATCGTCTACTCGTGACGACGAACTACTTTTTTGGCGCGCTCGCACGCTCAGCGATAATGTATTTACAAATTATTATACTATTTGACAGTAGCTTTTCCCTCACTAGACAAACGTGTCTACTTACTAAATGCTAACATTCCATGCGTATTCCCTTTCTTAAGTAACAAATAGCATTTGTAACTTGACAACATATTTACAAGAATAATATTCAGCACAACTAATAAAACAAACTTCGCAAAACACGTAGAAAACGTATTGTCATCTACAGAGTTGTGGTGTTATATGACCTTCTTTGTTCCGTATTCTCGCATCGATCTATCCCTAGAGTTTGTACACGGCGGAAAAAAATCACCCTGTAGACGAATGTTAGTTTGACAAGTGACGCGTTACGGCGCAAGCCTCTACCACCTCGTAGCGAAGGAATGTCGCCACATTCCTGAGCTTAACCCGCCATTTGTAGGGACGAATATGAATACTGGCCTAATGATTTGAAGGGTATGAAACACAACGAAAGGAAATTGATAAACGGAGAGAAAGCATGTTTACTTCACAACTCCTGTTGATTAGGCATATCTGAATGAAATGTGTGTAGTTTACAGCAACAGAAAAAACTACATGTATCGACTGAAGAATGAAGGGTTCGTTTTGTACAAATAGGACCGAAAATTCGGCAGTTTATCAATTTAGGATACTTGCACCAAACCAAACCAGATAGTGAGATTATTTTATAATTCACTATGTTTTTCACTCTCGCATCTTGTTTAATCTGTTTCTGTCTATTGCGCTTATTTTATTTTTGTACGTCAAAATTTTGTCAACATTCCTTTCTACAATTTTATTGTAATCTCTTTCAACTATTTTGAATCTAAATAATTGTAATCTCTTGTTTAATTTGAACTAGCCATTTCATTTTCACTTTTTTTTTCTGAAAGCGACACGTTATCTGCATCCGTTGGATCATTGTGTGGGTAAAATTTTATCAGATGTCTTACATCAATTATTAAGTGCATACACAGTTCCGCCCTGCAAATTGCGGCTTCAGTATGGGAACGATATGCTTGTGGAGCTGTCTCTTAGACCAGCATCCGATAGATCAGCCCCAGCTGTCGTCGAAATATGAAGCCACGAAGGTGCTTTCACAAAATGGGTTTTTATGTTCAACTTTGTGCGTGTGGTTACATTTCCAAAAGTGAAACTACGCATGCGCATCTGTCCGGACGTTATTTTCTCTAAATGAAGACCTTACGTAAAAGCGCGTTGATTTCCTGGTTCGGTGGGAATCTCTTGTGCCGATTACCACACGACAGGCAGCTGGGATAGATACATGTTTCGATGTGTAGTATGTTGAGGTTATGCTGTCAGGTGATTTATATGCAATAATATCTGCTGACTCCAAAAAAATTTCTAGACTGTTACAGACATATGGAACGCCGCTTCTAAACACAAGTTAAAAAAAATGTGATGCCTTGAGCGTCAAATATTAGATAAAAAGTCTCCAATCAACTCACTGTAAAATTCAGAAATAGAAAAACAGTAAAGAAGAAAAGGAGAAAGCTACAAATTTATGAAAAGTTCATATGAAAACTACGGACGAATATTTAGTTATGGCGACTTTAGAGCACAGCAGTTGAGAAGTCTGACATCTGTACAAAGAAAAAAAATGGGATTGATGGAATCAAAAAATTACGAAATTGAAATGAAGGACATCAGCGCCGCAAAAATTGGGATGGTAATATTACGAATGCAACGGGAATCCCACTGCTAAATGCAGAAGAGAGAACGGATACGTGGAAAGAATACATCGAAAGCTTCTGTGAGGGGGAAGATTTGTATAATGAGGTAGAAGAAGAAACAGGAGTAGATTTAGAAGAGATAGGATTTCTGTTAACAGTGAAAAAATTGAGTTATAAACTGGAATGTTGATTCGGAGAGTTAAAAATTCGTTAAAGTACAAATTAAATTGCGTAGCAATAAGTACAGTGGCAATATTAGATAAAACACTACAGTAACTGTCTACAGATGTTTGGTTCTCATTGGGTTTAATATAAATAATACTAAGTAATATTAGAGTTGACCATCTTACCGAATAAGATTGAGATAACCCAAAAAACAAGAACCCCGTCAAAACTCTAATGTCGTTACGGAAAAGCTGGTGAAAGGCTAGCCCAATTCGTGAATAATACCCATGGTAGGCTTCAGCATAACGTAATTATTATTCTTATAAAGTTCATTTGTAACCAACAAAAGGCATTATGACGGATGTTCTATAAAAAGATAATGAAACTGACATTTTTGAAACGGGTCGTAGGAATGAACATACAAGTTGTGTAAAGGTTTACATGTGTAGTTTTTATATTAATATGCACTGAATAGCCAATGAAAGTGGTACACCAGCCAAATATTGTACAGGACCCCAGCAAGCATGTAGAGGTGCCGCAACACGATGTGGCATGGACTGTACTAATGTCTGAAGGAGTACTGGAGGGAACTGACACCATGAAAAACGCAGGGCTGTCCATAAATCCGTAAGAGTCAGAGGGGGTGGAGATCTCTTCTGAACAGCACGTTGCAAGGCATCCCAGATATACTCTACAGTGTTCACTTCTGGCGAGTTTGGTGGCCAGAGGAAGTGTTTAAACTCAGAAGAGTGTTCCTGGAGCCACTCGGTAACAATTCTGGGCATGTGGGGTGTCGAATTGTCCTGCTGCAATTGCCCAATTCCGCCGTAATGCACAATGGGCATAAATTAATGCAGGTGATCAGACAGGATGCTTACATACGTGTCACCTGTCAGAGTCGTATCTATACGTATGAGGGGTCCCATATTACTCAGACTGCTCACACCCCAACATTACAGAGCCTCCACCAGCTTGAAAAGTCTCTTGCTGACATGCAGGGTCCATGGATTCATAAGATTGTTTCCATAACCGTACACATCCATCTGCTTGATACAATCTGAAACGAGACTCGTCCGACCAGGCAACATGTTTCCAGTCATCAACAGTCCAGTGCCGGTTTTGACGGGCTCAGATGGGGCGTAAAGCTTTGTGTGGTGCAGTCATCAAGAGTACACGAGTTGGCCTTCGGCTCTGAAGGCCCATATCGATGATGTTTCGTTGAATGGTTCGCACGGTGACATTTGTTGATGGTTCAGCAATGAAATTTGCAACACTTTGCGGAAGGGTTGCACTTCCGTCTCCTTGAGCCATTCTCTTCAGTCGTCGTTGGTCCCGTTCTTGCAGGATATTTTCCCGGCAGTAGTGATGCCGGAGATTTTATGTTTTCCCGGATTTCTGATATTCACGCTACACTCGTGAAATGGTCGTACGGGAAGATCCCCAATTCATCGCTATCTCGGAGACACTGTGTCCAATCTCTCGTGCGCCGACTATATCAATACGTTCAGACTAACTGAAATCTTGATAACCTGCTATTGTAGCAACAGTAATCGATCTAACAACTGCGCCAGACACTTGATGTCTTATATAGGCGTTGCCGACCGCAGATCCGTATTCTGCCTATTTACGTATGTCTGTATTAGGAAACGCATGCCTATACTAGTTTCTTTGATGCTTCAGTGTATAAAGTGTATGTAATGTAGTTGGTTCTACAACGATAAATCGATTCTGCATAATGGCAGCGTCCAAGTTGTCCTGGAAGCTAATCGCGTTGAGAGGCCGGGGATTACATTCGCGTGCTGATTGTTCACGTGTCGTTTACGATTCAAGTCTTTCAAATTTTCTGTGAGACAAGTCTAGTGACTCGTAAAATTTGTGCAAGAGTTCAGGTATTTAGAGAAGTTTTGGGCAGTTGCATTTGCAGACTTTAACTCTGAACGCATCATCAGACAAATCTTCGTCCCCTTAGAGGTCTTCAGTGTACTCTTTCCATCTGTCTTTCGCTCACGGGGTAGCCGTGCGGTCTGGGGCGCCTTGGCGCCTTGCCACGATTCGCGAGGATCCCCCCGTCGGAGGTTCGAGTCCTCCCTTGGGCATGGGTGTGTGTATGTATTGTCCCTAGCGTAAGTTAGTTTCAGTTAGATTAAGTAGTGTGTAAGCCTAGGGAAAGATGACCTCAGCAGTCTGGTCCCATAGAACGTACCACAAATTTCCATTTTCCATTTCTCTTTCCGCTCTCTCCTCTGCATTTAAGAGCAGAATTTACATTTCACTGCTCTTTACAGCGTATACTAGGACCGATGACCTCAGCAGTCTGGTCCCATAGAACTTACCCCAAATATCCATTTTCTATTTCTCTTTCCGCTCTCTCCTCTGTATTTAACACTATAATTTACGTTGCACTATTCTTACAGCGTAT
The DNA here is from genome assembly GCF_023897955.1 of Schistocerca gregaria. Classification (NCBI taxonomy): domain Eukaryota; kingdom Metazoa; phylum Arthropoda; class Insecta; order Orthoptera; family Acrididae; genus Schistocerca; species Schistocerca gregaria. The sequence continues at coordinate 866,228,300 of NC_064921.1, forward strand.
ACTAAAAGAAAAAAAAGCCAGGCTCTGCTTGACTAGAAGAATTAAATGTAATTCTTCATTTATTCTTCAGTATTGCTCACCAGTGTGGGACCCGTAGCAAGTAGGATTAATGCAAGAGATACAACTGGTCTACGCATGGCTGGTACGTTTCGTCACACATTCGGTTAGTAACCACGAGAGCGTCATGATCAACAAACTTGAGTAGCATGCGTTACAAGAGAGGCGTTGTGCTTCACGGAGAGAATTACTGTTGAAGTTTCGAGATAAGACCAGAAAGATAAGAGAAATTCGATCTCCTACTGAGGATCACTGCGAGTCACCCTCACACGCACCATTAATGAATGGAACGGAAATTGGATATGTGAGGTGAGGTCTTATGGGACCAAACTGCTGAGGTCATCGGCCCCTAAGCCTACACACTACTTAATGTAACTTAAACTAACTTAGACTGTGGACAACACACACCCGTGCCCGAGGGAGGACTCAAACCTCCGACGGGGAGGAGCAGCAAGGACCGTGACAAGGCGACCCTAGACCGCGCGACTACCCCGCTTGCTGAACGGAACGGAAAAAGAAACATCCCGCCCACTGCGAATTCATTAGAGACCTAGCACAAAGTGCGAAAGGGAAGATGTAGAATTTGCTCAAATGATTTAGGGAAATCACAGAAAACATAAATTTGGAAGGCCAGAAGTGGATATGACCCACGGGAATCTGAAATGTGAGTCTAGTTTCTTACCACTGCGTCATCTAGTTTCGTGAATGGAGCTATAAAGAGGCAAAATGACGATAGTAAGTGAACACCGTAAGATGTCTTGCAGTGGATGGATAGAAATGCGGACTTCTGGAAGGAAGACCAGTCGAAGACGATTATTCTGATGAGGCCGATGAACTGTTTTCTGACGCACACCACTCGCTGCTCTCGCTACTGTTTACTGCTGCTGCCATCTCAAGAGTGGGTCAACGACCAGGGAGCAGAGTCATAGAAATGGGCAAAAGTGGGTCGTCTTTTGAATTAGGATCGCAGAGCGTTAGCACGACAGCGGAAGAAGAAGCTTGTTTTCGATGTTGAGGTATTTAGCTCATCTGATGACGTGAGACACGAAGCCACGACGTGCAGTGTCTAAGGACCAATATAAGAAAGAGACAGCGCAAGGGCTGGCAACCAGTTCACTGCTGCATTCGACAGAAGTTGCCGCCATGCTTCGTCATTCGATCGCTGCTTTTCTGCTTCTGGCAACGTGCAAAGGTATCATATTTTATACACTCACTGTTTCGAATAGCTTTACACCGTAATCAAATTCTTCTTGCTACTCAGCATTAGTCTTTTCATTTTGGTGCAGCTCTTACAGCTTAGTTGGTCACTTATCTAATCCTTGTCGTGTCTGTACTTTTACCCTTTACTGGCAACTGAGCAGTAACTCATTACTGCAGAAGTTTAGAAACCACTTGCGATGGTTAGTGTTTATTTAGTGCAAGGCTCTATGTATTACACGATTATCAGTTTCGAAATTATAAGTTAAAGCGACTGAATAGGAGAAACAACGCCGTAACGTTCCAATACGGTATTAACAGACAACGCATACAGAAAGCGTTTGCGAACCATCTTTAAGTACTGCTCGAGTGTTTGAGTCCCCGTCAAGTCAGGTTAAATGTAAATATCAAAGCATTTCAGAAGATGATGCTAGATTTGTTATCGGTCACTTCGAGCAGTACGATAATCATGTGAGGATGCTCCATGATCTTACACGTGAGTTCTTGGAGGGGAAAAAAAATACTTTCACGAAAAGCTATTGACGGAGTTTGGAGACCCAGCATTTGCAACACTGCCGAGAGACTGTATTGCTGCCAGCGTTTATCCCGCTTAATGACCGTAAGGACAAAATAAGGAAAATTTAGACTATCAGATGCATTTCGACTACAATTTCTCTGTCGTTTCTTATGCCAATGAAAGTGAAAAGGGACTGAGTAGCAATAGCACGAGGTACACTTCGGATTGTGAGGTACGTATGTAGATGCACTTGCAGATTCTGTAACGTTATACAAATGTGTTGCGTAATATGCGGAACTTAATCACATTCTAATGATTCCGACTGAATACCTGTTTTAAGATTCATCTGAATGTACGAAGGTCGTTGTGTAAGAATGCTGGGGTGAATGATAGCGTGCTCTTTCTCTTTCACACATTGAAAACATGCCCTCCACGAAAGTGCAATAACTATTTATGACTGTACCTTGTTCCCACTAATACCTTCCATCCTATATTTTGTCGAGTATACCTTCATCTGATACTTGTCTGCTTACATGCCATCTGGCAGTCATCAGCTTCTTCAGCTTCTCCTATACTGTTAAGAAACACGAAATATGAATGGCCTCCATTATTTATTCATGACCCACGGGCTTGCAAGATGGCGTTGCTTGCGTGCTGTACAGTCGCTGTAACCACAACGAAGCGGTACCTGTGCAACACATTATTTGTTTTGTTCCCCTACCAGGTCATTAACAAGTAATATCGTAATATAAAAAACAACACAATTCTTGTAAAAATTTTGAAAAAATATTTTAGAGCTGGAACGTAAGCCCAGAATATTTCCCCGTAAAAATAGAGTACGTATTTGAATGCATGGTACCTGTTCTTTCGGGCATGTCGGAAAAAAGAGACACCACACATTCATATAACTGATTCGCCCCAATGAACAATGAATCCACGACATTCAGTTCGGATACACAATTACCTTCGACCTTCTGCGGGAATCTCTAAGTAGCGAGCATAGAGGACATGAACAGGACTGTGGATAGGGGCACTGGATGGGAATGCGGGTCGTCTGAGGGGCGTACCGAGGTAATTCACACATCTGAGATAAGCACTGTGTTCGGGTGGCGCAGTGGTTAATGAAACAGCCTAGCAGGCAGGAGATCCCGGTCCGAACACATTTTCATCCGTCGGCGCTGATTCCGCATAAAGTTCCGATGCAGCTGACATCAATAGTTCCTTTAGATTCCCTTCTCCTCCCCTCCCACTGCTCCCCCCCCCCCCTCCAACTTCAATTAACTTTAAAGTACGTAGTTAAATATGGGGTAATACATTTGCGATACACATCAGTTCAAGGGATATGACATGCGCCAGAACTAAATCCACTTTTAATAAGGAATCAGATAATTACGCCGATGAACAGACACTGGCGGTGAAATAAATTTTCTGCCACTAGGGTTTGTACCCGCCACCTTTTGTCGACGTCTACCGCAAAAACTTCCGCCAATGGTCCCAGCTACAGTCAGTGCAAGCTTCATATACCTCTTTCCAACTGCAAAACATTTATTTTAGGCCTGAGCATAACAAAAATAAGTTATATAAGTAAAGTCATTGACCTGCAGTCCAGCAACGTAACTTCGTGCAAATTTCTGAAAAGCTAGTATTCTTATAAATTACGTGACGCACAATAATATAACTTTGTAGGTGCATTAAGTTGTATGTGTGGCTAAATCAGGGTGGTAATTATTGAACTATATGAAATAAAATCGTCATATCTTCTGAACGGTTTGCGTTGGGGCGTCCAAACTGCACGGTTGGCCGCGAAGCATGATGGTAATTAGTAGGCGCAGCCCACGCGCCTTGTCGTTGGCCATTTGAACGTGAAAATGTCACGGTACAGCGTGCGTATAGCGCTTGTGAAGGCTTACTATGCGAGCAATAACAGCCCTACTACGGCTCAAAGGAAGTTTGCGGCCTTGTTCAAGCTGAAGACAACCGGTCCAAGTGTGATAACAATCAAGAATTTGATTCGCAAGTTTGAGAGAACGGGTAGCGTTCGTGATGACAGTGTTGGCAACGGCAGTCATCCAAAAAGGGTGAAAATGCCTGAAAACATAGAGAAGACACGCGCTGTGTTTCAGACCAGCCCCAGGAAATCGATCAGACGAGTTGCATAACAGGTGGGAATCAACAGAGAGACACTGCGACAAATTGTTGTCGAACATCTGCAGCTCTTCTCACACAAAATTCAAACCCATCAGTCATTAAGCCCCAGGGCCATGGAACAGGGGTTGTGTCTCGCCATTACTATGGTCCACAGAATTGCCGAACAGGACTTTGATGTGAATGTTGTTTGGTTTAGCGACGGAGCCCATTTTTATTTGGATGGGATCGTCAATAAGCAAAATTGGTGCATCCCGCAGACTGACAATCCGCATTTCGCAATCGAGAAGTCTCTTCATCCTCAACGGGCGACTGTGTGACGTGGAATGTCCAGTCACAGAATAGTAGTTGCGATATTCATTGATGGCACGGTGGCTACCGAACGATGCTTGAAGGTTTTGGAAGATGATTTCATCTCCATTATTCAAAGTGACCCTGATTTCGACAAGGTGTGTCTCATGCAAGACAGAACCCGACCACATCCAAGCAGGAGAGTGTTTTATGTCGTGGAGGAGCACTTTGGGGACCGCATTCTAGCTCTGGGGTACCCAGAGGACACTGGAATGGGCCTCGAATTGCCGCAATATTCACATGCTACACCATATACACATGCTACACCTTTTTGTGAGGCTATATTAAGGACAAGTTGTACAGCAATAACTTCAAAACCATTACTGAGCTGAAAACATTCGTTCGGGAGGTCATCGACACCTTCGATATTCCGACAATTCAGAGGGTCACGCAGAATTTCGCTATTCGTCTGCACCACATCATCGCCAATGATGAGCAGGCATATCGAACATGTCATAACCTAAATTCGAATATCTGTAGTGACGTTTACACGTTGTATAAAGTGTGACCACGCCGTAGTTTGTAACTAATTTACGTTTTTTATATAGTTCAGTAATTGTGAACCTGTACATAGTCCCATTCTCAGGAAATGAACAAAGGGGAGGGGATGTAGGACTCCTGCATCGCCGTTCATGTCAAAGTCTAGTGGAGATGGTATGCCAGTGCTTTTCTCCGGTCTGTTATGAAGTGTTTGGGTGTATCTGTGTGATGTGGATGACTGTGGTGAGTGTGTATACAGTGTAGTGTTGGTTTTGTGTTGTCGTAGATGAAAGCCTTATAGCCAACTGCTCCCGAATAACACGAAGAGGATCACAGAGCTTGACGTTCCCATCCGACTGACAGGTCACTATCAACAGTGTCACAGGTCCTCTCGTCTCACTGCAGAGACGTTTGGAACTTAATCCAGGACTTGGGCGCAAAGACATCATCAGGAACTCTACACAGCTACCTCCCTTCCCCTTGCTGGCCAAATACTGGCCGTGAAAATTTCATACGCCGTCAGGATCCGAACCGAATTACCTCCAAGTCAAACGACACTGCACACTTGTGCTTTAGCGACCCCAGCTATGGAGGTGGGACGTATGTGTGGAGACTATCTATAAAATGAGTCGCAAATAGAACCAGTAGTACAGAAATAGCAAATTAAATCGTCATGCTTGATGCTAAAGTGCTACCGCATGAAAAGCGAACGTTTAGTAAGCGATAAACCGTTTTCATTTAATTACCTAATGGATCCGTAATCGATAAAAAGTTTAGAAAAGGTTTGAAATTATGTATAGACTTAGTTGTAACTCGCAAAATGCTCTCATCCTCAAATACTGGGTGAATGTAGTCTGGGTAATTTACGTACCACGAATTATGCTGCCACAAGACACACACGCACACACACACACACACACACACACACACACACACACACACACACACACACACACACGGTCCATTGATCATGACCAAATATCTCACGAAATAAGCGTCAAACGAAAAAACTACAAAGAACGAAACTTGTCTAGCTTGAAGAGGGAAACCAGATGGCGCTATGCTTCGCCCGCTAGATGGCGCTGCCATAGGTCAAACGGATACCAACTGCGTTTTTATAAATAGTAACCCCCATTTTTTTATTACATACTCGTGTAGTACGTAAAGAAATAAGAATGTTTTCGTTGGACCACTTTTTTCGCTTTGTGACGGATGGCGCTGTAATAGTCACAAACATATGACCCACAATTTTAGATGAACAGTTGGCAACAGGTAGGTCTTATAAATTAAAATACCGAACGTAGGTACGAATAAACATTTTATTTCGGTTGTTCCAATGTGATACATGTGCCTTTGTGAACTTATCATTTCTGAGAACGCATGCTTTTACAGCGTGATTACCAGTAAATACCACATTAATGCAATAAATGCTCAAAATGATGTCTGCCAACTTCAATGCATTTGCCAATACGTGTAACGACGTTCCTCTCAACAGCGAGTAGTTCGCCTTCCGTAATGTTCGCACATGCATTGACAATAAGCTGACGCATGTTGTCAGGCGTTGTCGGTGGATCACGATAAAAATATCCTTCAACTTTCCCCACAGAAAGAAATCTAGGGACGTCAGATCCGGTGAACGTGCGGGCCATGCTATGGTGCTTCGACGACCAGCCCACCTGTCATGCTATTCAATACCGCCTCAACCGCACGCGAGCTATGTGCCGGTCATCCATCATGTTGGAAGTACATCGCCATTCTATCATGCAGTGAAACATATTGTAGTAACATCGTTAGAACATTACGTAGGAAATCAGCATACATTGGACCATTTACATCTACATTTACATCTACATCCATACTCCGCAAGCCACCTGACGGCGGAGGGCACCCTGAGTACCTCTAGTGGTTCTCCCTTCTATTCCAGTCTCGTATTGTTCGTGGAAAGAAGGATTGTCGGTATGCTTCTGTGTGGGCTCTAATCTCTCTGATTTTATCCTCATGGTATCTTCGCGAGATATACGTAGGAGGGGGCAATATACTGCCTGACTTTTCGTTGAAGGTATGTTCTCGAAACTTTAACAAAAGCCCGTACCGAACTACTGAGCGTCTCTCCTGCAGAGTCTTCCACTGGAGTTTATCTATCATCTCCGTAACGCTTTGGCGTTACTAAATGATCCTGTAACGATGCGCGCTGCTCTCCGTTGGATAGATTGCCATCGATAAAATGGGGACCAATTATCCTTCCTCCCATAATGCCGCTCCATACATTAACCCGCCAAGGTCGCTGATGTTCCACTTGTCGCAGCCATCGTGGATTTTCCGTTGCCCAATAGTACATATTACGCCTGTTTACTTTACCGCTGTTGGTGAATGACGCTTCGTCTCTAAATAGAACGCGTGCAAAAAATCTGTCATTGTCCCGTAGTTTCTGTTGTGCCCAGTGTCAGAAATGTACTCGACGTTCAAAGTCGTCGCCATGCAATTCCTGTTGCATAGAAATATGGCACGGGTGCAATCGATGTTGATGTAGCATTCTCAACACCGATGTTTTTGAGACTCCCGATTCTCACGCAGTTTGTGTACTACTGATGTGCGTATAAGCCGCGACAGCAGCTAAAACACGTACTTGGGAATCATCATTTGTAGCAGGCCGTGGTTGACGTTTCACATGTCGCTGAACACTTCCTGTTTCCTTAAATCATGTAACTATCCGGCGAACGGTCCGGACGCTTAGATGATGTCGTCCAGGATACCGAGCAGCATACACAGCACACACCCTTTGGGCATTTTGATCACAGTAGCCATACATCAACACGATATCGATCTTTTCCCCAATTGGAAAACGGTCCATTGTAACACGGGTAATGTATCACGAAGCAAATACCGTTCGCACTGGCGGAATGTTACGTGATACCACTTACTTATAAGATTGTGACTATTACAGCGCCACCTATCGCAAAGTGAAAAAAGTGGTCCAACTAAAACATTCATATTTCTTTACGTACTACACGAATATGTAATAAAAATGGGAGTTCCTATTAAAAAAAAACAAAAAAAAACGTAGTTGATACCCGTTTGACCTATGGCAGCGGCATCTAGCAGGCCACCCATAGCGCCATCTGGTTTCCCCCTTCAAGCTAGACGAGTTTCGTTCTTTGTGGTTTTTTTGTTTAATGCTTATTTCGTGAGATATTTGGCCCGGTCACTATCAATGGACCACCCTGTATATATACACATACTTCGCAAGTATATCAGATGTCTTATTGTGTTATACCTATAACGTCAGATTCTACCCCAGCAGTTTAAATTTTTTAATTCGCTCAATAAATATATGAAATGCCGAAAATAATTTTTTGTTGGCCATCGAAGCCGTAATATAGGCAATCTGTGGCTAGGATTGGCGACCGGATGATCGTTTTAGCCGTCATAACGTGAAATACTGACGAACCTCCTTACCCTACATTAAATGTACTCACGACTGCGAATATGGACAACCATCAACTGTTGAATGTAAAGACGGCAATTAAAATTTTGGCAGACTGGGGCTCGATCCCGTATTTCTCACTTATCACTAGCGGTCGCCTTACCATTTGGCTATTCATGCAGAATCACGGACACACCCAAACTTCCACATGTTGTCAACCATGCGTCTGCAACCCGTTCTCGTACATTTATTGTGAGTATTCCGGTACAGGTGAGACATTGTATTGAAAGTCTTTTGCTCGGTATCGGCGGACAAATACGATGTTGCAGTGCCTGTGTTATTCTGAATTACGATGCACAGTTGCTTTGGATATTATGCATTTCCATATGCATTTCCATGGGAACAGGCACTGCGGTGACTACAGCCTTTATTAAACACATAAAATGTATTCGCAATTACGAGTATGGTAACCATCAGCTGTAGAAGTTCCTTTGCTTCGTAATTCAAAATACGCAGGCACTGCAATATCCTACACTCATGGAAATGGAAAAAAGAACACATTGACACCGGTGTGTCAGACCCAACATACTTGCTCCGAACACTACGAGAGGGCTGTACAAGCAATGATCACACGCACGGCACAGAGGACACACCAGGAACCGTCGAATGGCGCTAGCTGCGCAGCATTTGTGCACCGCCGCCGTCAGTGTCAGCCAGTTTGCCGTGGCATACGGAGCTACATCGCAGTCTTTAACACTGGTAGCATGCCGCGTGGACGTGAACCGTATGTGCAGTTGACGGACTTCGAGCGAGGGTGTATAGTGGGCATGCGGGAGGCCGGGTGACGTACCGCCGAATTGCTCAACACGTGGGGCGTGAGGTCTCCACAGTACACCGATGTTGTCGCCAGTGGTCGGCGGAAGGTGCAAGTGCCCGTCGACCTGGGACCGGACCGCAGCGACGCACGGATGCACGCCAAGACCGTAGAATCCTACGCAGTGCCGTAGGGGACCGCACCGCCACTTCCCAGCAAATTAGGGACACTGTTGCTCCTGGGGTATCGGCGAGGACCATTCGCAACCGTCTCCATGAAGCTGGGCTACGGTCCCGCACACCGTTAGGCCGTCTTCCGCTCACGCCCCAACATCGTGCAGCCCGACTCCAGTGGTGTCGCGACAGGCGTGAATGAAGGGACGAATGGAGACGTGTCGTCTTCAGCGATGAGAGTCGCTTCTGCCTTGGTGCCAATGATGGTCGTATTCGTGTTTGGCGCCGTGCAGGTGAGCGCCACAATCAGGACTGCATACGACCGAGGCACACAGGGCCAACACCCGGCATCATGGTGTGGGGAGCGATCTCCTACACTGGCCGTACACCTCTGGTGATCGTCGAGGGGACACTGAGTAGTGCACGGTACATCCAAACCGTCATCGAACCCATCGTTCTACCATTCCTAGACCGGCAAGGGAACTTGCTGTTCCAACAGGACAATGCACGTCCGCATGTATCCCATGCCACCTAACGCGCTCTAGAAGGTGTAAGTCAACTACCCTGACAACAAGATCTCCGGATCTGTCCCCCATTGAGCATGTTTGGGACTGGATGAAGCGTCGTCTCACGCGGTCTGCACGTCCAGCACGAACGCTGGTCCAACTGAGGCGCCAGGTGGAAATGGCATGGCAAGCCGTTCCACAGCACTACATCCAGCATCTCTACGATCGTCTCCATGGGAGAATAGCAGCCTGCATCGCTGCGAAAGGTGGATATACACTGTACTAGTGCCGACATTGTGCATGCTCTGTTGCCTGTGTCTATGTGCCTGTGGTTCTGTCAGTGTGATCATGTGATGTATCTGACCCCAGGAATGTGTCAATAAAGTTTCCCCTTATGGGACAATGAATTCACGGTGTTCTTATTTGAATTTACAGGAGTGTATTTATTCGCCGACATCGGGCAAGCGACTTTCAAGTAAAATGTCTTCCCTGTACGGGCATGTACATAATGGATGTACGAGTACTGGCTGTGGACACATATTTGACGAGATATGGAAGTTTGGGGCTAGCCTTGAGTCGTGCACGGATAGCCAAATGCTGAGGGGCACGGTAGCTCAGCGTGTTCGGTCAGAGAGGCGCTGACCTTCTGTAATAATAATAATATAAAAAACTGAGTAAAGGAATCAACGATCAACTTGAAGCGACGTCCTGTGACGTCCGCCCAGACCAAAAGCAACGAACATAACGGAAAAAAAAACTGAGTGAACGCATCAACGAACAACCTGAACGTTGGTCATCGGACGTCCGCTCCGAACGAAGTCAAGGAACAATATAGAACAAAATTACACTAAAAAAAAGTAAGGTGACCTTTCGCCATGAGCGGGAAATCCGGGTTCGAGTCCCGGTCCGACACAAATTTTCGCTGTCGTCATTCAATTCTACAGCTGATGACTGTCCATATTCGCAGTTGCGAATACATTTAATGTACTTCATAACGGTTATAGTCGCTGCACTGCCTGTTACTACGGACGTGTATGCGTATGCAAAGGAACTTCGTATCGTAATTCAGAATAGCGTAGGCGGTGCAATATCGTAACTTCTTTAGCGTCTTGTACATTGGAAAAGTAATGCAATAAATCTGTGAGTCACTTGGTACGCATCGATGTCAATGCTTATCTCATCTTTTCTTTTTAATGCCTGGGGCTCATCTTTTGTAAGGCATACAGAGAAACAGCTATCTGCATTCTTGTTGAGAATTTTCTTCGCTAGAGACGCAGAAGCTGTCTGTTATTATGCTGCGAATTCGGGTTGCAGAAAGTCTGAGAATAAATTTGAATGATAATAAGAATGTGCGGCTGCGACAGATATGGCGCAGGGGCTGCAGCATCCTCGTATCAGGCGGGAAACTGTGTGGAACGAACCGCCACAGAGATGTGACGATGACAGGCGGCAGTTTCTCGCTGTGGGGTAATAGACTTCTGAGTCAAGACTAGGCAAGCTCACAGCTGCAAGATTTGAAGTAGAGAAAGTTCGATATTCAGTGGCGCGGGCTTCACTGTCTCTTTAAAAGTTGGTGGATATCACGAAACACTAAAAAATATTGACGTCATATGTGACATATATTAGACTTCAGTTTGGTATCAAGCAAACTGACATTCGCGAGACTGTCGCTCGCAACTGATTCTCCGTTATTTTGACGAGTTTTCAAAAAGGCGCACGGTACAACTGGCGCTCGGTTGAAATCGATAGATTTGGTTGTCGGGGTCTGTAGCGTAGCCCGTGTCTAGGTTAGTACGAAACGTGCTAATCTGGTTTTTAGTTGGGGGAACCAGCGAATGTGAATGCCAAATAAAAGTTGTGGTAACAGATTGATCCCAAGCGTTGTTCAATGTTCACGTTCGCTTTATGTTTATCGGTAGTTGTAATGTACTCATTTTAGTTTCTCATCTGTTTTACACTATGCGATGGTAAACACATCTGTGCCAATCAGCCGTGTGACATGATCTTTGCCCCGACACATACTGATAAAATTATTGGACCTCTGCAGTGCACATTCTTACGACCTATTTGGCACACTGAATGGCACAGATAAATGACATATTGCGCTGCACACTTCAACTTATTAACTAAATACAGGAAAGAAATACTAACACGTCGTTTTCGAACATTTTTATATGTCTCATTTCATCCCCATTCCAGCCCCGACCAGCTTCCCACAGTATTTACATTCAAGAGGAAGTCATATTTATACCAACTGTGAATGATATCGCTCCAGGCATCCCTGACTTGAGCTGTCACTCCTTTGCATTCCCACTGTCAGCTAAATGGGTGCTAAGGGTGTCTTACTGTCTGTTTCGACACAGCAATTTGTGCCTGCGCTAAGTTTCGTAGAAACTGCCTCAGGCGCTACAGAAATATGCTGCTGCTGATGTCGTTGCTTTTGCATCCCCATCCCCCCCGCCCCCAACCCTCTCTCCCCCCCTCCCCCCCCCCCCCCCCCCCCCTCCAGCATCAATGTGCCTAGTGACCCCGAAAGCTAAGGAATCAGTTCTAATATCGATTGATATCTAATATTTTTACACTTCATGGTTTCTCACACTCATCCCAACCCTAGACGTGGTAGGGGTATGTTAACAAGAAGATATTTTGTACATCATAAACAAAGGGTCTCGTACACATAAAATTTCGTTGAAATTGCTCCAAAAGTTCTTGAGTTATGCATCTGTGTCACCATATTGAGGATGATTAGGTACTGCAAACTTGGAATACACAGTTGAATGGATGTTTAGGATCCGAGAATAGTCTGAACTAGACAGAAATGTGCATTTGTGTATTATGTTATGATGTTATGCAGTTTCCAAAGTTTCTGTAACCTATCAAATATCGCCTTTACAAAACATTTCACTAAATTCTGTCAACAAAAATTAGGCACCTTGTGCCGAGGTGTACCTACATCCTAAGTTTGTTTTTGAACTCCAGTTGGAGGTGGTACGCCGTTGGCTTCTGCCACCTTTAAACTGACTTACCGAGCCAGTTGTAGAGCGGATCTGTAGTTTAATGTGAATAACGAATCACAGTGCAACCCAGCGTTCTGGACATCAGCAAATATTGCCAGATGTGACAGAAGCAACCGATGAAAAAACCTAAGACTGAACGGGGATTGAACACAAGATCTTTAGATTTGTAGTCTGATACTTCCCCACTTTTTGTTCTTTTACCCTTAAGTTATTAAATATTTCTTCTTGAAACTTGCGCCGGACGATGTGACCGAGCAGTTCCGGGAGCTACAGCCTGGAACCGAGCGACCGCTACGGTCGCAGGTTTGAATCCTGCCTCGGGCATGGATGTGTTTGGTGTCCTTAAGTTAGTTAGGATTAAGTAGTTCTATGTTCTAGGGGACTGATGACCTCAGCAGTTAAGTCGCATAGTGTTAAGAGGCATTTTTTTGAAACTTAATTAATAATTCCTGTTTCCTCCATTCCCAGACATAAATATTGTATTATTTAGTGCAAAGTAACATAATCGGCGTCTACACTGAGTCACTGGGCCACACCCCTACATCGTACTTGCCAGAAGCAGTCAAGGCTGTATTGATACTTGCTCGTAAGTAGTTCCCAGTGACACGAGAGAGAGAGTGTTGTCGGTTACAGGGCTGAGGTACCCGCACTACGAGCAGGTGTTCCGCGACCCTGCCACCTACGACATGCTGTACAGCTCAGCGTCCGGCCCCATCAACGAGACGTGGTACTTCAACCGGAGGGTCAACCTCACCGCCCTTGTACTGCCCTCGCAGATTGTTAGCTACTGCCACAGCGGCAACCAGTCAGCAGGTAAGGAATCCAACGTCTACCCGGACTGATCCGGCACTGTTCAGTTTTCAGTAAACCGATGTTCAAATACGCCAGTAATCCAATAACTGCATATAACTTCACAAGCCAACATCGCTAACAAAGAATTTTGTTGAATGACCGGTTTCGACAGAGCTATTCCGTCGTCATCGGATCTTAAGCTTAAGTTTTTTACAACAAATTGTCCATCAGTGTTCCAAGTTGCTTCACACTGCATATGCATTTCCCACTACCATGAAGGTCGCTACACGTTGGAATGTCAAGTATAGAAGAACTATGTACAAAGGTAAACATAACTATATTGCAACGATTATCAGTGTTGATGTTCACCATCAGTTGGCAACTCCTCCATTTTTGTTTCACACTTCGGCAACCCATGCCGATCATTCAATAAAATGATTTTTTAACCATCTCGGCTTGTAAAGTTTTCTTCAGTTATTTTACACGACAGATAGCTTCCATACAGACAATGTCAGTAATATATATCAGTAACTCATCTGTCCCTAATTCTTTAAAAAACCGAAGTCGCATGTATGAAATAACTTCAGACAACTTTTTGATCAACATATAAATAGACGTGTTCAATATTTTACGTTGAGCATGTAAACTCTTCATGGAAAACGATGTAACTTTGTTTCAGTAGTACATTTCGATACTGGCTGTAAGAGTTATTGCAAGTAGGGTTTGTTATAAAGAAGTAGAAAATGAAAACATCGTTCTGGATTGCATGAAAGCGAAAGTGCAGTAAGAAATAAACGTTTTATTCTTACATTATTTTGTAGGGGGTGTCAGTGAGAGATAATTTCGGAAAGATTTGAAAATATGTGTCAATTTCGTTGGAAGTCGCTTAGTGCTATGATTCTCAAATAATGGCTGAATACAGTCCGAGTAATCTGCACGCTACACGGCCTCAGTACAATACACAGATCCTAAGTTTAATTCTTGGCATGTTATTCTTTTAAGCCATTAACGTAAGGTTATCCCTCTTAATGAATATAATGTAATACCATTTCCAACTTTTACATCTGATCAATAGCTAAATGAAGTACTAAGGGCCAAATTTTTGAATCAAACGCTTGCCGTCGTCGTACGTTGTCATATAATAAGACACATATAATTATAGAATGTCTGGGCACTTATTTGCAAAATTTATATATTTCTATCACTGAGCCAGTGGTATAGGGGCAGCGTCTTTGATCAGTAACGAAAACGTCCGCGGTCAGGCGTAAGAAATCCACCACCGCTTGAATTTTGACTAAATCTCATAAGCAATGGCGGCTGAAGACATCCGACATAAGAAGTCACCCTCATTCAGCAACGTCCATGTCAAAGACGGCAGAGGCGCGGACAGAGGTTCAGGGTATTCTTTTGTCGTTGGGGTGGGAAACTGCCCCTAAAGGGGGAAGAATCAGCAATGATCAACGGCATGAGGATGCATAAGACAGTGGAAACCACTGCATTAAAGACATGTAACATGTATCCAGAGCACAGTTGGCCTGCAATAGAAAAGTGTCATGATGGTATCTCCATTGGCAAAACATCGCGAAATAGTGTCTAAAGATAGTACGGATCAATAAAGTTAAATGGAAAGAAGACAAGGATTTCTAGTCAAATGAATACAGGGTAATATAACAGCAGGAGAAATCGATGTAACAGGAGTAGGATTCGTAATGATGGTATGTAACGTGGTGCGAAGAAAGCTTAGCACGACAGAAAAGCATCTGCTTCCAGACATGTACTTTATTCGAGGGTTGTCCACAAAGTAAGGCATCGCATTTCTTTTTCCTCAGACGAAAACAATGTTACGAATGCGAAACGTTACGTATGGATTATTTGAGGTCTCCCGAGTAAGCGTGACAGGTTTCTGTCACTTCCGACAGATAGTGTTGCTGTAGGGCAGTTTCAAAATGGCGCCTGTAGGTAACGTACGTTACAAGCGAAGTGCCTTCATTGATTTTTTCACTGCGGCGTAAGAAACTGTGGGGAATATTCAATAAACGTTTGTGGAAAGTCTATGGAACATCTGCTATCGACAGAAATACTGTTAGTCGCTGGGGACGGAGGGTGAAGTGATCAGAAGGCGGTTCGGCGGAGCTCCACGATTTGCAGCGGTCGGGGAGACCAGCGACAGCCTGTCACACCTGACATGTTGCAGCGAGGTGACGCTGTCATTCGCGAGGACAGACGCATTACGACACGGCAGTTACTGTTGCATCTGTCAATCACCAAAGGAAGTGTGGATGGTGTTATTCGCACACTTGAATATTCAAAAGTGTGTGCAAGATGGGTCCTGCAGTGACTAACGGTGGATCACAAATCGCACAGAAAAAACGTTTGTCTCAATTTTTTGTAACCTTTTGACGCCTAAGGTGAGGCCTTCTTGTCTCGGATTGTGACATGTGATGAAACCTGGGTTCACCATTTTGAGCCCAAACCAAAACTACAGTGAATGGAATGCTGCCATTCCCATTCCTCACATAAGAAAAAATTCAAAGTAAGTGCTTCCGCCGATCACCGTGTTCTGGGACTGTGAAGGTTTGATTCTCACTGATGCGATGTCAAGAGGCGGCACCATTAATTCATACGCATATGTTAACACATTAACAAACTTCAAGATGTGCGTCCGGCCACTTCGGCGGCACAACGACCCAGGAGATATTTTGCTGCAACACGATAACGCTGGGCCCCACACAAGTCAAGGGATTGCTGAACACACTGCAAAACAGGGCTGCCCAGTGTTACCTCATCCACACTACAGCCCTGACCTAGTCCCCACAGATTTACACTTGTTTGTGCCAATACAGGATTCCATTTGTGGAAGACATTTTGAAGAAGATGAGGAGGTAATTCACATAGTGAAGCACTGGCTCCGCCACCAGGACAAGGATTGGAATCCATTTGTTGATTTTGGAATGTACTATTTTCGTCACTTAGAATGAATTCAAGGAAACCGCAATACACGTCTTACGAAAAGTCATCAAAATTGGTATAACTGGGGTCATCCTTGGTTGGAACACGTTAAGGTTACAGAAACTAGACTTCCAAAACCTTCCTTTTGTTTCGACTCCAGTATAATAGACATCAACAGGTTTTTAGGTGAAAAGGATCTCTACTTTTAGAGATGGGTCTGTTCCCTAAAAAAATCGTGTACTAGAGGTGACCTCATGATGGTTAGAATTGAGAACAACCAGTATCAGTCGAAAGAGGGCGAAGGTGCAGAGAAAACGGTAATTAGAGAAATCAGTAAATAAATAAGGCAGAAATAGGACAAAAAGAACAAATAAAATCCACTATTTTCTGGCCTACAATGAATCAGAATGAATATATATTCACTGAGGCTCGTGATACTCGGGTGATACCCAAACCCTACCCATAACACTGCAATTGAAGCGAACAGAATAAACTGCAAAGTAGCGTAGCACAGCGGGAAGACGGACATGCAAGCAAGCTTCCTTTAGCCTGCTCGGGTTGGTAGCACGTTGATTTGTATGGGGGTACAGCAGCCTGTCCGTTCTGCTGCTAGCCTGCGGCAGCTTGCCTGCCTGGCTAACAGGCAAGTGTAGGCAAGTTACGAGCGGAATTCGTACGCCTCTGTCCATAACAAAAACTTTTGATCACTTACCCAGTGATACAAAATTTCTGACAGATAGCAAAGTAAAATTTGACAAAAAAAAACTAAAAAAGCTGCTCTTTGACAACTTCTATTCTGTGAAGAATTTCTGTTACCGTAATGTGTAAAACAGTGGATTCCAAGCTGGGGGTAATTACCTCCTGAGAGGTAAAATGAAATTTCCTGAGGGATAAAAACTAAACTATTCGATTTTGTGCAGTCACGAAACGAAATTACTTTCAAAAGATTATCACTATTATAAAAATTTTGTAAGACTCTCACACTGGTTATGTAAGTTATCAATAAATACTTTTTATTAATTAATAGCATTAATGCGGAGGAGGTTAAAGGTTGTCCCGTACATCGCTGATGATAAAAGTGGGACATATACGTAACAGTAGCTAGATGTCTAACGAAAGTGTCCTCTCCAAGTTGGAGATAGTAACTGCAGTAGTCCAGAAAATGCACAACTTAGCAGTAACTACATATGGGCTACTATACTGCTGTACAGTGTTATTATAATTATTATTATTACCTCTTTTATTATTATTAGAGTGGTTAGACATAAAGAGTTCGTCTCGTGGTCGTGCGGTAGCGTTCTCGCTTCCCACGCCCAGGTTCCCGGGTTCGATTCCCGGCGGGGTCAGGGATTTCCTCTGCCTCGTGATGGCTGGGTGTTGTGTGATGTCCTTAGGTTAGTTAGGTTTAAGTAGTTCTAAGTTCTAGGGGACTATTGACCACAGATGTTAAGTTCCATAGTGCTCAGAGCCATTTGAAACATAGAGCGTTAACAGCCTGAAGGCGCCCAATTTCTGCCAGTTAAGAAGGACGGAGTGCAGCAATCAAGTGATTTACAAACCGTGAGTATAGGGCGCACGCCTGAACACCTGTTTGATTTTAAATGTGCTTACAATGTGAAGGTCAAGCAAGTGCCGCAGTGGAGAAGAGTAATGAAAGGGAAACACGGTTTGTAACCCGTTTGTAGCCTCACTGTGGATAGTTACTTTTCTTTTCTGAGAAGGAGTTGTGGGCAGCACGTGCGATACACCACGAATTCCATAATTTTAAAAATAAAAGTTCTCCAAGAAAAGCTTTTCATTCTACAGTTTAGTTAGGTGCTAAAGATTGTGATAATTTGGAGAAGGGATGAGGAGGGAGGCAGGAACGGGGAGGGAGAATGTGGTGGTACTAGCTAACGTTCGAATGCACTCAGGAGTAATGGTTTAAGAAGAGTTGGGAACCATTGCTGTAAAAGTTTGTGGGTAGGAATTACTAACTTGCGTCTGTAGATACTTTTATTAAAAAAGAAAGAAAGATATTTTATATATGTTCAGCATGTAGCCATATTTAAAAATTAAGTTGTTGTATGTACCTAAAAATGACTAATTCCACATCATTGCAATTTATCGGACAAATGACCCATGGAATATGAAACTACACTACTGGCCATTAAAATCGCTACACCACGAAGATAACGTGCTACAGACGCGAAATTTAACCGACAAGAAGAAGATGCTGTGATACGGAAATTATTAGTTTTTCAGAGCATTCATACAAGGTTGGCGCCGGTGGCGACACCTACAACGTGCTGGCATGAGGAAAGTTTCCAACCGATTTCTCATACAAAAACAGCAGTTGACAAGCGTTGCCTGGTGAAACGTTGTTGTGATGCCTCGTGTAAGGAGGAGAAATGCGTACCATCACGTTTCCGATTTTGATAAAGCTCGGATCGTTGGCAATCGCTATTGCTGTTTATCGTATCGCGACATTGCTGCTCGCGTTAGTTGAGATCCAATGACAGTTAGCAGAATAAAGAATCGGTGGGTTCAGGAGGGTAATACGGAACGCTGTGCTGGATCCCATCGGCCTCGTATCACTAGCAGTCGAGATGACAGGCATCCTATCCTCATGGCTGTAACGGATCGTGCCGCCACGTCTCGGTCCCTGAGTCAGCAGATGGGGACGTTTGCAAGACAACAACCACCTGCACGAACAATTCGACGACGTTAGCAGCAGCATGGACTATCAGCTCGGAGGCCATGGCTGCGGTTACCCGTGACGCTGCATCACCGACAGGAACGTCTGCGATGGTATACCCAACGACGAACCTGGGTGCACGAATGGCAGAATGTCATTTTTTCGGATGAGCCCAGGTTCTGTTTACAGCATCATGATGGTCGCGTCCATGTCTAGCGACATCGCGATGAACGCACATTGGAAGTGTGTATTCGTCATCGCCATACTGGCTTATCACCCTACGTGATGGTATGGGGAGCCATTGGTTACACGTCTCGGTCACCTCTTGTTCGCAATGACGGCACTTTGAACAGTGGGCGTTACATTTCAGATGAGTTACAACCCGTGGCTCTACCCTTCATTCGATCCCTGCGAAACCCTACGTTTCAGCAGGATAATGCACGACCGCATGTTGCAGGTCCTGTACGGGGCTTTCTGGATACAGAAAATGTTCGACTGCTACCCTGTCCAGCACATTCTCCAGATCTCTCACCAATTGAAAACGTCTGGTCAATGGTGGCCGAGCAACTGGCTCGTCACAATACGCCAGTCACTACTCTTGATGAACTGTGATATCGTGTTGAAGCTGCATGGGCAGCTGTTCCTCTACACGCCGTGCTAGTTCTGTTTGACTCAATGCCCAGGCGTATCAAGGCCGTTATTACGGCCAGAGGTGGTTGTCCTGGGTACTGATTCCTCAGGATCTATGCACCCAAATTACGTGAAAATGTAATTAAATGTCAGTTCTAAAGGTGGTTGTTCTGGGTACTGATTTCTCAGGATCTATGCACCCAAATTTCATAGAAAAGTAATCACATGTCAGTTCTAGTGTAATATATTTGTCCAATGAATACCCGTTTATCATCTGCATATCTTCTTGGGGTAGCAGATTTAATGGCCAGTAGTGTAACTAGCTGTAGGAATTGTGTCAGTTTTCTACTAAGCACTGTCAACTGCAGTGACGAATATGGATACCCTCCTTGGTATGAGACTGTTGAATCCACCTGTTGCTGTGTAGGTTCGTGGGCTAAGTCACCTTACGCGGAGGATCTGGAGGTCCGCGTCTACGAGAGCAGCCAGATGTTGGCCGGCGGCGGGCGGCTGGTGGCGGTGGGCAGGTACCTGGGGAACGCGACCTCTGGCGAGGAGCTGAGGGTCACGTTGGTGGCGGCGGCGGCGGCGGATGCCAAAGTCAACGCTTACAGCAGCCTCCTGCCGCAGCCACCCACCATGGCAGCCTACAACGGCACCAGCGGCAGTCCCAGCTACACAGTCAGCGTCGCCTTCAAGAACTCCGGGCTGTACCCCTGGTACCTGAGGCGCGACCTCGCTACGCTGTCACCGCTTACCGAGATAAACAACGAGCAGGGATTCGTCATCGGACTCGCCTTTGTGCTCGTGTGAGGGACCTATCTTATTCCTACTGTGTTGTCGGGGCAGACGCCAGGGAAATACCGTATCAGTCATACCTCAGTCGTTTAGCTGAGTCAACACAGTGAGGTTCTGCTAAGAAAAAGTTATCGCAGTACATAAGACAAACAATGTGCAAATAAATGAGCAGCAACTGTGTTAAGAATAAAACGTTTAAAATAAATTATCTACAAAAACATAACGATTTCTTTCTGAATGACATTTCTTTGGTATTTCGTAGAAATTCTTCCTACGAGGTGATGGGGAAATAATTTACAAATTTTGAAATTTTTGAAGTATGGAAGGTAGGAGACGAGGTACTGGCAGAATTAAAGCTGTGAAGAGTGGTCGTGAGTCGTGCTTGGGTAGCTCAGACGATAGAGCACTTGCCAGGGAAAGGCAAAAGTCTCAGTTTGAGTCTCGGTCCGGCACACAGTTTTAATCTGCCAGGAAGTTCCAAATTTACGAATATTTATTATTGCTTATAATATCGACAATCATCTTCTGGAATCTCGTGCAGGTTGCATATCCAGATAGCTACAGGAGTTTCTATACAACTGTAATCAAATATTTGCTTCAAGATGTGTAATGTAGTTCAAGCAATTTGGTAATTCGTGAAATTAAATGTACAGGTGTCCGTAATTAAAGCTCTAGTTTCAAAACGCTGTAGAAAGAGGACCACTGGTCAGAAGGACGTCAAATTTAAACAGGAGGATGCAGAGAGAAACGTCATGGAACAATAAAAGTTTATCGAAAATTTGACATATAGGTGCATACTAACAGAAGCGCGGCACACGGCTGTTCCTCTGTTTGTATCCGAGATGCCCAACACGACTGTCATCGCGTGCTGCTGGTAAGGCTCTTTTACAAGAACGGTGACTGTGCGCCAGTAGCCCTGCAGGACACTCAGGTGTATGAAAAGAGCAATGTGTCCTACGTCTGCTAAGGGTCTGAAGAAAATGATTACAAAATTCGAAAAGACAGGTTCTTTTGAAGTGCAATGTGGCAGAGGAAGGAAAGCAGTTGCTCCAATGTCCGTCGAAGATGTGGCCACAGCGATGCAGGAGAGGTCGACCGGTGGTGTGTAAATATGAATTGCCCGGGGAATGGCCCGCACGTTGTACAAGCCTGCGAGCACGAGGCATAAAATTCTACGAAACACCCTCCACTGCTATTCTCGCGTAGTTACCCAGGTTCAGGAGTTGCTTCCTGCTGACCTGCCATCGAGACAAACGTTCGCTCTGGATTTTCTCTTTCGCATGGAAAATGAGTGGCCGTGGAGCATTCTGTGGACAGATGATCATTTTCGTCTCCAAGGAGATGTCAATAAGCAGAATTTACGAAAATCCACTCGCACATCAACCGGTGCCATTTGATTCTGCAAAGAGATTGTGGTGTGCGAGTTGACGGCGTCGTTTATCGTAGGACTGAGTTTAGCGGTCCTGTTGTTGTACTGTCACTGGCAAACGCTGTGAGAGTCTTTTGCGCACCAACGGCATTCCAAATATTTACCAGCGCGGATATATGGGCAGCATAATTTTCATGCAAGAGGCTCTCTTCTGTACACTGCACAGCCCACTGGCTGAAGCGGCTGCTGCAAAGGCATTTCGGAAATGCTTGAATTATCAGCCGTCATTTTCCTACAGCCAGGCCGTTCATATCTCCTGATCTTAATCCGAGTGACTTTTCCCTGTAGAATTATCTGAAAGATGTTGTTTTCAGTGCTGTAGTTATGAACGTAGCTTAATTGAAGGCACGCACTGCGCAACGCATTCTCAACGTGACTATCGAGACACTCCGGTCTGTTGTGGAACGTGCTTCTCGATTTCAACTTGTGTCCGCAAACGGTGGACAGCATACTGAAGATATGTTTTGCTAGTTTCAGGAAAATTAAAAACCGACGTTATTTTGCTATTTATGTGGCTTTTGGCACCAGTATAATTAAAAACCGATTTCATCCATCCGATGTGGTAGGACCTTGCCGTACGAGCTTTCCGTGATGGATAGTCTTAGCTAAAAGTGCCGAAACTGTTGACTGTCGAACTTGTGCAGTCATGCACGTTGAACACTATGGGTGGTGCAATGTGCAACTCAAATATATCCATCGTGTTGCGATTCATCTGTCATTTGTAGCCAACCCAATTACGTTTACACGCTTACTGCGCTATCTATTGGGAAAATTTTCGTTAACTTTATGTTCCGTGGCATTTAACCTTGCGTGAATAATATGCTGTTCAAATACAAGTATGACGTTATTCTGAGCAGTGGTTCTCTTTCTGCAGCGTTTTGAAACTGGAACTTTAATTACGGACAAACTCTATAAAAATGCAAAAACTTAAACCCTGGTGCTACATCTGCTGATCGTCTACGCTACCATCGTAGCAGATGGTCTACTGGCAGGTCCTGATCTTTATCACTAGGTCACCTCAGGGCTAAAGATATTGTATTGTTCAGGAAGCTTCTGCGACATATGCTAGCACTACTTATGTCTGTGTAAATGAGTACCCAAATGCTCGGAACAACATGCTAAGTCTCTAGATCCGGAGTTTTAGGAAGCCTATACTAACCCCAAATAACCCCAAACACACCGCACGTCAGCCCCGAGATGAGGCCAATAGACAAGCAAGAGCCATCGTCCGCAGATCGATTGTGGTCAAGCAGTGGGACTTAACGGATTCACTTCACCATCTCGCGTAACCTGCTCTTGATAGAAGACCGAGATAAGTAATCTAAAAGGTGTCATTCATTCTGCTGGTTCTGCCATAGCTGCCTTGTTGTTGGCCACCAGCACACTGATTCTGGTCGTCTGCGACCTTGTGGGCTGCAGATTCCTCGACTTGCGAAATAGGGTGGTGGGGTTTCGGGTTGCGCTGGATAGATCAGGATTCCACTACACGCAGCAAGCGGCTACACTGGTAGCAGGGGTTGTGTGGCGTGGACTGGGCGGTTTTTTAGGTTAGATGGCCTCGGGCAAGTACAGAAAGGGCAACAGCCTCAAAGTGTGTGGGGCAAAGTCAGGACATACAGGGACCAAGCAGCAATCGGTATTGTAATTGTAAACTGTCGAAGCTGCATTGGTAAAGTACAGGAACTTCAAGCGCTGATAGAAAGCACCGAAGTTGAAATCGTTATAGGTACAGAAAGCTGGCTGAAGCCAGAGATAAATTCAACCGAAATTTTTACAAAGGCACAGACGGTGTTTAGAAACGATAGATTGCGTGCAACCGGTGGTGGCGTGTTTGGCCCTGTTAGTAGTTGTTTATCCTGTAGTGAAGTAGAAGTGGAAAGTTCCTGTGAAATATTATGGGTCAAGGCTACACTCAGCAACCGAGCTAGGTTAATAATTGCTTCCTTTTACCGACCTCTCGACTCAGCAGCGTTAGTGACAGAACAACTGAGAGAAAATTTGGAATACATTGCACATAAATTTTCTCAGCATATTATAGTCTTAGGTGGAGATTTCACTTTACCAGATATAGACCGGGACACTCAGATGTTTAGGACGGGTGGTAGGGACAGAGCATTGAGTGACATTATACTGATTGCACTATCCGAAAATTACCTCGAGCAATTAAACAGAGAACCGACTCGTAGAGATAACATCTTGGACCTACTGATAACAAACAGACCCGAACTTTTCGACTCTGTAAGGACAGAACAGGGAATCAGTGATCATAAGGCCATTGCAGCATCCCTGAATATGGAAGTTAATAGGAATATAAAAAAGGGAGGAAGGTTTATCTGTTTAGCAAGAGTAATAAAAGGCAGATTTCAGACTACCTAAGAGATCAGAACCAAAATTTCTGTTCCGACACTGACAATGTTGAGTGTTTATGGAAAAAGTTCAAGGCAATCGTAAAATGCGTTTTAGACAGGTACGTAACGAGTAAAACTGTGAGGGACGGGAAAAACCCACCGTGGTTCAACAACAAAGTTAAGTAACTACTGCGAAAGCAAAGAGAGCTTCACTCCAAGTTTAAACGCAGCCAAAACCTCTCAGACAAACAAAAGCTAAACGATGTCAAAGTTAGCGTAAGGAGGGCTATGCGTGAAGCGTTCAGTGAATTCGAAAATCCTATGAAGTTCTGGTCTTGCGTTAAATCAGTAAGTGGCTCGAAACAGCATATCCAGACACTCCGGGATGATGATGGCATTGAAACAGAGGGTGACACGCGTAAAGCTGAAATACTAAACAACTTTTTCCAAAGCTGTTTCACAGAGGAAGACAGCACTGCAGTTCCTTCTCTAAATCCTCGCACAAACGAAAAAAATGGCTGACATCTAAATAAGTGTCCATGGAATCGAGAAGCAACTGGAATCACTCAACAAAGGAAAGTCCACTGGACCTGACGGGATACCAATTCGACTCTTCACAGAGTACGTGAAAGAACTTGCCCCCCTTCTAACAGCACTGTACCGTAAGTCTCTAGAGGAACGGAAGGTTCCAAATGATTGGAAAAGAGCACAGGTAGTTCCAGTTTTCAAGAAGGGTCGTCGAGCAGATGCGCAAAACTATAGACCTATATCTCTCACGTCAATCCGTTGTAGAATTTTAGAACATGTTTTTTGCTCGCGTATCATGTCGTTTTTGGAAACCCAGAATCTACTCTGTGGGAAGTAACATGGATTTCGGAAACAGCGATCGTGTGAGACCCAACTCGCTTTATTTGTTCATGAGATCCAGAAAATATTAGATACAGGCTCCCAGGTAGATGCTGTTTTCCTTGACTTCCGGAAGGCGTTCGATACAGTTCCGCACTGTCGCCTGATAAACAAAGTAAGAGCCTACGGAATATCAGACCAGCTAGAAAATATTATATACAGGCTCCCAGGTAGATGCTATTTTCCTAGACTTCCTGAAGGCGTTCGATACGGTTCCGTACTGTCGCCTGATAAACAAAGTAAGAGCCTACGGAACATCAGACCAGCTGTGTAGCAGGATTGAAGAGTTTTTAGCAAACAGAACACAGCATGTTGTCCTCAATCGAGAGACGTCTACAGACGTTAAAGTAACCTCTGGCGTGCCACAGGGGAGTGTTATGGAACCATTGCTTTTCACAATATATATAAATAACCTAGTAGATAGTGTCGGAAGTTCCATGCGGCTTTTTGCGGATGATGCTGCAGTATACAGAGAAGTTGCAGCTTTAGAAAATTGTAGTGAAATGCAGGAAGATCTGCAGCGGATAGGCACTTGGTGCAGGGAGTGGCAACTGACCCTTAACATAGACAAATGTAATGTATTGCGAATACATAGAAAGAAGGATCCTTTATTGTATGATTATATGATAGAGAACAAACACTGGCAGCAGTTACTTCTGTAAAATATCTGGGAGTATGCGTGCGGCACGATTTGAAGTGGAATGATCATATAAAATTAATTGTTGGTAAGGCGGGTACCAGGTTGAGATTCATTGGGAGAGTCCTTAGAAAATGCAGCCCATTAACAAAGGAAGTGGCTTACAAAACACTCGTTCGACCTATACTTGAGTATTGCTCATCAGTGTGGGATCCGTACCAGATCGGGTTGACGGAGGAGATCCAAAGAAGAGCGGCGCGTTTCGTCACAGGGTTGTTTGGTAACCGTGATAGCGTTACGGAGATGTTTAGCAAACTCAAGTGGCAGACTCTGCAAGAGAGGCGCTCTGCATCGCGGTGTAGCTTGCTGTCCACGTTTCGAGAGGGTGCGTTTCTGGATGAGGTATCGAATATATTGCTTCCCCCTACTTATACCTCTCGAGGAGATCACGAATGTAAAATTAGAGAGATTCGAGCGCGCATGGAGCTATCAGACAGTCGTTCTTCCCGCGAACCATACGCGACTAGAACAGAAAAGGGAGGTAATGACAGTGGCACGTAAAGTTCCCTCCGCCACACACCGTTGGGTGGCTTGCGGAGTATAGATGTAGATGTAGAATTAATTCCGGCGTCAGCGAATACTCAGCATTATTCACCACACTCACGATATTCATTATTATAAAGCACAACTGAGTGCTTTTATTTTCTAAATACTTTCTAAATTCCCTCCCGAATACCTTATTTGCTACCTGATACAAGTAACAATGTTACATTGTGTACTAATGCCCATTGTTTATCTACGTAGATGGGGCACTCAAGAACTGTGTTGTATCGTATACCAATCTCACCACATGCAAAAGTATTTGTTTGACATTTCCATATCTCATAGAGTTATCCGATTATATTGCAGTTTGTGTGTCCAGACGCTGGCTGCAAATCCTATGACAGCATTGTGGATTGTATCATGATTAGGCAGCTGCAATGTGATCTTAAAATCAATTGTGCCCAATCCTGCCAATTTGTAAGTTACTCTGCCAGCTTTGATATGTCTGAGAGATATATGTGTGGAAGTAATGGTTTTCAACCGTGTGTTTGTCCAGATACTTACATACCTCACTGCAGCTCATCGTGATATGCTCGGAGAAACTGGTAATGCGTCTCACACGCCTCTAATGTTGGGCTGTGAACGTGCTCGGGTTTATCGATGTAAAAATGGTTTTGCCTTGCAGACAATAGAAACTGTTTAGGTAGCACCATCTGCAGACACCTGTAGCTGTCTTATAAACTTTCATCTCACAAACTTAACATGCCTGAGACCACAGCGGATTTTCGTGCTCATATAATTCACCCTCTGACACAACCACTTTCATCTTATAGGGTCACTTGAAAATTCCATACATTTGTTGTGACTGAAAAACATCTCCTGATAAGGAATTCTCTTTACATGTGACATCGTCTGGACCACACAAGGTCGTTTGTCCGGGCAAAACAAAACTGTGTGCGACTATGGCACGTCTGCACAAAAAGCTCAGGGACGTCACTTTGAACAACTATTCCGATGGATGAAGCTGTAAACGTTATGCAAATAAACGAAGTAGTTACAAAAATGGGTTTGCAGATGTCGCTATATTGTCAGTGTCTAGGAAATTCACCAACAGTCGTGCAACTTAAGATGTTATTTTATTTCATTTTGAAGGCTACCAGTTTCAGCATCTCACTATACCCCAAATGTCATACGGTACCATAAATCTCTGGATGTCGTGAAATGAATCGTTACACTACTGCTTCATTCGAAGACATAGATCAAGTCTTCGAATGAAGCACAAGTGTAACGATTGAATTCACGACACGCAGGGTTTTATGGCTCTAAATAACATTTTCTTTTATTTCGAGAGATGCATATGGGGTCTGAAAATGGCATAATGAAATGCTGAAACCGGTAACCTTCAAAATAAAATGAAATAACATAGTACGTAACACGTCTGTTGGTTACCTTCATTGACATTGACAGTCACTTAACCAGCCGATTTCCCCTGTCCACGATGGACCAACGGACATAGGATGTTCACACAAGTTACCGCCAGATAGAGAAAACCAAAATTGCTCAGCGGAGGAATGGTGATTGCAACTGATGGGATATCTGAACGATTCTGTATAGTGTAAAAGAAGTGGCTTTTGCTCCTTTTCTAGCAACTGTGTATCGTAAGTTACAAGAGAAGCGAAGCGCTCCTGGTTATTGAATAAATGCGCAAGTCATTCTCCCTTTTCGTGAAGTGTCTTGGAATAGATGCGCACAACTAAAGCCCTATATCGTTTGTTCAGTCCGCTGCAGAATTCTGGAATACGTTTCTGGGGAACGGAAATCTCCTCTGTAGAAATCAACATGCGACCAGTGAACAACTGTGCTAAAGGGACTTGGGATGTACTTGTCAGATAGTCATTCAGGTTGATTTTGCGGGTGAACGAGAACAGTCTGTTTTCGGTAAAAACACTGTGGTGACTTATTTCACCAAACGTGATACATGTGGCTCACATAGGGAAAACGTGATGTGCAATTGGAGATTGCCGATATGGTGGTTCCGTTAAAGTCAAGATGGAAGACGTCTCAACAAGTCGGGAGCCAGCAGCTAGGAGGGCGACGCATCTGTGTTACGCCTGCGAGTGATGCTAAACTTGGCATCGGGTGCTGGAACCGTGTTCTAGCTAAGAGATCGGCTTCCCATAGGAAAGAATCCAGTTAAAATAACTCAAGGCAGAATAAAAATTTAAAAAATTCTTTAATCCCCCATTCGTGTGGGTACCGTCCGTGCAGAACCATCATGTAAAACCCAGCCCGCTCTCTCTGTCCACAAGATCCAGAAACCAGTGGATACTGACTCCCAGATGGAGGCTGTGTTCCTTGACTTCTATTAAGCTGTTGACGCAGTTCCACAGTGCTGCCTGATGAACAAACCAGTGCGTACGGAATATCGGATCAGCTGCGTGATTGCACTGAAGAGCCCCTAGCAAACAGAGCATAACGAGTCGTTCTTAACGGAGAGAAATGTTCAGACGAAAAAAAAGCTTTGTCGTAAACAAGGGAGTGTTAAAGGAGCATTACTTTTTATAATATACGTCAATGACCCAATGAAAAGCTTCGGAAGCACCACGTGGGTGTTCACGGGTAATGTTGTAGCTAACAGTGAAGTTGTAACGCGAGAAAACGGCAACGAAATGCAGGAAGACCTACAGAGGTTCGACACATGGTGCAGTGATTGGCAGTTGGCCCTCAACGTAAACAAATGTAACGCATTGCACAACCCTTATTGCATGACTAACCACTTGCAGAACAATCACTGACACCAGTCACTTCCGGAAATACACTGATGGAAAAAAATTGCAACAACGAAAAATGATTATTAATGTAGAATAATGAAATTTCGGGAATACATTTGTTTAGGTAACATATTTAAGTGATTAGGTTTCAACACCACAGGTTAATGTAAGCGTGAGATAAGCCACCGCAAATGTGAAATGCTGGTACAGTAACCGGCGTAAGGGCCATAATGGTGAATGCAAGCATGCAAACATGCATGCATTTTGTTATACGGGTATCGGATGTCAGAAGGATGGAGATCTACCCCTGTTGCACATGGCCGGTCAATACGGGGATAGGTAATGCCGGTTGTGGACGATGCTGGAGTTGTCGTCCGATGATGTCTCTCGTATGTGCTCGATTGGAGACGGATCTGGTGATTGAGCACGCCAAGGTAACATGTAGGCACTCTGTAGAGCATTTTGTGTTATAACAGCTGTATGTGGACGAGCGATATCCTGTTGGAAAACATCTCCTGGAGTGCTTTCCATGAATGGTAGCACAACTTGTTAAATCAGATGTCTACGTACAAATTTGGAGTCAGGATAATCAACGACAGTGCTCCAGGTGTGATACGAGATCGCACCCTATACGATAACTCCAGGTGTGGGTCTAGCACGCAGAGATTGGTTGTAGGCTCTCAACTGGCGTTTTTCTAACCTACACATGCCCATCAATGGCATCGAGGCCAAACCAGCTTTCATCAGAAAATACAACAGACCTCCAGTGTGACTTTTAATGAGCTCTCGCTTGACACCACTGAAGTCGCAAATGGTGATGGTTTGGGGTCAGTGGGATGCGCGCTACAGGGCGTCTGGCTCGGAGCTTTACTTGAAGTTACCAATTTGCAACGGGGCATTGTGTCACTGTGGTGCCAATTGCTGTGCAAATTGCTTCTGCAGATGCAGTTCGATGCGCCAGAACCGCACGCCGAACAGGATGGTCTTACCTCTCCGTAGTGCCAAGTGGCCATCCAGAGCCCGGTCTTCTGGCGACCGTAGACTATCGTGACTACCGCTGCCACCAGTCATGTTCAGCAGCTACATTCGTGGCAAATCTTTCTCCAGTATCCCAGCCCGAACATCCAGTTTCTCGTAGCCTTAGTACACGACCTCGTTCAAACTCAGGTAATGGAGTCTCTGTCACCTTAAAGGCATTCTTGACTAATATCAACTCACCACTTCCGGTCTCAAAAGTAGTTAACGCTCACTGCCGTTACAGCGTGTATTTTAAACAAACCTGATCTACATCTGTAAAGTGGCGCTACTAGCGTCGTCCTTAAGCGACTGAGCTGATTTCACATTATTCTTCCGATGCAGTGACACCTACCGACTTTCTTTTATGTCACGCAACTCCTTCTTGGAGTTATAATTTTTTCCCCGTCAGTGTATGAGTATGGATATGCAGTAATTTAAAGTGCAAGAACAACACAAAACTGATCGCAGGGAAAGCAGATACCAGACTGAGATTCATTGTAAGAATCCTGAGGAAATGAAGTCCACTCACGAAGTAGATATAAAATTTTCTTTCAACCGAAACTTGAATATATCTCGCCAGTCTGGTCCGTACGAGAAAGGACTGGTGCAGATAATAGAGAAGATCCAAAGAAGAGCAGAGCGTTTTGTTACAGGTTCGTTTAGTAAGCATGAAAATGTCTTCGAGACGATAATTCACCTCCAATGGCTGACACTGCAGAAGATGTGTACTGTTTATATTCCGAGAGCTATGTTCGTAAAAGACTCAACCGGTATACTGCTTCCACCTGTGTGTAGCCCGCAGAAAGACCATTAAGAAAAATAGATATATTCGAGCTCGGACGGAGGCTTATCAACAATCGTTCAGCAACAGTTAAGTGACAGTGATAATGGGACACAAACTTTACGCTCCTATACACTATAGTGTGGCCTGCAGAGTGTAGAGGTAAGTGTATTTCGAAATTTATCATCGCTACTCTCGTTTCTCTTATAATTTTCGACTGATGCACTTCTGGGTGATGGTTCCTTGTACAAAACTCGACCGTTTTACTCTCGCTGGTAGTCCTGAATGTTTATCTCATCACAGAATCAGAGTATGTGCCTCGTAACAGGTGGCAACGAAAACGAAAATCCGACTATAAGTGAAAAACTGTTATTGTCAATTTACTGTGAAATTTGGCGCTATACTCCTTGGGGCAAAGTCAAATCAGAAACTGTACGCTTCTCGCATTCCTATCAAATCACTGTGGTTGATATGTGCAGGCCTTCGACCGCGGTGATAATTGGAAACAATAATAATCTGTAATCTATACGTGTGAATTAATGCTTCTAGCGGTGCAATTAGTTGCACGTGTTACCTCCTATTTGCGCTGCAGTTAATATTTCGGAATAAAGTAAAAAAGGCTATGGAATAATTATCGTATTAGCAGCTAAATTTATTTAAAGTGAAGCGATTCCAGCAGCTGGTTATTTCAGGTTATTAACATAGTACTCGCATCATTTCGTTAGAGCAGCGCAGTGATGGTGGCTGGTTCGATCAAACTGAAATTCGTGTGCTTGTGCAAGTTCGTTATCATGAGAAAATTCGCTCGATTATAGCTCTGGCCTGTTATACTTTATGTAAGGCTTTATACGGAGGATGCAGAAAAAAACCAGCAGAATTTGCTACATAACCACGGATCGGAAATGTAGCGATGTGGAGTTATTACCATAAAATGGCAGCCAATCAGCGAAGCAATCGGAAAGTGTGTGTATTCAACATAACTTGACTCAGTTAATGTTCCTAATGCTGAAGAGGATAGTTATTGATTAAATGCACTCAATGTAATTATTTAAGCCGAAGAGTCAAAGATAGCAAATTTTAAATCCACAGCTGCTTTCATTGTACACTAACAGATCAAAAGTAACCTGATAGCCGTAAGTGATATGGAACTTACCACTAGGTGTCAGGAGAGGCGGGCACTCTATTATAAAAGGAGGCTGGGAGTATTGTGTTGTAAGTAGAGAAGCAATAACAGCAGATTGTGTCGCTTAGGAGAGTGCAGTGATTTACAGCCTAGACTAGTCCTCTGATGTCACAAGAGTAAAAAATCCATCAGGGACATCTTAACTGTAGTGTCCTGCGTTCGGCAGGTAAGAATGAAAAATCAAGTTTGAACACACTTTATTTAACTTAAACGCCTTCTTAGCGTACACTTGTTTCCAGACTCAAGAACAACAAGAAACACAATAATTCTTGTGGTGGCAAATGCCAGATAAAAGTTACAAGACAATGAAAAGAAATAATTACAACCAAAATACTGCGCTATACAATTCCAAAGTGTAATTACGCCCAACAATACACAAAATTCTAAGGAAGACTACAGCGAGTGTCTACTGGTAATGGCTGGAGCTGTCCTAGCTGTAGGTAAACATTGTCGGTCTGATTCTGCTGGTGTACCTGTAATACCAATTGTGCAGATTGCTACACTTAGTCACATTAGTTCCAATTGGTAGATCTCTGTCACATAGCTTTTCACGATGTAGTGCCTTGTTTATGCGCAAGGTCTGCTGATGTTTACATTCACTATCTATGTTTTGATATGTGCTCTTGAAGGGAGGTCGGCAGCCCACCTTGCTTGCCTGTTGTGTGGGTCCTCTAAGTGATAAGGGGCCGCTACGGCATTAACCCTTCTGAAGCAGCGCAGGTGGATTGTTAGTGCTGTGATCGTAAAGAAGAATCACCGACAGCTACAACTAGAGCAGGCAGACATCAAAGGCTGGCACACAGGGACTGTCAAACATTGTGGTAGGCAGTTGTAAAAAGTAGAATGAAATCAGTGGAAGGAATCACTAGTGATTTCGGAAGTGCTGCCAGCAGTCCAGCTCGCACAGTGACTTTTTCTATATACTTTGCAATGATTGTGGCTACAGAGATGAAAAGAATGTGGCACACTGCTCGAGCAACTCCACAGAGCCACACATTTCTGTAGTCCTCGCTAAGTGATGCCTGGGGTGGTGTAAATAGTGACGCCACTAGGCAGTGGACAATTGGAAACGAGTGATTTGGAGTGATATGCCATGGTCTACATTATGGCAATCCAATGCAAGGCTTTGGCTTTGTCTAATGCCTGCAAAGCGATACCTGCCATTATGTGCAGCAAAAATAAAATGTCGTGTGACTAGGGTCTCCTGTCAGGTAGACTGTACACTGGGTGCAAGTCTTTCGATTTGACGCCACTCAGGCGACTTGCGCGTCGATGGAAATGAAATGATGGTGATCAGGACAACACAACACATAGTCCCTGAGCGGCGAAAATCTCCGACCCAGCCGGGAATCGAACCTGGGCCCTGAGGATTGACATTCTGTCGCACTGACCACTCAGCTACCGTGGGCGGACATTATGTGCATTGCCAACATTGAAATATGGAGGAGGTGGTGTTACAGTACAGTTAACGCTAAGTGCAAAAGGGTATGGGTACATTTTACGATACTGTGCACTGCTTACAGTAGAGGAACATTTCAGCATGACAATGCAGCCGGCCATTGTAGCAGCTTCTGTGTTCAGCATGACAATGCACCCTGTCATTAAATCAGCTTCTGTGTGACAATGGTAAGTGGACAAAAACATTCCTGCAAAGAATTGGCCTCCCAAAGTCGCGATCCAACGAAACTCCTATAGGATGAGTTAGAATTTGAATTCCAGTCCAGACCCCAGCGTCCAGTTTCACTATATTTTCTGGTTTCGGCTTTTGAGGAAGAATGGACTGCCTTTCCACTATAGAAATTGAGACATGTCATTGAAAGTGTTTGCATCAGAGTTCATTCTGTCATAAAGGCGAAAGGTGGACACACTACATTGGCTATGAAGCAGACATCGTCCATAGAACTAATAGTAGTATTATAAAGAAGAAAAACGAGTCTCCCTCAGATATAGCACAGAGTTTACACGGCGAGCACACTACGTTGATTCCTCTACGTGATAGTGTTGTTATGCGAATTACTATAAGTTTCCTTACTACGGAAGCATGTAAAAAAAAAAAAAAATTCTTTCGGAAATTGCAAACAAATGAATGACTTGTGTATGGTCTTCTTGAATCAGTGAACATTATTCTAAATTCCTACCACTTTGCCTTCTCTTCCTTAAGATGTAACAGAAAAGATATTTAGTATACCACATCTGTATCTACAATTCTTCTGTCACATGCTTTACAACAGTGTTTAGGCAGCCAGCTCATTTTACCCTAAAAAATAACTGCTAAAAGTTTAGACATGGAGGGGAATCAAAAAGGAGCTATTTAATGTTCCGGGGGTCTACAGTACTTCTTGCAACAGCCTGCCCTTCAAAATACATAGCAAACGGGCAGAAGTTTTGATGTAAAATTTAGCGAGAATACTGCTAATTCCAGTACAAAGTCAGCTTTGAGTGCTCACTTGCAGGAGACGGGACACGCGGTCTGTGATGTTGCCACCAATCTACAAACACTTTACCGAGAGAAAAAGGGCGATGTTGTAAATATTTTAGAAGTATTGGAGATTTCTCCAGCACTGAAAAGAGGCGCAGAAAATACCCTCAACTTCGTGACAAATTTACGTCACAGGAACGTCCTAGTCAGTTTTGGTTATTTAAGTGAAAGACCTCCAGGCCTTCCTTTATTTCTTACCGTAAAATGCTTTTCATTTGTGAAAACAGTTTTGTTAATTGTAAGGACGCTGCATTGGACACCGCTGGAAGAAAGGGCCCTAGATTGTATCTGAAGCATTTTGAACTTCGTTGCAACAATAATTCTGTGACCCATAAAGAGAGTGCATTGTTTCTGATTATTGCACTTTGGTAATTTAAAATGTGCATTGAGCACCCAATATTTGAATCTAGGTATTTGCTTACTTAACGTTTGCGACACTGCGCATGCGCGGCTTTCCGCGTAGACCTCGCTACAGATAGCGGTTAGTTGGCGCCGGCAACAGCAATGCTTCCTCCCCAGACTGTCTACAATGGAGGTAAAGTGTGACACTACTGACAACCGTTTCTCTTTAAATGTTACATACGCGGTGTTTTTTTAAGTATTTTAATTATATTTTATTATAAATTATTTTAATAGCTACTACGTTCATACCTTGACACTTTCATCGGGTTCTTTTTCAGGCTGTGGATGGCCATAGCCCACATTACATTTTATCATAGACGCTCGCACTTCGTGAGTCATAAGTTTTAAATACCGGTATATCTATGTTGGGAATAGATTTATCCTGTTTAAATGTAACCTTTAATCTTTTGCCTGTAAGCAGACACAGACCTTATCGCTTTCATTTGTCCGTTTCTTGTCATGCCTAAATTTCTGATAAGTTCTTTTATCCATTAGTATACAGTGAAGCACCTGAAGATGCAAATTTAATTTGTAAAACCAGTCGTGTTCTCCAATAAAGAATTCTAACAGTCGCAGCGGTCTTGTTTATTCAAATCATGAA
Source organism: Schistocerca gregaria (assembly GCF_023897955.1). Taxonomy (NCBI): domain Eukaryota; kingdom Metazoa; phylum Arthropoda; class Insecta; order Orthoptera; family Acrididae; genus Schistocerca; species Schistocerca gregaria. The sequence continues at coordinate 866,263,924 of NC_064921.1, forward strand.
GGGTGGACACACTGCATATTAACACCCACTAATAGGTGACCGTATACTTCTGATTAGATTGTGTACGTGATTTTTCTCTGATCGTTACTACAGTCCGATTAAAATTACTTGGTGGTTGGCATCTGTCACTTCGCGCTACAGTGTTGCCACATCGGCTACCGCTCGGTTAAAGGCGACACTCAAACACGGCGAGTCACTCACTTCGCAAGTGCTGAAATGCTGTTCATGTAACGCGGAGCGATGTTGGGAGTTGTGTGTTGGGAGCTGCTGCAATCAAGTACGATGGGAGCGTGTGATGCTCTGTCCATAGCTGATTTTAAATCAACAGTGTCTGAACTGCGGCAGACAAGGTGTTATATTGCCCTGAATTTTCATTCGTGTCCTAACCTAACCATTACTTCTTGATGCGCAATATCCTACACAACGGCGGTCAGCAACCTCAAGCAGAACCATTAATCACAGCCGCTTTGATCACGGCGATTAAAGCTGGTCAGCTACGAGAAAATTGAAGATAGAAAAAAATTCACTTTCGGCGCTAAAACTGAACTGTAACATCTCTTTATTCCACCTTGAGCTGATGCGATACCGACCAAGGAGCAGTCCTGTTTGGAACTCATTTACAGGCAAATTCCAAACGAAAAACGAATGATAGGAAGAAAAAGGCAAAATGAAAAGCCGTTTCGAGTATTTGAAAACAAAATTTTGAGGAAAATTTTCGGAGCATAAAGGGATGACATTAGCGGAGAGTGGCGGAAACTGCATAACGAAGAGGTTCACGAACTCTATTCAAGCCCTGACATAATCAGTATAATTAAATCACATAGGCTGCGATGGGCGGGTCACGTAGCTCGAATTGATGAGGGCAGGGCAGCGCACAGAGTACTGGTAGGGCACCTAGAGGGAAAACGTCCTGTGGGGAGACCGAGGCGTAGATGGGAGGACAATGTGGAGGCTGATTTGAGGAGCCTAGGTATTGAAGGAAATAGCCCAAGACAGGGACAGATGGCGAAAATACGTTGTTGCGGTAATGGACTCTCGAGTCCGGTAAGACCAGTAAGTAAGTAAGTAAGGAAGAAAACTAAGAGCAAATTAAAGAATCAATACGATGATGGAAATGATGAGACAAAAGATTAAAAGTAAAAGAAATACATTGATACCAATTAATTAAAAAACAATAATCTGAGGCATTTTGGCAAAGATTTGAAGTAAAAAAAAATCACCACTCCACGACCTTCTGGACTTTTTCCTGTAACTTTACCAATGCGCTAAATGTCTTCGCATTGTACTGTATTTGTTTATTTGTAAAACAGTAGCAAAGATCATTTGCTACCTTCAAAAAGTTCGGTTTTACGTAATGTATGAGGTTTACCTATTGTAGGCCGATTTCTTCGATGATCATAACTGAATATGTGAGGTCGCAGTGCGTCATATGCGAAAAAGTCCAGTAGCCTTCGGCTAGTGGTGTGTACAAAATGTATGTGTGTTTTGTTACCATCGCTCTGTGTGTGTTTTGTGCGTGTCTATCATGTGTGATGAAACGCGAAGTAAAAGGCCCGGATGCGGAATTCGGCATCCAAGCACGACGAGAAAAAAGAAAGCCAGACAAGGAATTGCAAGTGAACTGAACATGTGTTTTTTTTTTTTTTTTTTTTCAGTTCGGGTATGACGCTGAGCGCTCTCATTGGAGGAAGACACCTCCAAGAAAAATGTCAGCTTCGCTAGAATTTAGGTTATTTCACTGATTTGCTGAGATAATAAGCTGCACTACTTAAACAGCATTACAGTAGTGACATCACCACGTCATGCTGTAAAGAACAATGGTGTAAAAAATGAAATCTAAAGACCATCTGTTTCACTTTTTAGTGAAGTGTGGAGAACATGATAAAGTAGATAAGACGATGATGCAAATAGACATTAATCTTAAACCCTTTTATTCTCAGATATAATTCTTTCCACAAAATATATACCAGCACTGCTCGTAGAAAGTTGACATTTTCGGAGAAATAGTTGGCTAGCCTCTATAAATCTTTTAGCGTGTTGCTAAAACGATTGTCACAACCTCGATAATTCGTACGACCTGCTCTTCACGGGTGTTGAGTTCGGTACATTCGTTAGAATGACTGATGTTCCACAGCGATGCATCTCCGAGTTGTGGTTGCTTGGTAAATTTTGGTCGATTTGATGTTCCTACATTGATCCGAACTTTCAGTTTCTTCTTTTTTTAGGAAGGGTGTTATGTTTTTCCTGAAGAAGATCGTTGCCAAGACGGTCGAGACGTTGGTTTTATAGTTGGTGTAGTGTTTCATAACTAGGAGGGGCAAAACCCAAAAACATTGTAATAAAATTGATATTTGGGGTGAAGCCTATGTTCTTATTTTATTCTTATCCGCAGCGCCATATTCTGCCGGTTTACATATCTCTGTATTTGAATACGCATGCCTATACCAGTTTCTTTGTCGCTTTAATGTATAACATGTGTAAAAGAGTCGTGAAAAACTGTAATGCAAGAATGACTGTAAGAAACTAGAGACTAGAGCCTTACGCACAAACATTCTTCTTATGCGTCATTCGTGAGTGGGCCAGCGAAGAGGGTAGCAGTTGGTGGTTCCAGAAGTGCCATACGTCACATGTGGCTTGCGGAGTGGTGCCATTCGCGAGTGGAATACTGAAAAGGGGAGCGGGGGGGGGATCATACCAGAAGTACCGTCCTCCACAGGTGGCTTGCGGAGTACCGATGTAGATGTAAAAAAGCAAAGCTGCATAGAGGGAATTAAAGAAATCTTTGGAGAAAGAGAAGGAGCTGTACAAAAATAAGTGGTTCAGGTGACAAGTCGTTACTAAGGAAGGTACGGAAGGCTACAAGGTGCAAAGGTGGTTATAATTAAACCTTCACTACTTGAGTCACTGCAGACAGAAAACTACTTAACTTATGTGTACTCAGCTTTATAGCAACTATGTTCAGATTGTGAGCTGCAGGATTTGCGGTAGTAGTTGCACTGTTAGTGTCAAGACTTGCCGTTAAGCGCCGATACTGGTACGGCAACGTAGGAGGAACTCAGACCCCCCAAGGACCAAGGACATGTAGCTTGAACGGCGCACGCTATTGTGTCTGCTTCGACTGCAAGTGACTCATTCTTTACGGAAGTGAGGTGCGTTGCGCTGAGCTGTTTTGACACACGTTGGATCTCCTCCTCTCACTGATAGCGAGTCCACTCGGTTACTCCGTAACACACTTGGAGAAGACCGAACCATTGGCCGGTCTTTCCAAACTGAGTGGTGACACCAATCACCAGATCTAAACCCGTGTAATTTCTGACAGGAGGGTTACCTGAAGGGGCAGAGTCGGCCGTGGTGGCCGTGCGGTTCTAGGCGCTGCAGTCCGGAACCGCGGGACTGCTACGGTCGCAGGTTCGAATCCTGCCTCGGGTATGGATGTGTGTGATGTTCTTAGGTTAGTTAAGTTTAAGTAGTTCTAAGTTCTAGGGGACTGATGACCTCAGATGTTAAGTCCCATAGTGCTCAGAGCCATTTGAACCATTTGAAGGGGCAGAGCTGTGGCCTTTTTTTCGTTTGTGGCGACATCTTGCTGTTTGAAGCGTCGCTGTGACCGAGGGCGACGTCGCAGGGCGGCACCCTTCTGCACCATTACAGAGGAAGGCTCAAATTTCAAACCTATGCGTCGCAGTGGAAGACAATTACGGTGTTTCGATAATGTGGCCCTTTTATTTTGTTGTGCAGTGATGTAACAAATGTATTCAGTATAATCTAGCTTTAACTTGTAAGAACGTATTATAACCGAAAACTGGTTACCGCTGTAACATATATACTGCAAACCTCTTTTCAGGGAATGCTAAAATTTTGATAAACCCTAATGCAAAAAGTACAAAAAATTAATTCTACTTTAACAGATTAAAATTAATATTTCATAAATCAAACTATCAGAAAACGATCAAGTAACTACAGTTATTTTATGTAGGAAACTGCAAGAGCAGACGCCCCTGAAGCGTCCGTGACAGTATTACGGTAAGTTTCTGATAACAGCATACTTCTCTTAATTGGGTCAACTTTTGGTTTTTGGTGAAACATTGTAAATTAACTAAACAAACACTGTTTTCTTTGCCTTGTTTCACAAATTTTATTATCAATGTTACTACACAGCCTAGGTTTCGGGTTATATGCTCATTTTCAAGCACATTACTGATTCCAAAGATGTCAATGCAGAAATAAACATGACGCCAAGGCAAACATGATCATCTCAACTTCTTAAGTTTTCGATCCATAGCTTAATGTAAAATTATATCTATGACCATTTTTAACAAATTACATATGTAACTACACAATTCAGCAATTACACTAACACGACAGGACTAAAGTCATGCACTTGCCAAGAACTTTTTATCTACTGATGGACTGACGCCCAAAGTTCAGATGATTATCTTAGTCTTGTCGTCATTCTTGTACGTGCATTAATATCTTTGGGACTCACTAGCGTACTTAAAAATGGGCTTATAACACGAAAACTAGGTTTTGTAGTAACGTTAATAATATAATTTGTGATACAAGGCAAAAAACAATGTTTTTTTAGCATAATTCTGTGCTTACTTAGGAGATTGTAGCGGACCAGCCAACATTGCGTATTTTGGGCATGTTGTTGCTGTGTAAGAAGCAGATTTCGCCGTAGTGCTACCTTTTCAGACGATTTAGTGACGTTCTGAACGTTCATTTGTTATGCTAATGTTGCTTGGGAGTTGTGTAGGCGCCATCATCATTGTAGCTGGCGGAATCCGAGCCAGCAGCGCTGAGGAAACTGAAGACGCCAAGGGGGGCAGCCCGTGCGGCCAAGTGTGACTTGGCAAACACTGTAATTGCCTCAGAGACAACCTCTCCGGCACATTTGCAGAACTTCTGCCTTCTCCTCGCTTTGCTCCCCTTCCCATTTGCCCTCATCGACCTAACCTCTGGCGGGACAGATCCTGTGTCCCAGACAGTTCAGGAAATAGTGACGTTCGGGAGAAAAAGATCTTAACAGACTGCTAGATAAAATCGACTGGCTTTCAAAGCTTCCGCACCAAGTTCCATTACGTATTCACTTGTTTCCACGTTATGTACTGGGGGCACAAAGATAACTTTATGCACTACTCAGATAACAGCCTCAGACAATTTTAACTACTTTTTACACAGCTTCCATTTTTGGAAGTTCTCAAGTTTAAAAAAGAAAAGGATAAGAACAGTGACAGATATCATAGCAGCCAAAATGCTTTTCGATCGCTCCAGTCCAGTACGCTATACACACATAACTGTAGTACAACCAGAAAAATATTCGAAGGAGATATGGAACATTAGTTTTTAGAATGAAGTTGCGGCACGCATGTTTCCCCGCACATCTTTACATGATTCGGGTGATAGTCTCTCCAAAAGGCTGCGACCATCCAGAAGACCACGGAGATCTGGATCATATCTTTTTTAGATGTACCAAATATGCTCCGAATCTAAGTAAACTGAAAAAAAGGCTCGCAAAAATGAAAATTCCCTTTCCAACAATTATGAAAACGGATCGAAACACTCTGGACCACAATAAAAAATTTATCTGCGAGGCGTTTTACGAAAGTGAGGTCAGATCGGTCGTGAAATGGAAACCACAGTGGAAATCCGATGACGCTTTGCATAGGTGCGTTGGACAGTGTCTCTGGTATGCCTGTTGATTGCTTCAAGTTTGTCTTTTCAGTTATAAGCGCAAAGTGAGCACGTAAAGATGCCTAGAAAACAGTCTCCCTCCAAATATGAGTGCCCATGAGAGATTTAGCCTGATCTGACGCAGCCCACACATCGTAACTGTCCTGCGTTTCCCCCTTTAAAACAGTTCTCGGTCGCATTCTGCAGGGGCAATGAGCACGCCCCTGCAGCGTTTTCGATGGGAAGTGTTTCATCGCCCTCCGTACAGCCTGGAATTTGCTCTCTCTGATTATCATCTGTGCTGACATGAACCACTGGCTATGTAGCCAACGTTTTGACACAGACAACGAACTGCAGATCAAAGTAAAGAATAAGCTAAAAGTGGAGGGAGCTGCCTTCTATGACGACGGTATTGGAAAGTTGGTACAATGCTATGACAAATATCTCAGAGAGAGCGGTGACTATGTAGAGACGCTGCTCGAAGTTGTGGTTAACTGTTGCAAATAAAACACTTTTGATTTTCACTGTGGTTTCCATTTCGCGACCGATCGGACATTACTTTCGTAATACGCCCCGTACAATGGTTAACGGTCAGAAAGGGGCTATCTTCAGGCTATTTATACCATGATTGTAGGCGATGGCGGTGAACGGAGCAGGTGTTATGACTCCACGAACGTCAACTGCTGACCTTGACGTTCGTGGAGTCATATCATCTGCTCGTGCTGTTTATAATTGGCCAAAGAAGTTTTAGCAGTTTTATGGGTGCTCTTAGTCATTTCGTATTTCCTACATTTCAGGTTTTCAGGGTCCTCGTTATTGTATGACGGTAACTTGTCATCTGCATAGCTGTTTTCGAATTATCTGTCCTTATCTGCAACTTAAATGGATACAGAAAGACGATACATATTTCGAGGAACTCCATTCGCAATTAAGATTTTTACTTCACAAAACACAACGTTTATGTTGCTCCCGTGCGTCTATAAACACAGCATCAACATAAACATTGTGTTTTGTGAAGCGCAGAAGTGTTACCTGCGAATGGAGTTCCTAAAAACATTTGTCACATTTGTGTGTGCTTTTTTTACAACACAGAAGCATGCAGATAAGGACAGATACTGCGAGAATATTACCCTGTTAAACGTTAACGTTACTTTGTTGTACACCGGTAGCTTCTCATTTACAAAAAGAAAGTCCGCAATGTATACAAAAACACATAGTTTACTAAGAAACCTCTTTGAAATAATTTTATGCCTAAATAGTAAAAGAAAGAAGAAAATATTTGTATGATATAAAAAGGCGACGGTGGAGGAAAATAATTAAAGTGAAATGGGCTGATAGAACGATAAATTAAGAAATAAAACTAGAAGGTAAGAAAGACTAGTAAAAATGATGAAAACGGAAATGACATCTCAGGTGCGATCTATAAACTGGCTACTACATTGTCTCGAGACCTGGCAGGAAATACAAAGAGATTCTGGTCGTATGTGAAGTATGATAGCGGCAGGACACAATTAATGCCTTCTGTGCGCGATAGCAATGGAGGTACTATCGAAGACAGTGCTGCCAAAGCAGAGTTACTAAACACGATCTTCCGAAATTTCTGCACCAAAGAAGACGAAGTAAATATTCCAGAAGTACATAACCTCGAAGTAGTGAAACAACTTATATCGCTTAATAAAGGCAAGTCTTCTGGTCCAGGCTGTATACCAATTAGGTTCCTTCCAGAGTATTCTGATACAATAGCTCCATAGTTAACAATCATATACAATCGCGCGTTCGACGAAAGATCCGTACCCAAAGACAACGAAGTTGCACAGGTCACACCAATGTTTAAGAAAGGTAGTAGGAGTAATCCACTAAATTACAGGTCCACGTAATTAACGTCAATGTGCAGGAGGATTTTGGAACAGGTATTCTTTTCGAACATTATGAATTACCTCGAAGAAAATGGTCTACTGACACACACTCAACACCAATTTAGAAAACAACGTTCTTGTGAAACATAACTAGCTCTTTACTAGCACGAAGTGTTGAGTGCTATTGTCATGGGATTTTAAATGGATTCCGTATTTCTGGATTTCCGGAAGGCTTTTGACTATGTACCATACAAGTGGCTTGTAGTGAAATTGGCTATTATGGAATATTGCAGCAGTTGTGTGACTGGATTCGTAATCTGCTGTCAGAGAGGTCGTATTTCGTAGTAACTGACGGAAAGTCATCAGTTAAAACGGAAGTGATTTATGGCGTTCCCCGAGGTAGTGTTATAGGCCCTTTGCTGATGATTATCTATATAAACGATTTGGGAGAGAACCTGAGCAGCCGTCTTAAATTGTTTGCAAATGACGCTGTCATTTGTCGACTAATAAAGTCACTGAAGATAAAAAAAATTGCAAAACGATTTAAAAAAAAAGATATCTGTACATCGCGAAAACTGACAATTGACTCTAAATAAAGCTAAAAGGAATCCGTTAAACTTCGGTTTCACGATAAATCAATCAAATCTAAAGGCCGTAAATTCAACTAAATATCTAGTCATTACAATTACGAAGAACTCAAACTGGAAGGAACACATAGAAAATGTTGTGGGGAAGGCTAACCACCGGCAAGACATTTAGAAAATTAACGGATCTACTAAAGAGACTGCCTACACTACGCTTGTCCGTCCTCATTTAGAACACTGCTGCGTGGTGTGGAATCCTTATCAGATAGGACTGCCGAAGTACAACGAAAAAGTTCCAAGAAGGTCAGCAGGTTTTGTATTATTGCGAAATAGGGGAGAGACTGCCACTGAAATGATACATGATTTGGGATGGACATCTTTAAAAGAAACGCGTTTTTCGTTGCGGAGGAATCTTCTACGAAATTCCAATGATCAGCTTTCTCCTTCGAATGAAAAATATTATGTTGACACCGACGTACACAGGGAGAAACGATCACCATGATAAAATAAGGGAAATCAGAGATCGCACGGAAAGATACAGATGTTCGTTTTTTCTGCGCGCTATGCGAGGTTGGAATACTGGACAACTGTGAAGGTGGTTCTATGAACTCTCTGCCAGACACTTAAATGTGATTTGCGGAGTATGTACGTAGATGCAGATTTACTACCAAGTGACATGAAACGAAAGATTACAGAGAAGGGAGGGAGAGGAAGCTGAATGAGACTTTGTGATACGAAAGTTGAATGAAGCTACCAGAAAATTAAGGAATAGGCACAAGCAGAGGAAAGTGGAGAGTGTACGCTCGATACCTGTACCGAAGAAGAAGAAGAGGAAGAAGAAATATAATAAGTTGGAAATACAATGTCAGGAGGATTCGGGGAAAAAGTAGCTACATTTAGACAAAAGGAACGATTCGAAAAAGATGTTGGAGGCTATACAAGGAGATGGAATATTTAAACATCCACATTTACCATGAAAAGTACAGTGACTGATAAAAAGAGAGAGACACCCACAAGGGCAAGAAGAATCGAAATGAAATTTCACGGTTGAGAGGGAATGTGGTTATTTCACTGATGCTGTCGCATGAGAGGTAACACATGACGACACAATATGTCCGTGGCGTAACGCTGTGCCATTAGAGTGCCTTCTAACACTACCAGTCGCGACCCAAAATGACTCCCGACAGTTCCCCACACAAATGTGGAACGCCGAAACATTGGGAGAATCAATGGATGTCAAATTAAATACTTTTCAGCCGTCAATTTTCAACCTTATTTTATTTGGCAACCAGTTTCAGCGTATAATTACGCTATATTCAGGCCCCTGACCGACATGCAGGAAGAATCTATCGCGGTTGTGTTCAATACAGGGGCCATCAATACTGGTATCAATAGATATTTGCTACAGTGATCACTTCATCCATGTTCTCTCAATCCATATTCCGTAGTAATTAGATTGTTCATTCCATTCAGAAGATCATGTAATTCTTCTTTTCTTTCACTCCTTTCACCTTGAATTTTAATTCCACTCCTGAAACTTTCTTTCATTTCTCTCATTGCTTTTCGATGTACAGAATGAGCAGGAGGGGAGAAAGGCTACATCCTTGTCTTACACCTTTTTTAATACGAGCTCCCAATCCTATTATTCCCTCTTGTCTCTTGTACTTATTGTATATTACCCGTCCCTCCCAATAGCTTCCCCGTGTTTTTCTCAGAATTTCGAACATCTTGCACCATTTTACATTGTCGAATGCTTTTTCCAGGTCTACAAATGCTACGAACGTGTCTTGATTTTTCTTTAGTCTTGCTTCCATTATCAACCGCAATGTCAGTGTTGCCTCTCTGGTACCTTTACCTTTCCTAAAGCCAAGCTGATCTTCACCTAAGACATTCTCAATTTTCTTTTCCATTCTTCTGTATATTGGTCTTGTCAGCTGCTTGGATGCATAATTTTTTAAGCTTATTATGTGATAATTATCGCACTTTTCAGCTCTTGCATGTCCTCGGAATATAATACCGTGCGGTAAGATCGTTGCAGCGAATAGCTAAATACCGGAATGACCGCCATCGGTTGAAGACTGGTGGAGTGAAACAGGAGAATTGCCATTACTGCCGTGTCTGCCTTCTGGAAATCGGTAGAAGGAAAGGAACTGACCTTGTTTAAGAGTACGTTGAGTGGTATGCAAACCAGTCAGTATTGTAGGTGTCTCATCGTATAAAAATCATATGCAGGGTCGACAAAATAAAAGTGTCTAGGAAAATAGGCAACCTATAGTAACATACAGCTAGCGCCTGCCTCCCTACAACTCTCCATACAGCCAAGTACGGTCAGCAGCCGCCTTCCTCGCTACACGTACTTCGGCGATTCCAGGAAAATTAGTCCTGTTCAGACATAAACAGGCGGAACTGCTTTCCAGCGGTAGGCACGCTTCCTGGTGGCTGTATTCTCGCCACAGGGGGCGCGGCAAGCTCAGTCACGTGTCTCCCAGCACTGGTACAGTATTCTTCGCAATCCGGCTATAAAGCTCGCCGATCGGTTGATCCACGGAAGTTACGCACTCCGTGGCGAAGCGGCGACCGTCCGGCCTCTCAATATGAAGCTCCCTTCGCCATAGGGAGTCGCTCCCTGGCCAAGTGCTGGTCGTCCACAGTCCCTCCTCCATAAGGAGCCCGAGCGCACTATTACCTAAGGATTGACGTTCGTCCACATTCGAAGGCCGAAGAGTGCAACGTCAGCCTCGTATTAAAAGCGTCGGAGCATCACTGAGTGCCAGAGTGCCTCTTCTGCACCCTCTGAAGACACCCCCACCATCATTTCCAAGCTATTACTCCGCGGGACAGCACCTATTTCGGACTTCGACCACAACCAATGACCGAGTAGCCCGTTGCAGGCCGCGTGTCAACCGTGAAACCATCACAGAGTACCTCCTTCGCATCACTTCGCCGATGTCGTCTCCGTCATCATCTTCGTGCTCCCTGCATTTCGGCGCTCGACCCTATCACTGATTATGTCCACCTACAACCATTACAAGGAATTCTGAAACTTCATTGTACATGACCAGCTTCTTTTTTACATTATCAATGCTACCCGTTTCGATCAGTAGACCATTACCGAGCTGAAGGGTAAGGGACATACAAAATCTTTAAGGTGCACAGGTCACCATATACTACCAAAATAAAAGTTATAGCATTAAATAACGCAGAAATTTCTTTCAAAGCCTAACCGGCTTGTCAATGACTACATTTGATGTGAAAGTCTTCAATGTAGTTGGGAAAACACAGCTTTTATTGCAATAAATAATCTCCAAAAGACACAGATATGTAGGAGACGCACACAAGACGATCACAGATTTCAAATTGAAGATAACTGTAATGGACTCGTAATAAAAATTTTTTTAGCAGCAAATATCAAAGGCAAATTGCTACAAATCTTGGACAAAGATCGTAAGAGAGTATCTGTAATCGATAATATATACATATCTCACAGGTGAATGTCAGGTCTTTGGAGTAATTTCAAGTATATCGATTTAACAACGATGTAAAGAGTGAAGTGGCTGAACGATAAATGTACTTAACAAACGGTATCGACAAAGCATAATTATAAAAACTTATACGGTGAGATGACAAGTGTGGTGAAGGGAAGCTTTAGAAAACATACGATGATAAATTAATAAAAAGCAAATAAGAAATTATAAAATGAACCTCCTGTAAGGTTATATGTCATACATAAATGAATCTGAGGGAATAGTGTTGTTTAATTACATCAGTCAAATGAGCATGTAAACAGTCGGGCATCAAAAAGTGTCATCATAATAAAGGGATTTTGTATCACATCAATCTTTTAATATAAACAGTCGAGTAGCTATTGGAAAACGTATTAACAATGTCAAAATAGGAAACATGTAAAGGGGTGCCTTACGTAAACAAAAGCCAAAAACTGTATAATAAAACAACGTATAACTACCTATGAAGTGATGCCTCATAAATAAAAAGGGAATATGACGGGTCTAGGGATGATATGTAAAGGTTACAATATCAATTGGACATTAATTTACAGGAAAATTAGATACAGCATGAAATGCAGCGTGTGGGACTAGGAAGGGGGGCGGGGCGGTGTGATTGAAATTTTTAGAGGTCAGGAATATATGTTATTGCCATTTCTAGGCCGGCCGGAGTGGCCGAGCGGTTCTAGGCGCTTCAGTCTGGAACCGCACTACCGCTACGGTTGCAGCTTCGAATCCTGCCTCGGGCATGGATGTGTGTGATGTGCTTCAAGTATTTCTAAGTTCTAGGGGACTGATGACCTTAGAAATTAAGTCCCATAGTGGTCAGAGCCATTTTTGAACCATTTCTAGGAACCTACAGTGTACAGCGACGTACTCCCAGCTGACACAAGACTCGCACCTAAGGACTATTGTTAGTTGTTCACTGTTCATCCAGTTTCTCACCAAGCGAGTATTATCACGTTTGTTCTTCGACTTAATAAAGTTCCGTACCTAGTAGCGTGTCGTTTCCAGTCACTCACGAACACAAAACAACGCAACATACATCATCTGCTCCACATGCATGCAATTATTTGAAGACCGATTCTGTTTGGCTCTCACTGTAGCTTACACAAAGCTCTTACCAAGCCAGATCCAATGCAGTTTCTTGCATCCTGTTATGACGTAAGACGGCTAAACGGCTACTTAGGCTCTGTAACGTTATTGACGTTTACTAGTAAAAGTGTGAAAATATTTTTCGATAACTGTGCTTTACTTATCAGCAATGTTGTTCACATCGCAAAACTTCTCACTCGCCCCAAGTGTCTTTGCAGACACTTCGTTCAGCAAACACGCTGGATTTACATTAACATCAACTGTCGACAGAAGCTCGCACAGGAGACAATAATTGCTGCCGTTTTGTCCCAGCAGGCCATACGTGGCGTCTCAGTTTTCGTCCTGGATTAATCTAAAGTTCTGCTTGTTCGGAAACTTATCTCCGTGACGCCTAATTAGGTGCTGCTCTGAAACACATCGCACTTACGCAGACGATAAATCAACCTTCCTCATCTTCGTGTCACATAAAAAACTTCCGAGAGGAAAGGGTGTATGTATTATTACATCAGCGCACCTCTTTCTCATCTACAGAGACATCACGGAAACGAACATCTATTTAAGTTGTAGCACAGGACCAACTTTATGCATGCGCTTCCTATTCTGAATGTCATACATGAAAAGTTTGATGTGTAGTAAACGTACAGAAAGAAAAAAAGATATTGTGGAGCGAAAATATCGTGAATTGGAAAATATTGAGGAGTTATAGTACCTGTTAGGAAATCTGGCAAAAATACATGAGCTGCAAGCGAAGATTAGGGAATGATCTACTCCTGGTATTTGTCCTAATATTTCGAGATTTATCAAATCGAAATTGAGAGACGGTAACCAGCCAACCGTTTTCGTAAGTGCTGTGGGAGAGGTCACGAATCGTGCCTCAGTAGTAAACGGTATCTGCATGTAACAAACAATACACTTGGGATCGAAATGTACAGTGGGAACTCTGAGGTCTCCTCAGCTTGCTCCGCAATAATTAATTACTTAGAGCCACCACACAACTAAGTTGGGAAAATTCAGTCATAAGAAAGGGAATTATTCACTTCTTTGATCCACATTAATTATATATCCTTCATTGATTTCATCAACTGGTCACAAAGTCAAATTATTAATGAAGTAGGTTCCTTCCGGTTGAGAGGTAACAAGAGGTTAAGTCTTGACACAATATTCTAGATTCGCATTGAGAAACGAAAAGAATTAGCTTACAAGAATTGTTGCGCATAGGGAAACGCGAGGTTAGATTTACTATGCCTATTCTAATAAGGAAGCCGAGTTGCCGTTGCATGCATTTACTTTCTGATATCATTCCAAGGAACAGTAAGTTGGATACTGGGCACTTCATGAACATAATTCATACAAAATTGGGGAAGGATCTGTTGAACTAACACATACACACACACACTACTTTCTCACTAAAAGAATAGAAACTGAAGGGAGTCAGCCTTTCACTACATGACTACAGACCACGAGGTTCGTGCCTCCCAGTAGATTGAGGTTAGATATGAAATGGTACACAACATTCACAAACTATGCAAGCTTATGCACAAAAGTGGGTGCAATATTTCTGTAAGTAGGCTGTTTAGATTTTTATGTAGGTAACGCCACGTAGCACTCTGTATGAAAATCACTGGCTCTGCTGTGTGCAGTCCGTGGCTCTTGGCATTGTTTGAATATTCGTTTGTGTAGTGTTGGGCAGTTGGATGTGAACAGCGCGTAGCGTTGTGCAGCTGGAGGTGAGCCCCTAGGAGTGGTGGATGTGAGAAGAGAGCTCGACGTGTGTCCGTCAGAGAAATGACTTTTCAACACTATTAAGGTAAATATCTTTTATTTAGCTGGTAGTATTGGCGCTCGCTGTATTGCAGTAATTCGAGTAGCGAAGAATTTTGTGATAAGTGAGTTATGAAAGGTATAGGTTATTGTTAGTCAGGGCCATTCTTTTGTAGGAATTACTGAAAGTCAGACTGCGTTGCGTAAAAATATTGTGAGTCAGTTTATTGAAAATGAGAATAAGTAAAGAGTGAAATGTCTGAGTACGTTCAGTTTTGCTCAGCTGTTTGAAAACGTAAGAGGTTTCCAGCAATGTCATTTATAAATTTTTCTGAGGGGATGTTTTAATTTAACAATATGGAACGATCGAAAATTTTCTAAATATTCATGAGATAAATTAACTGAGAAATACGTGCCTCGATAAGAAATGTACAAATCAACTGCGAAGGAAGTTAGAAAATGTTAAAGAAAAGAAGCTGACTGCTCAACGGACTCCTCTGTGCACGTGGGCTACATGAACAAAGAAAATACTCGAAAATCGGAGTTAAACGCAATAAAATCACACAAAAACATGTAACTACACTGAACATTTACTATCACACGAGTTCACCGTGCAAAATACTACTGGACGGTGCTGAGGCCACACAGAAGGAATTTGTGACCACGTGTGGTGCCAAACAAAAGAAAGTTCATAACACTAAAGCGAAACTGAATTTACGACAAGAACTGAAACCACATTCATACGAGGCTACATTCGCGCGAATTTTCTCTTACAGAAACTGTTCTTTTAAGACGTCAGAACCTCTTGGTGGACTGCATTTCCATGTCACAAGTTCTGGTAAGACAAAGTAAGTCACAGAAAAAGCAGACCTCGAAAACTACACCATTTCGTACTCTGAATAAAATGTGAACTATCATTCTGAGTTACCGCTCTGAAAAAAATTCGATTATAATACTTCAGTAACTTGAAGACTTACAAAATTAACATTGTAAGACAAAGTCCCTAGATTAACACTTGAAGTTGCGATATCCTCTCACGAACCGAATAGCACCAAGTGCGTTACCGCGCTTCCAGAATAATGAACCCCTGGTAAGTAGAGCTGACCAGAGGGGTCCTTTCCACCACCAGTCTAACGATATTAGAAAGACCACTTGGAAAGCACAAATCACTTTGCTTTACCTGATTCCACTAAGTTTGCCGCCCTGTATCTACAGCAGAGAGCAAAGTGCTGCGCTACTATTACAGAAATATTAAATAGACACACACATTCACTCGCTCCACATTCACTCACTCTTTTACGTAGACGGTAAAGAAGGAAGGGAAATGTGTATGCACAATATATAATCACGTAAATAGTACTGATGGCCTGCATAGCACATTAATATCCATATATAAATACGTCAGAAAAATGCAGAAAAGAGTTTGTCGGCAACGTTCAGTTAATTTATTATTTGAGAAGCATGTCCCACTTCTCAGTTTTCTCGCTGGTTGGGCCAATAAATGTACTAATAATTCGAGGTAAATCCGAGAAAGATTACATGAAACACCCCGACAGAGATGTTTCAAAAGCCGATCACCTGATGAATGGAGACCAGGCTCGCACATTGCTGTAAAGGTACACTCATGCCTGAACGTAATAATGCACCCTGTTAAAATGCAATTTGCTCAGACATGGATGACACAAGCGCAGTAAACAGGTCATTCTAGAGGACAGTACCAAATACGAAAATTGAACAGGGTGTTTTCTTCCATCTCTCTTGTTCAGTCCGCAGTTTGATACTCGTCCCTACAAACTTCTTCCATTTGACGCATGATCTGATTAAGCTTCAAACTGATGTTTTGCTGGAGTAAGGAGCAAATCCATAGATTTCCTTCATCTTCAGTGCTTCCTCAGCTGACTCATTTTTCAACACATGACTGGTAGCTCATTCAAATACGAAGATTGAACAGGGTGTCTTCTTCCATCTCTCTTGTTCAGTCTGCAGTTTGATACTCGTCCCTACAAACTTCTTTCATTTGACGCATGATCTGATTCAGCTTCAAACTGATGGTTTGATGGAGTAAGGAGCAAATCCATAGATTTGCTTCATCTTCAGTGCTTCCTCAGCTGACTCATTTTTCAACACATGACTGGTAGCTCACTCAGACAACGGTAGATAAAAAAATAAAAAAAGCTAGCATACTTCTCTTGATTTTATTCGATAATGTCATACATGAACATTTTTTGTGGTAAGTCATTAAGCCAAGCTAAGGTTTTCCTAGTAGAAAAGCGTATAGTAATTTGTGAACTAACGTCCTCCAGAGGCCTTCATAACTAACTACTGTTTCTCAATATACCCGTTCCTTAACGACGTTTTGTTATAAATAATATCTTTTGAGACCAACAGCTCAGTTCATGGAATCAGTAATAGAAATAAGAGAAATACTAAAAGAGATTTAAATACAATTTGGCCCAGAAAGGTGCCCACTATTCAGGAACACACGTTTTCAATAACTTGCCAATAACCATAATTCAGTTTAAGAGAAGCCTAAAGAATGTATTGGTGACCAACCCCTTCCACTCCATTGACGAGTTTCGTAACAGAATCGATTGATGTTAATATATGTGTGTAATGTCAAATAATGTATTACGGCGAAGCTGGTCGAATGTTCACGTGGTATTGTCGTGAGCTCTACGGAAAGAGATAGGACGACAGTGAAACTACCACTAGGCGTCAAATGGTTAGCCGTCATAACCATTCACAGAACCTGGGATTCGGAGGAATGTCTGCTCTATGAAGTAGGACACATGGTGATCGGTGGCATCTCTGCCGAACATGGAGATCTGCAGTAGACCGCACCGATGTATTAACATGTTGACCTAACAACATCGCCAGTTACGGTTGGAATGGGCACAGGACTGTCGGGATTCGGCCGTCGATCAATGGAAACGTGTATGCTCTTCGGGTGAATCACATTTTTGCTATGCTAGTTCGCCAGTAGACTACAAAAGCGCCGTCATTGATGTGAACGGCGGCTCGAAACGTGCATGGCGCCACGGATTCAGGCTGGGAAGCAGCATTATGCTATGGGAAACATCGTCCTGCGCTTACATGGGACCTGTGATAGTAATAGGAGACACGCTGTCAGCTGCGAACCACCTACATCCCTTCGTGTTTGATGTCTTTCCCGACGGTGATACCGTCTTTCAACAGTATAATGTCTCGGCGTCAGAACAGTGCTAGAGTGGTTTGAGGAGCACTATAGTGAACATATGTTGATGTCTCGGCGACCAAAAGTGCCTCGTGTATATCCTTTTCGAACCCATCTGGGTCGCTATCGGGCGGCATCACCGAGTACGTAAATCAACGGCACGTTGTTTACGCGAATTACATGACATGTGCGTAGATAGCTACTGCCGCATACCTCCACAAACCTACCAAAGAACTGCCCGATCCCTGATAAGCAGAATCAGTGGTGTATTTCATTCCAAAGACAGACAATCGAGCTATTATGCAGGTGGTCATAATGTTTTGGCTCATCAGTGTACGGGCGTATCTCTATCCCATGATCTTGTCATGTCAGTGCAGTAGACATTTCTGTTCAATGTTTTTGTATGAGTGTGAGGGTATTATTTTATTACGAGACTTAATATGGAATAGCCTCCCACGCTGTGGATCCTTTAAGTTCTACATCTACATCTACATACATACTTCGCAATCCACCATACGGTGCGTGGCGGAGGGTACCTCGTACCACACCTAGCATCTTCTCTCCCTGTTCCACTCCCAAACAGAACGAGGGAAAAATGACTGCCTATATGCCTCTGTACGAGCCCTAATCTCTCTTATCTTATCTTTGTGGTCTTTTCGCGAAATGTAAGTTGGCGGCAGTAAAATTGTACTGCAGTCAGCCTCAATTGCTGGTTGTCTAAATTTCCTCAGTAGCGATTCACGAAAACAACGCCTCCTTTCCTCTAGACAGTCCCACCCGGATTCCTGAAGCATTTCCGTAACAGTCGCTTGATGATCAAACCTACCAGTAACAAATCTAGCAGCCCGCCTCTGAATTACTTCTATGTCCTACCTCAATCCGACCCGATAGAGATCCCAAACACTCGAGCAGTACTCAAGACTAGGTCGTATTAGTGTTTTATAAACGCTCTCCTTTACAGATGAACCACATCTCTCAAAATTCTACCAATGAACCGAAGACCACTATCCGCCTTTCCCACAACTGCCATTACATGGTTTTCCCACCTCATATGGCTGTGCAATGTTACGCCCAAATATTTAATCGACGTGACTGTGTCAAGCGCTACACTACTAATGGAGTATTCAAACATTACAGGATTCTTTTTCCTATTCATCTGCATTAATTTACGTTTATCTACATTTAGAGTTAGCTACCATTCTTTACACCAATCACAAATCCTGTCAAAGTCATCTTGTATCCTCCTACAGTCACTCAACGACGATACCTTGCCGTGCACCACAACATCATCAGCAAACAGCCGCACATTGCTATCCATCCTATCAAAAAGATCATTTATGTAGATAGAAAACAACAGCGTACCTACCACACTTCCCTGGGGCACTCCAGATGATACCCTCACCTCCGATGAACACTCACCATCGACGACAAGTTCTACCTGTAGCTAGACATCCTACACCGACATGTTCTAAATGTATGTTGGTGTGTCTGACCATCGCTCTGGAGTTCCTAAAGCCGCCAAGATGCTGCTTTTCGTCGACATAAAATGAGCCTGCTATCATCTTCAGCACTGCTCTGTGAGTATACGGACTTGCACATAAGGCTACGACAAACCCAACACACTGGTGATTCCTCTGAAGATAGAGTCCTCTGAAGATAGTTTGGTCTTTATCTGTGCTACGTAATGACGTACGATAGCCTCATTTTAGCGCGAGCGCTCTGTTTCCAGCGACTGCTGGTGCTCGACTAGCAGCCTCCTGAACATACGTCTGATAATGGATCAAAAAGCACATCTAGTCTTTGTCTTTTCAGCTATGCGGGCCTCTTATACAGCATATTCGGAGTAGTTTAAGAGATACATTTTTCATCCAATCATTCCCATACAACCGATGTCTAAGGAGAAAGCTCGTTGCTCAACCCAGACTCGACGGAAAGACAGTGCTGTTGATTGTGCGACTGTGGTGGGGTAGGAGTGAGGATATCCTTACTTTATTTCTGAGTAACCGGTATTTTGGGACATGTGTTTGGTCCTGGTTATAACAGGCTTTTATTCATTTGTTTTACTCATAACCAGGTAAAAATACCGTCATATCAATTTGTCGTAGTAGCACTGTTAAAATTCTTTGTTTTTAAATAAATCTTTTCATATTAAGGGAAATGTTTATTTTTTAAATTTCTATCGTTTTGCAATATTTAGTGGCTGTAGAAAAGGGGAAAAGGATAATGGGAAACGTGATCAGTCTCATTTTAATAACAATGCACACAGTTATAACTAGCAACGAATCGATACAGCATTTCTGAGACAGTGATGCACCTTTTGCCGTATGGCGTGGTCTGTTACATGGCACGAGTGTATGTACAGTGGATAAGACTTACTCCCTCGTGATCTGTCCTGTAGTTTCTCTCTGACGTCCTCGGTTGATTGCAGAATGCTACCATCCATAGTCTGGAATTTTTTTTTTTATGAAGTGCGGTGAAGTACATAGCTTCATTAGCCTCAGCGGATTGGAAACGAACTTGCGACATCATATAAGGAGAAAACATCCCAATTGTCCTTGCTGGAGAAGGTATATTTGATTGACAGACCTATAATTCTATTGAAGTGCTGTGAACTTGGAATCGTAACTGAAGCCTTAATTTTACTGTTGCTTCGGGGTGAAAAAGTAATGTTGCGAGCGAAGTCATCAATTTGTGACTTGCTCTCGCCGTCCCAGTGACCATATCCTTAATCTTCGTCATCTTTGCCGAAGAAAATACCACAGCTTCAATCCCATATCGATCGAGATGTACTACTCCTCCACCTTCATTACAATTTTTCAATATTTGATCGAAATCTACGTCTGCAATTGGAAATAATTGCAAATAAAAACCGAAAACGGGTTTTTTCGAAAACAGATTATTTTGTGAACACAGAAAACGGTCTTTGTTGCACAAGATAGATTTATTTAATCTTCACATGTGAGACGTTTCGCCTGTTCTAGACATCACCAAACGGTCTGGGGTATTACAAACTTATATAAGTTTTAAACTGCTATTAGAGGCCATAATAAATGTATAAATTAAAAATAACAAGAGGAATACGTATACCGATTGGACTATGGAGCACAGGGTCACATTTGTGTTTCAGGAAGTGGCGACGGTTATAAGTTTCAGCTCATAAAATATTGCATCTTAAATGAGCTTAACGATAAAAATTCTTGCTAATAATAACCAAGGCGTCGAAAGCAATTAGGAGTCCCATAGAAGTGGGAGGCAAAAGCTAGAAAGCCACAGTCAATGGCTCATTGCGTCACCTTGAAGCATCACGGCAAAAGGTAACGACAGTAGCATGTAGAAAACTACTAAAGCGTCTAAGGGGTACCTATCTTGGGCAAATAATCATATTCAGTGAGCAGAAAAAGCTGTACTTTGCACTCGTGAGTTTTTTCTGTTCACTGTATAATCCTATTTCCCTAAGTTACGTGCCCCTTGCACGCTTTAGTAGTTTTCTTTTTGCTACCGTCGTTACCTTTTTCCCGTAATGCTTCACGGTGATGTAATGAGGCATTGGCAGTGGCTATCTGGCTGTTACCTCCCAGTTCTTTCGGACTCTTAATCACGTTTGACGACCTGGTTGGTAGAAGGAAGAATTTTGCAGCTCTCTGGATGTTACTTCCCAGTTCTATGGAACTCTTTAATTACGTGCCATGCCTTGGTTACGATTAGCAAGATTTTTTTATCGGTAAGCTTAGTTAAGGTCCAATTAGCAATTTATACTTATACCATTCTGTAAGTACTTGGAAGTATGGTTGAACGAAATGGACAGTATTTTCAAAGAAAGATATAGGATGAGCATCAACAAAAGCAAAACGATGATAATGGAACGTAGTCGAATGAAATCAGGTGAGGATGAAGGAATTATATGAGGAAATGGCGCACCAAAGTAGCAAAATGAATTTCGTTATTTGGGAAGCAAAATAACTGATGATGGTCGAAGTAGGGAGGATTTAAAATGTAGACTGGATATGGCAAGAAAAGTGTTTCTGAGGAAGAGAAATTTGTTGATGTTGAGTATAGATTTAAGTGTCAGGAAGTCCATTCTGAAAAGTATTTGTATGGAGTGTAGTCATGTATGGAAGTGAAACATGGACCATGAACAGTTTAGACAAGAAGCGAATAGAAGCATTTGAAATGTGGTGTTACAGAAGAGTGCTGAAGATTCGGTGGGTACATCACGTAACTAATGAGGAGGTACTGAATAGAATTGGAGAGAAGAGAAATATGTGGTACAATCTGACCAAAAGAAGGGATCGATTGGTAGGACACATTCTGTGGCATCAAGGGATCACCAATTTACTACTGGAGGGAAGTGTGTCGGATAAAAATCGTAGAGGGAGACCAAGAGATGAATACAGTTGGCACCTTCAGAGGGATGTAAGGCGCAGTAATTACACGGAGATGAAGAGGCTTGCACAGGCTAGAGTAGCATGGTGAGCTGCATCAAACCAGCCTTTGGACTGAAGATGACAACAACAACAACCATTCTGTAATTTTTCTAGATTGTCTGTGATGCCTAGAACAGGCGAAACGCATCATATGTGAAGATAAGTAGACCTGTCTTGTGCAGCTGTTATTTCTGTTCTAAATACCTATCACGGTTTCTGCTATGGCCTTCTCCACCAGACATCATGGTGCCTAGACTATCAGCAACCAAACTGACAGTCTGCAGCCGCGGGTTGTCCGCTTCGCAGGCACACCGAAGCACTACACAACCGACATGCAATATTGATGAACGGCCACAACAACAGCAACAACAACAACACAGCAAAGACAACAGCGGCCACCAGGGGCCACTACCGGCCCACATAAACATAAGGAAGAGGTCGCTGAAGATCCCGGAACTAATTTCACACGTCAAACCACGTGATGGAAAATAGTTCAGAAGTACTCATCCGCCGAAGCGGTATAATGGCCGGCGCTCGGCCGCACATCGGCCCCCGAGTCCTTTTGCATTTCCCTCCACTGCCTCTTATTATTCCCTCTCGCGTCTGCCCTGCCCCTCTCCCCCCTTATGAGTCATCTCCCTCCTTGGTTCCCCCCCCCCCCTTTCGTTTTCTTCCTTGTTCTTCCCCCTCCCCCAAGCCCCCCCCCCCCCCCCCCATCTGCCTTTGGCTCGGGAGTATCATATTTGTGCCACCATTTTCGTGCAGTGTTTTACAGTGTGTGTTTTTCAGTGAGTGTTCCGTGGTGTGTCTTTAGGGAAGTGTAGCGACCAGCCATCATACTGTCGCTGGGTGTGACCTTTTTTATCTCTTGAAAACAGAAACCAGACTGTCGCCATGTTTTTTAATTGTGTGTCTACTATGTTACTTGTCTGATTCCTGTGAATTTTATCGACATTGCCAACCCCTTTTGCTTTCTGTTTTAACTTACCGCATTTTTACGCCGTTTTACACTTTAAGCCATCATTTTATAGCCTGTTTTTCCTCGTTTCTTTCTTCTTCCTTTTCTTAAAGAAAAGTCTATAGGCTGTAGAGAAGCGTACTAAGCTGCTGCCAGCCCACCCCCTTCGGGGGAATTGAAAATCGATAAAGAAAAAAAAAGGCACATCGGCAGTTCACCAACCACCAGCAGACGTGGATAGCTGCCGCCCCAACAGCCCGGCTTGGATCTTCTCGCTGATTTCTGGATTAGGCTTGGTATATCGCAGAAATCTCT
Organism: Schistocerca gregaria; assembly: GCF_023897955.1. Taxonomy (NCBI): domain Eukaryota; kingdom Metazoa; phylum Arthropoda; class Insecta; order Orthoptera; family Acrididae; genus Schistocerca; species Schistocerca gregaria. The sequence continues at coordinate 866,287,286 of NC_064921.1, forward strand.
GTCGGAGACTAGTAGAAAATTATTTCAGTTGTTTTATATATTATTCTTGTATGTAGTTGTGATTCGAGGACGGATCACTGTTTTGTGTTGGCGTTATACTTGGAGAATTTGTTTTGGTTAATTGAACAGTCCAATAAATTGATTTCGGACTTTGATCGTTAGTTTCTTCTGCTTACGCAGATATATCAGTTTCCACTGCGCTAGTCAACAGTTATTGTGAGCGGTTTTAACAGGCACTTTAAAATAGAGACGGAAAGAACCGGTATAGCCGAAAACCCGTCGTTTCGGCGATAACCGCCATCCATGCGGTTGCGTGCGTGAGAGGTGCGGTACTCACCGGAGAGCAGCAACTTCTCCTGGCGGTCGTTCTCCTTCTGGGTGCGGCAGCGCGTCTCCATGGAGCGGTGGGTCTCCAGGAAGGCCTTGCGCTGGCCGCGGTCCGTCAGGTACTTGGTGTACATGCCGGCGAAGTTCACCGCCACGTACAGCATCGCATTCGTGCACAGCTGCAGCAGCACCGAGTGCAGGTCCACCACCTGCAACCACAACGCGCTGCGTTCACAGTCTGATCTCAAACGAGGTGGCTGGCTGGCTGGCTGGTTTCGGGGTAGGGGACCAAACGGCGACTCCATCAGTACCATCGGGTTAGGGAAGGTTGGGGAAGGAAATCAGCCGTACCCTTTCAAACAACCGTCCCGGAATTCGCCTGAAGTGAATTAGGGAACACAAGCTACGACATGGTCGCGAATGGAACAGTGACCCGAAAATGTAGAATAAATTTCTGTTATTTTACGTCTGAGGTCACACACTTGTTGGTCCGACTACCGGTTTCGGTCAGTAATGACCATCTTCAGATCTGTTTAATAAAATATTTCCTGACATACTGGAGCCATAGTAGCATCGTAAAATGCTAAACAAAAAATCAGCGCTAGCATTATATTGTATTGTATGTTAACCGCAGCCGCAGTGGTCCACAACCCCACGACGACTACCATGGTCCACTTCACCCCTCCGCCGCCCCACATCGAACCCAGGATTATTGAACGATTCGGCCCCCGGTGGACCACGCCAGGGAACATCTCACACCAGGTGAGTGTAATCCCTATGTTTGCGTGGTAGAGTAATGGTGGTGTATGCGTACGTGGAGAAAATTTTGCGCAGCAATCGCCGACATAGGTGGTTAGTGTTTAACGTCCCGTCGACAACGAGGTCATTAGAGGGTGAGCGCAAGCTCGGGTTAGAGAAGGATGTGGGAAGGAAATCGGCCGTGCTCTTTCAAAGGAACCATCCCGGCATTTGCCTGAAACGATTTAGGGAAATCACAGAAAACCTAAATCAGGATGGCTGGAGACGGGATTGAACCGTCGTCCTCCCGAATGCGAGTCCAGTGTGCTAACCACTGCGTCACCTCGCTCGGTCATCGCCGACATAGTGTAACTGAGGCGGAATAAGGGGCACCAGCCCGCATTCGCCGAGGCAGATGGGAAACCGTCTAAAAACCATCCGCAGACTGGCCGGTTCACCGGACTTCGACACAAATCCGCCGGGTGGATTCGTACCGGGGACCAGGCGCTCCTTCCCGCCCGGAAAGCCGTGCGTTAGACCGCACGGCCAACCGGGAGGGTCAGCGCTAGCATTGTCACACATATATAAATAATAGTATACACAAGGGTCATATTGTCGGCAGCGCTACTGTTCCAAAACTGCTTACAAAAATTGCTTGCAAAACACTTGTAAGACCGATTTTTAAGTATTCCTCGTCATTCTGAGAAACTTACCAGGTTACAGTAATAAGACAGAGAAGATTCAACGTAGAACGTCGTGTGGCAACCTCGAGAGCGATACGGAGATGTTCAACAATCACCAGAGTATAATAATAAATATACAGTGTATCGAATCTAGACATGGGCAAACCCGTTCATCCTTGGAAACTACCGGGTGATCAAAAAGTCAGTATAAATTTGAAAACTTAATAAACCACTGAATGATGTAGATAGAGAGGTAAAAATAGACACACATGCTTGGAATGACACGGGGTTTTATTAGAACCACTCCATATCGCTAGACGCATCAAAGATCTCTTGCGCGCGTCCTTTGGTGATGACCGTGTGCTTAGCCGCCACTTTCGTCATGCTTGGCCTCCCAGGTCCACAGACCTCAGTCCGTGCGATTATTGGTTTTGGGGTTACCTGAAGTCGCAAGTGTATCGTGATCGACCGACATCTCTAGGGATGCTGAAACACAACCTCCGACGCCAATGTCTCACCTTAACTCCGGACATGCTTTACAGTGCTGTTAACAACATTATTCCTCGACAACAGCTATTGTTGAGGACTGATATTGGACAAATTGAGCATTTCCTGTAATGAATGTCATCTTTACTTTGTCTTACTTTGTTATGCTAATTATTCCTTTTCTGATCAGATGAAGCGCCATCTGTCCTACTTTTCTGAACTTTGGTATTTTTTTCGTTCTAATAAAACTCCATGTCATTCCTAGCTTGCGTGTCAGTTTGTACTTCTCTATCCACATTATTTCGCGATTTATTCAGTTTTCAAATTTATACTGACTTTTTGGTCACTTTTTAGTTCACTGATGATCGCTCTTTTTTGAAAGCCGTTCATTTTTACTAGTCACTGTTCATTTGTGCATGGTATATGGTTCTTATGAAAAACTGAAAGTAGCATAGGTGACTGAAGATGGAAGGCGCCAAGAGGGAGCACTTGCCTTTCCCGTAGAGTAAAGAGTTTTTATTGATAACAGAATTCTCACACAATTGTAACTTTCGTGATTCAGAAAAATCTCTCATTTAGCCAAATGTAGCGTTGTGTAGGTCGTTACAGTGAAATAATATGTGGCGTACGAGAAACCGACCCCGAGTACAGACTGCTCGCCAGTTACGCACAATTTGTTGACCACTACGAGCAGAATAGATAAACATGTAATAATTAGGCAGTGGAGAAATAACAAATAAGCTAATGCAAACAACAAGTTCGAAACAATAGATGACGACTGGTGGGCCGCCACCCTGTACCACTGAAATGATATTGTAGGAGTTATAATATTGTCTTTACAAAACGTGACACCAGACACTCGAATGTAGTCGGTCTGCCTTCCATAATAATGAACATGCTCTTTTCCCTTGGATCAAAAATAGACGGAAAATGGCCACTCGTGTGAGATGTGCCGACTTCTTTTGCATGTGTAATAATAAAAAAATCTTGCCTTTTTGCAAGTATTTCTTCTGCTGTTTGTCGAAGTAGTGAAGTAAGCTGTTATGCAGTTTTGTTACCTGAAAAGATTTATGTATTACATACCACGTAATTTTTATGAAATTTACGTAATTGTAAAATACATTTTAATTACCGGTCATGGACGCTGAATAGAATATGAAAAGAACCAGAAGTTCAGAGTTCAAAAAAGGTTTGAAACATCTAGAATGGGCGTGCGCAGCGAACAAAACGAATAACAACTCGATACTGAACTAACTATGAGCAGTCGGCAGTGGAACTGCGACGAGTGGCCACGTGAAGGACGAATCCGGCCTAGCGAGACCGAGACCGAGACAGACGGGAACGGTACCGAAGCTGGAACGAGACCGGCCGTTTCTCGTTCCAGGGAACTATACGTAGAAAGCCGCGATCGAAGCGAACTATGAAAGACCGTTCGTTAGAATTCGTTCCTCGCTCGTTCCGTTCATCTTGATGAACCGTCCCTTTGGACCCGTTAGTTCACGAACGACCCATATTTAATCAAATCTTACCCTCACCCACCCCACATGTTCTGGACCCAATATGGTCTAACAATACCAACCCAAGGCAAAATACGACATTCGACGACCTACTACAAAATGGCACTGAAGCTATAGCAGGTCGATAGGCCTTGTCTGTGAGAGGCAAAACAAGCGGAAGTAGAAGGTAGTTGATCTGTTGGGTCTGCTCATGGAGGACCAAGTTCGAGCCTGGGTGTGGCCACCTTGGCGCGAATAATGGCGCGAAGTATTTATTTTATAGCTGATAGTGTGAAATAACAGTCAACATATTTTTGTTCACGGCTGCCGAACGCAGTCTTAAAAGACAGTGGCTAACTCAAGTGCAAATGTGAATAGCGTGCTTATGCTTGTACTCTGAGTGAACTTTAGTTCGAATTAGGGACACTGTCATGAACTCAAGATACCGGATGACTATAATTAAAGTGCAGGTACTCACGGAGATCCAGTGTGGGCTGCAACAATCGTACAGCAGTGAAACTTGTCAGATACAACAATACGATAATGAGGAACCTATTTACCCTGATAAAAGTTAGTTCCAATTTTGGCCACCAGGTGAAAATCTCGCGCTGTAAGTTGTTTGTCTGATGGTATGACATCCAGCTTGTCATTTGACAATTGTTAACGTGAGTGAGCAGTAAGGCTGTAGAAGAGAGACAGTACGCACTTAGTGAAACTCTTTTATGTGATTGGTAGTAATTACGTTGCTGCATTGAGAAATCGTGACCGACTGAAAGGTCTGAGGAGCGGCGTTTTGTCATTAAATGGTTTAAAGAAGATGACAATGAAATCCGAGAGCTAGGTACCTAGAAGAGAAAGGTTGCTGTTGCTGTGACTGACCATGCAGAATGTGCCCCAGGCAGCGCTAGTCTTCGTGCAGTGTACAAGAATTGTTCATCCTATGGTCGAGGGCACGGAAAGTTTCGCAGTCCATATTACAACTATTACCCGTACAAGATCCAGGCGGTGCAGTAACTGAAACCTCATGCTCCACAACGACGTTCTGAATTTGCTCTTCGGTTTCCAGTACGTTGATGACATGTGGCCGAGCAGTGTTTTATGGAGTGTCGAGGCACATTTTACTCTACAAGGTGCAGTGAATAAACAGAAATCCTCCATTTGGGCACCGCAAACAGACTGCTGTGCATGAAGGGTATAAGATTCCTGCTTTGGCAGAGCACAACTGTGTGGTAACCACTGTTTTCAAGCAAGATGAGGCAACACCTCATGTCGCTCACCCAATGAAAGACCTGCTTAATGCACCCTTCCACGAACTTGTTATCTGCAGAGATTTTCCAGATGCATGATCAGCGAGATCACCTGATGTGAATACCAGTGACTTTTGGCTCCGGGGGATTTTCCAGATGCGTGACCTGCAACATCATCTGATTTGAATCTACGAGGCTTTCGGCTCTGGGGATATCTGAAGGAACGCCTTTACCAGGGACAAGTTCTGTCTGTACCTTATCTGAAGATCAGGTTTATGCTTTTCTCACTTGTTTGACCCTTTCTTCACATGTCTCATTCCTAACCCATTAAGTATGGAAACATTTATATACGTCTTTCTTGCAGTCACCGCACCAGATTTGCATCTACTAGCCTAAATGAGAATTTTATTTTCCTTTCCAGTGGCGACTGGCTCCATTTTAAAGCATTAGAATATCTATCACGTTTAGCTGCCATACTTTAATTACAGACCATACTGGACTTCTGTCAGTAGCTGTGCTTTAATTATAACCAACTGGTATAATAAACCCAGTGTTAATAACTGTTCAATTTGAAGATCCTTTTTCATAATGGTATGTTTATCGAGTCGGTTGTATTGAAGAGCGGCAATAGGAGACTGAAAGGACGCGTGTGACGTAGGCACATAATAATGGAAGTTATTGGGGTCATACGTGTATACTTCGGGAGTAAGTTCGTCCCGGTGGTCTCGCGGTTCTAGGCGCGCAGTCCGGAACCGTGCGACTGCTACGGTCGCAGGTTCGAATCCTGCCTCGGGCATGGATGTGTGTGATGTCCTTAGGTTGGTTAGGTTTAAGTAGTTCTAAGTTCTAGGGGACTAATGACCAGAGCAGTTGAGGCCCATAGTGCTCAGAGCCATTTGAACCATAAGTTCGTCCAGAAATGCTGTCGATGAACAGCCCGATACCGAAACAATACGACAACAAACAACACGTCCACAAATAAACAGTGGACAAAATCGCTGAAACGACTGGGCGAGTTGCTAGTGCCAGACACTCAAATAGAGCCATTGTACGTCACAAAAGGGTTTAATATCGAAATTCCAGAATCATACGTTCCGGGCAGCAAATTACATCTTCCCATGTTAGTTTCGTGAAATGATTGTAATGAGTAAATCAGAGAAAGTATAGTTTATTGACAATTTTTTCCCGCGAATGGAACAAGGAAGGGAAGAAATTATGTCACCAGAAGTAACCTCCACTATGTACATTAAAGTGGTTTACAGAGTAAAGCTGTAGATGTAGAAACCGTAATCTTAGTCCCTTCTTTTTCTTTTACATTGAGAAATTTCGTGATTTTGAGTGATTTTTCTGCTGCTTCTGCATTGCTCGTTCTTCCCAAAATCCGGCTACTGGTTACAGCGAGTGCGTGGACAGATAACAATGCACACGGACGGACGGCTCTTTTCTTGTCTAGTTACCGCCTAACACTGTCAGATCTTTAAGTTGCACATATTCCTTCCTGTGGATACGGATTCCAAACCAAATGTAAGAATTGTTTCTAGGACAGACAACCAATGCGTAACGAGCAATGCCGTACAGTGGTAGTAACTTTGGCAAACATCCTCCTCTGCGGCATGCATAGCGCCAACCCATATCGAACGCGTGCCTACAATCGGTCGCACGCCACGCATGCCGAGAACCTAGCTGAGTAGGACTGTTAGCCATTTTGCATTCCCACCGCAGAAACGCCATGTTAGCTCTCGTTTGATTCTATGTTGCATTGACTTCTAGAATATCCATCCTACGCAGGAAAAACCATAGGTATCTGTTTTACTTCCCTATTTTTATTTCCTTGTATCCATAGTCCTACAGTAGTTCTTAACTGGTAAGATGATCCGTTTGGCTTATTACTGGATTTTTGTACTGAGTCCAAATCACAATTCCCGCTCCTGTACCATTATCAAAGGACAGCTCAACACGAAGTGTGTCAGCAGGTATTACTTACTGTTTAGAGGGCATCGTCCTTGAGTTCAGCTATTATTAGAACGAAGACGAGATGTAACAAATGTCTGAAAAAGCAGCGTGGAGAATCGCGTTTTTGGGGGGTGGGGGTCTTGGAGCTCGGTTTTTATTTGAGCTAGGAACATGGGGTAAAACGTTTTTGGTTTAGCGCGGACCGGCGGACATTTTGTTTAGCCATTCGAACATCTGTGTTACTGTAGCTTTTTTACAGTATATTAAGAAAGGTGTAAACGACGAGCCGGAATTGGCTCCTTGGCAAAATGTGCGAATCAATTAATTCCTTTCGAAAAATATTTTAACTGTGCTGAAATTCATACTCAGCTAATGCAATCATTTGTATATATACCTTTCGGATTTTACTCGCAAAAACAGTCACCCTTAAATAACTCCGGACTGGAGCAGGACTGCTGGTTCAAATTTGTTCCACTGGTGTATCGGACCATGGTCCAACATGGAAAAAAATCTTGTTTCGTTTGGATTTTACACCCAAAAGACAAGTTTTTTGGGAGGTTTCTGAACTGCGCCACTTCTATACTTTACACTTGAACGAATCATTTCAAACTTCGAACGAAGAGTTCAAATTTTTCTTATCTAATAACATTTATCCGTTCTTGAGATAAGCCGGCTGAAAGTCGTGTTAAATGAAACGTGTTAAGTTATTTCTTAAGTGAACTGAATGCGCGGAAGGAGTTCAAAGTGAACCATATAAAACTGAAACCTCGCTTTCTAAAATCTTGCTCCATTCGGACTTTATATACAAAAACTGCGTTTTCTGTATGTTTCTTTAAGCGCTCATGTTTTATATTAGTAAGTTTTGCTAATATATTCAAATCTGAGAAAAGGTAGACATATACGTATAGTTAGCGGTCGTCCTTTGTGAAAGCTTGACCGTTGGCACGATGTAATGAACATGTTCGAAAGACAATAAAAATGTTTGCAACGGATCAGCCGTCGCTCAAGTCAACAGAAATCTATATCGGTTGCCAGGTTAAGGAGGACTAATGTCAAAATTATAGTAAAGCTGGGAACCAAAATGGAAGATGCTCCTATTGTAGCACAAAAAAAGGCAAGTATGTCCTGGACATGGTTAGGATGTAAAAGAAGGGAGGTATCTTATCGAATTATTTGGCACTTCAGAGACATTTAAATTAAAACATCTTGATATATTTTGGCAATTAATCCTACTTCCCTGGAATAGTGAGATCTTTTAGACCCCCCCCCCCCCATCACATGCATCGTGAACGTTGTAAGAACTAAGAGATCCGAATTAATGTGCTTCTAGAGAGTGAGATGCATATACAGCAGGCTGTATCCGACGGTTGGGATGCATCTGAGTTTAACAGAAAGTATCCCAGAGTGGGGATGTATGCATCCTAAACTTCAATGACACTTTGTGCCATTTTGAACGACATTACAGATGCCATGTTGGATGACATGAGGGCATATTTCAAGCTATACCACATGACATCATGTATCACTTTACTTTACTTGACATTATGCCTTATATTACATTATATGAGTACTAATACTGATAAATAAAAAACCTTGAATATGTCTAGATGTTTTGATATAAATGCCTTTGAATATGCCAGAAAAGTCGTAAAACTAATTCTATTCTTTTACATACATATCTCTGTCAAAGTCATGTTCGCCTTTTTGGTGCTACTATAGGAGCATTTTTCGTTCTGGTATTTACATATTTCATTTAATCTTATAGTTTTGTTATTTAATATTGTTTAATTTTATACAGATGAAATGAACTACGTAGCTATAGTTGGACACAACGCATTTTGGTTAACAGTCAAACACACCACTCCAATACCACGGTGGCATACGATTTTGACGGTGAAATAGTGTGCATTGTGTTTCCACTCTTTCAAACCTCAGACGGTCTGTGAAAGTACCAAAGACGCTAATAATTCACCGCGTGTACTTCTAGAGAAGGTGGAAAAAACTGAAATGAACTAAAGTCATTATGAATTGAATCATATGTTTTGCAGCAGTTAAATCGTACGTAACTGTTGTTTACGATATCCCTTCGGGGGAGATATACATTTACATACACTAGTTCGTCTTTCTATTATTTTCGCAGATGTACCCGGAAAAGTTGAATGTCAACGTCCTTTCATATAATCCTAAATTTTTATGTTTACTCTTATGTTAATTACCACGCTGCATGCCCGGAGTAGAGGAGCTGTAGCTAGGGGAGACTGTTACATGTTTAAATGTATCTTTCTTCCTGTAGGGGTAAAAAATGCTTCTCTTGTGGCTGAAATCTGTATGTTCCTTTCGGAAACATGAGGCGTGTGTAGGTTTATGTGTATGTTATAGTGTCGAAAATGATACCATCCTGGAAGTAATTACAGAAGATGTGTGTGAAGTCGCTACAGGAATGAAGAAAGTGAAGACTGTAGCTGATTATGATGTATCTACAGAAAATTTTAAAGCCACACAAAGAGTAACAAAGTAAAATTTGCGAAACGTTTCATGGGATATATGCTGAGTATGACAATTCCCAAAAACTGCGGTGACACTGTAATTACTCAACAAAAATTTTAATCAGATAACATAATGTAAATATTTTCGTTTCAGAAACACGAAAGTGGTGGCGATGACCTTACGTCAGGTCAACGAGGGCGGCAGTGGAAAAGTTAACAAAACCTCTAATCTGTTAATTAATCATCATCATCATCAATTTCATTACCTATTTGATATTCATTATTGGATAAATGTCTCCTGACCATTTGTTTAAGCAAAACGATGTTGCGTTACCCTTGCTGCTTTTAAATGTTTTCTAATGTCAAGAAGTTTTCTCGGTGTTTGTCTATCTCTCCGACTACAGCAGAGCATTTCAATACTCCACAATCCATCAGTTCGTCTACGTGTTCCCGTCTATCACCATTTCCTCTTAATTAGTCATAATTACTCGTTGCACCCCAGGTTTTTCCTGAATCAATTCCATCACTGTGCTTCCTGAGCATCTATTCATTCCCCACTGAACCAGCTTCATATATTAATGGATTTCGTATTAAATATCCGTGTCTCACTAACGCAAAACTGGTATTACACATTCAGCGTAAACTATCCATTTTAGTAAATTCTGAAACTCCGTTTTGAACTGTTCTGTCGCTTTACCATAATGCAATTAAGGTCATTTTAAAATCTTCTTTTACTTCTTTCTCTGTCTGTTCCGTTAGGTTAGATTTCATTAATATTTCTTTCATAGATCTTGCATTGTGAATACGACACTTCGTAATGTTGTGGAATGTGTCAGTTTAATAAAAGGTTTCTTTACAAGACATAATTCACCGTTTTTTTTAAAAAAAATACTGATTTATATCTAAGAATTCATCTATTGAGTAGGAAGAGTTGTCATTCAGATTTTTTTTTAAATTTGTTTCTAAATGCTGGTTAGCAATCTGTCAGACTTTTGATAGCTATTTAGTAAGTGATCAAAGATCTTTGTGGCAGCTTAATTCACGCCTTTCTGTGCCAAAGTTAGATTTAAGGTAGAGTAGCAAAAGGAGGATATAAGATGAACATCAGCAAAAGCAAAACGAGGATAATGGAATGTAGTCGAATTAAGTCGGGTGATGCTGAGGGAATTAGATTAGGAAATGAGACACTTAAAGTAGTAAAGGAGTTTTGCTATTTGGGGAGCAAAATAACTGATGATGAAGTAGAGAAGATAAAAAATATTAACAGAATCTTCCGTCGGTTCTTGGTAGAACAACATTATAATAAATGAAAAGAACCAGTTTGCTTTTGTTCTACAATATTGTAGAACAAAAGCAAACTGGTGCTTTTCATTTATTATACGATATAAAATGTAGACTGGCAATGGAAAGGAAAGCATTTCTGAAGAAGAGAACTTTGTTGATATCGGGTATAGATTTAAGTGTCAGAAAGTCTTTTCTGAAAATATTTGTATGGAGTGCAAGCCATGTATAGAAGTCAAACATGGACGATAAATAGTTTGGACAAGAAGCGAATAGAAGCTTTCGAAATGTGGTGCTACAGAAGAAAGGTGAAGATTAGATGGGTGGATCACATAACTAATGAGGAGATATTGAATAGAATTGGGAAGAAGAGGAGTTTGTAGCACAACTTGACAAGAAGAAGGAACCGGTTGATAGGACATGTTCCGATTCATCAAGGGATCACAAATTTAGCATTGGAGGGCAGGGTGGAGGATAAAAATCGTAGAGGGAGACCAAGAGATGAATACACTAAGCAGATTCAGAAGGATGTAGGTTGCAGTAAGCAATGGGAGATGAAGAAGCTTGCACAGGATAGAGTAGCATGGAGAGCTGCATCAAAGCAGTCTCAGGACTGAAGACCACAACAACAACAACAGTGAACATCAACCTTGCTACTAGTGTTGTAGCTATTGCTATTGCTTTTGGATTGAGATGAATTATTAATAACAGTTATCGTAAGTGAATATACTGGGTGAACATTAATAAAAATGCAGTCGAATTCATGACTGGTTGGGGAGGAAGAAGGTCCTATGAACGTATTCCCGGAAATGGATCGTTGCGACTTCACACACATCTTCTGTAATTACTTCCAGGATGGTATCATTTTCGACACTATAACATACGCATAAACCTACACACGCCTCATGTTTCCAAAAGGAACATACAGATTTCAGCCACAAGAGAAGCATTTTTCCCCCTACAGGAAGAAAGATACATTTAAACATGTAACAGTTTCCCCTAGCTACAGCTCCTCTCCTCCGGGCATGCAGCGTAGTAATTAACATAAGAGTAAACATAAAAATTTAGGATTATATGAAAGGACGTTGACATTCAACTTTTCCGGATACATCTGCGAAAATAATAGAAAGGGACTACACATTCATATGAAAAAGTACTTCTCGTGCCAATGTCACAACTCTGGACATTAAACTTCAGATGCCAGCTAAATTACATCTCACCATGCCTGCTCAGCAGAATCACGTATTATGTATGTATGTACAGCAAGCTGCTGATTATCTAGATTGATGCAGATTTAGATCTGTGTGGATAACCAAAAAACATGGTAATCCAAAAACAGGAGCCTTATTTTTATTATTTTTTTACCGGAAACTATTTACTACGTTTGCAACACATGTTGCATGCCACATTTGGAAGTCCACTGAAATAATTAGGTGTGGCTCCTCTCAAACAGTAGCTTGCAAATTATCGAGCTTCAGTTAGTCTCCGCGACGACTTGAAAATGAAGAAATAGGGATAACCGGAAAATATCTCAGAGATGCCTGACAGTAGACTCGGTACCACATCGTCCTTCAGCGGGAAAGGTGAGTCATATGACTATTAATATATTGTATATGAAAATGATTGTTCTATTTGTGGCATGCATTGAAGTGACAAAGGTAATGGGATATGTCCTAATAATGGGTTGGACTTCCTTTTGCCCGGTGTATTGCAGCAGTTCGCCATGCCGTGGACTCAACAAGCCGTTGAATTCCCCCTGTATAAATATTGAGCCATGCTGCCTCTATAGGTGTCCATAATTCCAAAAGGGTTGCTGGTGCTGGATTATGTTTACGAACTGACCTTTCAAATAAGTACCATTAATGTACAGTGGGTTTCACGTCGGCGATCCGATTGGTCGAATCATTCGCTCCATATGTGCAGAATGTTTGTCAAACGATTGTGAACAATTGTAGCCCGGTGACATGTTTGGGAATGAAGTCCATGAATAACTAAAAATGGTCTCCAAGTAGCGGAACATAACCATTTTCAGTCAATGACCGGTTCATCTAGACCAGAGAACCCAATCCATTCCATGTGAACACAGCCCACATCATTATGGATCCATTAACAGCTTGCACAGCTTATTGAGAAGCTATGTCCAACGCTTCGTGGAGTCTGGGCCACACTAAAACCGTAGCATCGGCTCTTGTCAACTACAAACTCGACTCATCTGATCACGCCACGACTAGGGTCCAACCGCTATGGCCACGAGCGGAGAGGAGGTGCAGCAGTCGATATTGCGGTGTTATAAGTAAAGCCACTCGCTTCGGTCGTCTGCTGCCATAGCTCATTAACGCCAAATTTCGCCGCACTGTCGTAATGGTTGCGTTCGTCATACGTCCCACATTGATTTGCGTAGTTATTTCACGCAGTGTTGCTTGTCTGTTAGCACTGGCAGTTCTACCCAAACGCCGCTGCTCTCAGTCATTAGGCGAAGGCCGTCGACCGCTGCGTTGTCCGTGGCGAGAGGTGATGCTTGACATTTCGTATTCTAGACGCACTCTTGACACTGTGGATCTCGAAACACTGAATTACCTAACGTTTTTCGAAATGAACTGTTTGATGTGTATAGCTCCAACTAGCGTTTTGCGTTCAGTGTCTGTTATTTCCAGTCTTGAGGCCATAATCACGTAGGAAACCTTTTCACATGAATCACCTGAGTACAAATGATAGCTCCACCAATGCACTGCCCTTTTATACCTTGTGTACGCAATATTACCGCCATTTGTATATGTGCATATCACTGTCCTGCGATTTTTGTCATCCCATTGTAATACTCTGACGGGTGATAAGTTACGAGTACACGCACTCAGCACCAGTCGCCTGTGGCCAGGGCGGAACAGTGTGTTAGTGCCGGAAAAGAATGCTTGTGCCGCAAATACGATATTGGCGGTGTACAGGACGTACAAAGACAGTAGGTTTTGCCAAGTTTCTTCAACAATAAGTAATTGCTTGTGGAGATATTGGTGTTTTTCCAATGTGTTTATGCCAACTATGGAATGGCGTTAGAGGTATTTTATCAACAGTAATGTGTATTTCATATACAAACATGTAGAAATATTTATGAATTTGATCATGTTATTCTGAAATTGGTGATTTCACAAAGTATTGTAAGACCTGTGAGCCATGGTCGGCTCGCGCTGATGCCGTTTTTCTTTTTTGGCATTTTGTCACCATCGAGTGGCATCTTATTACTCCCTCAGTTACTACCAGAACAAGTTGCTCACTTGTCTCCGTCAGTGCCAACAGAAACATTTATCGGTACTAGTACTGCTGTACCTTCTTTGGTGTGTCCGCTATATTTCCGTTTCGTGGTGTGTGCGAGGCAGTTGGTCAGTTACGACAGAGCAGCGAGGAAGTCTCTGCGGCGTGAGGTCAGGTCGGTGCTGCCGGCGGTGAGCAAGCGCTGTCGGAGTTGTGTGGCACTAGCTGCGAGAGCTGCAGAGTTCGTCGCCCACCGAACCTGCATACTGGAGTTGAGTTATCAGTGAACCTGTTATGAAACCTCAACTGCTTTGACATCTCTTCATTGATTACTAGTTGTTTCTTCCTGGGCTGTTCCCACAAACAGCAATGTGATGGTGTGCTGGAGTCGGCAAAATTTTGCAGCCGTCTTCCTGTATGGTGTTTAACTTTTAGAAAGATTATAATTTATTAGTGAGGTGCACCAGCGGTATCTTCTGCTTGTGGCCGGTAAGGTTCTTTCCTGCTCTGGTCGTTAGCATAGTTTTCCGGCTGTTTGTTTTCCTCGCCTTGTTGATGCTGTTCGGCACGGCATATAGTTCGACAGCTTGATGTTATTCTCCCTTTTTCTTTGAGTGATTATTGCGCCTTGACTGTGTTTAGATGCCTATTATTAAGACATAGTCCTGCTGCGGTCCTCGTCATCGCTGATATTTTTGGTTGTCGTCCCGTTGGTCGGGTGGAGGGGAACTTATTGGGTTGTTAGTTGTTTCTTCATCCGTCCCTAGGTCGTGCTGCCACCAGATTGCGCTTGGCTGCCTGTCTCACCTGAACTGCTGTTAGAGTTTCCTCCCCAGGCCGACACTTGGAACACTTCTGAGCACCACTGTTCTGCTGTTTGTGACTGTGATTTTCTTTTGTCGCAATTACTGTGCCAGGCCTTCAGCCATGTATTAATTCTGTCTGTTCTATGTTCAGTATATGGCATTCAGCTGAACGTTATGTGAAGTATTTTCAGGTTAGGCCTTCAGCCATGTTTTTTAAAGTTCTTGTTTGCTCTTTATTTGGCCTTCAGCTGCGTTTGTTTTAAAATCTGTGACTTTCAGCTCATAATGTGTAAATTCCTGTCTGTAAGGTCTCTCTTCAATTATCTTGAAATCTTAAAATGGCCTTCAGCCATGCTGTGAATTCCTATCTTAAGGTTTGTCTTTAATTATTTTGAATAATTGTTTGGGGCTTCAGCTGTCAAGATATTTCAACTTTTCTTAAGATGGTTTTCTGTTGTATTGTGTAAATGCTAGTCTTTAAAGGTTCCCTTTTATTACGTTGAAATATTATTGGGCTTTCACCCGAGGATTTAATTTAAATTTTCCTTAATTTGGCTTTTAGCCGAAATCTGTAAATGCTTGCCTTTTAAGAATTTCCTTTGCTGATGTGAAATATTATTTGGGCCTTTAGCTGAGAAGATATTTTAATTTTATTTAAGTAAGGCGTTCAGCCATTTGTCTAAATTCTTGTACCCTAAAAGGAATTATTTAAGCATGTTTTAATTTTACTTATGTAAGGACTTCAGCCTTGTGGAAGGGACCGAGCACATATGGGGTGTTGAAAAATCTCTCTGCAGTTCCTCATGATTGTTGGCCGCGCGTGCCGTATGCCGCAGTGAATATACCGAAATGAAACTCAGTGGAACACAAGTTATTAATTTATTGAATATTCATTTTTACTTACAAATTTTCACATTAAATCCTTGTGTTTTAAAAGGAATTATTGAAACTTTATTATTGAGGAGTTACTTGGGACCTCAGTCGTGAATTGATCCTTGTTGTTTTAAAGAGAGAACTGTATATTGGTTTTCGAGGAATAAAGTTCTGTGTTCTTGTGTAAGTAACGGTAACTGATTTCGAACCTTTCCACAACCTGATCCGCTCTGTAATGTGAAACCATATTTCAACGTGCTTCGATTAACTGCCGTTTGCTTTGATGCCCATAGTGTAGATATTTCGTAACATTGCACGTTTTAAAAATTTGTAGTCATGTGTGCTTCCGGAGCATTCAGTCGAAGTGAGCCTTTATGACTTTTTTCAGAGCCCACAGCCGACCTTGCTGCATCTTGAATAAATTACTACGCTTTAGCTTTGCAGACTAGTGTGACACTTTTCGCTGGGCTTCATTCAACAAAAAAAAAAAAAAAAAAAAATCCAGATGTTAATAAGTTATGAAGCCGTAGCACAGTTCCAAACGGGAACGCTGTGATTGATCTACCTGGGTGAATGGACCACATTTAGCTCGGGGTGAAAGCAGCCACTAGCGAGTTGAGGGCGGATGTTCCGTCCGCCGTCTGCTCCATCAGATAAAAGCTGATACCTTCGCCGACCAGACCATCGGCTTTTGAGGGACAGAATGCGGCAGAGTGCTCTGGCCATCTTACGAAAAGTCGGAACAATCCCGCTATCGGCTCATCACAAATGGGGCACTAACCACAAACCCACAACACGTTGGCTTGACCTTGTGCAAGACTAATTTTCTCCGCAGCAGCCTGATATAAACTCACCTCCATATCACCAGTGGCCAGTCTCGCTGCTATAATAAACTTTTCTGCAGCAGCTTGAGGACGATCACTCCATATTGGCTGAGGCCAATGCAGCAGGTCAGGTAAAACATAACGCTACATCTAGAGATTCAGCAGGAACAACAGTTTAATGTTGAATCCGTATACACGTCGAGCAAACAGGCCTCATGAATACACAATGGATTTGCAGTACTCCATATACGAGAATTTTGGGAGTTTATGTACCCGGATAAATGAAACCACGCCGCATTAGTGAAAAACGTTTCATTAAGAATATACCTTCCATTTTGTTGAACGAAATTTTTTAAACATTGACAATAATGCAGTCTCTTGCCATGATCAGTATTTTTTAGTTCTTGAACGACTGTCACTTTGTATGGGAAAAGTTCTAAGTCTTTCCTTACAGCTGTGTGGCCGTTCCGACACCAACATCGATTTCCTGGGCGACTTTTCTTACTGACTTGTTCTGACTCATGGACATTTTATCGGAAATATAAAAGGCTAGGACGACCACTTCTCGGTACAACTGTCACTGAACCCGTACTTCGAAATCGCGATGTGGGAGTGTTGTCTCCGGGAAAACTGAATTAAATGTTTGACGAAATGAAAATGTTTACTTACCGCCAGCTTTTAACACCTGTTAGACTAAAAACAGACGTTCAATGGTTGCATTTTAACAGTGACAAAAACGAAGCAAACGAACAAAGGTTCTAAACTTAAACGTGCACGTCAACACGTAACGACACACACCAACGATACTACAGACGCTGGCTTAGATAAACGAAACAGTGGAATGTTGGGAGATCCACTTGAAGGGAAGTATTTTGACTACGAACCATGTCCAGAACTTACCACATCCATTCTACGACGGTTTCAGTTCAGATGCGTACCGCTAAGAGAAAAAAGTTTAAGAGTTACTTGTCCTGGTATGCAATAGGGTAGACAGGATGAGGTATACTACTTTTTGTGGTGTCGTATGCAAAGATTAATTTACGAGACTGTTGTAGCGACAGAGGAAGATCTACTGGCACGAGTTCTGGCCGCTGCTATGGAAATTGAAGAGACTCCGGTGGGGTGGAGAATGTGTACCAGAATATGTTTCATAGGTACAATCTCTGTAGAAACGTTGGTGGTCACTGCATCGAGCCGCTGTTGTAACGCATCAGTGCTGTTCTGTACCTACATTATGCTGGGTCCTTTTGTTGTTCTGGAATAAGGGTAACACGAAATGTTTGAGTGTTAATACAAACAAATGTGCTTAAGTGATAAATGGATGTTTCATTATGTTTCTTTCGAATTATTATCTAATAACTGTAGTGCGTCATGCCTGAATCAGTTCCTCAAGCAGAAGTGGATGAGTTAAATATCTGAATTGAAACCATAGTAGAACGGACACGGTACGTTTCTGAATATGGGTTCCTATTCAAAAATTATGTACTCATCACCCTGTGCAAGTCCGAGAAGTTTTTAACGGAAATTTTCGAAAACACTGTGTAGTACGTCGTGGTGAGAGGTTTCTTTTCATATTAATGAACTCGAATTTTTGATTTTTTTAGGGATCCAGTTTATAAATGATTTTTTTGAAACAACAATTTATCCGTCAGTTTATAGAGCAATTATGAGTCCGGGTTTAGAACTTCAACAGTACCTGTTGTATTATGCGTTCACATGGTGCAAATGGCTCCAAGCACTAAGTGACTTAACATCTGAGGTCATCAGTCCCCTAGACTTAGAACTACTTAAACCTAACAAACCTAAGCACATCACACACATCCATGCCCGAGGCAGGATGCCAACCTGCGACCGTAGCAGCAGCGCGATTCCGGACTGTTTTATGCGTGGAGAGTCTCTGTAAAGCACTTGATCGCTGTATATGTTTGTAAACAGATTGTTGCAGAATATATCTAGTGATCTACAGACTGCGTTTCTGTTCTATGTAGCCGCTTGCCACCAGACTAAATCTGTTAATAGCTACAACAGAGGGGCTGCTTCTCAGGAACAACATCTGAAGTAACCTGCAGGTTTTACCAGTAAGTTTCGTATTACAACACTACCTGTCTGAGCTGTCTATCTAGAGAGGGTGATTTCACATTGTAGTACCTATGAACTGCCACGATACAACCGCGTGCAGTGGAGGACGGTATTGGCGCACTGAGCTCACCTGCTTGGAAGGCGCGGCGTATTTGAAGGCGGAGGTGATGATGTGGATGGCGGCGGTGGCGCAGCCCAGGATCATGCACCAGCGCAGCGGCAGCGGCAACATCGCGTACGTCACGAACACGATGAACAGCACGTACCACACCAGGTACTCCTGGTACGGGAAGCCGATGCCGTCGCCCACGAAGCCTGCGCAAAGTCAGACGTAGCCATCATAAGCACAGTGTCGGATTTTATCGGAGACTGCTGCAAGCGACGAATTAACACATTTAGGTAAGACCCATGTCATTAACAACGAAACATTGCTCAGATATAAATGTTTGTAACGCTTATTTGGTGAGGTTTTAATCTGAAGATTGATGGGAGAAGGTGAGAATTCTGCCAACTTGGCCACAATGGTAATATCTCCGCGGATAATGTTTTTCGGCGAAACAACAGGAACTGTGCGTATAGTGTCGCTCCCTGGGAAGCAGGTTCACCTACGAGATCTTAATCTACATCTACGTCCGTACCCTCAAAACTACCGTCAGGTGCATGGCAATGGTTACATCCCAATGTACCAGTCATCAGGCTTTCTTCCTGTTCCATTCATGTATGAAGCGCGGGAACAATGATGCCTCTGTGCATTTAGTAATTATTCTAATCTTAATCAAGATCCCTGTGTGAGCGATACTTAGGGGATTGTAGTTTATTCCTAGAGTAATCATTTAAAGCCAATTCTTAAAACTTTGTTAATAGACTTTCTCGGGACAGTTTAAATTCCTCTTTAAGAGTCTTCCAGTTTAGTTCCTTCAGTTTCTCTGTGACACTCGCCCACGGATTAAACAAACCTGTGACCATTCGTGCTGCGCTTCCCTGTATACGTTCAATATTCCCTCCTAGACCTATCTGGTATTGATCCCACACACTTGAGCAATGTTCTAGAACCAGTCGCATGAGTGATTTGTAAGAAATCCCCTTTGTAGATTGATCGCACTTCTCTAGTATTCTACCAATACATTCTACCAATAAAATTCGTGAGAAAAGTGACGACACTGATTTTTATCTACCAAAGTTTTTATTTTTTCAGACGGCAGTATTAACCTCATAAAAGTAGTTCCCTTCGCCAGTTATACACCAGCTGAGTCGTTGTTTCCAATCTTGATAGTGGCACTGAAAGGCTTCAACTGGAAGGACCTTGAAAGATGTCGATCACATGTTTTCGAGACAAGGATTCAGATCAGGTGCACAGTGGGGCAGTGGAACAACAGGAATGTCTTTTTCGATCAAAAATTCAATGATGAAAGTGGGTGTGAGACATGGGGCGTTGTCATGGTGCAGCATCCACTTGTCTCAATGTCCAGTTTCAATTGATTAACCCTTTCCCTGACACTTTCAAGAACAATTTTGAAGAACATTTAGTTGACAGATTGTACTGGAGCAACAAATTCTACATGAACGATACTCCTATTGTCAAAAAAGCAGATCAGCATTGTTTTGATGGTTGATTCGCTCTTTCGAATTCTTTACGGTCGAGGATGTGTCTCAGTCTGTCACTCCTCATTCTGCCGCTTTGTCTCAGGACTTTATTCAAAAGTCCTTTATTCGTCACTTGTGATCACACGAATAAATAATTCGTGGACATTGGCAATCCTCTCAAGAAGATAAACGCACAAGTTTCTTCGATTGCCCTTAAGTTCAGTTGTGAGGTTTCTCGGCACAAATGTGCAAATCTTCGGTGACAATGTGTTGTATGGCGAAACTATCGAAGTTTAACAGGTCACACATCAACCTTATTGTTAAATGTCGGTATGATCTCTACAAGAGTGCGCAAAAGTTCGACGTTTTCGTCGCCTTTGAAGTTGTAGGTCTTCCTGAACGCGGATCATCTTCAACGTGTTCTCGGGCTTTGATTTATGTCAAGGAAAAGTTTGTGCTCTTGTTAAGAAATGTTCCCAGTAGACCTATTTCAACTTTTTAAAGGGCAGACTCGAGGTTTTACCCAACATAAAAATTGATTGCGGAACGTTGCTCTAAATTTCGCTGTTCCATTTTATTAACTCAAAACAAAATCACAATTTTACTAATGGCACTCTCAAAAATTACGTGGAGGCTTTACGGAGATGAAACTCGAAATGAACATCTCGAAGGGATGAACGCTCCAATCTACACAAGTTGAATAACACAGTCTGTCCAGGTCGATCGCAGTGTTCTCAGTCTTATTTCTTTTCTTACACACCTCGTACTTGCTCAAGAACAGGAGTGTGGGGAATGCCGGATATAGTAAAGTTAATCGATTTACGACAGTTTTGCTACAAAGCCCAACCGACAGCTGGGTTATAATCTGCAGATCTTGGCCCAGTGTTGAGCATCGCTGGCTCGTTAGTGCTGGGTCCCAGATTCGATTCCCGGTTGCGTCGGTGGTTCTATTCGTTCGGTGTCTGGGTGTTTGTGATGCCGTAACCGTGTCATCTCATCTTCATCACAAAGAGGCGCGAGTTTCCTTTGTCATTAAACCTCCCTACTGTGGTCGTAGTAAACACGTGTTCTTGTTTACCTGTGTCTTATTATTTCATATCAATTATCTTCAAGTGGGAGATTTATCAGTTTGTTTGCTGCGGTTTCCAGACGACCGCTATACAGGGAACTTAACCTTGGAGGATGAAGTTAGGCAGTGATTTAGAAAGAAGCCGACTGACCAATTTGAGCACGTCCCTGTGGATCTTTATGAGAGAGCCAATGAAACGATTGAAGACTTCGAGAGTGTGTATCGGTATACGAGAGTTGGGAGAAACTGGAGTCAGTCAGTGTAAGGCTACTGTTGCCTGACCAAACATGGATTGGCGAGTGTAGAGTGTGACGAGATTAAGAGCTAAGGAAAAGGCTGGGAGTGTTGCCTTGAGTGCCGAGGAGAGGAGCCATCTGTGTGAAGTGAACGAGGGAATATGTTAAATATATTCGCAACTACGAATATGGCCAACCATCAGCTGTAGAATAAAATGATGAGTATGAAAATTTGTGCCGGACCGGGACTCGAACCCGTATTTCCCGATTATCGCGATAGGTCGCCTTAAAATTTGGCTTGACCGTGAACGACTTACCGTCAGACCCAAACTTCCATATGTCGTTAACCATGCGTCTACAACCTGTAACCGTACATCCATTATGTATATTCCCGTACAGGCGAGACATTTTACTTGAAAGTAGATCGTCTGGTGTCGGCAGATAAATATGATATTGCAGTGCCTATGTTACTCTGAATTACGATGTGAAATTCCTTTTGACATGCATGCATGCCCAAAGGAACAGGAACTGTGGTGACTACAACCGTTACGAAATACATTAAATGTATTCGAATTTGCGAATATGGACAACCATCATTGTAGAATGGATTGACGACAATGAAAATTTGTGCCTGACCGAGAATCGAACCCATATTTCCCGCTTATCGCGAGCATGCATGCATGTCCAAAGGAACTTGAAATCTTAATTCAGAATAACACAGGCACTGCAATATCATGGTGAAGGGAACTCACTGCATTAGTATGCGGATGGGAGAAAGGAAACTGTTCGTTGAACGACTGGAGGATCCGTAGTTTTCTATTACTGTGACTAGGCCCAGTTTCAAAGGGTGTTACTGAGCCTTGTCAGTTTTAACAAATACTTGAGTGAAGGTATGAAGCAGAAATTAAATAATCGAATAGTTAAGTTTCAATATAAATTTAATAATAGAGCTTCAATGTAAAATAAGTTAGAAAATAGAAATTTTATTTCCAGATCGCAGTTCAAATGCAACCTGATTGCTAGTTCCACCAAAGTTATGTTGCCAACTTCAGATCATTGGATACGCGAATTATACTAAAGCCGCTATGTGTTGCACATTCAAATCTGGACATTGAAAATATGGATGCAAACTCACAGAAAAGACATTCATCTGCAATACTAGGTACACTAAAACATAAGCCAGAGCTGAATCAGCAATGCATAGATGTGTCAAATACATCAGAAAGAGCACATCCACTGCTACAAATGTGTGTGAGTCAGTTATCAACATACACAGATTTGACAACAGTGCAGGTACTCTGATTTTTCTGACACCTTTCTACCTTGCTGATATAGTTATGACTGATATTTTAACGTACTTAGTCCTGCAGAGGAGTGTCTTTTTCTGTACTCTGATTTTTCTGACACCTCTCTACCTTGCTGATATAGTTATGACTGTTATTTTAACGTACTTAGTCCTGCAGAGGAGTGTCTTTTTCTGTGAGTTTACATCCATGTTTGAAGTGTCCAGAAGGCATTGTGCCATACTTCGGGGCTTATGTTGCCTAAACTGTTAATCAGGATATGTATCAACTGCAATTTAGGAAATAAAACATTGTTATAGAGATCGCTCTGCTTCTGGCAGTGTCAGATAATTAAGAAAGAGCTTCATTCTTATTTTATACGAACATGTATTTAATTTCTCCACAGTGTTTCCACGTATTTTCCTTTGTCGTTGCATTCCAGTGGGTTCTATAATATTTGTGTGTGCTAGATGTAAGAGACCTGAAGAGTTGTTCATTTAATTGGAGTTGTTGTACATTTCACGGCTTTGATATCCCTAAGAGTTAGCCGATTCTTTTGACCGGATGCTGGGTCTTCCGGAAATGAACAGTCAACAGGGCGTAATGCGACATATTTAGTGTATTACACTTGACCTACGTGGTCAACATTTTATAGCGAAGCTGTCGACTCAGTAATTTACCATTATCGGTGTTGGGAAGATAAGTATGAAAGGCAGCCGAAAGCTGGTAGCTAGGTAAAGGTAAGTCACAAGTTTTTGAAACTGATTATTGGTACCATAGCTGTACATTTAGCTTCCTTATTGAACCGCCATCAGACAATCCTTAGGCATCGAGGACAATCATAGACACCGAAATCACCGAGATGCTTGTGCTGCATGACAATCATAAAATGCGGGAAAGCAACAGAGTCACACATGAGGAAATACGTGGGTTATTCAATAATTAAAGAGACAGTTTGGTCTGGGGAAAAAACTGTTAGTAGGGTAAGTTTGGTACTTTTATGGCTTTAAGTTGGCATCACTGGGATGAGCACTGATCAGCTGATGTATCAACATTGTTCTGTTTATAACCTTAAAAACGAATTTCAAGATGTCGAGTCCGCTTGAAACGTCCACATTCGTTGAACACCGTTTTGTTATTCATTTTTTACGTGCTGAATGCGAGAAATCAGTGGATATGTACTGTAAAATATCTAAAGTTTATGGTGAAGGTTGTATGAATCGTGTAAATTTTTACAAGTGAGTAGAGCAGTTCAAAAATAGTCACGACTCAGTGACTGACGAACACCTTTTAGTCCAACCAGTTTCAGTTCCATCTGCCTCACTTGAAAGTCGAATTGATGACATTATTCGTGCTGACCGCCGTGTGACGGTGCAAGTTAGTTCTGGTGCAGTTGATAACATTATCTGTAACAAACTGAAGTACCGCAAAACATGTGCAAGATGGGTCCCAAAGGAATTGACGCGGGTGCATAAGGAAACAAGGTTAAGATTGTGTACAGAGCTAAAGAAACGTTTGAAAGAGAAGGTGAGCACTTCCTCAGAAAAATTTAAACTTTTGATGAAACTTGGGTTCTTTATTATGAGGCAGAATCAGAAAAACAAAGCATGGAGTGGAAGCACACCAACTCAGCACACCAACTCACCTGTCAAGAAAAATTCGAATACCAAGAATCAGCAGGAAAAGTCATGTTGACGATGTTTTGAGATGCTGCAGGTCGAGTTTTTTGTGATTATTTCGAAGAGCAGCGTACAATGAACAGCCAATACTACTCGGATTTGCTTTTAAACAGGGTGAAGCCAGCCATGAGAGAGAAAGTCGTGGACCTCAGAGGAGGAGTGCTATTCTTGAGCAAGACAACTCGCGTCCTCATATTGCCCAACTAACCCGTGAAACCATCGACGAAAAGGGCCTGCAAGTACTGTCTCATCCCTCTTACAGTCCTGATTTAGCATCTAGTTATTTCAATTTGTTTGGTGGACTGAAAAAAAAGGAGGCATTATTTGGGAAAAGGTTTCAGCACAACGAGAATATGAAAAAGTTTGTGGGAAATTCGTTCAAACATTAAGATAAAGAGTTCTTTGCAGCCAGAATAAAAAAGCTGGTAGCCAGTTGGAACGAGTGCATAATGTTCCAGGGGATTATGTTGAAAAGTAGAAAGAGTATGTTTTTTTTCTTAAAACATAGATGCTTTTTTATCCAGACCAGTTTGTCTCTTATTATTGAATGACCCTCGTATGTTGTTAGGACAAAACATAATACCAGAAAGAAACGATATTTTCTGAAACATTAATGTGCCACCTCTGCGTGATCCCAGACTTCGAGCGCAGTCGGGGATTCCATTTCTGCGTGTGAACTTTCAGAGCATAAGCCCACTTATCAGTATCCTGGCCCGGATGCACGCACTGATGTTTCTGCGAGACGTGTTACAAAGCCGGAATATCCTGTTCCCAGGTTGAAGACGATAGTCATCTCGGGCACTGCAGAAGTGTGATTGATCGCTGGTCACAATGTGACGCCCTTTGTCATCAGTCCATATCTCCTGATAATGGCACCATTCCAACTGGCAGTGTACATATGGGACGGTAAGTACCTACTTTGGCTGGATGACACAGAATATTGCATGACTCCGTTACTTGTTCTCGAATGGCAGACGTTACGATGTGGACGATGCCCAATACTGCAATCCTCCCTTGTGGTGGCCAACTGTGGTCAAGAGAGGTCCTCACGATTAGTATGCCTGACCTTACGTTCTCGTACATTCCAACATGGGGCCACTGTCAAACCTGAATGGCCCACAAATCTGCGTATTGCCCGATTCGACCAGCCGCCTAATGGAGACCCACAATGAGGCCACTTCCAAACCCTCAAGTGCTGATTACACTGTCTCACACGAGAACACTGGATCTCTTTGTCTTTCACAATGATCACTCCACCCCTGACTCTATTCACGCCTCTAATATACCGTACGGGTTTAGAAACCGTACTAAACACGACGAACACTAATTCAGCCTGCTGACATTTCTAGTAGTCTTAATGAATTGCAGCTGTATACATTCTCGTCAGTGGTGTGCACCTGTACGAAATTACATTGATATCCGACCGTTTCTTCGGGTGCTTCACTTTTATGTCTGGGCATGTACAGGGTGATTATAATTAAAGATAAACTTTCAAAACGCTGTAGAAATAACACTTCTGATCAGAATGACGTTAAATTGCAACGGAATATTATCGGAGAAGGGGAAAACGAATGGAGGAAGCAAGAAAATAGGGTGAAAATTGTTCACCAGATGCCGCTGTACGTGCCAGAATACGTAAATGAAAACACCTGTGATGCGCACAACCCACTGATGTCGGTATCAATACGCTGCGTACACGGCTTTTCCTCCTTTCGCGTCTGCGACGTTCGCCCTGACTGTCTCAATGCAAGATCGCGCTCTGCTTAGAAAGCTGTATTACCAGAATGATAACTGTGCACACGTCGCTCTGCAGACGTTTCAGCCACTGAAGGGTTTGAAAAAAGGCGTTGGTTCGATGACTACCGTGCGTCTGTAGAAAATTACTCCGAAATTCGAAAACACAAATTCTTTTGGTATTAAACCTGGTAGAGGGAGGAAACGCAGTGACTCGACGTCAGTGGAAGCAGTGGCCATAGCAGTGCAGGAGGAGACGAGTTGTGGTGTGCAAACGTGTCGTGCACGTAGGATTGTCCGAACATTGGACATACCCACGAGTTGTTGTTGTTGTTGTCTTCAGTCCTGAGACTGGTTTGATGCAGCTCTCCATGCTACTCTATCCTGTGCAAGCTGCTTCATCTCCCAGTACCTACTGCAACCTACATCCTTCTGAATCTGCTTAGTGTACTCATCTCTCGGTCTCCCTCTACGATTTTTACCCTCCACGCTGCCCTCCAATGCTAAATTTGTGATCCCTTGATGCCTCAAAACATGTCCTACCAACCGATCCCTTCTTCTAATCAAGTTGTGCCACAAACTTCTCTTCTCCCCAATCCTATTCAATACCTCCTCATTAGTTACGTGCTCTATCCACCTTATCTTCAGTATTCTTCTGTAGCACCACATTTCGAAAGCTTCTATTCTCTTCTTGTCCAAACTAGTTATCGTCCATGTTTCACTTCCATACATGGCTACACTCCAAACAAATACTTTCAGAAACGACTTCCTGATACATAAATCTATATTCGATGTTAACAAATTTCTCTTCTTCAGAAACGCTTTCCTTGCCATTGCCAGTCTACATTTTATATCCTCTCTACTTCGACCATCATCAGTTATTTTACTTCCTAAATAGCAAAACTCCTTTACTACTTTAAGTGTCTCATTTCCTAATCTAATTCCCTCAGCATCACCCGATTTAATTTGACTACATTCCATTATCCTCGTTTTGCTTTTGTTAATGTTCATCTTATATCCTCCTTTCAAGACACTGTCCATTCCGTTCAACTGCACTTCCAAGTCCTTTGCCGTCTCTGACAGAATTACAATGTCATCGGCGAACCTCAAAGTTTTTACTTCGTCTCCATGAATTTTAATACCTACTCCAAATTTTTCTTTTGTTTCCTTTACTGCTTGCTCAATATACAGATTGAATAACATCGGGGAGAGGCTACAACCCTGTCTCACTCCTTTCCCAACCACTGCTTCTCTTTCATGCCCCTCGACTCTTATGACTGCCATCTGGTTTCTGTACAAATTATAAATAGCCTTTCGCTCCCTGTATCTTACCCCTGCCACCTTTAGAATTTGAAAAAGAGTATTCCAGTCAACATTGTCAAAAGCTTTCTCTAAGTCTACAAATGCTAGAAACGTAGGTTTGCCTTTTCTTAATCTTTCTTCTAAGATAAGTCGTAAGGTCAGTATTGCCTCACGTGTCCCAACATTTCGACGGAATCCAAACTGATCCTCCCCGAGGTCTGCATCTACCAGTTTTTCCATTCGTCTGTAAAGAATTCGCGTTAGTATTTTGCAGCCGTGGCTTATTAAACTGATAGTTCGGTAATTTTCACATCTGTCAGCACCTGCTTTCTTTGGGATTGGAATTATTATATTCTTCTTGAAGTCTGAGGGTATTTCGCCTGTCTCATACATCTTGCTCACCAGCTGGTAGAGTTTTGTCAGGACTGGTTGTCCCAAGGCTGTCAGTAGTTCTAATGGAATGTTGTCTACTCCGGGGGCCTTATTTCGACTCAGGTCTTTCAGTGCTCTGTCAAACTCTTCACGCAGTATCGTATCTCCCATTTCGTCTTCATCTACATCCTCTTCCATTTCCATAATATTGTCCTCAAGTACATCACCATTGTATAAACCTTCTATATACTCCTGCCACCTTTCTGCCTTCCCTTCTTTGCTTAGAACTGGGTTGCCATCTGAGCTCTTGATATTCATACACGTGGTTCTCTTCTCTCCAAAGGTCTCTTTAATTTTCCTGTAGGCAGTATCTATCTTACCCCTAGTGAGATAAGCCTCTACATCCTTACATTTATCCTCTAGCCATCCCTGTTTAGCCATTTTGCACTTCCTGTCGATCTCATTTTTGAGACGTTTGTATTCCTTTTTGCCTGCTTCATTTACTGCATTTTTATATTTTCCTTTCATCAATTAAATTCAATATTTCTTCTGTTACCCAAGGATTTCTAGCAGCCCTCGTCTTTGTACCTACTTTATCCTCTGCTGCCTTCACTACTACATCCCTCAGAGCTACCCATTCTTCTTCTACTGTATTTCTTTCCCCTATTCCTGTCAATTGTTCCCTTATGCTCTCCCTGAAACTCTGTACAACCTCTGGTTCTTTCAGTTTATCCAGGTCCCATCTCCTTAATTTCCCACATTTTTGCAGTTTCTTCAGTTTTAATCTACAGGTCATAACCAATAGATTGTGGTCGGAGTCCACATCTGCCCCTGGAAATGTCTTACAACTTAAAACCTGGTTCCTAAATCTCTGTCTTACCATTATATAATCTATCTGATACCTTTTGGTATCTCCAGGGTTCTTCCACGTATACAACCTTCTTTCATGATTCTTAAACCAAGTCTTAGCTATGATTAAGTTGTGCTCTGTGCAAAATTCTACTAGGCGGCTTCCTCTTTCATTTCTTAGCCCCAATCCATATTCACCTACTATGTTTCCTTCTCTCCCTTTTCCTACACTCGAATTCCAGCCACCCATTACTATTAAATTTTCGTCTCCCTTCACTATCTGAATAATTTCTTTTATTTCATCATACATTTCTTCAATTTCTTCATCATCTGCAGAGCTAGTTGGCATATAAACTTGTACTACTGTAGTAGGTGTGGGCTTCGTATCTATCTTGGCCACAATAATGCGTTCACTATGCTGTTTGTAGTAGCTTACCCGCATTCGTATTTTCCTATTCATTATTAAACCTACTCCTGCATTACCCCTATTTGATTTTGTGTTTATAACCCTGTAGTCACCTGACCAGAAGTCTTGTTCCTCCTGCCACCGAACTTCACTAATTCCCACTATATCTAACTTTAACCTATCCATTTCCCTTTTTAAATTTTCTAACCTACCTGGCCGATTAAGGGATCTGACATTCCACGCTCCGATCCGTAGAACGCCAGTTTTCTTTCTCCTGATAACGACATCCTCCTGAGTAGTCCCCGCCCGGAGATCCGAATGGGGGACTATTTTACCTCCGGAATATTTTACCCAAGAGGATGCCATCATCATTTAATCATACAGTAAAGCTGCATGTCCTCGGGAAAAATTACGGCTGTAGTTTCCCCTTGCTTTCAGCCGTTCGCAGTACCAGCACAGCAAGGCCGTTTTGGTTAATGTTGCAAGGCCAGATCAGTCAATCATCCAGACTGTTGCCCCTGCAACTACTGAAAAGGCTGCTGCCCCTCTTCAGGAACCATATGTTTGTCTGGCCTCTCAACAGATACCCCTCCGTTGTGGTTGCACCTACGGTACGGCCATCTGTATCGCTGAGGCACGCAAGCCTCCCCACCAACGGCAAGGTCCATGGTTCATGGGGGGAGGGAGTACGGTAACTATAATCCTACTAAACATCCTTCTTTGCTATCCATTCAAAATTACCCACGTGCGCGAGTTGCTTCCTGTTGACCTGCCATATAGAGAGACCTTTGCTTTAGAATTTCTTTCTTCCGTGGAAGTGGACAATGATGGACCGTGGAAGATTGTGTGGACAGAGGAAGCCCACTTCCCTCTGACAGGATACGTAAATACACAGAATTGTCGAATATGGGCAACGGAAAATCCACACGCAAATAAACCAGTATCACTTCAACCGGAAAAGGTCACTGTGTGCTGCAGGTTTACGGCATCATTTATCAAAGGACCATATTTTTTCGAAGAGACAGGTGCTTCCGGTCCTGTTACCTGTGCTGTCACTGGTAAGAGCTATGAGTGTCTTCTACGTGACCACGTCATAACAGTTCTCCAACAGCGTGGATGTGTGGATGGGATTTTTATGCAAGATGGCGCACCTCCGCAGATTGCAAATCCAGTTAAGCAGCTGCTGAAGCGCCATTTCGGAAATGTTAGAATTATCAGCCGCCATCTCCCTACAGCCTGGCCGTCCAGATCACCTGATCTTAATCCGTGTGACTTCTGGCCGTGGGGCTATCTGAAAGATGTTGCGTTCAGTGTTCCGATTGCAAACGTAGCTCCATTGCATTGCGCGACACATTCTGAACGTGATCCCGGAAACACTTCGATCAGTGGTGGAACCTGCTGTTTCTCGATTTCAACTTGGCGCAGAAAGCAGTGGACAGCATACTGAACATGTTTTGCCCCAGTCATATGGAAATTAATAGTCCCATTTGATTTTGACTCATGCTTCTTATGCAGCTATGTCGTGTCAGGACAATTAATAACCGATGTGGTTAATGCTTCTTTGTCCTCAGGACAATTAAAAACCGATGTGATATGACCTTTCCGCGGTGGATGGGCTTACGTAACGAACAGTATCACACCTGTACACCCATGCACACTGAGTAGTACAGTTTGCTTAACGTCAAACGTACACCTTCATTTGTCATTTCTATTCGACCTCTAAATTATGGTGCTTACAGAGTCATCTGTTGCTACATTTTGTAAATATTTATTTTTCTTCTGCCATACATTTTCCCCCTTCTCCGATAATATTTCGTTGCAATTTGGCGTATTTCTGACTAGTTGTGCTATTTCTAGAGCGGTTTGAATGTTTAATTATAATCACCCTGTATATCCCTCGGAAACGTTCTAAAACAGTAGATAAAAGCATGTTTTACCAGATGTAGTTGATATTTTCAAAAGGTCAATGATAATGATTAAGAGGGCAATAAGGCAAAAGGCAGCGATTAAAATTTGTTGGCAGATGTAGTAATTTTGGAAATAAATTACAATTTAAGAGTACAAAGCACTCAAACATTATTTGGTGTTATATTAGTTCGATCGGGCTATAAACGCATTCATTATACAGTATAAGGGGCAATCAAAAAGGTTCCGCTCAAAGACTTTGCTGTAGGGTACATGCAAACCCGGGTGACTCTGATGCGAGAATTTAAGCACCGACATGTAGGCAAGGGGTTAGTGTGATCTTTGAAAGGAAACTTCTTGATCACACCTCGTACATTGAACGTCTTTTATATTTCTGGTAGTCTGTTTAGCGTTAGCAGTAACGAGCAAGTTACAAAAGTTTGAAACTAAATATCTGCGTATTCATTCGAATTCGGCAAACTACTACTACGTGCGTGGCAGAAGGTAAATTTCTGCACCAATTGTTCCATTCCATTCGTTAATCGATAGCTAGAAGAATGACTGCGTTAATGTTTGTGTACGCACTGTAATTAGCTTAATCGTGTCTTCGTGGTCCACACAGGAGCGTTATATAATGAAGTTCTGATAAGTTTCTAGATTCCTTATTTAATATTGCTTCTCCAAGCGTCTGCCAATACAGGGGGGTACATGTACTCGGTACAAATTTTTGAGATGTAAGACAAAAATAGGTGAAAAAATAGATACTGGTAATAAATAAAATACTAAAAAAAGATATTTAAACGTAACTTTATATCTAAAGGACGAGATGATGCTCCCGACCACGAAAAGAATGTGGTAACCGTGCCTCCTGCTGTTCTAAACGTTAACATGGACTTTCGACCGAGGAGCCGTTACTTCTAGACCCATATCTGACCTTACAAAGCTAAACCGATCCCGTTCCTTCCCTCATACTCATTGGATGTCTTTTATAGTAGCTTATAACTAACGCAAGTTCTGTGTGACTGTGAGAGAGCCGGACTTAACATACAACCTGAACGCACAAAACGCATCTACAATTATCCAAGCCAACGTCGTGCGTGTATTAAAGGCGTGGAAATGTCCCTTCTTTACAGAATGACACCAGTAAGACAGTTTTCATCAGGTGATTCACTATCTTATTAATGAGATTCAAGAGATGAGAAGGGCAGCGTCGGTCGTAAATGTTTAATCTGTTTAATGTAGATCGATTTCAGCAAGTGTGTAGCTATCTTCAATGCAGCTATGTCCAAGTAATGGTGACTCATCGCAAATAAAATTGCAGATACTACCAAGTTACCATTACAGATAACAAATAGTGAACACTTTAAATATTTGTTATCTGCAGTAGCTACGTGGTAGCAGGGGCAATTTTATTTACTATGAGTTATCATGACTTGGATTTGATTGCGCTGTAGATAACTACAAGGTAGTCGAAATCGATCTGCATTAAACAGATTAAAAATTTACAACCGATTCTGCCCTTTCTCCTGTTCTTGGAATAGCAGGATATCCGGAACGAGAAGCGAACCATTAACATGCTTTCGTTACATTACTACAGGAAGTAACGCGAGGAGAGGATTGCAAGGGAGAACAAAGTTGATAAAAACTGGAACCAACTTGATAAAAAATGCGCTGACGACATGGAAATTTCAACGACCGCTTGAAATTGTGAATCCTAGTCATTACTAGTAAAGTGCTTAGCGTGCAGTCCTTCTGAAACAGACCTGTTCGCGTACGAGGATATTGGCTTGATTTTAAGTAACTGGATGTGCAGTAGAGTACCAGATAACAGTTTTCTCTTTATCTGGAAACACAAACGAAGAATTTGTAATTATGCCAAATTGAATCGCAAAATGTATAGTAATTCCTGAGGTTCTCCCCTCCCCTCCCCCCCTCTCCCCCAAACCTTCTCTCTTTCTGTGTGTGTGTGTGTGTGTGTGTGTGTGTGTGTGTGTGTTTATGTGCGTGACATATTGATAACCGATTTTGGAAACCGATTTTCGCTTTCATTTTTACATGTCTGACCAGACACATCACATATTCTTTGACCGAGAATTAGTCGATTTACACGCATTGTGTCTGTAAATAAACTCTTCCGATTTTGTGACCGCCATAATAAAGAGACTGCGATTCCCTTATGAATGTAATGAAATGGATGGGATGGATTAAGGTATTGTTTAAGAAAGTATGTTTAAAAATTTTGTAAAAGCCAGTTAATGCTCGCGAAACTGTTTCTTTACAGCCCTCAAGATACAAAGCTTTGTAAGAAAAGTGCGGAGCGATAACTGGGATAACATTTGGAGCCGGCCGTTGTGGCCGAGCGGTTATAGGCCCTTTAGTTCGGAACCGCGCTGCTGCAACGGTCGCAGGTTCAAATAGGTTCAAATTCTGCCTCGGGCATGGACGTGTGTGCTGTCCTTAGGTTAGTTAGGTTTAAGTAGTTCTAGGGGACTGATGACCTCAGATGTTAAGTCCCATACTGCTCAGAGCCATTTGAACATTTGGAGACTTGCAGGGGGCAGAAATTGTCCTAGCGAGTAAAGACAGAAAACTATGTGCCCAAAATTAGTGAATATTTTGCCACCAACCATTGCTTGTGTACGACAGCTTTTGCCACTAAAAGCAAGAACGGCTATATAAATTTACCAATTAGCCCAGCGAAGGATATAGACTTGCTGTCAAGCAGTTCATTCTTGTTAATACAGTAAATACACTGACAAACAAAGCGAAGCACCAAACAGACGTAGTAGGATGTCAAAGGAACATCTTACATACCTCAGGCGCATATCGTAATGACTAGACCTGCAATTCTCTGTGACATGTGGAATGTCTATTATGTCGTTACGAGGCCTGGTAGGGTATACAGGGTGTTACAAAAAGGTGCGGCCAAACTTTCAGGAAAAATTCCTCACACGCAAAGAAAGAAAATATGTTATGTGGCCATGGGTCCGGAAACGCTTACTTTCCATGTTAGAGCTCATTTTACTACTTCTCTTCAAATCACATTATTCATGGAATGGAAACACACATCAACAGAACGTAAGACCTGACTTCAAAAACTTTGTTACGGGAAATGTTCAAAACGTCCTCCTTTAGCGAGGATAGATGCATCCACCCTCAGTCGCATGGAATCCCTGATGCGCTCATGCAGCCCTGGAGAATGGCGTATTGTATCACAGCCGTCCACAATAAGAGCACGAAGAGTCTCTACATTTGGTACTGGGGTTGCGTAGCCAAGAGCTTTCAAATGCCCCCAGAAATGAAAGTCAAGAGGGTTGAGGTCAGGAGAGCGTGGAGGCCATGTAATTGGTCCGCCTCTACCAATCCATCGGTCAACGAATCTGTTGTTGAGGATCGTACGAACACTTCGACTGAAATGTGCAGGAGCTCCATCGTACATGAACCACATGTTGTGTCGTACTTGTAAAGGCACATGTTCTAGCAGCACAGGTAGAGTATCCCGTATGAAATCATGATAACGTGCTCCATTGAGCGTAGGTGGAAGAGCCTGGAGCCCAATCAAGACATCACCAACAATGCCTGCCCAAACGTTCACAGAAAATCTGTGTTGATGAAGTGATTGCAGAATTGCCTACGGATTCTCGTCAGCCCACACATGTTGACTCTGAAAATTTACAATTTGATCACGTTGGAATGAAGCCTCATCCGTAAAGAGAATATTTGCACTGAAATGAGGATTGACACATTGTTGGATGAACCATTCGCAGAAGTGTACCCGTGGAGGCCAATCAGCTGCTGATAGTGCCAGCACACGCTGTACATGGAACGGAAACAACTGGTTCTACCGTAGCAGTCTCCATACAGTGACGTGGTCAACGTTACCTTGTGCAGCAGCAACTTCTCTGACGCTGACTTTAGGGTTATCGTCAACTGCAAGAAGAATTGCCTCGTCCATTGCAGGTGTCCTCGTCGTTCTAGGTCTTTCCCAGTCGCGAGTCATAGACTGGAATGTTCCGTGCTCCCTAAGACGCCGATCAATTGCTTCCGAACGTCTTCCTGTCGGGACACCTTCGTTCTATAAATCTGTCTCGATACAAACGTACCGCGCCACGGCTATTGCCCCGTGCTACCTCATACATCAAATGGGCATCTGCCAACTCCGCATTTGTAAACATTGCACTGACTGCAAAACAACGTTCGTGATGAACAGAAACCTAGATGCTAGTACTGTAGAGCAATGAGTCGCAGGTCAACACAAGCACCGAAGTCAACATTGCCTTCCTTCAATTGGGCCAACTGGCGGTGAGTCGAGGAAATACAGTACATACTGACGAAACTAAAATGATCTATAACATGGAAATTAAGCGTTTCCGGATGCATGTCCACATAACGTCTTTTCTTTATTTGTGTGTGAGGAATGTATCCTGAAAGTTTGGCCCTACCTTTTTGTAACAACCTGTATAAAGGGCGTGAAGAGCTTCAGACGTTCAGTGATCGCTGTAGAGGACTCGGATAAGAGCTTAAACATGCGAGGCACCGTTACTAGCATTTGGCATAGTTTGAACGGTGCCTTACTGTAGGTCTCCGTGGTCCGATGTTGAACATTACGAGAACATAAGGGCAATCATGAGTCGTCGTTAAGGCTCAGGTCGATCGCATCTGACAGCGACGAGGGAGGATAGTCTTATTGTGCACCAAGCACCGTGTAACACCTTCACACTGAAACCAGTCTTGTATGGCATTAAGCCACGATTTTATATCATTTTGTTAATACTTTTATACGGTTGTGAATTAAACATATGAAGAAAGTTTTGCATTACCACAGTTCAGAGAGTTCCGGAACGTGTACAGGAAATTGGAAGAGAGATCAACACAAAAATTGCTCATGAAAAACACACATTGCATGTTGTACCACCATATAGCGACACCTTTAGAGTTGGTGGTCCAGATTACTGTACACACTGGCGCCTGTAATACCCAGTACCACGCCCTCTTGCATTGATGCATGCCTCTATTCGTCGTGGCATACTATCTACAGGTTCATCCAGGCACTATTGGTCCACATTGTCGCACTCCTCAACGGCGATTGGCGTAGATCCTTCAGAGTGGTTGGTGAGTTACGTCGTCCCTCAACAGCCCTTTTCAGCCACTCCCAGGCATGTTCGATACGTGTCATATCTGGAGAACATGCTGGCTACTCTAGTCGAGCAATGTCGTTATACTGAAGGAAGTCATTCACAAGATGTGCACTATGGGGGCGCGAATTGTCCATGAAGACGAATACCTCGCCAATGTGCTGTCGATATAGTAGCACTATCGGTCAGAGGGTGTCATTCACGTATCGGACAGCCACTACGGCACCTTCCATGGCCACCAGCGGCGTACTTTGGCCCCACATAATGTCACCCTAAAACAGCACGGAACCTCCACCTTGCTGCATTCGCTTGACTGTGTGTCCAAGGCGTTCAGCCTGGCCGGGTTGCCTGCACACACGTGTCCGACTATTGTCTGGTTAAAGGCATTTGCGACACTCATCGGTGAAGAGGTGATACCAAACCTGAGCGGTGCATTCGGCATGTTGTTGGGCCCATCTATACCGTGCTGCATGGTTCCGTGGTTGCAAAGATGGACCTCGCCGTGGACGTCGGGAGTGAAGTTGCGCATCCTGCAGCCTATTGCGCACAGTTTGAGTCGTAACGCGACGCCCTGTGGCTGCACGAAAAGCATTATTCAACATGGTGGAGTTGCTGTCAGGGTCTCTCCGAGCCATCATCCGTAGGTAGCGGCCATCCACTGCAGAAGTAGCCCTTGGGAAGTCTGAGCGGGGCATGTCATCGGCAGTTCGTGTCTCTCTGTATCTCATCCACGTCCGAACATTGCTCTGGTTCACTCCGATTCACCTGGACACTTCCCTTGTTGAGAGCTCTTACTGCCACAAAATAACAATGTGTACGCGATCGAACCGCGGTATTGGCCGTCTGGGCATGGTTGAACTACATATAAAAGGATCCGTGTACCTCCTTCCTGGTGGAATGACTGGAACTGATGGACTGTCGGACCCCTCCGTCTAATAAGCGCTGCTCATGCATGGTTGTTAACATCTTTGGGCGGGTTTAGTGACAGCTCTGAACAGTCAAAGGGACTGTGTCTGTGATGCAATATCCAGTCAAAGTCTATCCTCAAAAGTTCTGGGAAGCGGGGTGATGCAAAACCTTTTTTGATGTGTTTATTTAAGAATAACCACATCAAAAGAATGAGTAATGTACTAAGAACTTCTAGCAGTAGGAAGTTACAGTTACGTCAACTTTTGCTTTTTATAAGTCTGTGAATGGGCGAGACAATAGTGTCTCGTTCTTATTTTACCTCGGCTCATCTTATCTCACGTTGCCTGTATTACGGTAGATCGTCTGACAGCTTATTGTTCTCTGTATACAAAAATGACACTCCGCAAGCGGACAGTGTGGGCAGCAATCTCCGGTTGTTTGCTGTTGATGCCGTGGTGTACGACAAGGTGTCGAAGTTGAGTGACTGTAGGAAGATACAAGACGACTTAGACAAAATTTCCAGTTGATGAGATGAATGCCATCTAACCCTAAATGTGGAAAAATGTAAATTGATGTTGATGAGTAGGAAGATCAAACCTGTAATGACAGGATACAGTATTACTAGCGTCTTGCCTGACGCAATTACGTCGTTTAAATATCTGGGCGTAGCGTTGCAAAGCAATATGAGGTGGAAAGAGCATTTGAGAACTGTGGTAGAAAAGGCGGATGGTGGACTTCTGTTTATTGGGAGAATTTAGGAAAGAGTGGTTCACCTGTAAAGGGGACCGCATATAGGACGCTGGTGTGACCTATTCTTGAGTAGTGCTCGAGTGTTTGGGATCCGTGCCAGGTCTGATTGAAGGAAGACATCGAAGTAACTCAGAGGCGGGCTGCTAGATTTGTTACCGGTAGTTTCGAACAACACTTAAGTGTTACAGAGATGCTTCGGGAGCTCAAAAGGGAACCCCTGGAGGGAAGGCAACGTTCTTTTCGTGAAACACTGTTCAGAAAATTTAGATAACGAGCATTTGAAGCTGACTGCCGAACGATTTTACTGCCACCAACACACGTCGCGCCTAAGGACCACGACGATAATAAAAGAGAAATTAGTGCCCATACGGAGGCATGTAGAGAGTAGCTTTTGCGTCGCTCTATTTGCTAGTGGAACAGGAAAGGCATTGACTAGTAGTGGTACAGGGTACCCTCCGCCACGCAACGTATATTGGCTTGCAGAGTATACAGTATATGTAGATGTGGTTTGAAAGAATTGAAAACTTAATTTCAGAAGTAAGTTCCACTTTGTCAGAAAGTAATTACCCTTGTGACAGGGAAACGTTTTATTATTAAAAAGTGTAAGTAGGCTGATTAGATTTTTATATTGGTAACGCCACGCAGCGCTCTGTATGAAGATCACTGGCTGTGCTGTGTGCAGTCTGTGGGTGGTTTGCATTGTTGTCTGCCATTGTAGTGTTGGGCAGTTGGCTGTTAACAGAGCGTACCGTTGCGCAGTTGGAGGTGAGCCGCCAGCAGTGGTGGATGTGGGGAGAGAAATGGCGGAGTTCTGAAAGTTGTAAGACTGGATGTCATGAACTGCTATATATATTATGACTTTTGAACAGTAGTAAGCTGGCAGAAATGGCGCTCGCTGTATTGAAGTAGTTCGAGTAACAAAGATTTTTGTGAGGTAAGTGATTTGTGAAACGTATAGGTTATGTTAGTCAGGGCCATTACTTTGTAGGGATTTTTGAAAGTCAGATTGCGTTGCGCCAAAAATATTGTGTGTCAGTTTAAGCACAGTAATGTATAATTGTTCAAAGGGGGCGTTTCAAAAGAACTGATAATTAATTTTTTTGGAGTGGAGTTAGGGAACGCGTTAGGTACTTTCAGTGGATAAGAATTTATTCAAACTTAAACTGTGAGAAATTTAATTATTTTCTATCGCTACATTACGTAGCGCATGGTAGCGATCGTCATTTTTTTCATAAAATTTAACGAAGGTTGACACAGGCATTGGATCCTTGGCTGCCAGTGTTAATGAACATTGGCTTTATAATAACTCACAAAAATAGCTTTTTATATGAATTTAACTTAATTGCAAGAGTGGAAAATTAATTTGGACAGGTCTTGCTTCAGGATTATCCTCTTTATTCAGTGATTAATCCATTAAAATTAAAGAGAGAAAAATACAATGAAATATTCAGTTTCATTACGAACCCGGTTTCACGACGAAGACAGTAAATTGTGGCGTCGTCTTGCAACTAAAATTAACAATTACCCTCCAGTGAGATGAGAAAGAAACAAGTATTAACAATGATTAAGAACTACCAAATGGTCAGGAAATATGAAGATTACGAGAGCCGCAACAGTATCTGCACCTGCAATCCCAGAACGCGCTGTGAATTCGCTGAAAAATTCTGCGTCATCCCTCACCATTGGTCGGAGACAGAGCAGGACTCGGAAATTATCTCCCTATCCGTAGGTTACCATCAACATCACAACACAAACAGCTGCGTTTGTGGTGGTGCCCTGGCAGGAAAGCATGGACTCCTGATGACCGGCGAAGCATCGCGGTATTACGCCACCTCGGATGACTTTTGTAGGTATGTCGGCTGTCTCTGGGGAGGTGTCATTCTCCCAATAGAGGCGTAGTTATGAGGGAAGCCACCGGGTATCCCTTGATGTCATGATTGGTAGTGAATGATCGTGCGTCACAGACACCCCGTGCCGTCATGCATTACCTCTCACGCAACAATATCGTGGTGCTATTTTTCAATAGGACAATGCCCATCCACATATGGCATGTGTCTCTGTGAACTGTCTGCGTGCTGGTGAGATACTTAAGTGGACGGCAAGGGCGCCACATATGTCACCGATAGAACATGAACTAGCTCAGACGTCAGCTTCGTCGCAGAGCCATAATAAAGAATATCCGTGATGAGGAAACTGAATGAAACATCAAGGCTTCAGTAGGGTATGTGAAGTGACAGTTATCAACCAGCTTGCCTCAGGATAGGATACAACAGTCTTATAACATCCTCCCCAACCGAATTATTGCTTGAATCCAGGCCGGAGAGGATGCAGCTGATTAGTGGGCTCACTCTCCAAAGTTCTTTGTAAATATAGCTAACTAACGAATTTAACTCCGCCCAAATAGGCCATGAAGGCCCAACGGTAACGACCGACTGTGTTATCCTCAGCCTACAGGGGTCACTGGAAGCGGATATGGAGGGGCTTATGTTCAAGACACCGCTCGCCCGGCCGTATTCTCCAGAGCCGCTACTTCTCAATTAAATAGGTTCTCAGTTTTCCCCACAAGGGCTGAGTGCACCCCGCTTGCCGACAGCGCTCGGCAGAACGGATGGCCACCCATCAAAATACACACCCAGCCCGAAAGCGCTTAACTTTGATGAGCTGACGGGAAGCAGTGTTGCCACTGCGGCAAGGCCGTTGGCTTGTAAATACGTCTAGATTTTGCAATTGCCGAAATAACATCACATACGCTGTTGAAGCTTAGATGTTGCTTTCCATTTCCTCCTCCCTTTCTTAGAGGCTGTTTATTTTTTTTATCAGGCAGTGATATCATGATGATGTTTTGTTTGTGGGGCGCTCAACTGCTCGGTCATCAGCGCCCATGTACTTCCGTTACCAACAACAATGAATGAAATGAGACATCGTATAACAGCAACTGTGGAAGCTGTAGCTCAATACATGCTCGCTGCAGCGTGGGAACAATTTGAATACTGTATTGACATTTGCCGTACACCTCAAGGGGGGCATACGAAACACCTATGAAACGGTATGGAAAAAAGAAAAAAAATATCTTTTTGAGTTTCCTGTTCTTCAAAAAACAGAATTCACTGTAAATGTTTATTACTTCCGAAGTCGGATGTTTCTTTTTGATACACCCTGTACTGTGTGTGTGTGTGTGTGTGTGTGTGTGTGTGTGTGTGTGTATGTGTATGTGTGTGTGTGTGTGTGTGTGTGTGCGTGAGTGTTTTGGTGTTTGGCCGAGTAGCATTATGCCCGTGCAACGCTGCAGGCAGTTACCATTAGACACCAGAAACGTGACCACACATTTACATAACAACCGTTGTCATGGGTTTGTTTGGCCCAGTCCTGCCCTCCTGCTGACGATCATACCAATGACAGCTAGGACCACGAGGTGACTATGACAGACGGAATCATTTTTTCACTTGGTTACACTAGGGGTGGGGTGGGGGGCGGCGTATGTATAGAATCACGCTTGATAGGAAATGAACTACTTGTGCAATCGACTGTGTAAAGTGATAGCTAGCGATGCAGACTGCAAGCATACACACTCCAGTACATTCAGGGCGCGGTGAAAAATTACATTCTACTCATTTCGAGGCGAACGCGCTCGTTTCACATTTATAGATTATGCGCCTATTGTACCATCTTGGAATTCAGCCGAATGTTTAACGTAACATGTATGTAACATATATTCGAGCTACGCTCATATTTTCTGGATAATGTAGCCGTCATGTCTGTGCGCTAAATGCTGTGTACAGATAACTGCGAGCAGTCACATATTAAATACACTCCTGGAAATTGAAATAAGAACACCGTGAAATCATTGTCCCAGGAAGGGGAAACTTTATTGACACATTCCTGGGATCAGATACATCACATGATCACACTGACAGAACCACAGGCACATAGACACAGGCAACAGAGCATGCACAATGTCGGCACTAGTACAGTGTATATCCACCTTTCGCAGCAATGCAGGCTGCTATTCTCCCATGGAGACGATCGTAGAGATGCTGGATGTAGTCCTGTGGAACGGCTTGCTATGCCATTTCCACCTGGCGCCTCAGTTGGACCAGCGTTCGTGCTGGACGTGCAGACCGCGTGAGACGACGCTTCATCCAGTCCCAAACATGCTCAATGG
This sequence comes from Schistocerca gregaria, assembly GCF_023897955.1. NCBI lineage: Eukaryota > Metazoa > Arthropoda > Insecta > Orthoptera > Acrididae > Schistocerca > Schistocerca gregaria. Next base: position 866,329,186 of record NC_064921.1, read on the forward strand.
GGGACAGATCCGGAGATCTTGCTGGCCAGGGTAGTTGACTTACACCTTCTAGAGCACGTTGGGTGGCACGGGATACATGCGGACGTGCATTGTCCTGTTGGAACAGCAAGTTCCCTTGCCGGTCTAGGAATGGTAGAACGATGGGTTCGATGACGGTTTGGATGTCCCGTGAACTATTCAGTGTCCCCTCGACGATCACCAGAGGTGTACGGCCAGTGTAGGAGATCGCTCCTCACACCATGATGCCGGGTGTTGGCCCTGTGTGCCTCGGTCGTATGCAGTCCTGATTGTGGCGCTCACCTGCACGGCGCCAAACACGCATACGACCATCATTGGCACCAAGGCAGAAGCGACTCTCATCGCTGAAGACGACACGTCTCCATTCGTCCCTCCATTCACGCCTGTCGCGACACCACTGGAGGCGGGCTGCACGATGTTGTGGCGTGAGCGGAGGACGGCCTAACGGTGTGCGGGACCGTAGCTCAGCTTCATGGAGACGGTTGCGAATGGTCCTCGCCGATACCCCAAGAGCAACAGTGTCCCTAATTTGCTGGGAAGTGGCGGTGCGGTCCCCTACGGCACTGCGTAGGATCCTACGGTCTTGGCGTGCATCTGTGCGTCGCTGAGGTCCGGTCCCAGGTCAACAGGCACGTGTACTTTCCGCCGACCACTGGTGACAACATCGATGTACTGTGGAGACCTCACGCCCCACGTGTTGAGCAATTCGGCGGTACGTCCACTCGGCCTCCCTCATGCCCACTATACGCCCTCGCTCAAAGTCCGTCAACTGCACATACGGTTCACGTCCACGCTGTCGCGGCATGCTACCAGTGTTAAAGACTGCGATGGAGCTCCGTATGCCACGGCAAACTGGCTGACACTGACGGCGGCGGTGCACAAATGCTGCGCAGCTAGCACCATTCGACGGCCAACACCGCGGTTCCTGGTGTGTCCGCTGTCCCGTGCGTGTGATCATTGCTTGTACAGCCCTCTCGCAGTGTCCGGAGCAAGTATGATGGGTCTGACACACCGGTGTGAATGTGTTCTTTTTTCCATTTCCAGGAGTGTATTTGTTTATTATCGATGCTTTTTAGGATGATGCAAGTCGGATGAGGAGTACAGAAGTTTTCTTGTAATGCGTTGGTGCACGCTGGAGCTTGCTTCATGAGGCAGTATGGACGGTCTTTGTGTTGACGTACAACTGGCAGTTTCCATGTCCATTGCCTACCAGCCATAGAATTAAGCACTATTTACTATCATTCCTTACGTGTACTGTCATTTCACCATAAGCATGACAGTATCCTGCGTATGCCTATACAGCCTCAAAAAGCAACATACATACACAGCATTATGCTACAAATATGAACACATGAACGTATACAAACATCTAATGACTAGCTTGAAAAGGACTGCAAAAACAGATCACTTATGAAATATCTCATAAGTGATTGGTTGCAATTTTCTTTAGTTATATTTAGTACATTATATTCTACATTCATATAGTTTCATATAACACAGATGCTGGATAGTTGATTCTCTTTTCTGTCCGCCCCGATAGCTGAGTGGTCAGCGCGACGGAATGTCATGACAATGGGCCCGGGTTCGATTCCCTGTTGGGTGAGAGATTTTCTCCGCTCAGGGACTGGGTGTTGTGTTGTCATCATCATCATCTCATCCTCATCAACACGCAAGTCGCCGAAATGGCGTCAACTCACAAGAGTTGCAACAAGCGAATGGTCTACCCAAGCCACACAACATTTCATTTCATTCTCTTTTCTGATTTTTCTTTTCTTTATTCTGAATTATGTTGAGATCTTGGAAATTAATTAATTTTTAATTATAATTAAAGTTTACCTATTTATCCAAATGTTTTAATAATGATCATTTATTCATTTTTTGTATTAGATGCAAGTTTTATTAAACTAGGTGCTAGATCAACTTTTTCGACCTTCAGGTTATACTGCAGTTTTCTTGCTTTTGTTACTACTTGTTATCTACTTAACTGGTTAGTAAGTTACGTATTCCGTAGAGCAGTCACTTGATTGTTAACTAATCTATGAGGGGAAGCGTCGGTTTAAAGTCTATGTATACTCGACTTGTTTTTTGGTTATTGCGACAGAATGGCAACAGAGAGATTAACAGGTAGTACACTAGTTTAAACTAAACACGAATCAGTCATGTAACTAATGGTAAACTTACATTTAGTTTTTTTAGCTTCACATGCTCCGAAATGTTAATCAAAATTTCGACTAAGGAATACAAGGGATTGTCCAGAATAAATGGTTCTGTGTCGGATTTAAAATTTTTTACTTTACGGGCAAACGATCAAAGATTTTTGTAGTTGCATACTGGACTCGTTTCTAAAGCACTGACAGTGCTAGAAGATAGTAATGTATGCCATTTTTCTCTAATTTTATAGTTGTGGAGATCAGTATTCTCCTGCAATCGCTACTGATTGTGTATGGTGAGTTTTGTTACCGAATACGCGTATTGTAGAGGCGTCTATAAAATAATTGCAAGTAAACACTGCATGTTATCCTCATTGTTCGCTTTTGTACAATCAATATGTTCTTTTGATCTACGTTTTCTCGGATGATGGGAGATAACTCTCCATTTTGTGCTTGTGTGTGTGTGTGTGTGTGTGATTCATTTCGCTGTAACAGCAATAACTTTTAAGGATACTGAAATTTATTACACTTCCCATTGTGGAATGGCTAAATGGACCATATGGATCTATAATTTTTTATAACACCAATTGTCATCTGTCAAATCATAAAAAAACAAGATTTTTGTTATTATCTGCTGTGTTTTTGCGACTGAAAGCCTTGTGTTTCGTGGGAAAATAAAAAAAATATCCTTGTATAACTGTAACAGCTACCGTTAATAAATAAAATAATCTGTTTAACACATCGAAAATAACGCGAAACAACAGAACTTCATATCGTAAGTAAAAGGCTAAGTAGAAAGCTTTTCGGTCTGAAATTGAAAACAGAAAAAAAGAAACTTTTTTGTGCAAATGACAGGCTGATGATAGCGTGTAAAAATATCCGATAGTTATGAAGCTCCCTGAACAAAATTACTTGTTGAAGCCATGTAAAGTATGTGTAAAACTATAGAAATGCACTGAAGAGCCAAAGAAACTGGTATAGGCATGCGCATTCATATATAGAGGTATGTAAACAGGCAGAATATGGCGCTGCGGTCGGCAACGCCTATATAAGACAACAAGTGTCTGGCGCAGTTGTTACATCGGTTACTGCTGCTCTCCGAGGTACCGATGAAGTGGGAATTTTCCCATACGACCACTTCACGAATGTACCGTGAATATCAGGAATCCGGTAAAACATCAAGTCTCAGACATCGCTGGTGCCGGGAACGGGACCAACGAGGACTGAAGAGAATCGTTCAGTGTGGCAGAAGTGCAACCCACCCGAGAAATTTTGCGGATTTCAGTGCTGGACCATCAAAAAGTGTCAGCGTGCCAACTATTCAATGAAACATCACGGATGTGGGCTTTCGGAGCCGAAGGCCAGTCTTGTACTCTTGATGACTTCACGGCACAAACCTTTACGCCTCGCCTGGGCCCATCGACACCGACACTGGACTGTTGATGACTGAAAACACGTTGCCTGGTCGGACAGTCTCGTTTCAAATTGTATCGAACGGATGGACGTGTACGAGTATGGAGACAACCTCATGAATCCATGGACCCTGCATGTCAGCAGGGTACTGTTCAAACTGGTGGAGGCTCTGTAATGGAGTAGGGCGTCTGCAGTTGGAGTGATATGGGAACCCTGATACGTCTAGATACGACTCTGACAGGTGGGACGTACAGACGTATCCTGTCCGATCACCTGCATCCATTCATGTCCATAGTGCATTCCGACGGAATTGGGAAATTCCAGCAGGATAATGCTACACCACACACGTCCAGAATTGCTACAGAGTGGCTTCAAGAACACTCTTGTGAGTTGAAACACTTCCGCTGGCCATCAAATTCCGCATATATGAACATTATTGAGCATATCTAGAATGCCTGGCAACGTGCTGTACAGAAGAGATCTCCACCCCCTCGCACTCTTATGGATTTATGGACAGCCCTGCAGACTTCATGATATCAATTTCCTCCAGCACTACTTTAGACATTAGTCGAGTCCATGCCACTTCGTATTGCAGATTTCTGCGTGTTCGCGTGGCCGTACTCGATATTAGTCAGTTGTAGCTGTTTCTTTGGCTCTTCAGTGGATATTTTCCGAACTAATTTTCAACACAGCATAAACATACAATATTTTGTGTGTAGCTTTGTGACAATTCATATAATCTGAAAGTCAAATGTTACCATCTGTTAATAATTTCCAGACTTCAGAATAAAAAGTATCTACTAAAGATAGCCAAAATTTACGAAACATACACTCATGTTCAGAAAAAAAAAACAGAACACCTTGAACAACTAGAGATAGGACGTTGATATTGACAGGTCAGGTACATTAGTAAGTTCTGTAGAAATGATTAGTATTTCAGTCATCTCGGCTCTTCATGTGTCCTCTTGTCTAGTAGGTACAGGGTCCGCCATGGACTCTGATAACATGTTCCACGCTTGAAAGTATCGAATTTTATATGGCCCGAGTGACGTCCTGTGATGTAGCAACCCATGGGGCTTCCAGCCGGTTCCAAAGTTCATCTGTGGTGCACGTGGCGCTTCACCATATCCCACACATTTTCGATTGCCGACAAGTCTGGTGATCTGGATAACCAGGGAAAAAGGCTGACTTCCCGTGACATCAAGAAGGCACATGTTCGTGCAGCAGCATCTGGTTGTGCATTCTCTCGCTGAAAAATGGCGTCTGTGGTGTTGTGCACAAGTGGTATGACTGAGGGTCGCACGAGGTCTTTCACCTATTTGACACTGCTCACAGTGCCATGTGCATGCTCTGATCTGTGGTTGCGCTCAACAGCGTCCCACGCCATAAGGCTTTCAGTTGGAGCTGCATTTCTTCTGCGAGTACAGTTACTGTGATGCCGCTCTCCCTATCTGCGACGAACCAAAATGCAGCCATCATTTTCGCCTGAAAATGCTGTGTGATGCCATTCCTGTCCCGAGTGAAGTTGTTCCATACACCATTGCCATCTTGCTTCTGTATATCCGTCAAAGGTAGAAGGTGAAGTGGACGACACGCATGGAGCACATGCCGTTATAAACGGTGGCGGAGTATCATTTCTGATTGTACACAATGTGTTACACAGTTCCACTGCTTCGCCAGACCAGAGGAGGGCGCAGGTCTGTCCTGCAATGCCGCTCGGATGAGGTGTCCGTCTTCTCGGCGGGTAGTGTGGGTGGTGCGACCTGGCCCACTCTGCTGTGTTCTACGGCCTTCTGTGAACCATTCTGCACACACCCATTTGCGCTACCGAAATATTTCGTCCCACACGATCACCAGTTTACCGTATGAATGCATCACATGCTCTCATGCCAATAATGCGCCCTATTTCGAACTCACTGGTCTGACGGCAGGGTTCGCGCATACGTCTGCGAGGCATCCTGCACGTCTGCTCAAGTCACACTGATCCACTGCCTTCGACAACGAGAGAGAGAGACAGGCACATTTTACCGGTAGGTGGTGTCGCACCGTGATATCGATGTTGACCTTGAACCCGTGGGCCGACATGGATTAAATGCTAACCAGTTTTGAAGAAAATAATAATATACACGTCTTCTGAAGATGAACGTCTCATCTTTATTCGTACAAGTTGTTCTGTTATAGATCCATATGGTCCATTTAGCCATTACACAATGCAAAATGTAATAAATTTAAGTATCCTTGTAAGTTATTGCTGTTACAGCGAAATGAATCAGACACACACACACACACACACACACACACACACACACACACACACACATATATATATATATATATATATATATATATATATATATATATATATATATATATATAAGCGCAAAATGGAGAGTTATCTCCCATCCTCCTAGAGTATCTTTCTTAGTCCACATCATTACCATTAAAAAGATTCAGCAAAGAAAACGCAGATCAAAGGAACATATTGATTGTACAAAAGCAAACAATGAGAATAACATGTAGTGTTTACCTGCAATTATTTTATAGCCGCCTCTACAATACGCATATTCGGTAACAAAACTCACCATACATAATCAGTAGCAATTGCAAGAGAATACTGACGTCCACAGCTGTAAAATTAGAGCAAAATGGCATATATTACTATTTTCTAGCACTATCACTGCTTTAGAAACGAGTTCAGTATGCAACTACAAAAATCTTTGATCGTTTGCCCGTAAAGTAAAAAGTCTGACAGGCATGAGAGCAAATTTTAAATCCGACACAGAATAAGTTATTCTGGACAATACTTTGAATTCCTTAGTCGAATTTTTAAATAAAACCACGTAGCATATGAAGCTAAAAAATATGAATGTAAGTTTACCGTTAGTTACATGACTAGTATGAAAGACTACTACGCTGATTCTTATTTAGTTTAAAATAGTGTACTACCTGGTAATATATGATTGTATTTACATAAAGGAAAACCAAACAACAGACGTGTTGCATAAGACTAAAAATCTCACCTATTGCCTACTCAGTTCACAAAACTGGCGTCCTCTTCTACTCTCCCCCATTTTGTGTATATTTCAGTCGATTTTAATTTTGTTAAGACTGATAACCGCTTTGTATATATTGGTGCATTGAAAATGGCGCTAATTTCTCCGTTAGTTGTAGGAATATCAAATGCGGCCAGTCTGCCGCCGGAGGCACAAAAATGGTTCAAATGGCTCTAAGCGCTATGGGACTTAATATCCGAGGTCATCACTCCCCTAGACTTAGAACTACTTACACCTAGCTAACCTAAGGACAACACATACATCCACGCCCGAGCCAGGATTCGAACCTGCGACCGCAGCAGCAGCGCGGTTCCCGACTGAAGCGCCTAGAACCGCTCGGCCACATCGGCCGGCTCCGGAGGCACAGAAGCAGGGGGACATCCGCTGCTTTTTGCACTTTGTGACTCGCCTTGCCGTTAGCTTGTGAACGGTAAAAGTTGCGGTTTAATTCCTTCAGTACATCACGACATGAGTCTGTAGCCAGAGGCAAGTGGTGGCAATGGCGCTCGAAGGGCGGTGAACAGTGAAAGTAAAAAGTCCCCAGGGTCCCGCTACCTAGAAAGCAGTTGCTTCGTCGCTCAGCCCCATCTTGGTCGGCTCCGTAAAAATTTTGTCGTGAGCTGCACCAATAAGTAACTATTATTTTTAAGTGTAGTGAGCCCATTTCGTCATCTCTTTCCTTGTTGCGTATTGCTTTATGTCAGTTTCCGTTTGGGCCTTTAGAGGTTTTTCTAGTATAGCTGTTAAAAAGCAATGTATTGGTTAAAATGTTCGTGTGTGTGTGTGTGTGTGTGTGTGTGTGTGTGTGTGTGTGTGTGTGTGTGTGTGGTGCGTGTGTGTGTGTGTGTGTGTGTGTGTGTGTGTGTGTGTGTGTGTGTGGTGCGTGTGTGTGTGTGTGGTGCGTGTGTGTGTGTGGTGCGTGTGTGTGTGTGTGTGGTGCGTGTATGTGTGTGTGGTGCGTGTGTGTGTGTGTGATGCGCGTGTGTGTGTGGTGCGTATGTGTGTGTGGTGCGTGTGTGTGTGGTGCATGTGTGTGATGCGCGTGTGTGTGTGGTGCGTATGTGTGTGTGGTGCGTGTGTGTGTGGTGCATGTGTGTGTGGTGCGTGTGTGTGTGGTGCGTGTGTGTGTGTGTGTGTGTGTATGTGTGGTGCGTGTGTGTGTGTGTGTGTGTGTGTGTGTGTGTGTGGTGCGTGTGTGTGTGTGTGGTGCGTGTATGTGTGTGTGGTGCGTGTGTGTGTGTGATGCGCGTGTGTGTGTGGTGCGTATGTGTGTGTGGTGCGTGTGTGTGTGTGGTGCGTGTGTGTGTGGTGCGTGTGTGTGTGGTGCGTGTGTGTGTGGTGCGTGTGTTCGTGTGCATGTTTGCGTTCCCATGTGTTTCTTTTTTCTTTTTTTTAATTAACTCGTCCTTTTCCCACGGCTAGCTGACACTCAAACCTGACGCAGAAAATAAGTACCGGTTGCGAATATCTTCTCGCAAATGACCGCTCGATTGTCACGCATGTGCATTTACATCCTCCAACTCAAGAACGAAGTAGCGTAGCCATTTTTTTAATTACGCTAATGCCGGAAGTCATTGTTTCAAATGGCTCCCGGCTCTATGGGACTTAACACCTAAGGTCATCAGTCCCCTAGAACATAGAACTACTTAAACCTAACTAACCTAAGGGCATCATACACATCCATGCCCGAGGAAGGATTCGAGCCCGCGACCGTAGCGGTCGCGCGGTTCCAGAATGAAGCGCCTAGAACCGCTCGGTCACCACGGCCGACAGTCACTGTTTCTCGGTAATCATATTTAAAACAATCGATTGGTCCACGAACTGTGAAATAAGAGCCGTTATTAAGTTTCTGAATGCGAGAAATGTTCGACCTAGTGAAACTTACGGAGAGAACGCGGATGAGTGAAGGTACGGCGCGAAAGTAGGTGGGATCGCAAAATATCGATGGGGAGCGCAGAGGACTTTCTTCGTTGATCACCAAAGGACCTCTGCACCGCATCGACCGACAAGGTGACTGATACGCGAGTAACGATTACGAATTAATCATTGCATTTTTCAAACACTTCACGATCTTTACGTTTATTTCACGAAACTGTGACTCAAAATTTTCTCTTCAAGCATTATCTCGATCGGCACTGAAAACACTGACGTTCAAACATGGAAATGCATGGAAGCAGCCTTGGAGTGCAGCATAATTAGATAGAAGGAAATTATTTTTTGAAAACGATTGTCACAGGCGATGAGACATGGATTCGTTACGAGACACCTGAAACGACACGACAGACAATGAAATGGTGGCATACTGGTTCCTGGAAACCCAAGAAGCCAAAGCCACCTCTTTCTTCAAGGAAAATCATGTGCACCGTAGTTTGAGACTGTCAGAAGGTTCTGTTAGTGGACTGGATGCAACGAGCCACGGAAACAATGGTACAGCTTACTATGAATCGCCGCGCGGGATTAGCCGAGCGGTCTCAGGCGCTGCAGTCATGGACTGTGCGGCTTGCGGAGGTTCGAGTCCTCCTTCGGGAATGGGTGGGTGTGTTTGTCCTTAGGATAATTTAGGTTAAGTAGTGTGTAAACTTAGGGACTTATGACCATAAGATTTCACACAAATTTGAACTTTTTTTTTTTTTTTTTTTTTTTTTTTTTTTTTTTTTTTTTTTTTTTTTTACTGTGAATCGATGAAGAAGTTATGACGAGCAATACAGATCAGGAGCCATGGTGGCTCTGTGTTCGTGCGTGACACCGCGTGACCGCATACTGTACTCACGACGACGCCGCTAGTTGATTCATTTCGCTGAGAACAATGATGTCTCCTTTTTTACACTCCGGACCTCACTCCATTCGGCTTTCTTTTGTTTTCTTGTATAAAGAAATTTCTTGCCGGTCAGCAATTTGTAAATTCTGATGAGCTTAATGTATACGTTCAAAACGCACATGTCGCAGACGGCCATATTGTACAAAGTGGGTTTGTTACAATTAGTGGCAAGATATGACACACGTCTTAATTCGTATGGTGAATGTGTCGAAAAGTAGTTTAAGATGTGTAGACTTTTCTGCAATGAAATGCAAAGAAACGCTAATTGCTTATATTTTTTAATACGCAAATAGTACTTACTTTCTCTATCAGCTTTGTAATTCAAGTTGCTCTGAGCTCTATGGGACTTAACATCTGTGGTCATCAGTCCCCTAGAGCTTAGAACTACTTAAACCTAACTAACCTAAGGACATCACACACACCCATGCCCGAGGCAGGATTCGAACCTGCGACCGTCGCGGCCGCGCGGCTCCGGACTGAGCGCCTAGAACCGCAAGACCACCGCGGCCGGCAGCTTTGTAATTAACTTTAATTCCATGGTTCTGGTGAATCAAATTCCATTGCCCTTTCACTGCCAAAGGAGTTGACAAATTCACTGTCGTTTCCTTTATAATCATCATTTGTGTTGTGTATACTTGTTTGGCATAACTTTCCTTCTTGACTGAGAGAGACGGAGAAATATTTTCCTTCCTTTGCTGGACAGCTACGTCTGTTGCTTTATTCTTCCTCGAGATAGGTTTAAAATGATTAAATAGATTAGTAAATAACATAGACACGCCAACGTATTTTAAGACTCAGCGTTTACTTTATCAAAAACGTGAACGCTCGTTTCGTTGTGTACACTCAGCTTCACGACTAGCAGGAACAGGCAAACTCGTGCCTCTGCTTCTTTTACTTCAAGACAGCTAAAGACAAAACAACAGAGACAAAATTGTTCAAGTGAGCTCTTAATCGCTTGGAAAGAATGCCTGACGAGAATAATAAAGTTGAAAGTGCTACATAAAACCAAGAATTTGAAAGGAAAGAAATTACAATGAAATGTATACCCCTTGCTGAATACAGGCGTTGATATAAGTCAACGGGTACAGTTGAAAATATGCGCCCCGACCGGGACTCTAACCGGAGATCTCCTGCTTACGTGGCAGACACTATCCATCTGAGCCACCGAGGATACAGAGGATTGTACGACTGCAGGGAATTATCTCTGGCACGCCTCATGTGAGACCCACATTCTCACCTTATTGTCCCGCACTATATTCATAGTACCCCTACCCATTATACTCATTACTCCGGGCTTTTTGCCGATTCCCGTAAGAGTTCGGGCACTGTTTGTGCATCTGCACAGAAGAAGATGGTCAAATGGCCGGTGAGCGTTTTATAAATAATTTCGTGTGGTGATAAAACATTACTTAGGAAATGCAAAACGCCTCAGGAGACTACAGAGAAGCTTAATAAACATTACGGTGACTCTGCACCTTCGATTAGAACAGTTTATAAGTAGTTTCTAAATTTTTGGAGTGGCCATTTGGCACAAGTGATGCTGAACGTTCTGGACGCACTGTGGAGGTTACGACTCTAGAAATAATTGATACAATCCATGATATGGTGATGGATGACAGAGGAGTGGGCTGCTTCTGTGTTGGCAGCGCTGGGTAGCGCTTTGCATTGGATCTCTGACTGCGCTTTTTTGTAGGGGCTCTGTGGCTGGTCGGACTAGTTGTTGGAAGTTAATCGCCAGTAGTGTTGGGCAGTTGGAAGTTGTTCGCTAGCAGGGATGGAAGTACTATTGGGCAGTTGGAGGTGAACAGCCATAAGTGATGGATGTTGGATGTGAGAAGTTGGCTTTGATCGAGGGTAGAGGTCTGAAGTGTTAGCGTAGGCTAACGATCTGTACATGTTCGACTTGGAGATTCAATATTATTCATGATTATTATATATTATATCTACTAGATGTCAATGACGATTGATATTCGTGTCTGAAATGGATGTCCCACTACTGAGTTAAAAAAAAATACATTATTTGGTTTGCAAGAAAATCTTTCCTTGGTGAACCACATGCCTATTAGTAGTTAGTTGCTTTAGTAGTTAGAATCTTTTATTTACCTGGCAGTATTGATGCTCGCTGTATTGCAGTAGTTCACCTAATGAAAATTGTTGTGAAGTAAGTACTTAATGAAATGTATAGGTTATTGTTAGGATTTCTTTTTAGTCAGGGCCATTCTTTTGAATTAATAATTAATTATTAATTAATATTTAAATAAAGAAGTTTCACTATATATTCCACGTTTACCGGTAACAAAAGTGATGCGAGTACAGTATTATGATACAAAACTGGACATAGGACGCAGGAGCAATCGATCACATACTTGCTGGAGGGCTAACATTGTCTGCAGCGCATTAGGAAACTGAATGAATCGCTCAATCAGGATGGCCGAAGAGCAGTCGGAGCCAAGCAACTAAGTCTGTTCTCGTTGGTCACGCCACCCCTCACCCTAGTCCATTCTCGTTGAACACCGCACCTCTCCGCTCGGTCACTAACAGAATAAATTTGTTGATAAGCAGATTTCGTTCGGGACCGATTCTCCAATAATTACTTTACCGCAAATCAATCCGCAAGTTCTGAGTCGCAGCGCTCGTGATCGCTGTACGGTGCCCGAGGGAGTTGTCAGAGATAAATTGCATTCATCGAGTTTGCAATTATCTCGATAACGTCACTAGGGAACATGTGGGACCACTGCGACCGCTTAATTCGGAACAGTAAATTTCATTTTCTTTCCGTTGCAATAGAACTCCGGTTAATACCTCTGCACCACGCGGGAATAAAAAAATTGACAATTCTAGGTTTGCAAATAAAGTTCCGTAGTAAAATATGGCACAACAAATAAAATGTAAATGTCGTGTGGCTAGGGCCTCCCGTCGGATAGACCGTTCGCCGGGTGCAAGTCTTTCGACTGGACACCACTTCGGTGATTTGCGCGGCCAGGGGGATGAAATGATTACGATTAGGACAACACAACACCCAGTCCGTGAGCGGAGAAAATCTTCGACCCAACCGGGAATCGAAACCGGGCCGTTAGGATTGACATTCGGTCGCGCCGACCACTCCGCTACCGCGGGCGGACACATTGAACAATGTAATTATATTAACAGATTCAGTACGCATGTTGAACGGCCTCAGAATCAAAAATAAAACTTTAAAGTGTTACCTGCAACTATAGACAGAGGCTGAAACGGTACTACGCAAAAACTAAATAACGCAATTTGTGACAAAGGCAAGGGTAAGATTCAGAGGAGCACTATTCAAAGAGTTTGAGATCAAACTCTGTGTCAAATTGGGAGATCTAGTATAACCAATTTTGTTCAGTATAGTGCTGGACGAAGCGAGCAGACTGTGGAGAACAATAAACGAACAAATGTAAATGTCAAAAGTGCCCGTGGTGGGGGCATTAAGAACAACAGGGCCCAAATGGACTACCTAGTGTTTGGGGACGACATAGCCGTTAGTAAGTGAGACTGAAGAAGATGAAACGAAACAACCTGGGAACCTAAGCAAGACAGCCAGAAGGGTGGGACCGAGGATCGTGTAAATGAAAGCGGATTGGAAAACATCAGAAGGCACTATTCAACAGGTGTATAAATTTACGTAGCTCGGAAACTATATAGCTGGAAGAAACAGAAGTGCCGGCATAATAGGCTGATGTCGACATACTTCTTTGTGACCAGAGGTATGTGTAATTAAATTAATGTGTCTACAAATATAATGGAAAGAAACTGCAAGGCGACTGTGAGGAATGCCGTACTGTATGCGGCTGAGACGATAACACAAGGAAGAAATGTTGTAGAACAACTAGACAGATGACAAAAACATACTGAAGAAAATATTGCGCCCTAAAAGAGTTGATGAGAGATGAATGCTAAGACCTAGGAAAAAATTGTAGCAGTGCATGAGGGCAATACCAGGAGAAATAAGGCTGAAAATGGTAATTTCTATTGATCCATTGTTTTTTGTCAAGTCCTCGAAGGCAGCTCTCTGAATACGAATTCACCGTATCCAGACATTGATGGCTCCAGTATGGCAATACCGATACGTTTGAATGTCTATACATGAAGTGCATACGGGGCCTGAAGCTGGCATATTGAACTGCTGAAACTTTCAACATAAAACAAATTATCAAATCGCATGGTTATTCGACGATTTTTTTTGTTACATGAATCAAAAGGCTAAGGTTTGCGGGACACGTAATCAAGGTGAATGTGGAAAAGAGTATGAGGAACTATGGGAATGGTAAGAGGAAGGAAAGGAACCAAATCGGTTGTTTAATTCAGGAAGGAGTTGTCTGAATTTAGGCTCAAGTTGGTGAAGAAACAAAATTGAAGATGCATGTAGTAACCGACCAATATGCCAGTGGTCAACAATATACAAGGGTACAGGAAAAGATTGTTACCCGTAGAGCAGACAAGAGAATAGTATCCTGAAGACCTCAATAAAAGATCGCGAGAGAGGAAAGATGCTCTGGAAGGAGAAGAAGAAAATACCGTACGTGGCGAGGTTACTCGTGGTCTTTGCAGAGGCTGTAATGCAAGAAGTCATTATTAAAGGAATTAATATAAACGCACAAGCAAGTGTGATACTTTTTGGACATATTAGGGCGTAGTATCATTTCTCTTCAGTAAATATCCTATCGAAATATAATCTCTTGCAAAATCCAAAATAGTCTACCTTAGCAATAAGAAGAGTGACCATCAGACGCCTCAGAATTCATCTAAGATGGGGCGAGTGCAGTCTGGTCGGCTGGAACGAAAGTGATTCACGAGACTGAATAGAAGTACGCGATACATAATAATTGCGCACAGATGACTAAGCCATGCTAATTTTTCAACACACCTGATTCAGGTACTACTGAAGGAACGATAATGCTATTTGTGATACGAATCATAAATCGTAACCTATCTAACACTGTCATATATCAGGTACAAAACATAACAAAATATTTTACATAGGCATTGTGGCACAATGAGACTATGTTGTAAACGACTTTTTTTATTACAGCCTGCTGGCCATTCCAAATGAAACATCCTCAACGAAGTGCAAATGATTAGTATTTAACTGCAGCTGCACAAAGTACATACGGCTAATGCCATTTACTTTCATTCACTTTCTGTCTAAGGAAAGATTAGGCTTCGGCTTCCTCATTCAGAAATCGAGTTTTAATGTTTGCTTGTGAGAAGATCGTGTTGTGCCTCACTTAATAATGAGAAAATTTTACCATTACGGAAATTCTGTGAAATTGTTGCTCGGAATACTAAGACTGTCATGCTGATATGGGACCGATATGTGCAGGATCTTAACGGCTCCACGCGACTAGCATCCGAGAGGACAGACGTAGTGGTCGCTCGGTCTCGTGGGATCGTATAGCTACATTACGTATCACGTGTCAGACTTATTTGCAGCAACACAAATATCCACAGGGACAGTGTGAAAATGTCAGTAGAATCTCCGATTATCGGTACGTCGATCTTTACTGCGGCTTTCCTTGACGCAGCGGCAGAGAGGCTTGCCAAAAGTTGTGCGCAGCAACAACAATGGATACAAGAGTGAGACGACATAGTATCGGTCCTGTGTACGGGCTGGAACTATGCTTTTGTGAGGTGTTCGAGGAGAACGAATGCTGCCACGTTGTATTCTTCACCGTCATGTGAGCCCAGCAACTGGCTTGATGGTACAGGGTACCTTAGGTACACAACACGATCACCTCATTAAGTACACAATATGATCATCTCCGGCTGGCTTAGCCGGTAATATGGACAGCTTCCGTTACATTTCCAAGCTGATAAACCTGGCGGCCGTGCCCTATCTCGGGGTATCCGTCACATTACCTTGCAACAAGATAATCCAAGACAACATGTCGCCCTTGCTGCCCTGACCTTCCTCAACAAAGACGGCTTTCGGTTCTTACTCTGGCAACACTTTCTCCATGTCTCTTACCCACTGAAGCATCTGATAGTAGAAACTTCCTAGCAGATTAAAACTGTATGCCGCTCCGAGACTCGAACTCGGGAAAGTGCTCTACCGATTGAGCTACCCAATCACGACTCGCGACTCATCCTCGCAGATCTACTATCGCCACTAAGCTCTGAGGACGAGCCGCGAGTCGTGGTTGGATAGCTAAGTTGGTAGAGCACTTTTCAGTGAAAGTGGATGTCCCGAGTTTGAAACTGTCCGGCACACACTTTTTAATCTGCCAAGAAGTTTCATATCACTGCATACTCCGCTTCAGGGAGAAAATTTCAATCTGATCGTTGGTTGCCGCAAGTGTGGTAACCTACAGCAACTCGCCAACTACTACTACTTATGATTTATAGCATAGAATTTGAGAACTGTTACCAGCTGTTCGACTTTAACGTTAACGCAGAACTGATGTTCTGAAAATATTCCCCTGTTTGTTAAAATTTTGACTCGCGAGTGAAAAAGGCGATCTGCTGTTAATGAAATGTATGGAACGTATGGAGGGATTTTTAAGGGATAACACGACTGAAGAATTTTCAAAAAATCATTTATATTGGTTTAAAAGGTGCTTTGGACCTTCTCAAATGCGAGGCAAAAAGTGTAATCAGTGAAAAAAATTGGCTATGGAAATCCGTGCGCCTCCTCAAGCGCCTCTGATGAAACGAAGTACATGCGCCAACACGATACTCCCTGTAGTGTCTGCGTATACTTAGAAGCATTTCAGAACAATAATGCGTAGGGTTGGCGTCAGCAAGCATCAGTACTTGTACGAAAAAGACAGTTCTTTCACTTCGAAACATTGTTTTTGTGTGCGTTAATGACTCTTGATGGTTTGTAGTAAACAGTTTTATCTTTCGAGTAGGAATGAGTGGTAAGAAACTGTGCTCGGGCTAGAAAGATACCATAACATTGTATCCAACGCGGAGTCGAAGCAGTATGTCATCAAAGCGCCCAGATAATAGATATGAGGTTGAGAGCAGTTCAGAAAGAGTCAGTGTCCCCACTAAGAAAGACAAGGATTTTGATGTGAATTACGGATTGAGCTACTTTTCTTGCAGTTTTCACTGCTGTTTCTCAATCCGTAAAACATGGAAAGTAGACATCACGTTGCAGCAAAGAAGTCCTCGAGGTTTAGGCTCCACAATAATTATTGCCTGTCCAAACTTCCAGAAGTTGTTATACCAAGTATTAAATTTATAAGGAACACATACGAGGTCAGCAGTCGATTACCCTAGCAAAGCATTTGCTTGGAGTAGAGCTAAACAGAATTTTAAAGGTATGTGCGTTCATGGAATTACAACGAGCTGTATTTCAATAGTTCGATGATAGTGGATACGATGTTTATTGCAACGGCAACAGTACGGTGGGCCAGTCCTGGGATAACAGATTAAAGGTAAGAGTTTTGTAAACCCAGAACTTTTTCATTTGTTCACGTCTACAGCATGTTTCACAACTTCAGACACATTTCTTTCGGAATGTGATATTCCAGAACAGCAGGCAGCTTAACTCTAACAGTTTTCAATCTTTTTATTTGAAAATTTAACCACAACTTTGAATTAACATTTCAAAGTAACCCAAGTAAGATATTTTCCATCACTTAATTACTTTTTTGGTGAAAACTGAATTACTTTATTCACACACTCGTAAACTACACAATAATCGTTTATAAGGCCCGGTACATGGTTCACTATCTACACTCTTGTAGATTACATGTTTTTTTTTTTCTGTTTTCCTGATTCAAACTGGCAACACCTAAACATCCCTCGGGAGAATTGCTGCAGTGCTGCAGTGTAGCTATTTTCTAATATATTTTGTCATAAACTTTTTGTAATATACTTAAATATGTGCTCAATAACAGCCCCAAGTATTATTCCTCTCACCTTCCCTTCCACTCGAAAAAAATCGTCAAGGAAACACTTTTTTAGCAGTTACAGTGGTGTTACTCCTTAACATGTGTAAAAGTAATGCAAACTTATAACCAAGACGCTCAATCATATTAACACCGCCTTTAAGTGTAGCTGAAAATTCCACTACAGAGAAAATTCGTGTAATTCTCATTAAACTGCACCTTGTATTGCCTAACATAAGATTGCAAGAAGCATGACTCGCAAAGGAACCAACTCTCGATGTGTTCATGACTGCAGAAAGTGTCTAGAAATTCTCTGCAAGTCAGACATACATTACATTGACCGAATGTTACGTGCAAAGAAGAAAAGTATCTCACCTGCCTAAAACAATTTATGACGCCAGGAATTCCGCAAAAGGCACATCGTTTTCAATAAGCTGTGCTCGCATCAGCTACGAAAATCGACAAAGATGACTAAGCACATGTAAAAGTTCCTGGAGCATGTGGTCAGAGTTTAAAATTCGAACAGTTTAGAATGAATAGGAGAGGAAAAATAATAAACGATAGATCTGAAATCAATCCCAATTATTATTAAATATATAGGCCTGAAAGGTGATAAGGGAGAAACACATATGGTATCCAAGAAACCACTTTACTGTACCACGTATTCTCAAAAACAAAAAAGAAACCCATATGTTCTCAAATGTCCCCCACCCACACCCTTTTATTCATTGAGTGGGAAAGTAACATGAAACGTAGCCTCTATCCATGGGAGACTCATTGAAACAGCGATACTGAAGACCGTTATTGATCACTCTGTAGTGGAGAAAATCACGTTCGGAAGAAAGAAATCTAATTTCTCCTGCAATGACATCTACAAAGTTAAAACGTAATAATAATATGGAATTACGACAATGCAATGCTAGCAAGCAACGCTCTTATAAGAAATTTTAATTACTGCAACTCAGAAATACCCATCTCAGTGCCACACAAGATGCTAATTTCTAAGCTTAACACGTAGAAAAAGTTAGTTTCCGCTGACGCCGAGCATTGGAAGAATCAGGGAAAGAGCAAGCGTAACAGTCCAGCGTCATAGGAAGAGTTTTTAGTCCCGCATCCTCTCGGCACTACTAGCCCGAAAACCTAGCCGCCTAACCAGCTGACTGGTCGGCGGGTCTCTCTTCAGTGTGCAGCATGTAGCCGTGGTTCGCTGTGCAACCAGGGATGTCAGTTCCCTAGCAGAGGTTCCCCGTCCAATTCTGACTACAGTCCTGCCGTAATTGAGTGAAGATAGTCTTATATGAAATCTAAATCCGTCACCGAAGATCTGCGCACTTTCCCACCTGCTTACCAAACTGCGGTCCCAGACACTACGAGGAACATGTTCTGCAACGAGTCAAGAAGTATACATACATGTTTCTTCTGCCTACTTTGATGCAGACCACCACAACTTCCTCTTCTGTGCCAGCATTTACATAGCAGAGTAGCACTTGAACCAAACGTCCTCAGTTATTTCTACATCCACACCTACTTCCACATGGATACTCTGCAAATCATATTTAAGTGACTGGCAGAGGGTTCATCTAACCACCTCCACAGTTCTCTATTATTCCAATCTCGTATAGCGCGCGGAAAGAACAAACTCCTGTATCTTTCCGTACGAGCTCTGGTTTCCCTTATTTTATCGTGGTAATCGTTTCTCCCTATGAAGGTCGGCGTCAACAAAATATTTTCGCATTCGGAGGAGAAAATTGGCGATTGGAATTTGTTGAGAAGATCGCTTCGCAACGAAAAATGCCTTTGTTTTAATGATGTCCATCCCAAATCCTGTAACATTTCAGTGACACTATCTCCCTTATTTCGCGATAATACAAAACGTGCTGCCCTTCCTTGAACTTTCTCAATGTACCCCGTCTGGTAAGGATCCCACACCGCGCAGCAGTGTTCTAACAGAGGACGGACAAGAGCAGTAAACGTGGCCTCCTTAGTAGATATGCAACATTTCCTGAGTGTCCTGGCAATAAAACTGAGTCTTTGCTTATCTTTCCTCACAACATTTTCTGTGTCTTCCTTCTAATTGAATTTATTGAATATGTTACACCTACAGATTTTACCCCCTGCAACTGCCTCAAGCACTATGGAAGTGCTGATGTCTTAATAAATAACCTATTACGCTGTCCTTTCTTCAAGAGAGTATTTTTTGCAAATCCGTTACCTACGGACAACCTCCAAATATCTTATCAGTGTGCTTGATTTTTATATGCTGCTGGAAAGTAGAAAACTCAGCCACTCTGGTTATCTCCTTTTACGGTTTTCTCGCAGTCTGTAATTCACTTCCATACAATGTAAAGCTCCAAATATTATATATATTATCATTTTGAAGTAAAGTCTGATATAAATGAAGGTTCTCTTGGGTTGTGGTAGTACGCTTCTTACCCGCATCTCGTGGTCGTGCGGTAACGTTCTCGCTTCCCACGCATGGGTTCCTGGGTTCGATTCCCGGCGGGGTCAGGGATTTTCTCTGCCTCGTGATGGCTGGGTGTTGTGTGATGTCCTTAGGTTAGTTACGTTCTAGGGGACTGATGACCATAGATGTTAAGTCCCATAGTGCTCAGAGCCATTTGAGCCAGTACGTTTCTTGCTCCCAGCTTCTTTGGACAGTCTTGTGCTGTTTTCCTTTCAAGATAGCTGAATCGTCCAGTTCGTCTAATGCGTTGTGTTTCGTTTTGATGTTACGTTTGTACAAATAATCTAATTTCACACGCTCGTTAATACTTCCGAAAAACGTCTTTGAACCGCTTCACACTTCATATCGCTGTTTCTTGCTCATCAAATTCATTGAAAGGCTCAAATTTTCTTGAGAAAAGACTTTTTCTTAAACCTTACTACTACGAGTATTTTCATGTGTAACGTAAGAAAATTCTCTTTGGTGCATTTACCTTTCCTGAAGCTAAGCTGATTGTCTTATAACAACCCTGATGCGCCACAAAACAACTAACTGCTCGGTAATTCCCTCATTTATCTGCCCTTCCAGTCTTCCGGAGTCTTCAAAATGTATCTCGCATATTGACCATTCTGAATACAGATACGAACACACACTTTCCTCGTGCACCATTTGCGCTGGGATGGCAGCTGGGAAATTTATACTGGTGTATTGTACGACCCGTTGCACTTGATAATTATATTATGGACTTTGACCTATACGTTAAGCGTGACAGTACAAATCTCACAGGATTTCATTTACAGTTTTGTAGATTATAAAAGTGTTTCAACGGACAAATAAAGACGAAATGATTGAACTGCAATAGCCGCACACGACCTAACAAACATGATTTAGTTATTTTTCCAAAATTGTGGGCATTCATCAGTCACGCTTTGTGCCACACGCCGACTGTTGGAATTCGTTTAGTAATTGGTCGCTACTCTGGCCAGCCATTTTAATTGTGTGACAACGTAATTTATATAACGAAGCAGAAAAAAAGCAAGGAATAACTTTAGTTTGCCGGAAATAATTTTCCATCTGTATTAATTATATTGTATGCGCAAATGAGAATTTATCAGTAAATCCCCATATATAAAGTACTTTTTTAATTAAGACTAAAAACCTCAGTGAAATAGGTATAAAGCAGTATAAAATATGTATTGAATAACACTGCTCAGAATATTAGGGAACCGTGGGATATTACTTTGTCGCACTACAGTCTACAAGCTACTCGACGCCGTCGTACAGCAGAGTAGTACTAATAAAATTTTACCTCTGACTATTGAGCTGTTTAAGTCAGAACCTCCATGTATTAACGTTCGGTTGTCTTTTCCCCTTATCGATATTGGGAATTTCTCTAGTCTGACGAAAGGGGGCAGGGCGAGAGGTTTTGAAAGGTGGGTCGCCGTCAGGGATAGCTAAGACTACTGGTCGGTGTTTATGTGTATTCCGCCCGAAGAGGCTATGGAGGCCTAACGGTACCGACCGGCCGCCGTGTCATCCTCAGACTTCAGGCGTCACTGGATGTGGATACGGAGGGCCACGTGGTCAGCATGCCGCTCTCCCGGCCGTATGTCAGTTTCTGTGACCGGAGCCGCTACTTCTCAATCAAGTAGCTCCTCAGTTTGCCTCACAAGGGCTGAGTGCATCCTGCTTGCCAACAGCGCTAGGCAAACCGGATGGCCACCCATCCAAGTACTAGTGCAGCCCGACAGCGCTTAACTTCGGTGATCTGACGGGAACTGGTCTTACCACTGCGGCAAGGCCGTTGGCTTGTTTATTTAGAGGCTCCTCTTAATTCTGATGGAAGGTAGATATAGCATTATCTGATCAACATTTGACCTTGTGTAATTGTCACCCTAAGGTCATTTCTACGGATTTCATGAAGTTTTAATTCTATTATTGGCATTTTGGTGCCGTGTCAGATTCAGCGTTTTAGCTGTACTTACTCAGCATTATTTAATGCTATAAATTACTCCTGAAATCAGCTGATTTTGGATTTAATGAAAACTCACTCAAATATTACTTTAAGAAAATTATTGTTATTGCCATTTTAGCACGATGTTTGCTTCAGTAATTTAATGTGACGGCTCATTATAAGTCGCTGCTGAGTTGGACGAAATACTGTTTAATCTGCCTTAAAATTGTATTAAAACTTATTATTGTCTTTCTGCTGCTGTGTTGTATTCCACAGTTTAATTCAACGATGACTGCTCGATAATATTTAAGCTGGTAAGTCACTGCTGGGGGACCTAAAGTACTATTTAGCCTGTCTTAAGGAAAATTGTATTAGAAGTTAGTATTATCATTCAGCTGGCGTGTCGTACTCCTCATCAGTATTTAAGCTGTTAAATCACTGCTGAGGTTGTTGAAGTTCCAGCCAACCTGCACGTAAAGAATTATTTTTTTTGAAAACTATTGCCATTTTGGGTTGTGCTACATTCCACAGTCAAACCGTAACCATTCATTATTTCTTTTGAATTTTATTAATGCTTAGGGCAAGAGCTGACAAGTGCGAGAATTATCGCACAATGACATTAACAGCTCATGCATCGAAGCTGCTTACAAGAATAATATACAGAAGAATGGAAAAGAAAATTGAGAATGCGCTAGGTGACGACCAGTTTGGCTTTAGGAAAAGTAAAGGCACGAGAGAGGCAATTCTGACTTTACAGCTAATAATGGAAGCAAGGCTAAAGAAAAATCAAGACACGTTCATAGGATTTGTCGACCTGGAGAAAGCGTTCGACAATATAAAATGGTGCAAGCTGTTCAAGATTCTGAAAAAAATAGGGGTAAGCTATAGGGAGAGACAGGTCATATACAATATGTACAACAACCAAGAGGAAATAATAAGAGTGGACGATCAAGAACGAAGTGCTCGTATTAAGAAGGGAGCAAGACAAGGCTGTAGCCTTTCGACCCTACTCTTCAATCTGTACATCGAGGAAGCAATGATGGAAATAAAAGAAAGGTTCAGGGGTGGAATTAAAATACAAGGTGAAAGGATACCAATGATACGATTCGCTGATGACATTGCTATCCTGAGTGAAAGTGAAGAAGAATTAAATGATCTGTTGAACGGAATGAACAGTCTAATGAGTACACAGTATGGTTTGAGAGTAAATAGGAGAAAGACGAAGGTAATGAGAAGTAGTAGAAATGAGAACAGCGAGAAACTTAACATCAGGATTGATGGTCACGAAGTCAATGAAGTTAATGAATTCTGCTACCTATGCAGTAAAATAACCAATGACGCACGGAGCAAGGAGGACATCAAAAGCAGACTCGCTGTGGCAAAAAAGGCATTTCTGGCCAAGAGAAGTCTACTAATATCAAATACCGGCCTTAATTTGAGGAAGAAATTTCTGAGGATGTACGTCTGGAGTACAGCATTGTATGGTAGTGAAACATGGACTGTGGGAAAACCGGAACAGAAGAGAATCGAAGCATTTGAGATGTGGTGCTATAGACGAATGTTGAAAATTAGATGGACTGATAAGGTAAGGAATGAGGAGGTTCTACGCAGAATCGGAGAGGAAAGGAATATACTAGAGGCAGTTGTAGAGGGCAAAAACTGTAGAGGAAGACAGATATTGGAATACGTCAAGCAAATAATTGAGAACGTAGGTTGCAGTTGATACTCTGAGATGAATAGGTTAGCACAGGAAAGGAATTGGTGGCGGACCGCATCAAACCAGTCAGTAGACTGATGACAAAAAAAAGGGGCTAAGGATTTAATCAGTAAACACAAGGCAATTATCAATAAACCCTAATATTCCTGCTAAATAAAAGGTTATTCCTGGCATTCACCAGGTCCCAGTAATATCCCTCCACCTATATCAATTATTGAAAACACGGGAGTAATACAGACAGATGACCCAAGACATCATGACCACTGCACGCTACAAGACTGAATGTCGCCTGGTGGCGTAACGAGCACGTCAAGCTGAAGGAAATTATGTAAGCTGGAAACGAAAGCGTTCTAGTGACGATACGCGCAGCAAATTTGGAAATCAACGTACATTAGAGATTCTGGCAAAGCGCAGACTGTTATGGCCCACGCCTAATCACAGAGCGTAGAGGCTGGAGGCTTCCCCGCTCTTTAAGTCAGGATAGGTGGCTTTCAGTGGCAGAGTTGCAACGCTTGTGCGGTCACGTTTCGGAGCATTCCGTTCAGCGCACATTGTTGATCTTGGTTCTCCGCAGGAGGTGATTACTACGTGTTCTGATGTTGATCCAACGACACGGTCATTTACGGCTGCTGTGGGCTCAGACCCATTGTGATTGGACTATGGATCGTGGAAGTGTGTCACCTGATTGAACTTTCTGGCGGGATCCAAGCTGTGATGAGCGGTCGTGAATCGTGCTTGGGTAGCTCAGTGGTTAGAGCACTTTCCCGTGAAAAGCAACGTCCCCGAGTTCGATTGTCGGTCCGGCGTACAGTTTTAATCATATGTAGGTATTCGTGCAAGTAACGCGCTCCGAAAGTAAGGGCGTCGGAAGAACTAATACGGCATATAGAAAAGTCAAATCCACTTTCGATAAAATTAAAGCAAAGAAGTCAACATGCAGGCAGAAGGAAACAGTACAACGAAGTTCTATACGAGGGGGAGGAACTGTCTGTTGACATGAAAGGAAAATAAAGAGGAATAGACATAGGAGATCCAGTATTAGAGACAGAGCTTCGGAAGACTTGAGGTTAAATAATTCCTTCGGGTTTCTAGAGTCATCTGGGGGAGTGACAAACAAATGACTGTTGAGGTCAGTGTGTAGAACCTATGAGACTGGCAAAATATCATTAGGCATTCGGAAACATATCATCCACATTTTTAAGTCTTCAGTCTTCTGACTGCTTTGATGCTGCCCTTTACGAATTCCTCTCGCTTGCCGGCCCCTTCATCTTAAAGTAGCACTTGCAACCTATCTCTTCAGTTATCTGATGGATGCGTTTGAATCTCTGTTTTTCTCTACGGTTTTTATCCTCTGCAGCTCCCTATAGCGCAGCACACGTTATTCCCTGGTGTCTCAACAGATGTCCTGTTATCCTGTCCCTTCTTCTTGTCGGTGTTTTCCACATATTCCTTTCCTTGTTGGTTCTCCGAAGGCACTCCTCAGTCCACCTAGTTTTAAACAGTCTTTTGTAGCACCACATCTGCACGATTCTCTTCTTTTCTGGTTTTCCCACAGGCCATGCTTCACTAACATACAGTGTTGAGTTCCAAAGATACATTCTGAGAAATTTCTTCCTCAAATTAAACTTATGTTTGATACTAGGAGGCTTCTCTTGGCGAGGAATACTCTATTTGCCATTGGTATTCTGCTTCTTATGTTCTTCTCGATCCGTCCGTCATGGGTTATTTTGCTGCCTAGGCACCTGAATTCCTTAACTTAATCTACTTCGTGATGTCAAGTTTCTCTCAGGTATCATTTCTGCTACTTCTTATTACTTTCGTCTTTCTCCGATTTACTCTCACTGCAAATTCAGTATCCATTAGACTGTTCATACCGTTCAGCAGTTCTGTAACTCTTCTTCATTTTCACTGACTATAGCAATGTCTTCAGCGAATCTTATCATTGATTTCCTTTCACCGTCAATTTTAATTCCACTCTTGAACCTTTCTTTTATTTCCGTCATTCCTTTATCCATACAGTCCAGAATACAGGAAGAACAGGAAGTTCGGGGAGTTCCATGCAGTCAGCTTAACATCTCAACCACCCAAAAAAATGGCTCTGAGCACTATGGGACTTAACTTCTGAGGTAATCAGTCCCCTAGAATTTAGAAGTACTTAAACCTAACTAACCTAAGGACATCACACACATCCATCCTCGAGGCAGGATTCGAACCTGCGACCGTAGCGGTCGCGTGGTTCCAGACTGAAGCGCCTAGAACCGCTCGGTCACACCGGCCGGCCATGCCTCCAAGTTACTGACTTGAATAACATACAGAAAATATAGAAGAAAATTAATGACTGTCGGACGACTGTCGGTTTGGCCTTAGGGAAGGTCAGGGCACCAGAGAGGCAGTTCTGACGTTGCAGTTAATATTGTAGGCTAGACTTAAGTAAAATCAAGACACGTTCAGGGGATTTGTAGACCTATAAAATTCGTAAATGGTGCAGTATGTCCAACATTCTGAGAAAAATAGGAGTAAGACGGCTAATATTCAATAAGTACAAAAAGAAAAACGAAACAATAAAAGTGGAAGACCAAGAACGAAGTGCTCCGATTAAAAAGACTGAAAGGAAAGATGTAGTCTACTGTTCAGTCTACATCGCGAAGAGGCAATGAAGGAAATTAAACAAAAGTTAAGAAGTGAGATTAAAATTCTGGGTGAAAGTTTTCAATAATAAGATTTGCTATCCTCAGTGAAGGCGAAGGTGTTTCCTTACGCGTACCACGTGTATAGAGTGGGACAAGCAACCTTCCACTCGTCACAAGTAAATCTCCTCAAATAAAAACACTTCAATTCTGATCGTCTTCGAATAGACTGCAGTGTAGAGCAAAATGAGAGGCAAAAAACTTTTTATACGTGCTCTTACTGCCGTTAAGGGTGTGAAACCTCCTCTTGAAATAAAAAATCTGAGTTTCACTTTTCTGAATGATAAAAAAAGCTTCAAATAAAAGTTCTATTATTTTTTGCGTATGTTACATTACAATGATGCAATCGGATTGATCGAAAAAGTCACTTATCTCGGCATCCATTCCCCTCTCGCTATTTTGTTTCTCACTTCGAAATTTGACGATCAGAAAAACATACAACATCGTTAACACAAAATTCATGTATGATGAAGTGGTGTTCAAAACACATATTTGTCAAAAATAAGGTAGAAATATCTCCATATCACTATATACACGCCGGTTGTACGTCCACTTCAATGCCAATTATCGTGTTGGATTTTTAATAATTATTTCCCAGATAAATTCTTTTAATTCTATTTATCTTTTAATTTAGCGTTTTATTTGTATTTCCTTTTGACATTTGCAGTATTTTTTTTTCTTTGTATTCAAGTTGTAACATTTTCAGTTTGAATTATTTTATATTTGAAACTGTTTGTACATTATCGTTGTGATATTATTGTAAATCTTTACAATATTGAGGAATTGCAGAATTGTTCAAGTCTGAGAAATGCTGAATACGCTTTGATTTTGGGCACCAAGCAAAGGGGATTTCCAAAAATAAAAATAAAAAAATGACTTTCTTGATAGATCTGGACGTACCGTTGTAACGTAAATTTAAAAACGAAACAACTTTTATTTGAAGTGTCTTCGTGTATTTATTATTCTTTCAACAATATTCATTCAGGAATATTAAACTCAATCTTTTTCAAGGGGTTATTCAACCCCTTCGGCCATATGGGCACGTATAAAAAATATGTATCTCTTATTTTGATCTATATTACAGCGTATTCAAAGCTAATGAAAATCGAAGTGTATCCATAGGGTATGTTGACTTATTGGAGAGTGGCATGGCTTCAGAACATCCAGCTGACTTGTGCCTCCATTGAAATGAAATGATCAGCAGTTACCTCCAAGTTATAAAGTTATAAGTGTGGTTGTCTGTGAGTTGCCTGGTAGTAGTCATCAAGTAACCCTCGAGCAACCTTCCTGTTCTGGGTTAGGAATATTTACCGACTGGACTACACCAAGCAAGTTGGCTATCCTGAACTGCACTTTGAATCCAGAACGTGTAACACATACACTTTGGTCGATACTTCTAAGTGATCTTTAGTGAACTGGTTTATTTCATCTAGAGTCTCCGCATAAGAGTCGAATACAGGGTACCACAGCTGTCCCTACCAATATGTTTTATGCAGCCCGCAATGTTTTCAAATACCACATGAAAGATTTTCGTATTTACTCGGTCGCTATGCAAAAGCTATTTATCCCGCAGGAAAAAACGCGTTTTTCTTAAATACCTCGAAAACTGTGAACTTCTGCAAAAACGTATCCCAGTATACAATTTTACTACATTGCATTTCCTATAAAAAGATCCTGTTCATTTCTCTGAAGGATTAATGGTTTGTGCGTAGCGAGCGAGAGAACATGAAAATCTCACACATGATTTTCGAAGGCTTTGCAGGTTACATAAAATACATCGGTAGGGGCCGCTGGATCACCCAGTATATTGTCATTTGTAGTTATGTAGTCACCTTGGTGAAAATGACCTTTATTTGATGTGCAGTGGCGACCGTGGAGGCGAGCGGTTCTAGGCGCTACAGTCTGGAACCGCGCGACCGCTACGGTCGCAGGTTCGAATCCTGTCTCGGGCATGGATGTGTGTGATGTCCTTAGGTTGACATTAGCAGTTAAGTCCCGTAGTTCAAATGGCTCTGAACACTATGGGACTCAACGTCTGAGGTCATAAGTACCCTAGAACTTAGAACTACTTAAACCTAACTAACCTAAGGACATCACACACATCCATGACCGAGGCAGGATTCGAACCTGCGACCGTAGCGGTCTCGCGGTTCCAGACTGTAGCGTCTAGAACCTCACGGCCTTAGTCTCGTAGTGCTCAGAGCCATTTGAACAATTTTGTTTCTGTGCAATAGAGCACTCAGTGACTACCATCACAACAGTAACATATGGATACCGCAGCCAAGGACAAGGGACGAGATGATAGGACATATATTAAAACGTCAGGACATACACTCCGTCCTATTAGAGGGATGGATCTGTTGAGGGTAAAAAATGTAGAAGAAGACAGATTGGAATGCACCCAACAAATAAATGAGCGTGTTGGATGTGAGTCTTACTGCGACGTCCAGAGACTGGCACAAGAGTGGAATTCGTGGGTTTCTTTATCGAAGCAGTCAGAAACTGCTGACTTAGTTTAAAGAAGTATGTTAATGCTAATGTTTTGCGTGTTGCCTAAAACAGCACTTCAGATGCCTTTCTTATGTAAATAACACCTGTATCAACTCTGATAAGGGGCGAGGGAAGATGTACTTCACGTTGACAAGTTCTCTCACAACTTCATTGCTTAGTATTGAAAGACGGAATTCTTTCCGATGCTCTTTTTTTTATCTTTTCCGAAGGGAACCTTGATGAAAATATCAAGACTTTGCTCTATGGAATGTTCGTGACATAAATTCCTTTATCCATGCCACCTGAGAAGTTGGACAGCGGCTTTCTACAAAAATGTTTATTTCACACAAACTCATGAATGGAGGGGCTGTGATAAAAGATTCCGTCCTCTATGAAGCACATTTTACCCTTATTTACAAACAGATGGAGTAAAGAGCATGTCCTCGCCTTAATAGAGTCTCTTTCTTGACATCAATTTACGTCGGAAAGACTTTTACAGCATCCTTCTTCTCCGCTGAATTGGTGAACTTAAGAAACCCTCTCCTCGCTCAGTAAAGCCAAATTGACGTTTAATGCCCCGTCACGGCTTTTGACGTAACGACGGCTTTTCAGCCGGATACCGCCCTTTCAGTTCCTCTTATCTCGCCTCCTTCGCGGTCTTTCAGCGTGAAAAAGCCAGTGTTCTCTCTTCTGGCAGTCTAATCGTTTCTACGCTACTTGCAAATTCATTCTCGCTATTTGTTTCGCTGCTTCAGAGTTTGCTTACGGTATATCAGTAGTGTAAACAATTAAAATAATATCGTTTAACTTTACCATATTAACGCTTTCTAGTCCGTTGAAGAGCTTCATCTCAACCTTCCCTACAGCATGATTTGCGATTTTTATTTCTCTCATTTTTAATTTCATTTAGTTTTTTATTTACTTGGGAATAAAGCTTTTAATACATCCTTCAAACATTACTTTTTGTGTGAATTAAAAGTTTACATCGTTGGGAACACGTAAGTGAAATTCTAGAACAGAGCAATGATTATAATTTACTGTCTCGGCTAGGGTTCACAGATTTTGAGGAAATTCTGACTCACTTCAAAAAAATCTGTAATAACACCCTATTCAGAACGAAGCATTTATGAAACCTGTGTTAGTATCGTGACCCCTGTTCAATGTAGCCTTAGAAAAGGTCATAAGAAATGCGGGCATCAATGTGAGTTAATTCAGATGCTGACGTACGCAGATGTTACTGATGTAACTGTAGGAGCGCCAAGAACAGTGAAAAAATACTAGCAAGTCTTGAACGAGTCGCTATAAGGATGAGTCTACAGATAAATGAAGGAAGTAGTATATGCCTGTACTAAGAACGATTATCCTAATGGATGGCTCACGTATGTTTGATTTCGTGCGTGGTTTCACTTCTCTTGCAAAAGAAGTAAACTGCAATAATAATGTCGGTTTCCAAACACAAAGACGAATCTTGTCAATGAACATTTGCTACCATGGCGTACAACATTTTAGTGAATTCAATATTACCGATTATGAAACCTGGACACTAACGAAACTCGATTAAAAGCTGTTTCACTTGTTGAAGATCTCGAGGCAAATGTTGTGCCCCTAGAAAAAAACTGTGTCCGAAGGAGGAGAACTAACTATTAATACTTACGTAATCTGTTTCCAGTTGTATTAATCTCCTCAGCCTTCACATAGCATGTATGCTACATGCGGCTTTCACATTTTGTAGCTCAGGCAATTAATTAAAGTTGGAATGCCTGGGGTAGTATGTACTTCACACGGCGTGCTTAATGTGCGTCACTTGTAGTATGTGTTTATAATATGCTACAGTATACTAAACATGCCCTACGTAATCTAACAAGTCATTGCTTATCTTCTCTCAACAATACGGCGTCACATTTTTTCGATGTAGCGTTGGGTCTACAGACGGCAACGACCTGTCCTTTTACGTTAACGAGAGATAATAGAAGAGGATGAAGAGTGTCAAAAAGAAGAGGAAGAACGTTATGGCAAACATAATGCAGTTTCGTGAGGAAACGCTCCAAAACAAACATCACAGACTGTGTCGTGACCAACAGTAAGCATGTTAACGTGCCACGCATCTATATGACATGAATTAAACACAGAAAAGTTGTGTGAGATGCAGGGTGCGTAGATGCAAAGGTTTCACATTTGTGCAGTGTACTAAATGCATAATTTATCTGTGTTTCGCAGAAATAGGACTACTTTTAGCAAATCCATGAAAAGTAGCAGAATTTAAAAGAAATCGGATTGTACACTCCTGGAAATTGAAATAAGAACACCGTGAATTCATTGTCCCAGGAAGGGGAAACTTTATTGACACATTCCTGGGGTCAGATACATCACATGATCACACTGACAGAACCACAGGCACATAGACACAGGCAACAGAGCATGCACAATGTCGGCACTAGTACAGTGTATATCCACCTTTCGCAGCAATGCAGGCTGCTATTCTCCCATGGAGACGATCGTAGAGATGCTGGATGTAGTCCTGTGGAACGGCTTGCCATGCCATTTCCACCTGGCGCCTCAGTTGGACCAGCGTTCGTGCTGGACGTGCAGACCGCGTGAGACGACGCTTCATCCAGTCCCAAACATGCTCAATGGGGGACAGATCCGGAGATCTTGCTGGCCAGGGTAGTTGACTTACACCTTCTAGAGCACGTTGGGTGGCACGGGATATATGCGGACGTGCATTGTCCTGTTGGAACAGCAAGTTCCCTTGCCGGTCTATGAATGGTAGAACGATGGGTTCGATGATGGTTTGGATGTACCGTGCACTATTCAGTGTCCCCTCGACGATCACCAGAGGTGTACGGCCAGTGTAGTAGATCGCTCCCCACACCATTATGCCGGGTGTTGGCCCTGTGTGCCTCGGTCGTATGCAGTCCTGATTGTGGCGCTCACCTGCACGGCGCCAAACACGCATACGACCATCACTGGCACCAAGGCAGAAGCGACTCTCATCGCTGAAGACGACACGTCTCCATACGTCCCTTCATTCACGCCTGTCGCGACACCACTGGAGGCGGGCTGCACGATGTTGGGGCGTGAGCGGAAGACAGCCTAACGGTGTGCGGGACCGTAGCCCAGCTTCATGGAGACGGTTGCGAATGGTCCTCGCCGATACCCCAGGAGCAACAGTGTCCCTAATTTGCTGGGAAGTGGCGGTGCGGTCCCCTACGACACTGCGTAGGATCCTACGGTCTTGGCGTGCATCCGTGCGTCGCTGCGGTCCGGTCCCAGGTCGACGAGCACGTGCACCTTCCGCCGACCACTGGCGACAACATCGATGTACTGTGGAGACCTCACGCCCCACTTGTTGAGCAATTCGGCGGTACGTCCACCCGGCCTCCCGCATGCCCACTATACGCCCTCGCTCAAAGTCGTCAACTGCACATACGGTTCACGTCCACGCTGTCGCGGCATGCTACCAGTGTTAAAGACTGCGATGGAGCTCCGTATGGCACGACAAACTGGCTGACACTGACGGCGGCGGTGCACAAATGCTGCGCAGCTAGCGCCATTCGACGGCCAACACCGCGGTTCCTGGTGTGTCCGCTGTGCCGTGCGTGTGATCATTGCTTGTACAGCACTCTCGCAGTGTCCGGAGCAAGTATGGTGGGTCTGACACACCGGTGTCAATGTGTTCTTTTTTCCGTTTCCAGGAGTGTATTTGCACGTATCATAATAAAATAACCTACTTTCAAATTCTGAAGGTGGCAGGAGTAAAATACAGGGAACGAAAGGCTATTTACAATTTGTACAGAAACCAGGTGGCAGTTATAATAGATGAGGGGTACGACAGGGAAGCAGTGGTTGAGAAGCGAGGGACACAGCGTTGTAGGCTATCCACGAAGGTTGTTCAATATAGAGCAAGCAGTAAAAGAAAAGAGACATAAATTCGGAGTAGGAATTAAAATTCAAGCAGGAGAAATAAAACCCTTGGGGTTTGCCGATGACATTGTAATTCTGTCAGAGACAGCAAAGGACATAGAAGAGCAGTTGAACGAATGGACAGTGTCTTGAAAGGAGGATATAACATGAACATCAACAAAAGCAAAACGAGGGTAATGGAATGTACTCAGGCGATTTTGAGGGAAATACGTATATTAGTAAATTAGACACTTAATTAGTAGACGAGTTTTGCTATTTGGGAAACAAAAGAACTGATGATGGTCGAAGTAGGGAGATATAAAATATAGATTGGCGATGGCAAGGAAAACGTTTCTGAAGAAGGGAAATTTGTTGACATCGAGTAGAGGTTGAAGTACGAGATAGTTTTCTTTGAAAGTATTTGTATGGAGTGTAGCCACGTATGTAAGTGAAACATAGACGAGAAACAGTTTAGATAAGAAGTCAAAAGAAGTTTTTGAAATGTGATGCTACAGAAGAATGCTCTAGATTAGATGAATAGATCACATAACTAATGAGGAGGTAATGAATAGGACTGGGGAGAAAAGGAACTGATGGCACAACTTGACTGAAATAAGCGATCGGTTGGTCCGAAAATGGTTCAAATGGCTCTGAGCACTATGGGACTTAACTGCTGTGGTCATCAGTCCACTAGAACGTACAACTACTTAAACCTAACTAACCTAAGTACATCACACACATCCATGCCCGAGGCAGGATTCGAACCTGCGACCGTAGTGGTGATCGGTTGGTAGGACACGTTTTGGGGCATCAAGGGATGACGAATTTAGTACTGGGGAGAAGCGTGGAGGTTAAAAATCTCAAAGGGAGACCACGAGATGAATACACAGATACACAAGGATGTAGGTTGCAGTAATTACCCAAAGATGAAGAGACTTGCACAGGATAGAGTAGTATGGACTGTTGCATCAAACCATTCTTTGGACTGAGCACCACAACAAGAAAAACTTACTAATATATGTATTTGAGTTGCTAGTTCATAAATATAATTCATCAAATTCCTTGATTTCCTGTTTTTATCTGATACTTACATTGAGGGTTGCGAGTATGAAAATTTTTACATGGATAGGTTACCAGCCTTTCCGTGTAACCCCCAACTTGGAAGACCAAGCTTTCTCTTAAGGGTCTGCTCCTCTAGGAAGGCTGGCTTCACTATGCCTAAGGCAGCCTTCATGGAAGGTGAGATTGGGGAATGAAAATTAAAGACATGCTCGGCCTCGCAACCTAATACTATCGGGGCAGAAAAAAACAACGAGAATTGGTCAAAAGAGGCCAACAGAAAAGAAAATAGACGAAGTGTGACACAAGTAAGTAGAAACAATATCAGCTAAGGGCCCATGTGGTTTCCACCCACATACGTCCTAGAATGGAGCCCCCTAGGCGGACTACTATTCTTCTGGTCATGCAGCTACTCACCAGCGTGGAATGGGTGACCCTACTGGGAGCTAGCCTTTGCCAGCGTTGCTCGGTAACTGAGATATACAAATCTCCACACCAACGAAATGAACATCCGCAGATCAGTGGAAGGCTGCACAAGAAGAGATAGAATAAGAAACGAAAAATAAGGGAAGAACTGGGGGGTTCAGCCATTAACTGAAAAAGTAATCCAAAGAAAGTTGGAGTGGAAAGACCATTATTGCTTTTGTTACTTCAGAGAATCGCTCGATGAGCGATGGACTACAATCCTACTGGTAGGACTGTGAGAAGGCCAAGGTGAGAGCAGAATCGGCCATAAGGCCTAATAACCATATTGGTAGACGAACAATATGAAGAAGAAGGTCAATCATCCTTGAAAACCATCACTAGGGTAAAATCCTATTTGAGCCCTGATGTAGCATATAAGCTAGATGCCCTACAATTTGGTGAAACACATCAATTTTGTAAATTTAGTACGGTATCCTAGTATCTGTTTTTCCCAGAACAGTGCATTGTCTATCAATGTAACAGTTCCATTCGCAAAATCTAAGCTCAAGACTGAGATTAACATTAAAAGCCGTCCGTGTGGCCATGCGGTTCTAGGTGCTTCAGTCTGGAACCGCGAGACCGCTACGGTCGCAGGTTCGAATCCTGCCTCGGGCGTGGATGTGTGTGATGTCCTTAGGTTAGTTAGGTTTAGGTAGTTCTAAGTTCTATGGGACTGATGACCTCGGATATTAAGTCCCATAGCGCTCAGAGCCATTTGAACCATTAAAAGGCTAGAACGGGCAGGAAATTCAACGTAGTACCTGAAGGAACCAGGAGGGATGAAGGACCAAAGCGATGGTAGTTGCAAGTTTCAGGATTTCAGGAAATTTGGAATTCATAATCGAAGTTGGAATGAAGGAATGGAATATTCTCACACCGAAGGCAAAGGCTTACAAAGGGCTGTCATGCCACTGAAGATGATAATGACGGTAGACATGCGACTAAAACCAGAGTACCTTCACCTTGGCTAGGGGAAGGTCGAAGTCAAGGACCAGAGGTCAGCGCGGCCTTGCGTGTCTGGCGGCGTTAAAAGTCGCTAGCTCTGAGTTCACCCCCACTTCCGTCACTTCCCTTCCTCCCCTGTAACAGTCACCTCCATTGTGCCGACAAGAAGCCAACCCTTGAGGGTAGCCTCTCTCGTCACGACTGGCCCTGCTTTCGATAAATAAAACGTAAAACACAACGTAAGACATAAGACACAGCACGATGAAAGATATCTTTGAGGCGCACAATTAAACGTCTAGGAAAGGTTACAGAGTAGACTAGCAGAATACATTTTCTCATTTCGCACCTCCACGACTTAATTTTTGACGTCGGATACGACTTCTGTGTGACAAATTGTTTAAAGAACCCAGGAAGAAGCAGTTTATACGTTACGACAAAAAATTGTAACGAAGGTAATGTTCACAAGTTTTTAAAGAAGTCTTGGAAACATAGGAATGTTTAGATGTTACTCGCCTATATACATTTTTATAGGGTATTGTTATTGCATATTTCAATCTGTAATTTGCTATTTTACATCATTTACCAATAACCTGCCAAAAAGAGACGTCTGAGTGCATTTTATTACCAAAGAAAAAATGAAACAGCACCTATCCATAATACATAGAACTTGACATTTACAAATTTCGTGAAATCATTCAGCTGTTTCCCCAGCGAGATAAGTAAGGATGTACTGTGTTTACTACACTGTTTAGCAGAAATGTTGATGGTTGACCTGGTAATATTATAACATCTGTGGAATATAATTCCTAATTAAAGGCAGGACAAAGTGATAAAATATTTCTGTTTTACAAATTTTCAATCTGTTTCATTTCATCTCCCTAAAATTTTCAATCTGTTTCATTTGATCTCCCCCTCAGTCTCCTAGCAGTCTTACAAACGACAGTCGCTGCAAGCTCGCAGCAAGAATGAAAACTAGGAAGTCATTCACAAATATGGTAGAGAAAAAACGAAGACGAGGTTGAGATTTATACCACAGGGCTCTTCAAGATCGCATTCTTCTTTAAAAAGGAAAAGTAACTATTACCTGAAAGGTGACGACTTGCAGAAAACAGTAATCCAATAGCTGTAAATTTATGGAATAACTTTATTACACTATTTAGGTGCCTCATTAAACACCGCCTTCAGGCTACTACACACGTAGCAAAATAAACTATCCCGCCGCTCTTGCTTACTAAAGGAACCACTATATCAAAATGGTTTCTATAGGTATTTCTACAAGAGACGTGGACACTTCAGACACGTAATGAAAAACATTATTCCATAAATCTATGGCTGCTTTCTGTAAGTCATTGACGTGTTTCACTCCTCTTCTTCCATTTATACAAGATGGGACTGCAGAAACTTGAAAAGTTATGCTCCTCTAAACAAAAACAAAAAAAAAAAAAAAAAAAAATCAAATCTTAGTAAACATTTTTTCCTAGCTGTGTTTAATTGTCCGTGTCATCTTTTCAAACAGCAAATAAAACGGCTGAGAGAATGACTGATTATTTGTTTATTTTTCGATATTTCTCGTGGAATGTGACAAAACTATTCTGCATTATGGACCCTACAGACTGTTAGACAGATCAATATATTTGTTTGAAAATATTAACAGCTACAGTTCTTAAACGATACAAAGATTTATGCACTGTCTAGCTCGCAGAGGAGGATCTTTAACGCTTAAGTTGCTGTTTCACGCTCGATATCACAGCGTTGTTTGACTATGCTTCCAGAAATCCCGTAATGAGAAGTTATACTTTTATTGATGTTATTATCTACATAAATGAACCACGCTATCTACGCTAGTTTTATTAGGGCATTGTCTGCGAGATAAGAATTAATCGCCCAATTTCTGGTAAACTTTGATGGTCATAAACCTGCTATCAAAGAAAGTGTCATTATTCCTTCGAAACTGACATTTGAAATTGTGATTATCAGTTTCTCTATCTAGAAAGATGCTAAATAGATTTTGTTGCTTTAAATACTACTCGTTTATGTAAATGTTCACTGGCTCTACTTCGATTGTTCCGAAATGCGTCATCTTTTGAGTAAAGTGTCCTCCGCCACTACCTCTGTTATACATTTTTCATTTTTTAGTGTGTATGACTTCTGAAGAAGGCTATATTATTATAGCTTAATCCATGGTCAAGGTTTAAAGTAAACATAATTTAGGGCGACTATGGGCTGTTTTTTATTGGAGACAATTTTGTAACGAGAATGAGATTTTCACTCTGCAGCGAAGTCTACACTGATATGTTTGCTGGTGTCGCTGCCACGATGAAAATAATGATTAGTTTTCATTTTCTGGACAATGGGGAACTTCCTTTTCCTTTCGTTGATAGATACTATCCATAAGAAGATGCTGCAATATCGTAATGGTATGAAATTGTGCAAAATTCAAGTTTAAGTGAGGTAAAAGGTCAGAGGTGAGATTTTAATTTTCTGATGGCCTTTTAATCGAATGGTAATGAGTAACATTGTATGTTTCGTTTTCACCATAACGATTAGGAGAAACCTGCAACTATTTCTGGAATCTATAATAATTAATGGTGGCAACCACTTAGTAATTAATCTTCTGAGACAGCTCATTAGAAGGGTAAAAGTAATTTCTTCCATTCTGGAATGAGTGGTACTCTCCAGACAATTCACAAAATGAGTTGTGAATTAATTATATTAACCAACTGTTAATTATTGATGATTTTATTTCCACAATTATGTGAAGAAATAAAGCTAATTTTCAGTGAGTTGGTATACTGTTTCTTTTATATTTTTGGTACAACCATGTAACTGAATATGGGTTATGGTTTAAATGGTTCAAATGGCTCTGAGCGCTAAGGGACTTAACATCTGAAGTCATCAGTCCACTAGAACTTAGAACTACTTAAACCTAACTAACCTAAGGACATCACACACAACCATGCCCGAGGCAGGATTCGAATGTGCGATCGTAGCGGTCGCGCGGTTCCATACTGAAGCGCCTAGAACCGATCGGCCACTGCGGCCGGAGTGTAATAGTTAGTTACATTAAGGATATGGACTACACACTAATTTGGTTGAAACAAATGATCAGTAGTAAATAACTCGTTGGTAACATTAATGAAGTAATACATTTGAACCGTATTCTCATTGCTCACACACTTGTGCCAGCCTACTTTGTGCTCTAAAGAGTAGTCAGAAAGAGATGGCGGGTCTCTGCAGGCAGAATGGCTGTTGAGTAGCTAGGTTGCCTATCTTGCAGAATGATCGCAGCCAGATGCAGATAATGCCTCGAGAGAAGTAACTGCAGAGTAGCTGGTTTTCCTACCTTAAACATTAAGTAGCGGCCAGGTGCAGACAGAGCGCTCTGTGCATTTAGGTACCGCCTACCTCAGACGTCCGCATTTACTTTAACGTCTGTACTCCACAAGTCACTATACAATATGTGCCGATAATTGCATAGCGTACTTTTCTATTCGACTCACTGATAATATTTGGGAAGAAAGTGTATGTCCCAAAATTTCTCCAGCTTCATCTTCGTGGTCATTAAGTGAGACAGATATTGAAAAATTTAGTCTTATTTTTATATTAACCACTTTGAACACTACTCCACATAATATCTCACACTGCAGATTGTTAAGCATTTTTGTGATGCCTGACATAAACGAACGTGTACCTAATCGTGGAATTATTTTTCAGTCTTACGTGTCCCGGCCGTTAATCAGACTTGCAAGGATTGCTGACGAACGGGTATTAGTCAAGATTTGCTTGAAAAGGATTTTGTCTCATTCATGCGGATTGCGTTGGCTTCCAATAGATCTGTATCTAGTAACTGTCACCAATGGGTAAACTTATGTTATCTCTCTGTCTTATATCGTCAAGAGAGAAATTTTATATACTTGAAGATTTTTAAATATTCCAGCGTCTGTTTGTAAATTATATAGTCAAACTAATGGCCTTTTTGTGTAATTTGTCATACACGTCATTTATATTTAGAGCCAGCTGGCAGTCTTTAAACGAGACGTTCATCGTCTGCAAGTCTCTAATTCTTTTATAAGGAGCTTCATCAATGTCTGCTCCCTGTACACTTCGATGGCATCTGTAAACAACCTCTTAGGTGTACAGGTGTTATCTGCACCTTCGTGTTTGTGCACTTTGACTTCAGCACACACTCTTCAAAAGGTCACAAACCTTCCCAACCAATTGCCTATAGTTAATTCCAGAGGTACTAAGTCTCAGAACCCATTTTCGTACTGAACAAGAGCCACATACGAATGGGAGGACTAATGATGTTGGATGACGCCTACCTTGTGTATTGAGCAACAGGAGGTTACATGTGATGGCCCACTGTAGGTAGTTGAAAAGTAGCTCCTACAACATTAAGTAGCAGCCTATGCAGATCACCCACACCTGTTTGTACGAGGGCTATTCGCAATGTAAAGTCCGATCGGTAGCGAAATGAAAACCACTGTCAAAATAAAAAAAAATGTTTAATTTGCAATAGTTAGTTACACCTTCCAGGTACGTCTCTGCACAGTCACCGCTCCGACTTATCTACATCTACATCTACATCTACATGACTACTCTGCAATTCACATTTAAGTGCTTGGCAGAGGGTTCATCGAACCACAATCATACTATCTCTCTACTATTCCACTCCCGAACAGCGAGCGGGAAAAACGAACACCTAAACCTTCCTGTTTGAGCTCTGATTTCTCTTATTTTATTTTGATGATCATTCCTACCTATGTAGGTTGGGCTCAACAAAATATTTTCGCATTCGGAAGAGAAAGTTGGTGACTGAAATTTCGTAAAAAGGTCTCGCCGCGACGAAAAACGTCTATGCTGTAATGACTTCCATCCCAACTCGTGTATCATGTCTGCCACACTCTCTCCCCTATAACGTGACAATACAAAACGAGCTGCCCTTTTTTGCACCCTTTCGATGTCCTCCGTCAATCCCATCTGGTAAGGATCCCACACCGCGCAGCAATATTCTAACAGAGGACGAACGAGTGTAGTGTAAGCTGTCTCTTTAGTGGACTTGTTGCATCTTCTAAGTGTCCTGACAATGAAACGCAACCTTTGGCTCGCCTTCCCGACAATATTATCTATGTGGTCCTTCCAACTGAAGTTGTTCGTAATTTTAACACCCAGGTACTTAGTTGAATTGACAGTCTTGAGAATTGTACTATTTATCGAGTAATCGAATTCCAACGTATTTCTTTTGGAACTTATTGGTGTACCAATTTTCCAATATCCTTGTCATAGGAGGTAGCCGCTTGCGCTTACCGCCAATTCTCTGAGCCGGTGTGCAGCCGTTGCCTGTGACAAAATGTTGTCGTCATTGGTGAGAGGTGTAGGTTGGTCTCCTATCTTGGACGTTGAGCAGCAGCCAGGTGCAGATGGCGGCCCAGTGCAGTAGTACACCAGCTAGAATTCCTACCTTGTGGGTTGAGCATGACACAGCTGTGGATAGTGGATCACAGTTGACAGTTGCAGGTGGGCCTCCTACCTTGTGCGTTGAGCAGCAACCAGGTGCAGATGGCGGCCCAGTGCAGGTAGTTGTTGGCGAAGCAGCGCCACCAGCCGAGCGCGCAGACGGCCACGTTGGCGGAGGCGGAGCAGGCGGTCCAGGCGATGCTCTGCGCCTGCGGCACGGTGCCGGCGCCCGTGTGCACGGCCCAGCCGCCGCCCAGCACCGCCTTCAGCAGCAGGTCCACCAGGTTGACCACGATGAGCGACCGCTGGCGCTGCCGGTGCGAGTAGCGCTGGTACGCCAGCTCGAGGTGCGACTCGCGGAAGCTGTTGGTCAGCGAGGGGCAGTAGATGCCGCGGTACACCATGCCGCGCTTGAACACCGCCCCGGACGCCGTCGGCGCCGCCTCCTCGCCGCCGCTGCCGCCGCCTGCACCGCAACCACATCACAGTCGGTTATTCAGCGCGCTAGTCCAGTGGAGTGCATCTGAGGATGTTGGACGGTTTTGTTGATGTGTACTACGAGAAAAGACGCGATTCCTTTCTGGATGGTTGAACCGCTAGAAACATGGCCCACGTAAGGCAACATACAGGGGATCTGGTCCCAATTTAGTACACGATTTTAAGCTTACACTATGTCATGCCCTGAAGAGCCAAAGAAACTGGTACACATGCCTAATATCGTGTAGGGCCCCCGTCGCATGGACTCGACTAATGTGTGAAGTCGTGCTGGAGGGAACTGATACCATGAATACTGCAGGCCTGTCCATAAATCCGCAAGAGTACGAGGGGATGGAGATCTCTTCTGAACAGCGCGTTGCAAGGCATCCAAGATATGCTCAATAACGTTCGTGTCTGGAATTTGGTGGCCAGCGGAAGTGTTTAAAGTCAGCGGAGGGCTGTACCAATTCTACATTTGTGGGGTGTCGTATCGTTTTACTGGCATTGAAGAAGTCTGTCGGATCACATAATGGACATGAATGGATGCAGGTAATTATACAGGATGCTTACGTACGTGTCACCTGTCAGTATCGTATTTAGACGTATCAGGGGTCCCATGTCACTGTAGCTGTGTTTTATCCCTGCTACATTTAGAATTTCAATGAGAGTATTCCGGTCTCTAAATTAGAGAAGATAAACGTCTTCGCCAAGATCGCTAATAATAACCTTTGTTTTCGATAACCGGTTTCGGTAAGCAGTGTTACCATTTTCAGATCTCAATGGGCACATTTTTGCATATTTCAAAAAATTGCGGTAAGAGTACTCTTTCTCATAAATTGTCAGATACGTAACAGACTATAAGACTGATGCATCGGCATGTCAAAATTAAAACAACTACACTGCAGAGCCAAAGAAACTGGTACACCTGACTAACATCGTGTAGAGCCCTCACGAGCACGAAAAGGTGCCGCAACACGACGTGGCATGAACTCGACTAATGTCTGAAGTAGTGCTAGAGGGAACTGACAACATGAATCTTGCAGGACAGAATATAAAACCGTAAGGGAACGATGGATTGCGCCGGCCGGAGTAGCCGTGCGGTTCTAGGCGCTACAGTCTGGAACCGGGCGACCGCTGCGGTCGCAGGTTCGAATCCTGCCTCGGGCATGGATGTGTGTTATGTCCTTAGGTTAGTTATGTTTAATTAGTTCTAAGTTCTAGGCGACTGATGACCTCAGACGTTAAGTCGCATAGTGCTCAGAGCCATTTGAACCAT
This sequence comes from Schistocerca gregaria, assembly GCF_023897955.1. NCBI lineage: Eukaryota > Metazoa > Arthropoda > Insecta > Orthoptera > Acrididae > Schistocerca > Schistocerca gregaria. The sequence goes on from NC_064921.1 coordinate 866,371,367, forward strand.
TTGAACGATAGATTGGAGATATCTTCTGAACAGCACATGGCAATTCATCCCAGATGTGCTCAATAATATTCATGTCTGGGGAGTTTAGTGGCCAGCAGAAGTGTTTAAATTCAGAAGCGTGTTCCTGGTGCCACTCTGCAACATTTCCCGACGTGTGTAGTGTCGCATTGTCCTGCTGGAATTGCCCAAGTCCGTCGGATCGCAAAATGGACATGAATGGATGCAGGTAATCATACGGGATGCTTACGTATGTGTCACCTGTCAGTATCGTATGTAGACGCATCAGGGGTCCCATATCACTGAAACTGTACACGCCCCATACCACTACAGAGCCTCCACCAGTTTGAAAAGTCCCCTGCCGACATGCAGCGTCCATGGACTCATTAGATTGTCTCCATACCCGTACACGTCCATCCTCTCGATACAACTCGAAACGTGAGTCGTCCGAGAAGGCAACATGTTTCCGGTCATCAACAGTCTAATGTCGGTGCTGACGGGCTCAGACGAAGCGTAAAGCTTAGTGTCGTGAGGTCATCAACGTTACACGAACGGGACTTTGCCTCCGAAAGCCGAAACGATGATTTTTCGTTGAATGGTTTGCAAGCTGACACTTCTTTATGGCCCAGCATTGAAATCTGCAGGAATTTGCGTAAGGGTTGCACTTTTATCACGTTGAATGATTCTCTTCAGTCGTCGTTAGTCCTGTTTTTGCAGGAACTTTTTTTTGCTGCCGCGATGTCAGATATTTGATGTTTTCCCGCATTCCTGATATTCATGGCACAGGTATGGTATTTCGGGAAAATCCCCACTTCATTGCTGCCTCGGAGATACTGTGTCCCATCGTCGGGCACCGACTACAACGCCACTTTCAAATTCACTTAAATCTTGATAGCCTGGCATTGTAGCAGTAGTAACAGATCTAACAACTGCACTAGACATTTATTGTGTTATAATAGGCGTTGCCGTCCGCAGCGTCGTATTCTGCTTGTTTACATTTCTCTGTATTTGATACGCATGCCTATACCAGTTTCTTTGCCGCTTCAGTGTATGTTTATTAAATATCTCTGACAGGACGGTCTTTTATTAGAAACGCTCGAAAACTCTATTGACCCCATGTATCAACATTGGTACCAGCTCTGTTTGACATACGTGAATAATAGGTATACTTTCCTTAGATCAGCATTGGGTACCCTCTTAGATTTCGAACGAGTTACTGAATTTGATATTTTTACACCCAGCCAAAGACATACATAATTATATATTTTATTGTTTTGCATGTTGGTATTACGGTTACTATGTGTCTATTTATCCATTATGTTTTGTTAGAAGTTGACTGTTGCTATTTGAATTCTTTGTCATTTGGAAATAGTAAGTGGTGCTGAGAACGCAATGCAATTGAGTGGGCAGTGGAGAAATCGGAACATTTGCGACATATTTTTATTGAGCTCAGCAGAGGAGTGGAAGCAGCGGATACAGCCAGAAACATTTCCATCATGTAGGAGCTTCTTGACATTTATGATTCTCCGGGTTCAGGAAGACCTTCGGGGTTCCATGAAGATCGTTCAACCCTTTCTGCGTCTGCGATTCCAAATGGCATCATTAAGTATTCCTGGCTTTTTTGAGCTTCGCAATGTTTCAATGATACCGTTTGGCATCGCTTCATGTCGTTCCAAGTTTGGCAACAGATCACAGTGGCGTTTGCTTTCATGACTCGCCGTTTGTTTGAAGCGCAGAAGAGAGAAGTGTCGTGAGTTGTGCTACTGCATTTGTGAGTGAACAATAACCGTTGTGTTTAGTTTTATTCTGTGCATAATGAATTCTTGGTTATGGAACCAACTTTACGTAGTTCCTCAAGGGCAAGGGGAAGAAATACGGTAAGTTTACAATACAATTATGTATGCATTTTTGAGTAATTATTATGTAATTTCTAATGATGCCATTTGGAATCATTATATTATTTATTAACCAATAGCTTCAAAAGAACTTTTGCAATGGCTATGGCATATGTTCAACTTTTTTTTTTTGGTCATCAGTCTACTGACTGGTTTGATGCGGCCCGTCACGAATTCCTCCCCTGTGCTAACCTCTTCATCTCAGAGTAGCACTTGCAACCTACGTCCTCAATTATTTGCTTGACGTATTCCAATCTCATGTCTAAGCAGATGTCCTATCATCCTGTCCCTTCTTTTTATCAGTGTTTTCCACATATTCCTTTCCTCTCCGATTCTGCGTAGAATCTCCTCATTCCTTACCTTATCAGTCCACCTAATTTTCAACATTCGTCTATAGCACCACATCTCAAATGCTTCGATTCTCTTCTGTTCCGGTTTTCCCACAGTCCATGTTTCACTACCATACAATGCTGTACTCCAGACGTACATCCTCAGAAATTTCTTCCTCAAATTAAGGCCGGTATTTGATATTAGTAGACTTCTCTTGGCCAGAAATGCCTTTTTTGCCATAGCGAGTCTGCTTTTGATGTCCTCCTTGCTCCGTCCGTCATTGGTTATTTTACTGCTTAGGTAGCAGAATTCCTTTACTTCATTGACTTCGTGACCATCAATCCTGATGTTAAGTTTCTCGCTGTTCTCATTTCTACTACTTCTCATTACCTTCGTCTTTCTCCGATTTACTCTCAAACCATACTGTGTACTCATTAGACTGTTCATTCCGTTCAGCAGATCATTTAATTCTTCTTCACTTTCACTCAGGATAGCAATGTCATCAGCGAATCGTATCATTAATATCTTTTCACCTTGTATTTTAATTCCACTCCTGAACCTTTTTTTATTTCCATCATTGCTTCCTCGATGTACAGTTTGAAGAGTAGGGGCGAAAGGCTACAGCCTTGTCTTACTCCCTTCTTAATACGAGCACTTCGTTCTTGATCGTCCACTCTTATTATTCCCTCTTGGTTGTTGTACATATTGTATATGACCCGTCTCTCCCTATAGCTTACCCCTACTTTTTTCAGAATCTTGAACAGCTTGCATCATTTTATATTGCAGAACGCTTTTTCCAGGTCGACATATCCTATGAACGTGTCTTGATTTTTCTTCAGCCTAGCTTCCATTATTAGGCGTAACGTCAGAATTCAACATATACAGCAAATATTCATCACAAAAAAATGTTCCCCAATTTTTTTCTAAATGTGACGCAGAAAGGGATAAATGCGTTAATCCACAATGTGTCATGTCTGTATAATGTAGAACTGGCAAATGTGAAGAACTGTGATCATTCTACCACGTTACAACATTAGCATCCATTGGGGAAGGTTTAAAATTTGCGTGTGTGGGTGTGCTCTTAGCCAAAATCACAAAAATCTGCGTGTCACCATATGTGCTTCTCTCATTGCTCGTCATTAATTGACTCACGAAAAGCACCGACTTTCCTATCCTGTACCGTTACTGGTGACGAAAAATAGTGCCTTTATGCTAATCTAAGGAAGAGTGACGAACAGTTGAGCCCAAACAAAGGAGGAACTGCCCATACAAAGACCTGGAGCATCCAAGAAAGATAATGTTATGTATCTGGTGGATGTGGTCTATGATATGTTTTTATCATGAACTGAGACATCTTGAAGACGCAATCTCAGAACGACATCCAGGAAGACATTGTGGAGTGGTGTCGCTCCACTACAATGCCTGCCCGCTTTCTGCTAGACAGACAAGAAATGCTATACAGGAGTTGGGTTGGAAAGTCATTTCGCGTCCACCTTATTCACCTGATATTGCGTCCTCAGATGTTCACCTTTTGTGCTCTCTATTCAACAATGTTCAAAGAACTTTCTTTCCAGATGAAAATGCGCTCCATACATGACGAGTTCTTCGATTCAAAGCCACGTGATTTCTACAGTCAGGGAATCTAAAAGCTACTTCAGCACTGGCAGGCTGTTGGAGCATGTGTACGTCATATGGAAATAACTCTAAGTGTCGGATTCGACTTTTAAAATATCCGTCCACAGCAAGAGGAGATCAGTAGTATTTGACGAAACTATATAGACTTTAAATAGACTGTAGATGCCTTGAACTTCAAAATAAACTGTTTAATGAAGTTATGAGGAGAAACTATCTGTGAACGGGAATCAAGTATCCCTTGGCAGTGGAAAAATGGCCAAACTGAAAATACCCCCAAAACATAAACATTTATGAATTCGTATGCAACTTTCCGTTCACTATTTTGAATACTGGCCTGGCATTCAGGACGATAGGGGTTCATATCCAAACTCCACCTACACATGTGACGTCCTATATAATATTGAGCTCTAAGAAGAAACAAAATACTTCGATTTTCATTACCATATTCTGTTACTTTGAAATATTTCACTTCTAAACCATACGTTTTCAGAAAGAAGAGGAGAAACCACTTGATGCAATTAGTCGTAATTTGGTGCTTCAGGGTAAAGCTACTTTCTTTTTATAGGCTTTTTTCTAAACGGATAACGTAAGAGTCTCGCACTCTTCTTCTTTTTTTATATAAAACCATTTTAACTACCAATTGTAGGCTGTCACATTCTTTGTACATGATGACCTACGAGGTGCGACAATAAAGTAATGAGACTGATGTGAAAAGAAATGTTGCTAACCGCTTTAGTCAAGTTTAGTGTATTCTCCTTCAAAGTAGTTCCCTTCTGATAGCACACACTTTTTCCAGCGCTTCTGCCATTGATGGTAACATTCCTGGAACTCATCTTCTGTAATATCCTCCAAGACCCTCGTCACAGCTTTTTTGGACATCTTGAGTTGTTTGAAAATGGTGTCCCTTGACCGCCATTTCGACTCTTGGAAACAGAAAAAAGTCGAACGGAGAGATATCTGGTGATTAAGGTGGCTGTGGAAGTACTGAAATTTGTTTTGAGATTAAAAATTGCTGTACTGACAGAGGAGGTTTGGGACGGCGCATTATCGTGATGAAGAACCCAATTATCAGCAATGTTGGCACGGACACAAAGAAATCTTTCACGAGGTCTTTCTAAAATTTCTTTGTAGTAATATTGGTTAACTGTTTGTCCAAGAGGCACCCACTCTTTATGGACAATTCCCTTGGAATCAAAGAAGCACTTTTGATTTGACATGCGAGCTTTTTCTGGTCTGGGTGATCTCTTTGAGCACGATTGCGAACTTTGGCGTTTTGTCTCTGGATTGTAGTGAAAAAACCAACTTTCATAACCAGTGATAACAAGGCTCAACAATTCTAGATTGATTTCCGTTTGCTCTAACAGATCACCTGCCACGTTTACCCGTGTTTCTCGCTGTTGTGGTGTGAGATTTTTGGGGACAATTTTTGCATGAATCTTTCGCATACTTAGATCCTCATGTATTATTAGACGAGCCGTTTCTCGATTGAAGTTCAGTTCTTCTGTAATCATTTTCACGGATAATCTTCGATCAATTCGTACGAGTTCACGCACCCTGGCCAAGATGGCATCCGTCCGTGAGGTTGATGGTCGTCCACTGCAGTCTTCATCTTCAACATTCGTTCTGCCTTCACTAAACATTTTATGCCAACGAAAAACTTGAGCTCTTGACATAACCCCCTCTCAAAAAGCCTTCTGAAGCTTACCGTAAGTTGTCGCGTTTTCACCCAATTTAACGCCAAAAGAAATGGCATACTGTTGCGCAATATTATGTGGTTTCATTTTCGCGACGATAGACACAAACACGTGTTAACTTATTACAGCACAACTCAGGACTGAGCAGCTGCATCGATGTGACGCTTGGACTAGAAGCAGATTATAGACCAAGGTCAAAGATATTGGGCCTACGCATACCTGCAGGGTTGCCACATCTCGCAAAGAAAAAAAATGGTTAAAATGGGTCGAAGCACTAAGGGACTTATTATCTGAGGTCATTAGTCCCCTAGAACGTAGAACGACTTAAATCTAAATAACCTAAGGACATCAGACACATCCATGCCCGAGACGGGATTCGAACCTGTGATCGTAGCGGTCGTGCGTCCCTAGAGTGAAGCGCCTAGAACCGCTTGGCCACATCGGCCGGCCCACATCTTGCAAAGAAAATGAGTCTCATCACTTTATTGTCGCACCTCGTACATTGCATCACGTATTACATCATTTTTCTGGCCAGTTTTGCCAGTGACTATTTTCAAATGCTTGGAATAACGTTACAAACAAAGTAAAAATGTAAAATTTAAAATCTTTACACTTTGTGTAACTCCTGTTACAACACTTGCAGCTGCTTCGGTGATATGTATATCTTCTTTAAAAGTAGTACTACTTGGATAAACACACACACGCATACACACACACACACACACACACACACACACACACACACACACACACACACTCACTCACACACCACACTTGCATACAACGTCGTTACATATTCTGCAGCAGTCATGAATATATTAGTAATGTTATTGTAAATAATTTATCATTTGCTATGTAATGTTATTTCATTAAGGATAATGACAGTCACGTAATGCATGCAGTACTGTAGTCAGACGAATGTAGCTCTGTCTCTGGCGGTATGCATTACCTCTCTGTAAATGCCACTGTCGAAACGTATTCTTTGAGCATTGCCTGTTCCCCTGTTTTGATAACGTCTCTGTTTAACCTCTCTTTAAGCGAGATGACATGTTGTACAGCTAAATACAGTACACAAGGACTTAGAATCCGTTTGTTAACAGCAATATGGTTATATCACGTGGTACAAAAGTACGTCATGTGCAACGTTATACAGGGTGTATCAGGAGGAAACGTCAATGTTCAGGAATATGACAGAAATTATCATTATAAGCAAAACGTCTAGCACATATGGGCTCTAAAATGCGTACTTCAATAACTATGAGCTCGTTCAATTTTGGATACTGTTAAACACGTCTCGTCTACTGCTCTTTGCTTTGCATATTTTGCGAGGAGTTAGTATTGAGCAAAAGAAGAGAAAAACATCCAGTAAGCCTCGGCTTAACAGCTATGATCACATGTTCTCCAGAAGTGATGTGTTTTACAGTAGGGAAGGTATAGAATTGCACGTACCTCTTAAGGTATGGTACTTAGAGTTCATATTTATCGGACATTTTTTTCTGGTTTTGGTTCATACTTCCAATTCTAAAAATGTGGAAAGTAAAGAGCTTTTAGTGGAAGAGACTTGTTCCACGTCATCAAAAATGAATAAGTTCTCATAGATCTTAAGGCATGCATTCTATTGCCCATGTCTACTATACTGTTTTCCTTCGTACGACGGGTGTTGCTATATCCCTTAATATTAACCATTCCGCATGGTTCTCCATGTATGTCCAGATTTTGGACGTATGTCTGGGAACATATGTCTGTTGCGCGTCGTTCTCAATGATTTTTAAATTTCGCATACATATCTCTGAAGCCACAGTAAGTACCGAGACAGCATTTACAATATAGGAAAGGTAACGATTGTATATGTTTAACTTTTACTTTGCTGGTCTTGTTATTACGTCATTTGGAAATGGCCAGTGATGTAATGTAAAACTTGATGCAATATAGCTCACCTTGTGTAAAAAATTGGACGGTTTGCGGTGGATATTTATAACGGTTTTTGCATTCAGGAACTTTAGCATTTCTTCAAACTTAAGCGTGCTTCGATGAATGCTGGTCTGAGAATCTTAGTTAAGTTGCCTTCTAAACCATCTTAGACTTCACTGATATTCTCGTATTTTTAACAGCAATATAGCTCAAATTTCTTTTGTTGGAGATTAACCGTTGTAACGACGTACAAGAGCTGACGCCACCGGTGGAAACCGGTCTCCTGTATTTTGATTTTGGCCCTGAAGGTTACCTAACTGGGCTGAAACTAGATATTACAGGTAAACAAAGAAACGTGACTGTCGCTGTTTTGTTCATAAAAAATCTAATAATCCAAAAAATCAGAGAGCTGTAGACAGAGAGTTAGTATACTTTTTTGGTCACCCTACCGGGTGAACAATCTTCTCGCGAACAGACGTATGATCGATTGGCTGCTTGCATTGCTCGGACCCACTCCGATAAATCAACAATTTCGCCGAAATCCTGTGGTGCAACACTGTCATTTCATGTGGGATGCAAATAGAAAATGTAATTTGTTGTCAGCCGATGTTCGCAGATAGAGACAAACGCTACATCGACAAAATGCTTTAACGTTATGGAGGTCAGTCTTTGTCTCTGCTGCTAATGAAAATTGCAATGTTCTTTTCAGCTAGCAATGAACTAAAATTTGCTGGCCGGTGGACCAGCGGTTCTAGGCGCTACAGTCTGGAACCGCGCGACATCTACGGTCGCATGTTCGAATCCTGCCTCGGGCATGGATGTGTATGATGTCCTTAGGTTGGTTAGTTTTAAATAGTTCTAAGTTATAGGGGACCTCAGAAGTTAAGTCCCATAGTGCTCAGAGCCATTTGAACAATTGTTTTTAAATTTGTTGCAGAGGGAACGCACAAATGACGTGCACTTCATTCTAAAACTTCATGACAGTTTAAAACTGCGTGATGGACCGGTACACGAAGCCATCTGTGGTTGCAGGCGCACTTGCGGATCAAGGGTTTCTCCATGAGGTAGCGTTGAAGGGAAAAGGGTTCTGTGTCTTCCATTGAGGAAAAGGTTGCCCAGATTCTTCTGTGCAATTACACTGTTAGATGGTGAAGACTCTTAACACTATAAGCGGCAGAGCGTAGTTACACAATATTTAGCTTGAATATTTTTCTGTTAGCACCGGCACAAAGCGCTGGATTTGTCACTGGCTTGCAATCGGAATCTGTCATATCCCCAGTAATAAGGAGGCGTGAAAATTGCAAATAGTTGAATCGAATGGTTCTTTCAATTTTCATCCGAAGTTTACAGCCAATTTGAAGACAAAAATCTTCAGAAATATTCATATTTCAGATGATTAGAAACGCAGAGAACAAGTAAGCTTTAAAAACCTACTGCTGTCTACTGACCATATAGGAATGGAACTTGCAAGTTAGTATTTGTGAATTCTTTATGAATCTGGCTTTGTGTTTCGTAGTAGGAAAGGACATTTACAACTGGGCAATGTTTGGTAAATTAACTTGGAAGTGAAGAGAAGAAGCAGCACGAACATAAGTTTAAAGAGGGAAAATGGCACATTGTACATATTTGATCAACTCTAAGTTTTTTAGGGAGAACTGACATGGAATGAACGAAGATAAAAGCAAAGAGCATGTTATAATGTTTGGGTCCTATCATTAGCGTGTGGTGAGACGAAATTCCTATGTGCACTCAGTTAAAGAATTTTCTGAAAATTAAATACGCAAAACATGGGCACAAATCGACAATCTACAGAAAATGGCCATAAGACAAACAACAAAAAGTTTCAATCGGCTACATTGTAAGAAAATATTTGAAAAAAGTGGACCTCCTTAATATTTCCAATGATTTTATCCATCAATCTGTTGTGCATTTAAAGAAAACTAGTAACACATACGCCACAAACAGATCCATTAAATTTCGAGCGCGGTTTGAACAGAATTAACTCCAATTTCCACTGACCGAATGCTGCCTCCTTGCTGTTTCTTCTTGTGTGCAACAATTGTCTATGTCCACCCTAGAGTACCGCCTGTTCCAGACTGATTTTTGTGGGTCCGTGTCACAATCTCGGCACTCCTTCATAACAGCGGCTTCGTACCTACGGAAAATCATACCTTTCTCTCACCCCCTGTCTCTATATACAGCGTCGTACTTTATCTTTAATGCACATTCACGTGTTTGTCATTTCCAACAGTTGTCGTCTACTGTTCCACTAGTACCAAACTAAGCATTACCTTACCACAAGTCCTATCAGCCTACTCTTCTGTATTTAAAATTCCTTCGTAGACTCCACAGAGAAGTAGGGACTATAGAAATGGAGAGCGATTGCTAAACTCAACAAACGCATTTTACCGTTAATGGCCCTAACGCTGGATGATTTTTTATAATTCTATTTCTACTGTTGACGCTATTCCTGTTATGCATGCATGATGACTTCTATAAGTGTGTAAAGTGGGAGGGAGGTACCGTCAGAAGTGAAGTGGTGTGGTCTGTTCAAGAGATGTGCCTGGGTAGCTCAGCTGACAGGAGCTTTGTCGGCGAAAGACAAAGTTCCCGGGGGCCTTCACCTCACCGTTATATTCCGACGGTAAATAACGCAGCATATTACACACCTCTTCAGAGTAGGAAATTTTTAAATAGTCCTAAATATTTGTCACAGGTCACGAACCATTTAACATTAATCTTGCTGGAGTGTTTTGAACAGTACCGTAAAATGGAGTGACTAGAAACAATTTTAAATTTCAAAACGAAAAATTCATTCTTTTAAAATGAAAATTATCTGGGGTTATACGTTTTGTACCTAACAAAGATAAAACTAGATTTGGGACCTAGATCATGGTTTTACAACATAAAAAAATAAAAACTTCGTGTACCTAGCCATCCCACAGAGATGTTAATCCTATTATTCTTTCTATTTATTGGTCTTCGTGGTGAACAGGGAGATGCAAAAATCTAGTTTGGTTCCTTGAGAAAAAGAAATAAAATTAATTCGCTTCAAAACTGTTTTATTCAATACAAAAACTAAAAATATTGCACGAATAGTGTTTTTTATTCTGTTGTCCTAATAAAAATTGTCATATCACGAATTACTTTATTGTAACATTAAACTGACGAACTTGTTTTATTTTTTAAGAAGTCTTATCCCCAGAACCAACGAAGAACTCTACAGCAAAAGAACACATGCTTGACTAAAATATTACTCTTCATCCGTCAACTTAATCTTGGCATTGTAAATAGCAAATTTTATTAACTTTTATTGACTGCTTCCTCTTTCCATATACTTCAATCACAGCATAATGAGAACAGTGCCAGGTGTTTTTTTTTTTTATTTCCTTGATATTCTTGGTCTTCTGAAGAAACGCTAACAAACACTGTTTCTATCCATCCCACCATTTCCAAAAACACAATCCCAATTTTCAGCCAGCCGAATCAAAAGTCAGTTAAAAGGATACTTGATAATATAACTTTTTGTTAATGCAGTAGGACTCCAAAATCTGTTTAAGATTTACTTAAATTAAAAGAACACATTTTTCATTGGTATTTACATATAAAAATCGAAGAAAGTAGACATAGTGCCACACCTGCTGCCTTTCCTGTGCTGAACGAAAGATCAGCTTAGAGTCTAAATCTGAGATTCATAAACGACAAAATGGCTGACATCGAAATAAGTGTCCAAGGAATAGAAAAGCAACTGAAATCATTCAACAGAGGAAAGTCCACTGGACCTGACATGATATCAATTCGATTCTACGCTTAAGTGCTTGCCCCATTCTAACAGCCGTGTACCGCAAGCCTCTAGAGGAACGGAACGTTTCAAATGATTGGAAAAGAGCACAAGTAGTCCCAGTTTTCAAGAAGGGTCGTCGAGCAGATGCGTATAACTATAGACCTATATCTCTGACATCGATCTGTTGCAGAATTTTACAACATGTTTTTTGCTCACGTATCATGTCATTTCTGGAAACCCAGAATGTACTCTGTAGGAATCAACATGGGTTCCGGAAACAGCGATCGTGTGAGACCCAAATCGCTTTATGTGTTCATGAGACCCAGAAAATATTAGAACAGGCTCCCAGGTAGATGCCATTTCCGTTACTTCCGGAAGGCGTTCGATACAGTTCCGCACTGTCGCCTGATAAACAAAGTAAGAGCCTACGGAATATCAGACCAGCTGTGTGGCTGGATTGAAGAATTTTTAGCAAACAGAACACAGCATGTTGTTATCAATGGAGAGACGTCTACAGACGTTAAAGTAACCTCTGTCGTACCAAAGAGGAGTGTTATGGGACCATTGCTTTTCACAATACATATAAATGAGCTAGTAGATAGTGTCGGAAGTCCCATGCGGCTTTTTCCGGATGATGCTGTAGTATACATAGAAGTTGGCAGCACTAGAAAATTGCAGCGAAATGCAGGAAGATCTGCAGCGGATAGGCACTTGGTGTAGGGAGTGGCAACTGACCCTTAACATAGACAAATGTAATGTATTGCGAATACATAGAAAGAAGGATTCTTTATTATTGATTATATGATAGCGGAAGAAACACTGGTAGCAGCTACTTCTGTAAAATATCAGGGAGTATGCGTACGGAACGATTTGAAGTGGAATGATCATATAAAATTAATTGTTGGTAAGGCGGGTGCCAGGTTGAGATTCATTTGGAGAACCCTCAGCAGATGTAGTCTATCAACAAAACAGGTGGCTTACAAAACACCCGTTCGACCTACACTTGAGTATTGCTCATCAGTGTGGGATCCGTACCAGGTCGGGTTGACGGAGGAGATAGAGAAGATCCAAAGAAGAGCGGCGCGTTTCGTCAGAGGGTTATTTGGTAAGCGTGATAGCGTTACGGAGATGTTTAGCAAACTCTAGTGGCAGACTCTGCAAGAGAGGTGCTCTGCATCGCGGTGTAGCTTGCTGTCCAGATTTCGAGAGGGTGCGTTTCTGAATGCTGCAACTTCTCTGTATACTACAGCATCATCCGCAAAAAGCCGCATGGAACTTCCGACACTTATACCTCCCGAGGAGATCACGAATATAAAATTAGAGAGATTCGAGCGGCAGTCGTTCTTCCCGCGAACCATACGAGGGTGGAACAGGAAAGGGAGGTAATGACAATGGCAGGTAAAGTGCCCTCCGCCACACACCGTTGGGTGGCTTGAGGAATATAAATGTAGATGTAGACGTAGATTTACGTGTATAGTGACTCACTACTAATTTAGACAAATCTTTGAATGGCTTTCCCATTTGGGTTCAGATGCAATAGCTCAGAACTTTTTGGAAGATTTGACACAGTATCTTACACCATTTTTGTACGTTTCGCTTCTGTTAACTCCATTCACCCTATTTTACGTTACTGATTTCATAAGACAGTAAATTGAGGGTTTACGATCCCATCAGGATCCTACCAATGAGAAAAAAGCAGTTTCCTCAAGAATGGAACAAACATTTACTATTGATAGGCGCATTTGTAACGCTCGGTCGCCAGAAATGGCGTCGCGCCAGATGTCGGGCGACTAGCTCGAGTGGAAATTTGGGGAAGTGGGGTGTGGCGCCGCCTCCAGACGGCAACGTTCTGGCTGCAGCTGGCCTTGAGGAAATTCGCAGGCAGTTTTCTGCGGGCGAGTGAGTCTAGCTGAGCGCTGCGGGCACGGCGACCGTAAAGTAAACTGGCGGCGCGGCTGAGGCGGTTATGTGCGAGCGGGCGGGGAGCGGGAGGCGGAGCAAGTGGGGTAAAAGGAATGAGACTGAGGGGCGGGGGGTTGTGTGACCCGGGGAACGGCGTCAGCGCAGCCAGGGACGCCGCACGGCTGCGGAGAACAAATGACGAGCGCCACGAGGGCGGTGGGCCGAGGAGAGAGGACAGGGCGATTTACTGGGCAGGTGTGTAATGTCACGAATAAGAACACCGTCAATGACTCGAGGGATTCTCTGTGGAAATGGTGCTCCTAAGTAATACATACAGGGTGTTTCAAAAATGACCGGTATATTTGAAACGGCAATACAAACTAAACGAGCAGCGATAGAAATACACCATTTGTTGCAATATGCTTGGGAGAACAGTACATTTTCAGGCAGACAAACTTTCGAAATTGCCGTAGTTACAATTGTCAACAACAGATTGCGCTGCGGTCTGGAAAACTCTAGTACGATTTTTTCCACATATCCACCATGCGTAGCAATAATATGGCGTAGTCTCTGAATGAAATTACCCGAAACCTTTGACAACGTGTCTGGCGGAATGGCTTCACATGCAGATGAGATGTACTGCTTCAGCTGTTCAATTGTTTCTGGATTCTGGCGGTACACCTGGTCTTTCAAGTGTCCCCACAGGAAGAAGTCACAGGGGTTCATGTCTGGCGAATAGGGAGGCCAATCCACGCCGCCTCCTGTATGTTCCGGATAGCCGAAAACAATCACACGATCATCGAAATATTCATTCAGGAAATTAAAGACGTCGGCCGTGCGATGTGGCCGGGCACCATCTTTCATAAACCACGAGGTGTTCGCAGTGTCGTCTAAGGCAGTTTGTACCGCCACAAATTCACGAAGAATGTCCAGATAGCGTGATGCAGTAATCGTTTCGGATCTGAAAAATGGGCCAATGATTCCTTTGGAACAAATGGCGGCCCAGACCAGTAATTTTTGAGGATGCAGGGACGATGGGACTGCAACATGGGGCTTTTCGGTTCCCCATATGCGCCAGTTCTGTTTATTGACTATGCCGTCCAGGTAAAAATAAGCTTCGTCAGCAAACCAAATGCTGCCCACATGCATATCGCCGTCATCAATCCTGTGCACTATATCGTTAGCGAATGCCTCTCGTGCAGAAATAGTAGCGGCGTTGAGGGGTTGCTGCGTTTGAATTTTGTATGGGTAGAGGTGTAAACTCTGGCGCATGAGACGATACGTGGACGTTGGCGTCATTTGGACCGCAGCTGCAACACGGCGACCGGAAACCCGAGGCCGCTGTTGGATCACCTGCTGCACTAGCTGCGCGTTGCCCTCTGTGATTGCCGTACGCAGTCGCCCTACCTTTCCAGCACGTTCATCCATCACGTTCCCAGTCCGTTGAAATTTTTCAAACAGATCCTTTATTGTATCGCTTTTCAGTCCTTTGGTTACATTAAACCTCCTTTTAAAACTTCGTCTTGTTGCAACAACACTGTGTTCTAGGCGGTGGAATTCCAACACCAGAAAAATCCTCTGTTCTAAGGAATAAACCATGTTGTCCACAGCACACTTGCACATTGTGAACAGCACACGCTTACAGCAGAAAGACGACGTACAGAATGGCGCACCCACAGACTGCGTTGTCTTCTATATCTTTCACATCACTTGCAGCGCCATCTGTTGTTGAAAATTATAACTACTGTAATTTCGAAAGTTTGTCCGCCTGAAAATGTAATGTTGTCCCAAGCTTATTGCAACAAACGGTGTATTTCTATCGCTGCTCGTTTAGTTTTTATTGCCGTTTAAAATATACCGGTGATTTTTGAAACACCCTGTATAATGTTACTGATAAATGTCACACATCTACATATACAAACATACTCTGCAAACCACTGTGAAATGCATGTCACATGAAACTTCTATTACAAAACCGCGTCCCCAGGAAGGAGTTCTACGACTTCCATGGAATTTGGTAGTCGTATTTCTACTTCCGCGGCAGTCGCATAAGAGTGGCGCTATTAGCGTTCCTATAAAGAAGCACCCCCCCCCCCCCCCCCCATGTGCAGTGGACCGTGTCGAAACTTCCTGGCAGATTAAATCTGTGCGCCGGACTCGAACTCCCGTGTTTCTGCCAATAAGTTTCATATCAGCGCGCACTCCGCTGCAGAGTGAAAATATCATTCCAGTGGACCTTGTCGTTGGTGGGGAGGCAACGACAGTGGGAGGGAATCTGTTGAGAAGCCAGACAAACCTGTGGTTCCTGAAGAGGGGAGCAGCCTCCAACGGTCTGGATGATTTACTGATCTAGCCTTGTAACACTAACCAAAACGGCTTTGCTGTGCTGGTACTGCGAACGGCTGAAAGCAAGGAGAAACTACGGCCGTAATTTTTCCCGAGGGCATGCAGCTTTACTGCATGGTTAAATGATGTTCGTCATGTCTTGGGTAAAATATTCCATAGGTAATGTATCCTCCATGTGGATCTCCGGGCGGTGACTATTCAGGAGGACATCATTATCAAGAGAAACAAAATTGGCGTTCACGGATCGTAGTGTGGAAGGTCAGATCCCTAAATCGGGCAGGTAGGTCAGAATATTTAAAAAGTGAAATGGAGAGTCTAAAGTTACATACAATGGGGCGAGGCACAAGACTTTTGGTCAGGTGACTACAGGGTAACAAAAACAAAATCAAATAAGGATAATGCAGGAGTAGGCTTAACAATGAATAAAAAAATAGGATCGCGGATAAGCTACTACGAACAGCACAGTGAACGCATTATTGTAGCCAAGACAGACACGAAGCCCACACGTACCACAGTAGCACAAGTTCATATGCCAACTAGCTCCGCAGATGATGAAGAAATTGAAAAATAAGTAATGCGATAGCAGAAATTATTCAGATAGTCGTGTTATTGTGGACTTCAGTCCAGAGACTGGTTTGATTCAGCTCTCCATGCTACTCTATCCTGTGCAAGCTTCTTCATTTCCAAATACCTACTGTAACAGACATCCTTCTGAATCTGCTCACTGTATTCATCTTTTGGTGTACCTCTACGATGTTTACCCTCCACGCTGCCCTCCAATACTAAATGGCTGATCCCTTGATGCCTCAGAATATGTCCTATCAACCGATCTGTTCTTCTAGTCAGGTTGGGCCACAAATTCCTTCCCCCCCCCCCCCCACCCCCATTTCTATTCAGTACATCCTCATTAGTTACGTGATCTACCCATCTAATCTTCATCATTCTTCTGTAGCACCAAATTTCGAAAGTTTCTGTTCTCTTCTTGTCCAAACTATTTATCGTCCACGTTTCATTTCCATAGAATCCTGCACTTCATACATATACTTAAAAAAAAAAAACTTCCTGACACTTAAATACATACTCGTAGTTAACAAACTTCTCTTGTTTCGAAAAGTTTTCCTTGCAATTGCCAGTCTACTTTTTTATATCCCCTCTACTTAGACTATCATCAGTTATTTTGCTCCCAAATAGCGAAACTCATTTACTACTTTAAGTGTCTCATTTCCTAATATAATTCCCTCAGCATCTCTTGACTTACTTAGACTACATTTCATTATCCTCGTTTTGCTTTTGTTGATGTTCATCTTACATCCTCCTTTCAAGATACTGTCTATTCCGTTCAACTGCTCTTCCAGGTCCTTTGCTGTCTCTGACAGAATAACAATGTCATGGGTGAACCTCAAAGTTGTTATTCCTTCTCCATGGATTTTAATTCCTACTCCAAATTTTTCTTTTGTTTTCTTTACTGCTTGCTCAATATATAGATTGAATAACACTGGGAATAGGCTACAACCCTGCCTCACTCCCTTCTCAACCACTGCTTTCCTTTCGTGCCCCTCGACTCTTATAACTGCCATCTGGTTTCTGTACAAATTGTAAATATCCTTTCGCTCCCTGTATTTGACCCCTACCACCTTCAGAATTTGAAATAAAGTATTCCAGTCAAAATTGTCAAAAGCTTTCTCTAAGTCTACAAATGCCAGAAACGTAGGTTTACCTTTCCTTTATCTTCTAAGGTAAGTCGTAGGGTCAGTATTGCCTCACGTGTTCCAGCATTTCTACGGAATCCAAACTGATCTTCATCAAGGTCTGCTTCTACCAGTTTTTCTATTCGTCTGTAGAGAATCCGTGTTAGTATTTAGCAGCCGTGACTTATTAAACTGATAGTTCTTGAGCACCAGTCGAAACAAGGCCCTGGGAGTAGAGAACATTCCATTAGAACTACCGATAGCCTTGGGAGAGCCAGCCATGACAACACTCTTCCATCCGGTGAGCAAGATCTATGAGACAGGCGAAATACCATCAGACTTCAAGAAGAGTATAATAATTCGAATCCCAAAGAAACCAGGTGTTGACAGATGTAAAAATTACCGAACTATCAATTTAATAAGTCATGGCAGCTAAATACTAACACGAATTCTTTACACATAAATGGAAAAACTTTTAGAGGCCGACCTCGGGGAAGAGAAGACTCGATCCGTAGAAACGTTGGAAAATGCGAGGCAATACTAATCCTAGGGCTACATAGAAAGCTTTTGACAATGTTGACCGGAATACTCTTTTTCTAATTCTGAAGGTAGTAGGTGTAAAATACAGAGAACGTAAGGTTATTTACAATTTGTACAGAAAGCAGATGGCAGTTATAAGAGTCGAGGGGCACGAAAGGTATGCAGTGGTTGAGAAGGGAGTGAGACAGGTTTGTAGCCTCTTTCCGATGTTATTCAGTCTTTATATTGAGCAAGCAGTAAAGGAAACAAAAGAAAAATTTGGAGTAG
Source organism: Schistocerca gregaria (assembly GCF_023897955.1). NCBI lineage: Eukaryota > Metazoa > Arthropoda > Insecta > Orthoptera > Acrididae > Schistocerca > Schistocerca gregaria. Next base: position 866,389,356 of record NC_064921.1, read on the forward strand.
GAATTAAAATCCACAGAGAAAAAAATAAAAACTTTGTGGTTTGCCGACGACATTGCAGTTCTGTCAGAGACAGCAAAGAACCTGGAAGAGCAGTTGAACGGAATGGACAGTGTCTTGAACGGCGATAGAAGATGAACAAACAAAAGCAAAACGAGGATAATGGAATGTAGCCGAATTAAGTCAGATGATGTTGACGGAATTAGATTAGGAAATGAGATCTAAAGTAGTAGATCAGTTTTACTATTTGGGGAGGAAAATAACTGATGATGGCCGAAGTAAAGAGGGTATAAACTGTAGACTGGCAATAGAAAAAAAGCGTTTCTGAAGAACATCGAGTCTAGATTTAACTGTCAGGAAGTCTTTTCTGAAAGTATTCGTATGAAGTGTAGCCGTGTATGGAAGTGAAATATGGACGATAAATAGTTTAGACAAGAAGAGAACAGAAGCTTTCGAAATGTGGCGCTACTGAAGAATGCTGAAGATTAGATGGTTAGATCACGTAACTAATGAGGAGGTACTGAATAGAATTGGGGAGAAGAGGAATATGTGGTGCAAATCGACTAGAGGAAGGGATCGGTTGCTGGGATACGTTCTAAGGTATCAAGGTATCACCAATTTAGTACTGGGAAACTGGAGGGTAAAAAATTGTAGTGGGAAACCAAGACATGAATACACTAAGCTACACTAAGCAGATTCAGAGGGATGCAGGTCGCAGCAGTTATTCGCAGAAGGCTTGCGCAGGATAAATTGGTATGGAGAGCTGTATCAAACCTGTCTCTGGACTGAAGACGACTTCAACAACATCATGAGGATGCAAACTAGGTTTGCTTTAAACACACGCTGTAGCGGTCTTGAGCGTTAGTTACCTTTGCGTTCGGACATGATGAGTTGATATTAGAAAAGAAGAAGCCTTTAAGGTAACTAAGCGCCATTGACAACACTTCAGTGAGTTTGAACAACGACATGTAATAGGGCGACGAGAAGCTGGATGTTCCTTTTGCGATACTACAGAAAGACTTGGCAGGAATAAAGCCACTTTACACGATTAGTGGCACAGGTGGTCTAGCGAATATACTGTCGCAAGATGACTGCCACGTGAGATTAGCGAGAGGGAAGACTATAATGTTTGGCGTATGGCTCTGGCGTATTGACTGAGGCTGCAGCAGCAACTCGAGCAGCAGTTGCCACCACAGTGACACAACGAACTGCGAAAAATCGATTTCTGCAAGGAGAGTTCCAAACAAGATGCCGTGTAGTGTGCATTCCACTAACCCCAAACTACCGCCATTTGTGATCTCAGTGATGTCTTACGAGAGCTCACTGGAGGGCAGGGTGGGGGTTTGTTGTGGTTTCTGATGACAGCTGGTTCTGCCTCGGTGCCAGTGATGACCGTGTGTTCGGTAGAAAGGGGCCACTTGAGACCTGCTGCCAACCTGACACTCGACCTACACCTGGAGTTATGGTCTGTGGTGCGATTTCGTATGACAGCAAGAGCGCTCTCGTGGCTATCCAACGCAGGCCGACTTCACATTTGTACGTCTGTTGATTAGACCTTTGTGCTGCCATTCATGAACAGCATTACAAGGAGTGTTTTCCAACAGGATAACGCTAGCCCACTATTATAACCGAACACGCTCTTCAGCGTCATCCACAACAAGCATTAACCGTCCCTTTATTGACCGACGAAGTATAACAGAACGTTGAAATACAGCCCACAAACTGGTATCCGGAATCTGTGCATCAGAATGCATGCTTGTTTGCGTGCTTACATTCAACATTCTGGCGGTTATAGCGCTCATTACTGTACCAGCATTTCATATTTTCAATGGCTTGTCTTGTGCCTGCATTGATCTGAGATCTTCCAATGTTAATCACTTAAATATGTTACGTAGACAAGTGTATTTTCGAAATTTCATAGCTTTACATTAATTATCTTTTGTATAGCGACTTTTTCAATCATTGTATTAGCGTTTTCTTTCTTTCCATTCACGAATGGAGAACAGGAAGACTGAGTCTTTTAGTTCTGTATTTTCCTTTATCCTTTATCCGGGATTAGCCGAGCGGTCTCAGGCGCTGCAGTCATGTTCTGTGCGGCTGGTCCCGGCGGAGGTTCGAGTCCTCCCTCGGGCATGGGTGTGTGTGTTTGTCCTTAGGATAATTTAGGTTAAGTAGTGTGTAAGCTTAGAGACTGATGACCTTAGCAATTAAGTCCCATAAGATTTCACACACATTTGAACATTTTTTGGAGGCTGTAGCATTGATGTATGAACTCCACCAAGAACTTGTTAGACAAAATTAATAACATCTTAGTGATGACTAGGAGTGCCAACTAAGGGAGATATCAGTATACAATCTAGACGTTCACGCTGTAGAGCTTCAGGTTCTCGTAACGTCGCTTTGTGTGGTTGTGGTATTTATCAAACTTTTACCGCAGACGATATTATCCTCTAAACAATGAAGACGTTGTGTATTCATGTTGTATTCGTCCATATACTGAAGCAATGTTAATCGTTGCAGTTAGGTATTCAAGTAAAATCGAGGATGAGGACAGACAATTTCACATTAAGAAGTTTGTAAGCCAAGGTTGCCGATCATCATTATTGTTCAGCTCATACATTGAAGACTCAGTATTCAAAGGACCTAAGGAATTGACAGAACATTTATCACGTAGTATGGCTTAAGGATATACAAAAAAAAAGATGAACATCGTGAAGAGTAGCACAAGGGACATTTACAAGTCTTGCCACTCTCTTACAATCCAAGCCTGTTTTTATTGTTACTTAATTGTACACTGCATTTTTAGATTTGAAAACCCACTCCAGGCGTTTATGGCATATTCACCCAACAATCACGCAAAGAGGAAAATGTGATGGACAACGAAGAAGGCATCGACATTCTGAGTTATATTTGACAGCTTTTTATGTTGAAACGTACAGTATTTGTCTAGTTTGATGTGAAATATGTTATCAGGATTATTCAGTATTGGAGCTTGTGACAGAAATTTCTTATCTAGGCATTTTAATATTTGGAGAGCGTCAGGAACGTATTGCCATTTTAATATTTGTTCTATCACTTTCGGACGATTAATTTTTCAACGTCTGGCATTTTAATGTAGAATGTTACAACAACTGGGCAACAAATGAGATAACAGTCTTGAACGCCAGAAGAAGGAAGATTAATTTTTCGTAACTCGGATTATTACCAGTAAAAGGCTTTATTACCACATCTGGGCAATAAATGAAATATCAGCCTTCAATGACTGAAGAAGGAAGATTAATCTTTCGAAACTACGAACATTAACAACAGATGTCTTTGGGAGTGAGAGACATTGTTTCCTGAAATATAAATTAAAGTCAGAGTGCAGAAATGTGAACATAAATAGACTACAGAGATTAAATAGTACGGTTTTAGTATGTTTACCCTCAACTCTTTCTGCTTCTCTCTTGATTCCTAGTTTCTATGCCGCTCCTCGTCCTCGCTTACCGCAGTTTCTGCAAAAGTGCATTTTTATCTTAGCTGTAGCTAAAGTATCTAGTAGTAACAGTAATAATAGTTCATAGGTACACCACATTCGTAGTGTGCACGTCCGTTGTCTTGTTTGTCGATTGACTGCGGATGATCTGAAGTGGATGACTAAGACTCTGATACAACACAGTGTCGCAAACAATGTGTCGAAGTAAAATTCATAAACAAGATTAAAATGCTGTCTAGTAAGGGAAGGTAATTTCTTCACTCCTTTCCAGTTACGTGATTGGAACAATAATTCGTGACTGGAGGAAAGTATTTATCAAAGAGGATAAGAGTATGAATTCAAATTACTTCCCAAACTGGAAGATGCAGTCATAGACTGTCTGGTTTCTGCCAATGAATATGTACTCCTGATCGCCGGCCATGGTGGCCGAGCGGTTCAAGGCGCTACAGTCTGGAACCGCGCGACCGCTACGGTCGCAGGTTCGAATCCTGCCTCGGACATGGATGTGTGTGATGTCCTTAGGTTAGTTAGGTTTACGTAGTTCTATGTTCTACGAGGCTGATAGAAGTTAAGTCCCATAGTAGTCAGAGCCATTTGAACCATTTGTACTCGTGATCGATGACAATGTTCCCGTAAAGTACCAAAACGGCAGGGCAAAGTAGGACTACAGTGTTCCTTACACAAAACATGGTGCAAGGATTTGTTGAATGGTGGATCAGAATGGATGCCCACTGATTACAACGGACACAACACGTTGTGATATCACAGGGTAGAAGTGTCCAACGGTGTGGCCTGGAATCCATCCGAAACTTGTCCAAGTTGCCGGAATTGACGGCCAATACCGAGAAAGCAGCAGTATCGAAGCAAACATAATGTGTTAGCATTACGGACTCACAGGGAAATATACTGGAAACAGATTATCTTTTGTTTTGTTGATACTTTTCGATGCAGCAATTTTGATTTTAAATGAAATTTGGTCAGGAAGCAAGAGTTCAGAAATTCAGTATTTCTCCAAATGAGACATTAGATTCCGCATCCTATTTCCAAGCCCTATCCGACGTGAGAGACCCTGATTATCATTGGGACATCAAGATCAAGAATTCTATAAGTGCGTAGACATTGACAGCCAGCGGCAGTCTGAATAAAATCCGTTGCTATAAGGCTGCAACATTTTTAACACTAAAAATATCTACAAAATATCGACAGTCTTTAAATCGGTTCTTTTCTGGGCAAACTGCTGGTATCTGATGAGGGGCGTCTCTGTATACCATCACATTTCGGTTGTCATCAAAAAATGGTTCAAATGGCTTTGAGCACTTGGGGACGTAACATCTGAGGTCACCAGTCCTCTAGAACTTAGAACTACTTAAACCTAAATAACCTAAGGACATCACACACATCCATGCCCGGGGCAGGATTCGAACCTGCGACCGCAGCAGTCGCGCGGTTGCGGACTGAAGCGCCTAGAACTGCTCATCCACAGTGGCCGGGCATGTGACATCACTATTTTGTAATATCACTGGACAGTCCAAAGTAGTGGTGCGACCGCAGCAGTCGCGCGGTTCCGGACTGAAGCGCCTAGAACTGCTCAGTCACAGCGGCCGGGCATGTGACATCACTATATTGTAATATCACTGGACAGTCCAAAGTAGTGGTGCTTGTGAAATGGATGACTGTGTGAACGACTATAAATGTGTTGTACTATCAGCTGGCTGACACCCAACATCGAATTGGGGTCCCAAAAATGGCTGCTGCAAAGATGGTCGAAACGCTTGTTTCGCTTAACGGTTGTTTTCTGTGTTATAAAATGTTACCTCAAAAATTATTACATTAAAAATGTTGTTAGCTGGAAAAGAACTAATCACCTAGACGGTAAAATGAGAACGAAGTATATTGAGAGACATTTCATGCAACAGGTAGGGACGATAAGTATGGTTAGATAAGAGATTGTATAGGATGAAAGAAAGAAAGAAAACATCATTAGAAACACCTGATTGCGCATCTACGTTCCGATGACCAGCTGAATAACGCTATCTGAATTGTTCATATTCGGAAAAAGAAGAAAGCCAGACAGTTCCTAGAATGTAAGAAAGAGCTCAGACAAATTGGTATCCAGGGAAACGGAATCAATCACAGTGACAAAGTGAGACGGGTGGAACGAAGCTGTCGAAGTTTGAAAGAGAAGGGGCTCTGCTGGAGGGAGAAAAGAAGAATCTGACTGATTGATTCGGGAGATATTGGCAGGATGAAAAGCTAATATGAGAATAGCTCTGGTGGTTAGACGCAATTCGTAGTGCCTACACTCGAACAGAAAAAACGGAAATTCTTTAAATATGTAAAAGCTCTAGCGATAGGTGGAATAAAATCGTACCAAGATTTTAGATTAATCGTGAAAAGCGATCTGCAGTAGCTTCTGGGCTGGAGGTTACGAAAAGTAAAACGGCTTAATTGAATTTTCTTGTGGAGCTGTTTAATTCGACAAGTGATTCATTAAAAAAAATCATGATCATATATATAGAGACGGTATACGATTTGTGCAGTTCTACACGTAGTAGAACTTCGGATACCTTCACATCTGCTATTTGCACGTGCCTTCCCTCCACGAACGTGCGTATAGTGTGTTGACGTCTTTATCTATCCTTCGACTATGCTACAAAGAGTCTCGAATATGCTAAACTGTGATGAAGGAAAAAGGTTGGGAACGAACTTTAAGTCCCAGTAACTTTTCAAAACGACGACGCATAATCTTCACATATGCATTACCTTGCTATCGAAAGTTGTGAAGTTTTAGATGATCCTTTTCCATCCTCCATGTGTATATTTTCCGCCCGTTTTAAATAGCTTATAGTGTCCAATTGTTCCACAACTTTTCTGTTTTCTCCATTTTTCAGTTCCTGCGGTTACCGCTTCTGCACATTCTTCATTATAGCAACTCTTTCTTTCTAGCCCGAGTGCTTTGTTTGCTGGAGTACTGATTTGCCTGGATAGAATTTGCCAGTTGACAGGTTTAGTTATTGTTACTATGTACTGACATCGTTTCATTGCTTTTGGTGTTACTGGAAGTCTACTAAATATATAACCGGTGCCCATAAAATTTTGCCACACTCTCCCCAAAATTCTTCTGTCTATTACACAGTGTGACAGGCAGCCAGGAAACGCTACGACACGACCGAACAGCTGCTTTCCAGTTTTTACTGTAGTTCCTTATACCAAAGACATAAAGTAGCCGCACAGGAAAAAAAGTGTAGCAGTGAGATCGGAAGATGGAGATGGCCTGCGGACAGATTTACACTATGTGATCAAAAGTATCCGGACACCTGGCGGAAAATGACTTAAAAGTTCGTGGCGCCCTCCATCGGTAATGCTGAAATTCAGTGTGTTGTTGGCCCACCCTTAGCCTTGATGATAGTTTCCACTCTCGCAGGCATACGTTCAATAAGGTACTGCAAGGTTTCTTGGGGAATGGCAGTGTGCTGCACTGAAGGGAGGTATTGATGTCGGTCGGTGAGGTCTGGCAGGAAGTCGGCGTTTCAAAACATCTCAAAGGTGTTCTACAGGACTCAGGTCAGGACTCTGTGCAGGCCAGTCCACTAGAGGAATGTTACTGTCGTGTAACCACTCCGCTGCAGGCAGTGAATTATGAACAGGTGCTCGATCGTGTTGAAAGAGGCAATCACCATGCCCAAATTGCTCTTCAACAGTGGGAAGGAAGAAGATGCTTAAAACATCAATGTAGGCCTGTGCTGTGGTTGTGCCACGGAAAACAACAACTTGTGCAAGCCCCTCCATGAAGAACACGGCCACACCATGACACCATCGCTTCCGAATTTTACTGTTGGCACTACACATGAAGGCAGATGATGTTCACCGTGCATTCGCCATACACTCACCCTGAAATCGGTTCGTCAAATTGTGTACCGTGATGCGTCACTCCATACAACGTTCCTCTACTGTTCAATCGTCCAATGTTTAAGCTTCTTACCCCAAGCGAGGCGTCGTTTGGAATTTACCGGCATGATGTGTGGCTTATGAGCAGCCGCTCGACCATGATGTCCAAGTTTTCTCACCTCCCGCGTAACTGTCATAGTACTTGCAGTGGACCCTGATGCAGTTTGGAATTCATTTGTGATGGTCTGGATAGATGTCTGCCTATTACACATTACGATCCTCTTCAACTGTCGGTGGTCTCTGTTAGTCAACAGACATGTTCGGCCTGTACGCTTTTGTGCTGTACGTGTCCCTTCACGTTTCCACTTCACTATCACATCGAAAACAGTGGACATAGGGATGATTCGGGGTGTGGAAATCTCGGGTACAGACGTATGACACAAATGGTCCAATGACTAATGAGGTCGCTGATACAGAGTACCTGGCACTAGGTGGCAGCACAATGCACCTAGTATGAAAAACGCATGTTTTTTTGTGTATCGGGATACTTTTGATCACATGGTGTAAATCTAACGATAGGGCTAAGTACTGTTCAGTGAGCTCACGGACATTAATAGCCAGTTGGGGTGGTGTACCGTCGTGTTTAAACCACACACGGTCGTTGACAACAGGACAAACGATCTCCAGCAACTGTGGCTGCATATCTAGGACGGACTTTAGATAGCGTGTACCGTTCAAACTGGATGACAGAAAATAAGGTCATATTAATCTTGTGAAATACAATCCTCGTACTACGTTAAATATTCATTTCATACCACTTGATTTCTTACATCAAAATACTAATTTTTCCCTCCTCTACAGAATTCATAATTATGAAAATAATAATTCTGTATTTGATGTGGAAGTAATGTATCAAAATTATGTAACAATAGCAAAGATGACTTCTCTTAGGGGAAATTTCGTAAGTATCCATAATGGTCAATTCATTGGCTGTACGTTTCACATCTGTGTTTGTAGTTCTTGAACTCTCCGCCAGATGCATTAAGAGATATTATTTAGTGCAGTTCAATAAGCAATAACAAGTAAATTTTTAATAACGCCTATATACTTTTAGTAACCAATTTTCTAGAGTCCACCGCATAGTCAGCGGGTGCTATGTCTGTTTCAATACCTCATTTCCAGTGGTTGTTTGAGCTTCGCCTAAAGCTTAGGTCACCTGTAGATGACGATAGTAAGACTGGAGCTGCGTATGTAATCAGTCCAAAGAAATCGTCAAAACGCACTAGTCTCGAATAGTTTGCTAGTTGAAGTGATTTATCACCTCAATGATATGTACAGCAGGACGACTTCTGTACAGTACATGTTTCGGGGGGCGTTTTACATCTACATTCCAAGAACCACCACATGGTGTGTGGCACTGGTTGAAAGTGAGTCATGGAATATGTAAAGGAACAGAATGGGAACTTTTGAGGTGTAGTGTTACAAAAAGGTACTAAAAATTTATATGGACGGACAGGCGCTTAAATTTGATTTACAGAGTATCTATGTAGATTTAGAAGGTAAGAAATGATGAATCAACGATGAAAAGTGGAAAAAGTGTGAAGAAGAGACAAGATAATATTACGCAAGATACGAGGAAGTAACTTCATAGCACTAGAAGAAGCTACAGATGGCAAGAAGATTAGAATATATGCAACAAAAAACTGATTACGTTGTTTGAAAGTATTACTGAGATTAACAGACTGGCTTAGGACAAGAAATCTTGGCGTACTGCTTCACATCAGTGAGAAGATACTGATTAAAAATCGAGTAGCGACGGCCACAGAATAACCGACAAATGACGTGTAATGGTGATGTGAAAACTATTTCGGAGACTGCATATACAGTGATTATTATGGCACGCAGAAGACATTCTGCAGAAGTTCGTTACTCTGAATCTACAGGGGTAGACCAAAATGTGGAAACATTAGAAACACATTACCGTGCTTAATATGATGTAGGAAACCCGTTGGCATTCAACACAGATTCTAATCGTCTCGGAATGGATACATACTCGTCCCATACGGTTTTCAAGGGAATCTTATACCATTCTTCCTGCAATAGTACCAAGATAACGCAACGATGATGGAGGTGGATAGCGACCACTCACGCTTCTCTCCAAAGCAGACCACAAAGGCTGCTGAGATATGATCACTGTAGTGGCGAGAGGAGACGCGACAGTTCATCCTCGTGCTGACGAGATGCGAGCTGCGAGCTGCCTGAACCAGGGGAATGTGGTCTTGTAACGCGGCATCATCATGGGGAACAAACAATGTACCATACATGGCCAGCAATGCGAGGTTGCTTATCAACCATGACGTCCTTGGAATACTACGATAACGCTTCCCAAATTGTCACAGAACACACGTTTTCGCTCTTGGGACGCAAAATCGGCCAGATGTTGAAAACAGTGCGAAACAATACTCATCAGTCCGAATGACTGTCTCCTACTGCTCCATAGTATTTTTTTGTGTGGTTTCGGCATCACGTCTTTTTGCTACGGACATTTGCATCGCAGATGAGTGGTTTTGGACGTCCAATTCGCCCTGCAGTCTCCAGCTTATGGAGTTCCCATGTTGTTTTACAGTGACTTTCGCAGCCGTTGTCCTCTTATTTTTGTTCACAATCCTCTAAAATGATCGGTTGCCTCGACCACACAGCACACTCTTTTGACCGCATTGTGACTTAGCGGATGAAGTCGACATAAAGGTTCTCTCGGTTTGGTAGTGCGTCAAAATGTAGAAACTACTGTTGGTATAGAAAAACCAACGTTTCGGCCACGATTGCAGCGGCCTTCTTCTGGGACTAATGGTGCCTCTAGCTATGCAGTGTCCTTTGTATTTTGTTTTTAGTGTCCACTGCGCATGCCATTACGTCATAATTTTAAAGGTAGTTTCATTGGTCACTTGAGGGAGAAGGAGAGGGAACTTTATTGTAATACACTCCTGGAAATTGAAATAAGAACACCGTGAATTCATTGTCCCAGGAAGGGGAAACTTTATTGACACATTCCTGGGGTCAGATACATCACATGATCACACTGACAGAACCACAGGCACATAGACACAGGCAACAGAGCATGCACAATGTCAGCACTAGTACAGTGTATATCCACCTTTCGCAGCAATGCAGGCTGCTATTCTCCCATGGAGACGATCGTAGAGATGCTGGATGTAGTCCTGTGGAACGGCTTGCCATGCCATTTCCACCTGGCGCCTCAGTTGGACCAGCGTTCGTGCTGGGCGTGCAGACCGCGTGAGACGACGCTTCATCCAGTCCCAAACATGCTCAATGGGGGACAGATTCGGAGATCTTGCTGGCCGGGGTAGTTGACTTACACCTTCTAGAGCACGTTGGGTGGCACGGGATACATGCGGACGTGCATTGTCCTGTTGGAACAGCAAGTTCCCTTGCCGGTCTAGGAATGGTAGAACGATGGGTTCGACGACGGTTTGGATGTACCGTGCACTATTCAGTGTCCCCTCGACGATCACCAGAGGTGTACGGCCAGTGTAGGAGATCGCTCCCCACACCATGATGCCGGGTGTTGGCCCTGAGTGCCTCGGTCGTATGCAGTCCTGATTGTGGCGCTCACCTGCACGGCGCCAAACACGCATACGACCATCATTGGCACCAAGGCAGAAGCGACTCTCATCGCTGAAGACGAAACGTCCCCATTCGTCCGTCCATTCACGCCTGTCGCGACAGCACTGGAGGCGGCCTGCACGATGTTAGGGCGTGAGCGGAGGACGGCCTAACGGTGTGCGGGACCGTAGCCCAGCTTCATGGAGACGGTTGCGAATGGTCCTCGCCGATGCCCCAGGAGCGACAGTGTCCCTAATTTGTTGGGAAGTGGCGGTGCGGTCCCCTAGGGCACTGCGTAGGATCCTACGGTCTTGGCGTGCATCCGTGCGTCGCTGCGGTCCGGTCCCAGGTCGACGGGCACGTGCACCTTCCGCTGACCACTGGCGACTACATCGATGCACTGTGGAGACCTCACGCCCCACGTGTTGAGCAATTCGGCGGTACGTCCACCCGGCCTCTCGCATGCCCACTATACGTCCGTCAACTGCACATACGGTTCACGTCCACGCTGTCGCGGCATGCTACCACTGTTAAAGACTGCGATGGAGCTCCGTATGGCACGGCAAACTGGCTGACACTGACGGCGGCGGTGCACAAATGCTGCGCAGCTAGCGCCATTCGACGGCCAACACCGCGGTTCCTGGTGTGTCGGCTGTGCCGTGCGTGTGATCATTGCTTGTACAGCGCTCTCGCAGTGTCCGGAGCAAGTATGGTGGGTCTGACACACGGGTGTCAATGTGTTCTTTTTTCCATTTCCAGGAGTGTAGGTTATTACGGTTGAGGGAGAACGTGACCTCTTTTGCCCAATGGCGATTGTGTTATGTACCATGACTGATGGCCACCGTCGAATGAGAAGTTTGCTGCTGTTTACCAACTGCTGGACGTTGGCCGCGCGGCGGCAGCTACTCGCCGGTAGTGCTCATGCTTCGTGTTGACAGTGCGGTCTGTTGGGCTCTGGTTGCTGGCAGCCAAGATGGGGCAAGCCTGAGTCCATCCTCCCTGTTCATGTTGTTAGGTTGTTTAAGTATTTCGATGGCCTCTCTGATTTTGCGTTTCTTCATAATTGGCTGCTTGGCCAACACACACGCTTCGCTGAATTTTATTACTTTTCCGCTGCCATGGTTGTGTTCTTCCACTGTGGATTTGTTGTGTTGCCCTAGACGGTAGAACGCACCATTAGACCCAGACGAAGGCCGCTGCCATCGTGGCCGAAACATTGGTTTTTCTATAGCAGCAGTAGTTTTTACATTATGACGCGGTACCAAACCCAAAAAACTTTTATGTCGACTGACTCTGGCCGCGGAAGCCTACGCAATTATATTAGCGGATATGTATTTTTGAATGTTCGATTCGTTGCGTCTTGAAAGACCCAAACACTTCGTGTCCCTTGGCTACTGAAGCATTCACTATAGGAGCTCCAACAATTTCCACGCGTTTGAACTCATTTACCTCCGCCATAAACTACTCACAACTTCACACAACGCTATTCTTATCACTGCTGACAATTGCAACGTATTGACAACATTGCACAGACTTTGTTCGTGATCAAACTCAACAGGCAATCTGAGTGCACCATGCATTCATATGTTTGTTTATGTTTCGGGTCCACTGCGAATCCCTGCATCAAGTGTCGATCTTTCTACGGTCTCGCTACAATTTTCTAGTGTTGCAACTTCTCTTTACCCAACGGCATCACTCCCGAAGAGCTTCATGAAACTAATGGCGTTATCCACTTGTTGATAGTCGGCTGAAACTGTTTCGAGAAATAAATTCGTGTTAACAAATTTGGCATCCAACCCAGAAAAATGTTTGACAATTAGAATGAAAGTGAAACAGGTCACAACACTGTGTACTCCCCGAAAGCGTTGGTTTGTGTGTCTGATGAACTGTAGCGTAACGAAAGCAGTAAGCGATCGCGCCAAAACTGGCACGGATAGGAACTAATTGTATTACGGGGCATTTAGCTGCAGTGCTTTGGTTCATTATCTCGTCTGCGGATAATTACTCAGTGAAAAGTCTATAGTACTGCTCCACGCGCACAGACCACTTGTTACACATTCACAGAAATTACTGTAACCGTTAATCAGGTGATTGTTTGCAAATTAATGCAGATAGAAACTCTGTGATGGCCAATATCGAAGAGAATCACTAGGTGCGCTGCCAAAGCGATTAAGAGCTCCATCCGCACAGAATGTGCTGCACCATTCAAAACTCTACACATGGCAATAAAAAAGAAAAAAAAACTTACACATTAATATACAACAGCGATACCACTATTTTTAGTTGTAGACAATCGATTTCGATCGACATCAGATCATTTTCGGTTCTCAGACGCAACTCAGCTTCACTTGATCACCGTTGCAATAATGCAGTAACAACTGAGTTCAAAACGCGATAATAGAACGCACAAAACCGTCTCCGATCATGACTGAACGTAAAGATTACGAATAGTTAGTGATAGTTAATGAAAGAGTCTCCTGTAAGTTTCAATAGGTACTGCAGGGGTGAGACTGCATAGTTTAGCTGCTTTTGAGACTCTAGGATAGTTCATGCTGGACCAAAATATATTGTCTTCAATAAAAAGTAATTACACAACCGTTTGTTTTATAACACAGCTTTTAACCATCCTATAAGCTGTTGAACGCCGCCCATACAAAGTATTCCAAGCGAAGAAGTCTTAGACCATACAACAGAAATCGTGATATTAATAGAAAATCGCTTAAATTAAATAAACAGAAAATTTGACATTTTCTTGGTGTGTCTTGACAGTGAACATATATTTATTATGATTTTTCAATCCGAAGATTGGTTTGGTGCAGCTCTCCATTCTACTTAATTTAGTATAAGCCTATTCACCTCCTGCAACTACTGCAATCTACATTCGCTTGAACTTATTATTGTATTCATTGTCTGGTTTCTTTCGACACTTTTCATCCCCCACACTTCCCCCAGTATCAAAATGACGTTTCTTTGTTGCTTAAAGTGTGGCCTATCAATCGATACCTTCTTTTAGGCCAGATGTTCCATACTTTTTCCCTCATTTCGATTCAGTATTTCCTCATTAGTTACTCGAGCTACCCATCAAATCTTCAGCATTTTCCTGTAATATCACATATCAGAAGGTTCTTTTCCGATCTTCACTTTCGTTCAAGGTTACACTCGTGACAAGTAACTTCAGAAAACATTTCCTAACACTTAAATTCCATTTCTTCAGAAACACTTTTATTAATATACCCAGTTTGCATTTTATATTCTCTCCACTTTGGCCATCATCAGTTTTTTTGCAACCCAAACAGCAAAAATCATCTACAACTTTTAGTTTCTTATTTCATGATTACTTCCTACAGCGTCGCCTAATGTAATTCGACTACATTCTTTCACCTTTGTTCCAATTTTGTGGATGTTCATCTTGTAGCCTCTTTTCAAGTTACTATCCATCCTATTTAACTGCTACTCCCAGTCCTTCGCTGCCTATCCATATTTGCCCTCAGTTTCGCTTATTGTTTGCTCAGTGTACAGACTCAATAACAACGAAGGCAGGCTACAACCGTGTCTCGCTCCATTCTCATCCACTGCAACCCTTTTGTGTTCTTGGTTTGCATCTCTTTAACCTATATTCTAAGATAAGCCAGAGGATCAGTTTTGCCTCGTGTGTCTCCCCATTTCTCCAAAACCTTAACTGATATTCCCCGAAGCCAATTTATACCAGTTTTTCAATCCTTCTGCAAATAAATCATGCCAATATTTTGCAAACATGGTTTATTAAACTGATAGTTCTGTAATATTCACACTTTCCAGCACTTGCCTTCCTTGGAACTGAAAGTATTACATTCTTCTTGAAGGCGGTATACCACTTGTATCACGAAGATATCATAAGCAAGTGTAGTTCACACACGAAAAAGGTCTTCGCTTCGGGGGATTTCCGAGTATTTTTTTAGCGTCTGGGATGCTTATCATGTTGGCCTAAGTCTAAAGACAGGGAAGTTTCAAAGAAAAGCTACACGTTTCGTCAGAGACTTGTTTCGGTAGTGCGAGTCACAGAGTGGCTAAACAAAAGGAAAAAGAAAGATAACAGAGTGCCTCCTCCGCTCTTTTTATTCCGTGAGCTTACGTTCTAATTTGAGTCAGGAAACGCACTATACCATCCCAAATACATCTCGAGTTTTGACCGACAGATGACAGAAATTCCATTTCTTACAGGCAGAAGGCCTCCCTCTTATTTCCAAGTTCCATGGACTAATGGAACGCAGATGGGTGGGGAGTGAATTAATCTGATGTTCCCATAATATCGTCTCCTTATTTGCGTGGGGGACTGATGACCTTAGCTCTTTAGTCCCCCTTAAACATCCCAACAACCACCACCTTATTTGCGTAGTGCATATGTAGATGCAATTGTAGACGTAGATGTAGATTAATTCTCCTACGTTTACTCTGTAATACTGTACCCCTAAGTAAGTCTATTAAATAATGAGATGAGTATCAGCAGAAGTAAAACTCAAGCAACGGAACGTTGAAGTAAATCGGACGACACTGACGTTATTAGTAAATTAGTCACTAAATGTTATAGATGTTTATATGCACCGAAGCAGCAGATTAACTGGTGATGGTCTCTGTTGACAGGATATAAAATGCAGAGTGACAGTAGCACAAAAAGCGTAAAAATGAGAATTATGTTATTTAATGTAAACTGAAGTGTTAGGAATTCTTTTCTGAATTTGACTGGGGTGTAGTCTGGAGGGGAGGTGAAACTTGACAATAAGCAGTTCAGGAAAGAAAACAATAGAAGCTTTTGAATTGCATGATGCTGAGAATTAGATAGAAAAATTGAAGAACTGATGGAGAGCTACTGTACCGAAATGGGAAAAAAGAAATTATAGCATAACCCGATTATAAAGATGGGTCGCTTGACAGAACCTGTCCTGAAGTAACAAGAAATTGTCTGTTTCGTAACTGAGGTAACTGTGGGAGGTAACATATTTATGGGAAGACCAAAGCTTGACCACATTGGGCAGGTTAAAATGTTCGTGGTTGCAGCTGTTACAGAGAGGTGAAGCGGCTTGCACACGATAGAACCGTACCAAACAAGCTAAGCGCACAATGAGGATGTTTACAAAGTGGATCAATCGTCTGATGACGTGGTGGAAGATAGAGTGTAAATATTCACAAAAAATTAGAATTGTTGCCATCAAATAACTCAGAACAGGTAGTTAAAGTACTTCCGGAATTTTCTATGTTAATGAGAGAAATGGCAAATAAACAATTATATGAGAATTATATTGAAATTATGGAAGAAATCACACTATCAAAGATACACTGATAGGCAAAGAGATAACGACTAATGCGCACCGCGGGATTGCACGCCACGTTGTGGCATGGGGGCCATGTAGTGCATTATGGAGAGTAGATAACTGAAACAGAGACGAAAGACAAATCATTCTAGCAACCGCACTGAGTGAAAGTGGGGAAACCTTCTGGTATAACCAACTCTACGAAAGTGCCTGGAAATTAGCATCCCATTGGTCGTCTGTTTTCGTAATAATGTCGCGAGCATCTGCGGAAAGTAAATGATTGTCGATAAGGTGTTGTCCACCATCTATCACAGAACGTGCCCTCTCTGCAAAGCACGTCATGCGGTGATGTGTGGCAGATCTGAAAGCGGAGTGCAGTGCTGGTGCACGTACAAGTGTTTCGGAGCACACTTTCCAGCGAACGTTGTTGACATCAGGGTCCACAGCTGAGAAACCCTACGTCTTTCCTTACTGATGCAACGACATCGTCAAATACGGTTGCAGTGGGCAGGGGATCATCGAAATTGAATCGTGGATCGATGGATAAGTGTGCTCTGGTCATTCGCATCACGTTTCTTGTTACACCTGTTTTATGGTTGTGTTCAGTGAGAGCCATCCAGGTGAACGGTTGCTCGAAATTTGCACCGCACCACGGACTTAGACCTTGATGGCATTATGATATGGGGGACATTCACCGGGGAATCCGTGAAACCTGTAGTAGCAACAGAAGGCACCTTGACAGCCGTAGAATATTATTGCAGACCACCTAAGTTACTTCATTTCTGATACCTTCCTCGTCAGCGACGGCAACTTGCAGACGGGAACTACCAGTATCACAAGCCTATAGTCGTGCTGTAGTGGTCTGAATAGAACGATGAAGAATATACGTTGATTACTTGGCTATGAAATTTACGTGATGTGCGCCATATGGAACACATGTAGGACCCATCCAAATCGTTGGCCCATATATTTCTAGAACTGGGTGACCTGTAAGTAGACATACGGTGCAAATGGCACAGAAACCTACCAACGACTTGTGGAATTCATGACATGCACCAAAGCTGCTGTACTGCGATCCAAAGGTGAACCAACATACACTACTGGCCATTAAAACTGCTACACCACGAAGATGCGTGCTACAGACGCGAAATTTAACCGAAAGGAAGAGGATGCTGTGATATACAAATCATTAGTTTTTCAGAGCATTCACACTAGATTGGCGTCGGTGCCGACACCTACAACGTGATGGCATGAGGAAATTTTCCAACCTATTTCTCATACACAAACAGCAGTTGACTGGCGTTGCCCGGTGAAACGTTCGTGTGATGCCTCGTGTAAGGAGGAGAAATGCGTACCATCACGTATCCGCTTTGATAGAGGTCGGATTGTAGCCTATCGAGTTTGCGCTTATCGTATAGCGACATTTCTGCTCGCGTTGGTCGACATCCAATGACTGTTAGCCGAGTATGGAGTCGGTGGGTTCAGGAGGGTAATACAGAACGCCGTGCTGGATCCCAAAGGCCTCATATCACGAGCAGTCGAGATGACAGGCATCTTATCCGCATGGCTGTAACGGATCGTGCAGCCACGTCTCGATCCCTGAGTCAACAGATTGGGACGTTTACAAGACAACAACCATCAGCACGAACAGTTGGACGACGTTTGCAGCAGCGTGGACTATCAGCTCGGAGAACATGACTTCGGTTACCCGTGGCGCTGCATCACAGACAGGAGCGCCTGCGATGGTGTACTCAACGACGAACCTGGGTTCACGAATGGCAGAAACGTCATTTTTTCGGATGAATCCAAGTTCTGTTTACAGCATCATGATGGTCGCAACCGTGTTTGGCGACATCGCGGTGAACGCAGATTGGAAGCGTGTATTCGACATCGCCATACTGGCTTATCACCCGGCGTGATGGTATGGGGTGCTATTGGTTACACGCCTCGGTCGCCTCTTGTTCGCATTGACGGCACTTTGAACAGTGGAAGTTACATTTCAGATGTGTTACGACCCGTGGTCTACCCTTAATTCGATCCCTGCGAAACCATACATTTCAGCAGGATAATACACGACCGCGTGTTGCAGATCCAGTACGGGCCTTTCTGGAAACAGAAAATGTTCGACTGCCGCCCTGGCCAGCACATTGTCCAGATCTCTCACCAATCTAAAACGTCTGGTCAATGGTGGCCGAGCTACTGGCTCGTCACAATACGCCAGTCACTACTCTTGATGAATTGTGATATCGTGTTGAAGCTGCATGGGCAGCAGTACCTGTACACGCCATCCAAGCTCTGTTTGACTCAATGCCCAGGCGTATCAAGGCCGTTATTACGGCCAGAGGAGGTTGTTCGGGGTACTGATTTCTCAGGATTTATGCACCCAAACTGCGTGAAAATGTAACCGCATGTCAGTTGTAGTATAATATATTTGTCCAAGGAATACCCGTTTATCATCTGCATTTGTTCTTGGAGTAGCAATTTTAATGGCTAGTAGTGTGCAATTAAGCAGGTGGTTATAGCGTCATAAAAGTTTTTGAAGACGATTGAAAGCAGCTGTTAAATATACCTTGAAATGCATGACAATATATTAGACATACAGAGTGATTCAGGTGCTCCTACCTGTGGTTTTATGCAACCTGCAACACCTTCAAAAACCGAGCGCGAGATTGTATTCTCTCGCTAACCACGCGCGAACCATTAGTCTTACAGAAGGAAGGAGGAGGACACTTTTGTAGGTCACGATTTTCTAGTTACTCAAGAAAAACGCATTTGAATCTGACTTTCGTACGTTTTTCTTGAATAATCCGAAAACTACAGCCTCTAGCGGTTAATTTTCGTACACAAAGTTCCCTCTCATTTTTTCTACAGGACTAATAGTTTGAATGTAGCGAGCAACAGAATACTTAGGAAAACTCGTACTTGAAATTTGATGATATTACGGGTTGAATAGACGCCAGAGATGGTGGCAGCCGACCGCTATGTATGGACAGATATGGGTGATGCACTTCATAAAACGTAACGTTTTGCCTCTTCTATTAAGGGGTGATAAATGCTACAAAATCGTAGAGTGAACCTGTCCACATACTGCCAGACTTTCGGAAAAATCATTTACAAAGTCCTGCTGATAAAAGGAAACGACAAGTGTGAGAAGTATCACACAATCAGCTAAAGAGCTCATGCTTCCTAGTTGATGACAAGAGGAACGGAAAAAAATGAGAGTCGTTTACTTGACAATTTAGGTGCCTAACATAGTCAAAGAGGGCATTCTTCCTCAAAACATATCTTCTAGCATAAGCATACATTCGGCCTGGAGAAGTTGCACTGAGATAAATCATGAACTTAAGAAACATCCTAAATGAAGAGCAATTTAGCTGAAAATCAAGTAAACTAATGATGGAACAGAAAGATCTTCACGAATCAACGACGCAAGGAAAATACGAAAAACACTAACGAGGAGAAGGGTAGTACGATCGAAGACATCATGAAATAGCTTTCATGATGCTGGAGGGAGGAAAAATTTTAGGGGCAGACAGAGATGAGCATTTAAAAAAAAGTAATTGAGAATGTTAGGTGTAGATGCTACTATGAGATGAAAAAGTAGGGAGGATATTTTGATGGACTACATAATCTGCTCAGAACACGGATTAAAAAAGAAAAGTTCCACAACTAGAATTGTGGAGGGTACATGTTCCCATATTCTTCGCTCTTATAATACAACTGTAGTACATATAAGCAAAATATTAATTTTTTTTATCGTACGGGGGGGATGATATTTTACATTCCTTATTTAAAAATTAATTCCTTAGAATACGAAGGACGCCATTCCAGTATGGAAGTCCAGTATTAAGTCCGTTCTTACTTTCGCTTCGATCGAATGAATTTGGAACCTTCCTTTGACATGCCCTCACACGTACGAGGGTTCCCCAGAAAGCAGTGCACCACATTCTTTCTTCAACAATTCTTTATTGAATATAATGAGAATTACACACACAAATAATGGTGTTTTATCACATGTCCTATTTTTCCACATAATCTCCATCCCGTTATACACTCCTGGAAATGGAAAAAAGAACACATTGACACCGGTGTGTCAGACCCACCATACTTGCTCCGGACACTGCGAGAGCGCTGTACAAGCAATGATCACACGCACGGCACAGCGGACACACCAGGAACCGCGGTGTTGGCCGTCGAATGGCGCTAGCTGCGCAGCATTTGTGCATCGCCGCCGTCAGTGTCAGCCAGTTTGCCGTGCCATACGGAGCTCCATCGCAGTCTTTAACAGTGGTAGCATGCCGCGACAGCGTGGACGTGAACCGTATGTGCAGTTGACGGACGTATAGTGGGCATGCGGGAGGGCGGGTGGACGTACCACCGAATTGCTCAACACGTGGGGCGTGAGGTCTCCACAGTACATCGATGTTATCGCCAGTGGTCGGCGGAAGGTGCACGTGCCCGTCGACCTGGGACCGGACCGCAGCGACGCACGGATGCACGCCAAGACCGTAGGATCCTACGCAGTGCCCTAGGGGACCGCACCGCCACTTCCCAGCAAATTAGGGACACTGTTGCTCCTGCGGTATCGGCGAGGACCATTCGCAACCGTATCCATGAAGCTGGGCTACGATCCCGCACACCGTTAGGCCGTCTTCCGCTCACGCCCCAACATCGTGCAGGCCGCCTCCAGTGGTGTCGCGACAGGCCTGAATGGAGGGACGAATGGAGACGTGTCGTCTTCAGCGATGAGAGTCGCTTCTGCCTTGGTGCCAATGATGGTCGTATGCGTGTTTGGCGCCGTGCAGGTGAGTGCCACAATCAGGACTGCATACGACCGAGGCACACAGGGCCAACACCCGGCATCATGGTGTGGAGAGCGATCTCCTACACTGGCCGTACACCTCTGGTGATCGTCGAGGGGACATTGAATAGTGCACGGTACATCCAAACCGTCATCGAACCCATCGTTCTACCATTCCTAGACCGGCAAGGGAACTTGCTGTTCCAACAGGACAATGCACGTCCGCATGTATCCCGTGCCACCCAACGTGCTCTAGAAGGTGTAAGTCAACTACACTGGTCAGCAAGATCTCCGGATGTGTCCCCCATTGAGCATGTTTGGGACTGGATGAAGCGTCGTCTGACGCGGTCTGCACGTCCAGCACGAACGCTGGTCCAACTGAGGTGCCAGGTGGAAATGGCATGGCAAGCCGTTCCACAGGACTACATCCAGCATCTCCGCGATCGTCTCCATGGGAGAATAGCAGCCTGCATTGCTCGAAAGGTGGATATACACTGTACTATTGCCGACATTGTGCATGCTCTGTTGCCTGTTTCTATGTGCCTGTGGTTCTGTCAGTATGATCATGTGATGTATCTGACCCCAGGAATGTGTCAATAAAGTTTCTCCTTCCTGGGACAATGAATTCACGGTGTTCTTATTTCAATTTCCAGGAGTGTATTTCCACCCTCCAGTGCGAAACAAGGACGTGTATACCTTATCGGCACCAGTCTTTGTCTTTGTGGCGGAGCCAGGTCTTCACTGAGTGGATCACCTAAGTGCGTCGGGTGTGACATCCGTGAATGGTCTCCCCGACCACTGAAAATCGTGGAGCTTCGCCGACCAGCCTTCTGATGGCCTCACTCTGCGTGCCCAGCGACTAACTGTACTTCTGTCGACAGTAGATGCTCCATAGACTTTGCACAATCGTTTGTGAATATTCCCCACAGTTTCTTTTTCTGCTATGAGAAATTTACTGATGGCATGTTGCTTGTAACGTACATCACCTACAGACGCCCTTTTGAATCTGTTGTGCAAATACGCAATCTGTCAGAAGTGACGGAAACTTGGCGTGCTTACTCAGGAAACTGGAAATAATACATATGTAACGACGCATTCGTAACACTGTTTTAGGCTGAGAAAAAAATGCGATGCATTACTTTCTGGGCAACCGTCGTACATAATCTACTGTTGTTTACAAGATGTTCCACAGTTGACCTAGCCCCATTTCATTTCGCAAAGTGTATTGAATTACGTGATCTGGATAAAAACACACAAATTTATAGTGTATGCTATTATTTTTTCGAGCACAGCAAAGAAACAGCTGAGGGAATGCGTAATACAACTTTTACGTGTTGGTACTATGCTACGTATGAAAATCGAAAGCCGTAGTAAAATGGTTAGCACGTTTCAAGGTGAAGAAGTGTCATCAAAGATGAATAGAAAAGTTAGAATGCATCCACAGTTCCTAATGAAAACTCTGAAGGAAAGATATAAGCTGAAAAACGTTTTATTATCGAAGAACTGTTTGAACATTTTCCAAAAACAGTGGAAAAACCACATAAATCAATTTTTGGCATAAAAGATACGGACAGACTGCATTATAGAAAATTCGTGTGCGGTCGTGCTCTGAGACAGCGGCTGTTATTCTTACACTATGTTTGAACCCAAATTCTCGTACCCAGGGTCACAAAATATGCTAACATTGGCTGCACTTTAGCTTAATAAGAAAAAAAATAGTGTTCTTAAATATTGTCTGTGATTTCTAAGTTTACAATGCGAACAAAATTTGTAAATTCACTCATTAATTTGTCTAAAAATAACGGTTGTTGGGTCACCTGTGACACTAACGTAAGCGTGTCCGGATACTTGGATCAGCAAACATTTACATTTGAGACACATTCGTACTAATGAGGGCCCTGTTTCACACTCAGTGGCGACTAACATCCACACGTTGGCAAATATCTCGCAAGCGGGTAGTTTGCGGATCTGTGTTTAAAGGAATGGTTTTGCTTCCAGTATCGTACATTTTCACGTGTGTCAGTTTTCACTATCAATTACTATATTCCCCGTACATTGAGTAAAAGCTCTAAAACGTTTAGGTAATTGGTGAAGGTCGGAGAATGAATACTGGATCGCCCTCTTGTTTGTGGGTTTCAAACAGTTTGTACTTCCCAAACTGAAGTTAGATACTAACGATGTTACACTAGACGAAAAGTAGAAATGTAATGCAATGGAAGTGGGAATTTCAACTCTGGCATAATCAGATATTATTATAGAATCAAAGTTGTCTGTCTCTTGTTTGACTTTATTTACCTCCAATGACAGAATCACTGGCGCCCTCTTTTAAGGTCCTTTCACTTGTATTTGTGAGGAGGCATTCGGTTGCTGCCTCTCGTCGGGACGGCAGAGGCCACTACCAATAGTAAATACCACTGTCACTGGTATTTCATAAGGTCGCTGTCGCCCCTACGAGGTATTCGCCAATAGAGCCTACGAACGACGACCGCAAAAGAGCTTACGTGCAAAGAAAGGCTCGCCGGGGCCGATGAACTTTTTGTACCATTAATGTATCTGCGGAATCTGGAGCTAGCAGATTAAGCAAAACGTCTCAACTATTTGGACACAACTTGTTTTGCAGGTGCTATAGGTAACATGTAAGGGTAAGTCGCAAGTTTTATAGCCGTTAAAGAGACCAAAGTTTCTCGAGGCGCTATTCTTTTGTGAAGTGTTTGCGGTTTACCAGCTGAGTTAAATTTCCGTCGTCTCGGGCGTTGGATGAAATCGTCCTCTATCTACTTCAGGAATAGCTGACTGTCGTGCTTCTGTTGTGGTGGCCTTGCGTGATCGACTTACTTCTCCATTACGTCATGCTGCCTCTGATTGTGTCCATGTCTGCATATCTTCATTTACTTCTCTATGCACATAAACACTGCCAGCTATGAAGATTGTCTTTATTGTCCAAAAGCTAGTACATCAAACACACTTTTAAATGCATGAGCAAGCAGCACCGAAATGGCGAAGAATTATTCCTGCTAGGAGTAAAGGCTTAGGTGATCTTCTTGCAGTTGAACTCCTTCCTTTTCGATATTAATAATAGTAGTAAAACCATAAGCCATGGGAGCATTCCCGCTTCCTCTGCATACCGCCGACGAGATGCAACAACCTTGATGCAGAACATTGAAAAACGAACCCTCCTTCCCCCACACACCCCAGATAGAGTCCCCAAACCCACCCCCGAGGGCGCTGAGCCTGCCACCTGAGCCCTGGCCCTGCCACCCTGGCCGACAACCAAGACCCACCACCCAAACCGACCCACACCCCCCACAAAACCCGGACATCCACCCCCCCCCCCAACCCAAAGCCCCGTGGCACTGAGCCTGCCACACCAGCCCAAGCCACTGCCCCCCCCCCCCCCCCCAAACCCACAACTAAGACTCATAACCCAAACCCTGGTCCATAAGCGAAAAACCAAGATTTGTCAGAATCCAGGCTTCGGTGACCCCCCCCCCCCCCTCAGCCACCATTATGCATACTTCATCAATTCCTACAGTTTCAACAATCGATTAAAGACCATACTGAAGGTCAGATCAAAACAGATTATATACTTTTCACTTTCATCTGCTTCTGATGTTGAAAGGCATCCCCAGAATGAGCCATCCTCGATGTCTTTTTGGCCATCTTGAACCACGCAAAAACTCCCGCACATACTAGACAGTCTTCCCTATACACGTTCCTTTTATTAAAAGATAAGTTTCAGTAGCAGCTTTTCCAAGTTTCATTTGAAAATTCACGATAATTCTTTCCTCTGTTTACAGTCTCGCACCGCGCGCCCGCTAAGGTCGCAGGTTCGAATCCTGCCTCTGGCATGGATGTGTGTTATGTCCTTATGTTAGTTAGATTGAAGTAGTTCTAAGTTTTGAGGGACTGATGACCTCAGAAGTTAAGTCCTACAGTGCTGAGAGCCGTTTTCTTCTGTTTTTAACCTTAACATTTTCCCGGCAAAACAAAATAACAGCTCTTAACACAAACGAAGGCCACGGCCACACTGATTTGTCTGTAGTCAGCAGAGATGCCACATTCGACTCAGAAGGCTTCACGCTTTACAGCTATTAGTTGTTCATCATTGGCGCATGCTCACTTCGTGACATCATCACTTCCATTATTTCTCAGCCACAAATCGTATGTCGTAGGAACTAAACAATACAGCCCATTTCTCTGTGACTTCTCGCTTCTTCACACTACGAACGTAAGATATAGCCACTGTCACAAAGTTTTTCACACGCATTTTAATTTCTATTGCTCCTATACTAAAATAATCCCAGTATTTAGATGTGTGGGCATGATATTAGTCACATAGAAACAAAGAATAAAGTTTGATGAAACTAAAGTTTTGGCTCATGCTTCTTTGTAAGAAAGATTCTGTTATTAAAGAAGCAGTAGACATCAGAATGTACTAGAACAACTCGACAATAGCCTATTCTGACTGAAGCCTTTGTCAAATAAGTAACAAAGTAGGCGTAAATGTCTTGGAAATATGGCATTCTGTCTATAGGGAACAGCGACTGACGTGATTTACACTTCTTTTTGTATTAATATATTTTTTTAACAGATCTAGAGGTGGTCACCACTGTCCGAAATCGATAGTCCAAGGGCAGATTCCTTGTGATCATAGGCTAGAATAAAAGAAACAAATTGTGTATACTTCCTTGCTCTGTTTTTCTTTCGCGACTGTTTGTTATTCAATTTCATTCCATTTAAAGACCAGAGCCTTCATCAAAATATTGTGCGGAATAACAGAAATTTAATAGCGGCAGTTCGCTTTCATGTCTAGTGCTTTCCATCGGTAACGTAGAGAACGACAGAAAACACACACCTACAAAACATTCAAAGATTCCTAATTAGAGAGCAAAATTACTCATTATTGCCGTAGCAAGCACAGGATCTCTATCTGTTAATCCAGTGCTAAAATTCTACCTTACTTTCATTCTCTAATGGGATGTGAGTTTCCTACAGAGAGGCGTAGAACTGCGAAAACTGTGGAGCGAACACGTTACCATTACTTACGAAATGTGTTACTTTTTACTTATAGTGAATATAATTCAGCTCCGGATTTCTATATTCACATTAAAGCAGCAAATTAGTTAGTAACTGAGTAGAGCAGGGTGGTAAAACAGAATTAGGTCTGTTTTCATACGTTAAAAATACCGCTAACAAGCGGTATTTTTTCAGGTACCAGCCTTACTCTCTGCAAACAGACCGAAACTCTGTGTTCTCAGGCAGCCCGGAAAAGAGGATAGGAAGGCCCAGATTTACAAAAGCTGCTCTTTGTTCTCTAAGAGAACCACCGTAAATTAGGAACTGGGAAATATCATCGGCAGTTCCTCATTTTTCTCTGAAAGTGAAATGTTGTTGTTGTTGTGGTCTTCAGTCCTGAGACTGGTTTGATGCGAGCTCTCCATGCTACTCTACCTGTGCAAGCTGCTTAATCTCCCAGTACCTACTGCAACTTACATCCTTCTGAATCTGCTTAGTGTATTCATCTCTTGGTCTCCCCCTACGATTTTTACCCTTCACTCTGCCCTCCAATGCTAAATTTGTGATCCCTTGATGCCTCAAAACATGTCCTGCCAACCGGTCCCTTCTTTTTGTCAAGTTGTGCCACAAACTCCTCTTCTCCCCAATTCTATTCAGTACATCCTCGTTAGTTGTGTGATCTACCCATCTAATCTTCAGCATTCTTCTGTAGCACCACATCTCGAAAGCTTCTATTCTCTTCTTGTCCAAACTATTAATCGTCCATGTTTCACTTCCATACATAGCTACACTCCATACAAATACTTTCAGAAACGACTTCCTGACACTTAAATCTATACTCCTTGTTAACTAATTTCTCTTCTTCAGAAACGCTTTCCTTGCCATTGCCAGTCTACATTTTATATCCTCTCTACTTCGACCATCATCAGTTATTTCACTCCCTAAATAGCAAAACTCCTTTACTACTTTAAGTGTCTCATTTCCTAATCTAATTCCCTCAGCATCACCCGATTTAATTTGACTACATTCCATTATCCCCGTTTTGCTTTTGTTGATGTTCATCTTATACCCTCCTTTCAAGACATTGTCCATTCCATTCAACTGCTCTTCCAAGTCTTTTGCTGTCTCGGACAGAATTACAATGTCATCGGAGAACCTCAAAGTTTTTATTTCTTCTCCATGAATTTTAGTACCTACTCCGAACTTTTCTTTTGTTTCCTCTATTGCTTGCTCAAGATACAGATTGAATAACATCGGGGAGAGGCTACAACCCTGTCTCACTCCCTTCCGAACCACTGCTTCCCTTTCAAGCCCCTCGACTCTTATAACTGCCATCTGGTTTCTGTGCAAATTGTAAATAGCCTTTCTCTCTCTGTATTTTACCCCTGCCATCTTCAGAATTTGAAAGAGAATATTCAAGTTAACATTGTCAAAAGCCTTCTCTAAGTCTACAAATGCTAGAAACGTAGGTTTGCCATTTCTTAATTTTTTCTTCTAAGATAAGTCGTAAGGTTATTATTGCCTCACGTGTTCTAACATTTCTACGCAATCCAAACTGATCTTCCTCGAGGTTCACTTCTACCAGTTTTTCCATTCATCTGTAAAGAATTCGTGTTAGTATTTTGCAGCTGTGACTTATTAAACTGATAGTTCGGTAGTTTTCACATCTGTAAACACCCGCTTTCTTTGGGATTACAATTATTTTATTCTTCTTGAAGTCTGAAGGTTTTTTGCCTGTCTCATATATCTTGCTCACCAGATGGTAGAGTTTTGTCAGGACTGGCTCTCCCAAGGCCGTCAGTAGTTCTAATGGAATGTTGTCTATTATTGGGGCCCTGTCTCGACTCAGGTCTTTCAGTGGTCTGTCAAACTCTTCACGCAGTATCTTATTTCCCATTTCGTCTTTATCTACATGCTCTTCCATTTCCATAATATTGTCCTTATGTACATCGCCCTTGTATAAACCTTCTATATACTCCTTCCACCTTTCTGCCTTCCCTTCTTTGCTTCGAACTGGGTTACCATCTGAGCTCTTGATGTTCGTACAAGTAGTTTTCTTCTCTCAAAAGGTCTCTTTAATTTTCCTGTAGGGAGTATCTATCTTACCCCTAGTGAGATAAGCCTCTACATCCTTACATTTGTCCTCTAGCCATCCCTGCTTAGCCATTTTGCACTTCCTGTCGATCTCATTTTTGAGACGTTTGTATTCCTTTTTTCCTGCTTCATTTACTGCATTTTTATATGTTCTCCTTTCATCAATTAAATTCAATATTTCTTCAGTTACCCAAGGATCTATTTGCCCTCGTCTTTTTGCCTACTTGATCGTCTGCTGCCTTCACTACTTCATCCCTTAGAGCTACCCATTCTTCTTCTATTGTATTTCTTTCCACCATTCCTGTCAATTGTTCCCTTATGCTCTCCCTGTAACACTGTACAACCTCTGGTTTAGTCGGTTTATCCAGGTCCCATCTCCTTAAATTAGTACCTTTTCGTAGTTTCTTCAGTTTTAATCTACAGCTCATAAGCAATAGATTGTGGTCAGAGTCCACATCTGCCCCTGGAAATGTCTTACAATTTAAAACCTGGTTCCTAAATCTCTGTCTTACCATTATATAATCTATCTGATACCTTTTAGTATCTCCAGGCTTCTTCCATGTATACAACCTTCTTTTATGATTCTTGAACCAAGTGTTAGCTATGATTAAGTTATGCTCTGTGCAAAATTCTACCAGGCGGCTTCATTTCTTGCCTCCAATCCATGTTCAGCTACTATGTTTCCATCTCTCCCTTTTCCTACTCTCGAATTTCAGTTACCCATGACTATTTAATTTTCGTCTCCCTTCACTACCTGAATAATTTCTTTTATCTCATCATACATTTCATCAATTTTTTTCGTCATCTGCAGAGCTAGTTGGCATATAAACTTGTACTACTCTAGTAGACATGGGCTTTGTGTCTATCTTGGCCACAATAATGCGTTCACTATGCTGTTTGTAGTAGCTTACCCGCACGTCTATTTTTTTTTATTCATTATTAAACCTACACCTGCATTACCCCTATTTGATTTTGTATTTATAACCCTGTATTCACCTGACCAAAACTCTTGTTCCTCCTGCCACCGAACGTCACTAATTCACACTATATCTAACTTTAACCTATCCATTTCCCTTTTTAAATTTTCTAACCTACCTGCACGATTAAGGGATCTGACATACCACGCTCCGATCCGTAGAACGGCAGTTTTCTTTCTCCTGATAACGACGTCCTCTTGAGTAGTCCCCGCCCGGAGATCCGAATGGGGGACTATTTTACCTCCGGAATATTTTACCCAAGAGGACGCCATCATCATTTAATCGTTCAGTAAAGCTTCATGCCCTCGGGAAAAATTCCGGCTGTGGTTTCCCCTTGCTTTCAGCCGTTCGTAGTACCAGAACAGCAAGGCTGTTTTGGTTAATGTTACAAGGCCAGATCAGTCAGTCATGAAGACTGTTGCCCCTGCAACTACTGAAAAGGCTGCTGCCCCTCTTCAGGAACCACTCGTTTGTCTGGCCTCTCAACAGATACCCCTCCGTTGTGGTTGCACCTACGGTAAGGCCATCTCTATCGCTGAGGCACGCAAGGTCTCCCCACCAACGGCAAAGTCCATGGTTCATGGGGGGGGGGGGGAGTGAAATAGATTGAAATATTATCTTTTGTTTCATACATTGTTTTTTTTATCTGAGAGAGAGAGAGAGAGAGAGAGAGAGAGAGAGAGAGAGAGAGAGAGAGAAGGTACACGATACAACGCGGATGGTTATTCCTTTACCGATTTATATTGTTGTAGGAGAAAGAGTACTTCAAACTGTAACAACTAATGGATAATAAGTCCCCTTTCTGATTTTATCCGTTACTTTTCACCTTTTTATCCGAACGCCGGACGAAATCAACTTGTCGTGTATGTTATATGGTTGGTATCTCTGTTTCTATCTGCCGATTTGTTAAAGTCATGTATAAATTGAATATAGCGTAAGATCAAAGTGTTGAAAGAGAACGAATGTGGAGAACAGTGCTGAACTTTCGATCCGCCATAATGACATTACTGATGGAACCGAAACTCAGAACCAACACTGATGCAACAGGAAACTGCCCACAGCCGTTTCAAATGAACCAATTCTAAATTTGTCTAAATTACGTCAGACAAATTCCGAATTGGTTCATTTGAGACGTCCATGGTTCGGCTAAATTACGTCAGAGAAGTCATTGAAAATTTGAATAGGGATGGCCTGACAGGAATCCGAACAATTTCGGAATACGCATCTTTTGTCTAGAAACTGAAATATGCCGTTGTTGAACCAATTTTTGAGTAAAGAGCTGAGAGAGTGGTCAATAACTACCGTCCTGTTTCACTGTTGACATAATTTTCCATAGTTTTTAGAAGGTGATTTTAGCATTGTATCTCCCTTTAGCGACAATAATACACTCGGTAGACCACAGTTTGGGTTTCAGTAGAGTAGCCCTGCTAGAGTCATTTACATGTTCACTTACCAGCTTGTACAAGAATTAAATAATAATATAGTGCCCGTTAGTGTTTTCTCCCACCAATTTGAGGCATTTGACAGCGCGAATCACAGTGTTCGCCTAGACAAATTGAAATTTTAAAGGACTGATGGTATAGTCAATAAGTGGATAATATTATATCTAACTAAAAGAATGCAGAAAGTTGTACTTAGTCATTCAGTGAAAAATATAGTCCAGGGACACAATTCTGACTGATGAGAAATCACGTATATGGTTTCCCGAGACTGAATGTTATGTCCACTGCTGTTACCCTTATAAGTAAACGGTTTCCTGTGTAATATACGACAAGCGTAATTAGTTCTTTTTGGGGAGGCACTAGTGTTGTAATCAGTCCAACCATCCGTATAGAAACAGAAGAATAGTAAACAAGAACTTACAAATATCTTTGACTGGTTTTCCGCAAATGTTCCTACCCCCAATATTAAAAAGATACAACGCATTATATTCTGGACATCTAGGGGTATTATACCACTGATAAGTCTAACACATGGTGACGAAATAATAAACACGCGGAGACTTCAAAATTTTTAGGTGTCCATATTGATGGGAATTGAAATTCGAAAAAGCACATTTTGGTACTCCTTAAACAAATTAGTTCAAGCACATTTCCTATTAGAATCATTGCAAATATTGAGGAGAGACCAATCAGTAAGTTGACATGTTTCGAATATTTTCATTCAGCCTTTCTGATTTTCATCCAATTATGTCATATGCTGAGGTAGCTCAGCTTTAAAAAAAGAAAGTCTTCATTGTACAGAAACGTGTTGCAATAATAATACGTGATGATACACCACGATAATCTTGTAGACACCTGTTTAAGGAGTTGGTCATTGTTACTACTGCTTCACAATGTATTTATTCCGTGATGGAGTTTTTGTAACTAGTCCACTACAGTTCAAAAAGAAAGGATGATGTGCATAAGTGTAACACCAGAGGGAAAAAATGACGTCCACTATTCTTCATTAAGAATATATTTAACACGAAAAGTAGGGCACAGTGCTGCAACACAAATTTTTGATCAGAACACTTACCAACTGGTATAAAATGTTTGACAGACAACAATGTAAAATTTGAGATGCAGCTAGAAAGTTTCTGCTTCACAGCTCCTTCTGTTTTGTAGAAATTTTTTTATTACTTTAATGTATAAAATAGGATGGGTAGGAATTACTAGCTCACATCTGTATACCTTTTTCTTTATTTTTGTAAAAAAGAAGAACACTTGGAATGATTAAGAATGTAACTATATGTACAAATTAACATGCGATGTGAATGTAAAATGACTCATTCCACATCATTACGATCCATCGTAAAAAAGTGATACACGAAACTTGAAACTAACTATGTACTCGATTATAGACCAAGCACATATAGGCTGGATTTAAGAAAAATCATGATACATTCGTAGAATTAGGCAACATGAAAAAAGTGTTCGACAATGCAAAATGATGCATTATGTACAAAATTTTTGAGGAAATCTGTGTGAGCTGTAGGGGAAGACAGGTGACATGTAACATGTCAAATAATCAAGAAAATAAAAATAATAATGGAAGACAGAGAACGAAGAGCTCGACTTAAAAAGATTTAATACAAGAATGTAGCCCCTCGACTGTACTTTTCAATCTTAATATCGGAGAAGTGATGGCAGAAATAGAAGAAAGGATCTGAAATGCATTTAAAATTCAGGGTGAAAGGATATCAGTGATAAGATTCGCTAATGACATTGCTGTTACCAGTGAATGTAAGGAAGGCCTACACCACTTATTCGATGGATTGTAGTACGAGTATAATGAGCATGCACTGTGAACTGTGAGTAAATCGAAAAGAAAAACGAAAGTCATGACGTGTAGTGGAAATCAGATTAGCAATAAACGTAACAGCAAATTTAAACCTACAATGCAGACGAAGTGAAGGAATTCTGCTGTCCTGGAAAGAAAATAACACAAGATAGACAAAGTAATGAGGATATAAAAGCAGAATGGTACTAGCAAAGAAGGCAGTCATGGCTAACATAAGACTGCTATTATTAAAAATTGGCTTTAATTTGAGGAAGAAATTTCTAAGAATGTATCTTTGGAACACACTACGTCATGCACTGTGGGAAAACCGGAACAAAAGAGAATTGAAGCGTTTGAGATGTGGTGCTACAGAAGAATGTTGAATGTTAGGGGGACTGATAAAAGAAAGGAATGAAGAGGTTGTCCACAGAATCCGTGAGTAGAGAAACATTGATGGGAGGAAATGGGTTAATACATCAATAACTAATTTCCATTGTACTAAGGGGAGCTGTAGAAAGTGAACACTGTAGTCTAAGACAGATTTGAATACATCCAACAAATAACTGAAAACGTAGAGTGCAAGTGCTACTCTAAGATGAAGATGTTGATACAGGAGAGGCATTCGTTGCGAGCCGCATTCAACAAGTGAGAAGACTGAAAGCCCACTTCCCCCTCCCTCATCCAGATGGGGGCTTTTTTCTAGACTGCATAAGGCAAACATCGATTTCGTCACCAAATCCTAGCTCCTGCTTCTTCTCTAATGACCTCGTAGTCGACGGGGCCTTAAACTCCAGTCTTCTTTCTTGATTGTTCCACCAACTCTTGAAAAAAGAGTTATGAATTTTTCGTACTTCACTTACAGACCGTCAGCATACAAACTCAAGTTTTTTTCCGAAGTGGTTCCCATCGTTTGGTATTAGCCCCTGTAACTGCAACATTCTATAGAGTCATTTGGTAACTTTACCGGATATGGTTTTCTAATTTCACTTTGTTCATTAAGACGGCCTCCGTAATCTCTGAGGAAACCTATCCCTGGCCGGGCTGTGTTTCTAACACTCTCTTCCTCCTCGTAGTTTTACTGATTGATAAGCAGAAGAAGGCAAAAATTTCTAATAACAATTATGGTTATTACTCAAACTATTTCTGCGAAAAACATTTAAATATCTATTACATCATGATGTTTGCAACAATATAAAATATTAGGCAAGGGAGGTAAAGAAAGTAACTGTAATTGTATATGCCAATTTTGGTGAGTTTAACTAGTCATTTAGGAGAGAAGCGTACCTGGATGATAGAAATTCAGGGTTTTGGTAAATCGGAAAAGAAGATTTACGAACTTATTAGCTTCCAACTCCTCATTTTTAAAACATTCAGGTGCATTTTCCAGTTCGTCACCTATTTCTTTGTCCCCCAAGCACTAACTCGTTCCTCTTTTATTTTTCCTACCCTCCACAGTGACACCTTCTACAACTCTCTCCGCTTTGGTAACCTGCAGCCAATCAATAACAAAGCTTAAAACATATCCCATCCAGTCTGTATACACAATTTTTTCAAGAAATTGCACCGTCATTTAATGTTATGCACACCTATTTTCAGTATTCAGTGGTCACTCCCTACGCAGCTGTTAAAACTTTCATTGCACTTCTGTGAGAGGCCACAGAGATATCTAATTCATTTATACAGTGAATTAGTACAATAAATAAGTAACTGTGAATTATCTGTGTTTCAAATTCTATGAGCATGAAGTAAACAAGATCTTTGATTGCAGCTAATGCTCAGCCTTCTAAATTCACTTGTACTTAGGTTTTGGCAATCAGAGCCTTCTAGAAAACACCTTTGTTTATGATCCATTTCTAATAGGTGAGAAAATTAAGGAAAAGAGCGACACACCATGTATTATGACGATCTTTAAAATGACAGAGGGAGTAGCACTTGTGCGACATTACGTTTAAACTGAATTTACGAACAAAAGGAAAATGAAAATGTTCATAAACTACACATTTTTGCAATCAGCATGAAGAGATATTATCTATTAAGCAGAAATGCTTTTTTTCAAATTTTCAATCTTTTTCGCGACCAAGTCCTACTTGTTTTCTGAGATCGCTTTGAAGTACTTGGTATAATCAGTAATCCCCTTTGTGTGTGTGTGTGTGTGTGTGTGTGTGTGTGTGTGTGTGTGTGTGTGTGCGTGCGTGCTTTTAGAAGTAAAGAGCAAGGAATTAAAAAAAAACAGCCCTCAACGTAAACAACTGCATTTCTTATTGAACAATTGTAAATACACTCCTGGAAATTGAAATAAGAACACCGTGAATTCTTTGTCCCAGGAAGGGGAAACTTTATTGACATATTCCTGGGGTCAGATACATCACATGATCACACTGACAGAACCACAGTCACATAGACACAGGCAACAGAGCATGCACAATGTCGGCACTAGTACAGTGTATATCCACCTTTCGCAGCAATGCAGGCTGCTATTCTCCCAAGGAGACGATCGTAGAGATGCTGGATGTAGTCCTGTGGAACGGCTTGCCATGCCATTTCAACCTGGCGCCTCAGTTGGACCAGCGTTCGTGCTGGACGTGCGGACCGCGTGAGACGACGCTTTATCCAGTCCCAAACATGCTCAATGAGGGACAGATCCGGAGATCTTGCTGGCCAGGGTAGTTGACTTACACCTTCTAGAGCACGTTGGGTGGCACGGGATACATGCGGAATTGCATTATCCTGTTGGAACAGCAAGTTCCCTTGTCAGTCTAGGAATGGTAGAACGATAGGTTCGATGACGGTTTGGATGTACCGTGCGCTATTCAGTGTCCCCTCGACGATTAGCAAAGGTGTACGGCCAGTGTAGGAGATCGCTCCCCACACCATGATGCCGGGTGTTGGCCCTGTGTGCCTCGGTCGTATGCAGTCCTGATTGTGGCGCTCACCTGCACGGCGCCAAACACGCATACGACCATCATTGGCACCAAGGCAGAAGCGACTCTCATCGCTGAAGACGACACGTCTCCATTCGTCCCTCCATTCACACCTGTCGCTACACCACTGGAGGCGGGCTGCACGATGTTGGGGCGTGAGCGGAAGACGGCCTAACGATGTGCAGGACCGTAGCCCAGCTTCATGGAGACGGTTGCGAATGGTCTTCGCCGATGCCCCAGGAGCAACAGTGTCCCTAATTTGCTGGGAAGTGGCGGTGCGGTCCCCTACGGCACTGCGTAGGATCCTACGGTCTTGGCGTACATCCGTGCATCGCTGCGGTCCGGTCCCAGGTCGACGGGCACGTGCACCTTCCGCCGACCACTGGCGACAACATCGATGTACTGTGGAGACCTCACGCCCCACGTGTTGAGCAGTTCGGCGGTACGTCCACCTGGCCTCCCGCATGCCCACTATACGTCCGTCAACTGCACATACGGTTCACGTCCACGCTGTCGCGGCATGCTACCACTGTTAAAGACTGCGATGGAGCTCCGTATGGCACGGAAAACTGGCTGACACTGACGGCGGCGGTGCACAAATGCTGCGCAGCTAGCGCCATTCGACGGCCAACACCGCGGTTCCTGGTGTGTCCGCTGTGCCGTGCGTGTGATCATTGCTTGTACAGCCCTCTCGCAGTGTCCGGAGCAAGTATGGTGGGTCTAACACACCGGTGTCAATGTGTTCTTTTTTCCATTTCCAGGAGTGTATTTCACTCAGTACTGCGAAAATATGAAGTTACAGTTACAGTGGGTGCACCAGTTAGTATATATCTTAGCTATTATGACAAGCGCTTTGGCTCTTCTTTATTCACAGCTGTTCATTTTGTTGCAATGTTATCTCTTTCCTACCTTATCGACCATGCATTTATTGCAGTGGTAAGCTGTGGCTGTAAAAACTTTACTGGCAATTTCGATACTTTCGTAGTCAGCGTGAGATTAAGAAACAACAGAGGAATGTTACAGTTTTCGAAGTGAAACTAAAACCTCTCGTATTTTGAAAATAAACTTGATGGTGAGGATATGAAAAAAATTATTCTCCATTGCGACTGTGAACCACATATGACTGAGTCAGAGGGAGGCATAGATTCCGTACTCCGAAAATTTCTTAGCAAAAATGTCACAATAGTAAGGTGTGTAGTTATAGCAATATCTAGGAGGTTACAACTAAACTGCGTCAGGCTCTTCGATTGTTCTAAACCATTGCAAATAAAATTGCTGAAACCTGAGTTACCACATCATGACAAGCGAGGAAGTAAGAGAGAACTCGTAGTTTCGCATGGCAGAAAGTCTGAATGTAACAATCGTTTATTAAATTTTGATGTTCAGAAGTTACAAACGAAAAAAAAGAAGAATTTGAAATTTATGATGTAAAATCGACATCTGTAGTGTGAATCTCTTAACTGTGCTACAATTTTATAGCTACAATGCCATCATGAGGCACTTAATAACAAACAAACAAAACAACTTATGGTAACCTGGAATGTAAACATTGCAGTATTACGTTTTTAACTAACTGGTTACACTTTTACAAAATATTATCTTAGCTCATGCATTGTTATTTCGATAATGACTATTCTCTCTTAAATTTAAAATGTATAAGGTCACATCTTGGGGAAGTCAGATGTGCAGATAATTAGATACATACCATATGTGAACGATTCCACTAAACAGCGTAATTTGAAACACCTGTTGAAAAACTTGCTGTTGCTATAGAACTTAAGCCTTACATATGTTAAATATGTGACAGAATAGTCACTATCATAAATATAATTGATTGGAAATACATGTGATAAAGTAAAATTTGTAACAACCAGTGAGTTAAGATAAAGCATTACGTTATTTTTCATGATGTCAGTACTCATCTTTCGCTTCTAAATTGCTGAGAATGAGGAATAACAGTAGAAAC
Source organism: Schistocerca gregaria (assembly GCF_023897955.1). Classification (NCBI taxonomy): domain Eukaryota; kingdom Metazoa; phylum Arthropoda; class Insecta; order Orthoptera; family Acrididae; genus Schistocerca; species Schistocerca gregaria. Next base: position 866,426,664 of record NC_064921.1, read on the forward strand.
AAGACAAATGTTCTGTTCAAAGTCAGAGTTGTGTAAGGTTAATTAAAGATTCATACCGATGATTCAGAATTGATATACCAGGCAACATTGCGATGCATCTCCGTTTCGCGTATGCACAATGTGAAGCTTTTTCCGAATAGAAATGTACGTCGTTAAGTTTGCAGTAGTTCGTTCAGATGAACACAATCGAAACGCCGCCTACATTACTGAAAATGTGTGTCGTGATAGTCTGCAATAACAGCGACGGAGAACCAGATAAACGACTTGACACGCTAACCAACACTCTTCTGACTCACGATAAAGACCGGCTCCAACACAACACTTAGTCACGGATTTTCGTTGAAAACAATTTGCTGAATCTTTCTACAGTTGTTATATGGCAATCAGTGATTTACGTTTCTTACTGTGTCCATTATGCTTTTAACGCCACCTGCTATGAAGGGATGTTAAATTCAAATCAGACCTAATAGGAAAGGGTCACGCCTGTTTTGGTAAAACACGAGTTTTTCACGAATATTTAACAAGTTTGAGCGTATTACTACCATCATGAGCGAGACCTCACACTTATTACACTCCTAATTACTAAATTACTAAATTCTGAAAAACTGAACAGTAATAACAAGACAGGACATAATGCCCAACCAATTCTGTGGTTGTCAATACGCCATTTACTTTATTATGTGGTTTGTTTTTCGGCTGCAACTGAATAAGACATGAGCGGTGGTAAGTATTATATAAATGAATTTTCTTACTTGCAAGGTTTCAGAGTTTTTATACAAGAATTTGTGTTCTAAGAAACGAGGTGGAAGATCTGAAGAAGAAATACTTCTTGTCCGAGCACTTACATAATATGATAGACAATAGTACAATACCAAACTGATGAACGTGTTCGTTTGTTTTGATGTATCAGTTTGAATTAATAATGAATTACTCTGTCAGTCCACAAGTAGTGTGTTTCCATCCTTTGCCTGGCAGGAGTAACGACATTCTGTAGACTCTACCATCAGATATTTAGCTCAACTTTAAACTACATTATACATATAAACACCAGCCTTTTTCCCGTGGCTTTGCCGGCGCATGTGTTCAATACATATATTGAACAACCCTCCTCCTAGCATTCTGTGTATCCACCTCACCCTCTTGTCTGTCCACCTCACCCTCAAATTCTTTCTTCCCACTCTCTCTGAATCTTCATCTCCTCATCCCCTCTCATTGCCCACTTTATCCACCCTATCTCTCTGATCATATTTTCCTCCCCCTTCACTCTTACCATGTGCTCTTACCTCTCTCTTGCCATCTCTGCCTCCATTTAATCTCTCCCCTTGCGCCCACCATTTTTGTGCACTTTCCACTGCCTCATACATCTACTACTCCTCCTATTTTCTCACCGTCCATTTCTTCCCTTCCCTCTTGTTCTGTCCATCTCCTCCTGCACCCATCTGAAATATTCCCAGCGATACTCATTTGCGTGTGTAGCCTTTGAAACACAGGTCGACAAAGCAGGCAAATACTACTCCTACAACACCGTTGCAATTCAGGGCAGGCCACACATCAGGGGATTGAACATTATTTGCCTTTGATGTACAGGTCAACATGTAAAGCAATTAAGTAAAGTATGTCAACACTTAACCAACAAAATACACCTGCCATGCAGGGCAGTCTATGTATTGGGGACTGGAAAATAGTTTCTTGCCCCTGACATATAGACTGCCCTGAGAAGTAGTTTGGTTTGGCAGGCCAATTCAGTTCCTACATGACATGCCTGTCGCGAAGAGCAGCCTATATCCCGGGAACTGGAAGAAACAACATTTTGCCCTTTTGGAGCTAGAAGGTTTTCAACACTGCAGTGCTGCTGCATGAGGCCTGCTGTTTCTGCGCCAGATTTGGTTGAAATCGATATAGAGGTTTCGGAGGAGATGGGAGATGCCAAATATACACACATAGAAATATATGCTTCACATTATATATATAACAGATTACACACATAATAGTTTGGTAGAAGTAGCCAAGAATAGCAAGGACGTTTTCATAACACAAACATTTCAGGCTTATTCCTCTGAATGAGATGTCCACTATGTAAAAACTGAAGATTTTAAAAAAAATAAAAAATTAAATTACATTGTTTTCCATCTTTTATCCCACGGTCGCTCGTGTATATTGTTATCACGCGATAACTATCTTGTCAAATTTTTTTCTGACAATGAGATCTTTCACCTTTTTAATCTCTTTATGCAAAGACAAAGACACGTTTATACGAGAAATCATTTGTTTATTATTACCAAAGCATAATAAATTAATATAAACATGGTATGGAACATGTAATTTGCTAAACTTAAAAATATTTCAACATGCAAAGATTTCACAAATTTTTTGATTACAGTTACAAAACCTATGTGAACAGCAGTACGTAATATTTATATCAAGTGATGAATTAAGGTTAACCACACACCTTTTCACTCGTCAGATTCTGATATGGCTTCTTGTGACATACACTTGTGGCTAATAAGAACACTCGTTGCTGTATGTTCTTTACAGATGGAGCTGTAACAATGATAGCAGCGATGTGTGAGAATTCGTTTTTCTTTTTAGGTTAGCAGTAACATCTCTTGATTCGTTTGCTTCTTTAGCTATCGGTAGTTTGCAAATGTGTTCGACACCTTTTATTTTGTCCTTCAAGCGAAGTGATATCCTAGGTATCGACATGCGTTTCATCATGTGGGCTTTTCTTAGAATCATACTCAATTCTGTGATAAATCTTCTCCGTGAAATTAAGTCATTTGTGTTTACCTTATATATTATTTGAGCATTTATTTCTCCAATGTTCAACAAGCTGAAAAACAGCGTAAGAGGCCAGCGGTTGCTTATTCTTGAAACAGAATATTCTGGTTTCAAATGGTCGACAACATCTACACTTCCTGTTGTGAGATTGTAAAATGTAATGACTTCAGGTTTGTTCACTTCGCCACTGTCAGCATCTATAGCATCGTCGCTGTGCATGGTGGATAATATTAGATCCTTTTTCTGGTTCTTTTTTGGGACGTGTGAGCAAATCAAGCAGCTGTTGCTTGGTTTTCCTCCAAATGCGAATATGCTGCTGTTTAATTGCCTACACTTTACGTCCAGAAGTTCCGGTGGAATTTCTCTTTTATTCTTGCATAGAGTACCTTCTTCTGTGAGTCGATGATTGGCGTACATTTTGTTAGTCAGTTGTATAGCTGTAAAATAATTCTCCATCGTCACATACCTGCCTGTTCTCTCAATCGCTTGAATCAATCGTAACACCATATTCTCTGCATCATTGGGCACTTGACATGTACCAGTAGGCTGTTTACCTGCATGTACTTCCATACTTAGAGTATAAAACGTTCTGGCATCACAGAGTGCATATACCTTGATGCCATATTTTGCAGGCTTGTTTGCTATGTACTGCCTGAATTTGCAACGTCGACGGTATGGTTCTAACATCTCGTCTATCGTTCTCAATGCACCGGCACTATAGCTCTTCTTGCAAACATCCACAAATTCGTCAAATATTTCGCTAATAGGTGCCAAATTATCTGTTTTCTTTCTCTGAGCTCTCATAAAGTTGTCGTCAAAACGTGTAGCTTGGAGAAGTGCGTAGAAATTTCGTTTGCTCAACGATGCAGTAAAGAAATCCGGTGCAGTCCCATCAGTGGCCCATAGCTCATCAATATTGAGCTCCTGTTCCTTTCTCACTACTGTGAGATATAATACACAAAAGAAAGCAGACAGCCGGCCCTGGTGGCCGAGCGCTTCTAGGCGCTTCAGTCTGGAACCGAGCTACTTCTACGGTCACAGGTTCGAATCGTGCCTCGGGAATGGATATGTGATGTCCTTAGATTAGTACGGTTTAAGAAGCTCTAAATTCTAGGGGACTGATGACCTCAGCTTTTAAGTCCCATAGTGCTTAGAGCCATTTGAACCATTTTGAAAGAAAGCAAATAACTCTTCAAAATCTGTCCGTGGGCAGTCTCGAGCACTCCGTGAACAGGATGCTGCTATTCTGTCAAGTTCTTGGTTTGTGTATTCCACAATGCGACCAATTACACTATCTGGGAAAAAATAATTTCCAGCATTCCAAAATTGTTTTAGAATTTTTTGCAACATCCTTCACACCTGGAAGCTGTGTTACAATATTATGACGGGCAGTTTTTGCTGTAGGAGCGTGTTGCTTCAAGAATTCTGTTATTCCATCCGTACCAAGAAAGGTTTCACGATCTGTGTATTGAGAAACAGCTGTAGAAGAAGTATTGATTCGGTCTCTGACTGATCTGTTGCGGTATTGATCTCTTGATGCACAGAGGGTGCGTCAGTATCTGATGACAGACCCTCTATGTAAATATCCTTGTCTAGTGGTTCACGTAGCCACATCGATATCTGTTCTTCTGTCATGACTTCTTCCCTGAAAAGTTTTACACCTTATCATATCCGACAGAGAATGTCATTACTCTGTATAAACAATTGCTTCATTCAGTTCGTAAAACGCAATAAGAATACATACTTTTCTTATAAAAGACGTACCATACGTTGAACACTTTCAGGAGAAAAGAAACGAACGCAGCCGCGTGTTACAAGTACAAGAAACAGAACAAAGGTGACGCAAGGCGGTATTCCACGAAAGGAGAAGTAATTGTTACGTAAAGACTTCCCTGTTAGAAAAACACTGCGCTCCACTTCAAATAACGGCACCACTAGCAGGCTACTGTTGAAATTTGATTGTCGTGCCACAGATTAATTAAAGCACAGGATATGAAAGAAAACATTTCTAGATCATCAGCTCATTAGCTTTGAACTGTGCTGGAATATTTAACTAAAATCATAAATGTTAGATTTTTTCTAACAACGCGAGTGACCGCGGGTTATACTTATGGTACATTAATAATCTTCTCGTAACACAACGGAATTCCAACCCTTCTCTGTCTCCTACAACGAGCTTCATTAGCTCATATGTCGTTCCCATGTAGCAGAGCTCTCCAGGTCAAATCCTTCATCTTTTACCTTCCCGAAGACAAATATCGTCTGTTACAAGTGATAATATATTTCAGTTTATAAAATACTGCCGTAGTCACCTTCATGTGTCTTACACCGTTTCTCCTAGTTCGTCCAGCAGCTGCTTGGTTACCTAAATGTAACACTTTGCTGTGCAGTTGCGAGAGTTTTTGATTTTCTTACCTCTGTTACACGATATTAGCTCGGTATCTCCTGGTGACGTAAGATACTTTGTACTGTGTGCTTTCTTCTGGAATACGTGCGGAGAATCTTGACTGCACATTATCTTGCACGGTTCCTTTCCCGTTTAATACAGGAACTCGGAGACTCACCGGCGCTATTCCTCGGCCGTCGTACGCAAAGCGGCGGGAAGTGAAAAACAAAAGAGGCTGAGCACCTGCTGTGTAGAGCGGCCAGCCTAATTACCAGGGGCCCGGCTTTCCGCGCACGCTTCGGCCGGCGCATTTTAATTGGCGCCAAGGGAGCGCCGAACCAGGGGCAGACGCTGGGGCGCCAGAAGCCAGCGAATGCGCCGGGCTGGCGGAGAGCAAACAGGCCCAGCGGGCTCCGCAGCTGGCGAGTCAGTGGTCTGCCTTGGAATCTACCGGACTTCTCTTCTTATTGCGATTTAACACAGAAAAAACTTGTGGCTCGAGAAAGACTTCACCCCAGAAGAGTTAGCCAGTGCCACAAACGGCTATTAATGATATAGGTAAACACGAGGTGAGTGATTCTTTTTTTTTTACCGACCAATTTTTTTTTCAAACAATAATATTGTCCACTTCAAAGTAGTTCCCTTCGGCGGCTATACACTGATGGAGTCGTTGTTCCTAGTCTTGTTAACAGCACTGGAATGCTTCAACTGGTAGGAGCTTTAATATGTAGACCACAGTTTCCAAAGGCCCAATATGACATTTTTTTGAGACAGTTGTCAATTTTGGGAAAATAAAATGTCACAAGGACTCAGATCAGGTGAATTGTGGATGTGGAACGACAGGAATGCGTTTCGGGGTCTAAAGTGTCGTGATGGAAGTGGCTGTGTGACGGGGGGCGTTGTTATGACGCAGCATACAGCTTTCGCAAGTGCAAAACTTCTGTCATAAGTTGAGGAACGATGAATCTGTTTAACAGATGACTCATTATCCTTACTGTTAAACGTCGGTTTTATCTCACAAGAACAAACACACATTAAACGTTTCCGCCGTTTTTTGAAGCTGAAGGTCCCGGCCTTTCAAAAATGATTTGTGCCAGAGAGAAACTTCTGGTATTGGTCAGGAATGTTCCCCATAGGTGTGTTTCAACTTTTCAAAGGCGGCCCTCACAGATTCCCCCAAGTTTAACACAAAACGTGAAGGTATAACCTTGCTGTAAATTTGTCTATACCATTTTTGTAACATACGACGAAAACACAGCTTCACTGATGGCGCTTCCAAAAACTACGTGATGGCTGTACGGAGGATGAACACACCACAAGTAGCTGTCGTTGTCGATGATATTAAAACTTCTGGGGTGCTGGCACCTAAAGTACAGGCAGATAATGTGCCACTGAAGAACAACGGCGACTTAAAAATGGAATATTCCTGCGGATGCGTATATGTGATTTTTTACTTGAAGTATCTTCCGCCCGCTTTGTTATATTAATATAGAAAGAAGAAAGGACGTGAACTGATGTTAAATATTTCATCGACGAGGACGTCATGACGGACGGAGCGCAAGATCGGATTGGACATGACGGGGATAGGAAACCCCTGTCTTCTTCAAGGGAAGCAGCCCGCCATTCTCCTCAAATGATTTCTGGAAATTTCTTAAAATATATTTTATGTTTTGGGCCACAATGTGGAAACCATAGTTGTCCATTGCTTCTTCATACACTGATGATTAAAAACATTAGGATCACTGACCGCCGCAAGTTTAAACGGCAGTAAGTTTGTAAGCAGAAGAGACAATAACGAAGAATCATTCAACCGACGACTTGGGCCGAAATTGAGACCCTGGCATAAGTGGCAATGACAAAAGAGAAATAGTTATGGTCCGGAGCCTGGGAAATAGCATCTCGGAAGCGGTGAAGCTGGTCCACTGTTCTGGTGCTTCTGTCGTTAGCATATTCGGAAAATGGTTGCAGCACAGTGACACCATGAGCGGTTGAGTAAGTGTAACCCATCCCCGTCTCATCACAGAACGTGGAGGTCCGAGGCATTACTACTCTGCAAAGCAGAACAGATGGCGATCTGAAGTAGATCCTACGACACATTACAGCGATGGTGCATCTACAACCGTTTTGCAGGACACCATTCAGCGCACTTTGTTGAACAGCAGACGATCTCTATGGATTACCAGAGTGGGCCAACGATATCGCAGATTAGGAAGCAAGTGGACGAGATCATCGATATTTGACCATGGATCCATGGAAACCTCTCGCTAAGTATGATGAATCACGTTTCTTGGTATTCTGGTTACACCATGTTAACGGTCGTGTTCGAATATGCCGTCATATAGGCCAACGGCCGTTCAGAACAGTCACCGTGCCACTAACGCAGCTTGATGGGACCAGTGTTACTTACATCCACATCTACTCATCAAGCCACCGCTCTGTGTGTGGCGAAGGGCACTTTGTGAACCAGCGTGTCTTCCTCCGTCCGGCCGCGGTGGCTGTGCGGTTCTAGGCTCTACAGCCCGGAACCGCGGGACTGCTACGGTCGCAGGTTCTAATCCTGCCTCGGGCGTGGATGTGTGTGATGTCCTTAGGTTACTTAGGTTTAAGTAGTTGTAAGTTCTAGGGGACTTTGATCTAAGATGTTACGTCCCATAATGCTCAGAGCCATTTCTTCCTCCGTCTCCTGTTGCAGCCGCTTTTGTTCGCGGGAATAACGACTACCGGTAAACATTCGGCGGGCTCGAAACTCACTGATTTTATTTTCACGGTCTTTACAAGCGAGTATCATATAATGGAACACAATCACCTGGGCTTCTATTATACCGGTGGCAGTAATCCCGCGGCATCATAGCTTTGGTCTTCGTGAACATTATTGCGGGGCACCATCCCTTCACGCTTGATGTCTTCCGCAAGAAAAGTGGAAATTTGTGGTAAGGTCTTATTGGACAAAACTGCTGAGGTCATCGGTCCCTAAGCCTACAAACTACTTAATTTAACTTAAAATTACTTACGCTATGGACAACACAGATACCCATGCTCGAGGGAGCACTCGAATCTCCGACGGGGACAGCCGCACGGATCGTGACAAGGCGATGGCATTTACCAGCAGGGTAACTGTCCGTGCCATAAGGTTAGAACTGTGGTATAGCAATTTCAAGAGAATGATAGTGAATTCATGTTCATGGGTAAGTCTGCAGGCTTTCGTGGCCGTTGTCACTAATAATAAAATGTTCTGGGTTGTTAGTCTGCGTCATATTTCCTTCTAAAATTATCGACGTTTCGACCCCTCTGCTGGGATCCTCTTCAGGATGAACACTGACAGTGTTCTAGTAATAGTAGACACCGAAACGTCCTGAAGAAGATCACATTGGAGGAGCCGAAACGTCGATTATTTTAGAAGGAACTACGACGCGGTCTAACAACCCTGAAGATTTTATTTTTAATTCATGTTCTCGTCTTGGCCAACAAATTGTCGTGGTGTGAACGTCAGGGACGCTTTCAGAGGCCAGCTCAGCGTCCAGTAACCACCGCCCTGTAATGTACGGGAGTCTCGAGGCTTGTGCTTACACAGTTGGTGCCACATACGTTCGGAAACATACCAAAGACTTGTGAAATACATGCGTCAGAGATCTGCTGTAGTATTGAGTTACAATGATGAAGCGAGACGCTATCAAGAATAATGTTTTGTTTCGTCAATGTATTTACATGGTTCGCTATTTATTCTAAGGCTCTGGTTGAATCATTTTACTTTCTGCCACTACGTTGTTAAATTTCGTTGAATGGAAATTAACACATAATTTTACAATTAATTGCTACAATTTCCTTATACTTTTATTTGAAATATACATAATAACATTTGATTGTAAAATAGCTTCTAAGTAGCTTAATTCTAGACGTCGGGGATAAACCGCAGTCAGAGTATCTGGGTGCAGATTTGCACTTTGTTCTTTCAGTAAGCAAATCAGGCGACTTCCACTGGCCACAGTAATTGTGCTGGGGTGAGTGTAGAATCCATCGAGTTGACTTAGTATGGACTATGAATATGTCTTCCTGAGGAAAAACGACCGAAAGTAGTGTGGCTAGACGATACACGGGATTACGGGGAACAACCTTGGATGTGCAACTCTGGAGATGTTTCACAACAGGGGTGCTGAATATTGTGATTCCGAGCCTCCAGGATTCCATATTCATCACCCCTATTTATGTAACAGTAGATGTGTAACCTAATACCATGTTACTTGTGACAGTGGTGGAGGTGATGGTTATGACAGACTTTGAATTACATTGATGATTAACAAAATGAATTATCCAGCAGGAGAGGAGAAAACGAATTGAGATGGTATCTGCTGCTGCTTCAGTCAAATTTACAAATAACTAGGCGCTAAGAGTCCACTTGTCAGTATAACGTAGGACCCTCTCTGGCCCGGATGCTTGTACTATTTCGGTTGGGAAGGTTGTAATAAGGTCGTTGTATCCTGAAGTTCGTCATATCATGCACTAGGACAGTGTTGACGTTCGACATGGTGCCATACATGTTCTGTCTGTCTTTCCGTATCTTACTATCCTGGTAACCACAATAGTATCAGACATCTCATAGAGACACGTGAACGAGCATTATCCTGTTGAAGAATGGCAGTACGCTATTGTCGCATGAGAGGTAATACATGACGTCGCAGAATGTCCCTTAAGAATCGTTGTGACGTCAGAGTTTTCCCAGTTACTATCAGCTGTGATCTGAAGTCATACGCGATGGCTCCCTAGAGAATGATACTGCAGTCCTCTCCGGGCAGTGGAAGAATGGGATCGCCATGCTCGCTGGTGATGGTCATACGGGAAGTACAGAACCAATAATCATTGCTGAACACAATACGGTGCCCTTCGACAGCAGTACATGCTTCCCGGCCATGGCACAATGCCAAACGCAGTTGTTTGTATTGTAGTGTTAACGGCTGTTAACAGGTGGTACGGTAATTCCCTAGACTGGCTGCTCCTGGTTACTGACCAGTGGTGAAAAATGTTGCAGGAAGTCCATTACTGTCTTGTTCTCTGATATTAGGCGCAGATGGGGTGACGCTGTGCTTGGAGCAAATTATGGTGACTCCACCCTGTGGTTGTCAGGCGTTGTCGAACACAACCTTGACAACAAGTAACACTGCACTCACCTACCCATGCATTCAAACATCAGGCCACTGCCACAATCCAAAGCCCCACAGTTGTGGATATTCCAGGAGGTCAAATGAAGACCAACATTGACGCCCCTTTCAGACTCTGCCAGCTGCTGATAACAGTGTCTCACACGGGTACGCGTCATCTCTGTGTCTTTCATAGTGATCATTCAAGATCTGGCGCTGTCCTCGCCCATTATATACCCTACCAGGCATGGTAACAACACCAACGCACTCTGATGCATTCTCCTTGTCACATTGAATTGCTCCTCCTAATCACTTGCATACCGATCGATAGTGTATCCGTGTACAAAATCCCATGGACACCCGTCTATAACTCTTCGGTACTTCACTTTTTCGGCGGGGTGTGTAGATGGTTCAAATGGGTCTGAGCACTATGGGACTTAACTTCTGAGAACTTAGAACTACTTAAACCTAACTAACTTAAGGACATCACACACATCAATGCCCGAGGCAGGATTCGAACCCGCGACCGTGGCGGTCGCGCGGTTCCAGACTGTAGCACCTAGAACTGCTCGGCCACTCCGGCCGGCGGGGTGTGTAGATCTTGACAATGATGTCTTCATTACAGATGATTCAAAAGTCTATAAATACTGTCTTGTAAGAGCTTTTATTGAAGGAGGCCTGTATTTTCGGACGGGGCTAAGTAGCAGGAAAAACGGACCTTATTCTTTTCAGAGAAACCATCTTAAGCAAATATTAATATTTTCCTGCCGAAATGAAGCTGCAGAAGCAGCGAGATTACTGCCGATGGATTGTGGGTAATGACGACTGGCTGTAATCCGGATGGCTATACCAAAATCCTAACATGCTGTGAATGTGGAACAGTGTAGTTGGCAAGAACGTGGCGGTATATCATCAAGCCATAAACCGATTTTGAGCACAATAGATTCGTTCAGGGTTATCAGTTTTTCGACTCGTCTGATGGAATCCCCCATTTTTTACCTACCCTGTGTACAGTTACGTAAAACAGAAATAGGTCTCGTGTTCGGGGTGTATAGTTGCATGAAATTTTCGGGGCGATAGCTCCCTGTGTAGAGAGAAGCTGTTTACCGCACGTGCGGTGTACAGTCAGTGTAGCGTTATTAAAAAAGTCGTTACGGCAGTGGCTGCCAGTAGAGATGAGCTCGTCCGCAGGATATCAGCGACTCCGGCCAATGAAAGGCTGTACGGCTGGCAGAAGCCGGAGCCGCTGTCAATAGAAGCGCGAGGCAGCAAGCGGTGCGTCCTAGCGAAGCTCTATGCACCAATACCAACTAGAAGCGGGCAGCTGGGGAGAAACGCTTTTCGTCTGGATCCCCGCCGTTCTGAAGTTGCGGAGGAAGTCGTAAATTCTGACCACGCAACACAGAATTCAATATCTTTGACAGCTGACTTTTCACTATCATTGACCTGTTGCCCACGATTCTCACCATTCCGGGTGTTAGGGGAAAACAATGAGACTGACAACACTGCGAGCGATCTGGCAACGCTGTGTTGTTCTGCTTGTGTATATCCGTGTGTTCTTTCCTTACAGACGCTCAGTCCGAGTTTCAGTATCCGTACAGCTATCTCAAAGCGCTATCAATGAACTTGTGTATTACGAAAATGGGGCAATGCAATTTAGAGCAACTTTATTATGTCAAGTTTTGTATTGAATTTGAGGAAAACAGGCCTGCAGGGAACATTCTTTAACAAGGGTACAAGTTTTTCACTGACGCAAGTCAGTTTTGGAAGACCGGGAACACGCTGAAGACGAACGTCCCTCGCGGAGGCCTTCAATTTCAAAAACCAACGAAAACATCGAACGTGAGCGTGCTCTTGTGAGATCAGACAGACGTTTAACAATAAGGCTGATGGGTGTCCTGACAACACTTCCAATGAACATATTTTGAGCGACGTTTTGCCCGCGCGGAAGGTTAGTGCCAAAATGGTGACGAAAACCTCATAATTGAACTCAAGAACAACTGAAGAAACGTATGCGTTGATCTTATTGAGAGGATTTTCAATGACTATGAATGGTTCAGTCGAGTGATCACAGGTGACGAATGCTGTATCTTTGAGTACGAAGCCGAGACAAAGCGGCAAAGTGAGGAACGGCACACTGAGACATCTACTCGATTGAAAAAAGCTCGAAAGATCAAATGAAAGAGTAAAGCAATACTGATTTTCGTTTTTGATAGTACGGAAATAGTGCATAAAGAATTTTTCTGCCCAGGACACACTGTCAACCAAATGTTTCGGACGTTTAGTCGCATAAACTTCTCTTTGCGGCTGCACTCCCTATTTCTTGCCCCCCTATTCCCCTAATCTGGGTCCTAGTGATTTTCGTCTTTTACCGTGTTTTGAACTACACTCTTGGAAATGGAAAAAAGAACACATTGACACCGGTGTGTCAGACCCACCATACTTGCTCCGGACACTGCGAGAGGGCTGTACAAGCGATGATCACACGCACGGCACAGCGGACACACCAGGAACCGCGGTGTTGGCCGTCGAATGGCGCTAGCTGCGCAGCATTTGTGCACCGCCGCCGTCAGTGTCAGCCAGTTTGCCGTGGCATACGGAGCTGCATCGCAGTCTTTAACCCTGGTAGCATGCCGCGACAGTGTGGACGTGAACCGTATGTGAAGTTGACGGAGTTTGGGCGAGGGCGTATAGTGGGCATGTGGGAGGCCAGGTGGACGTACCGCCGAATTGCTCAACACGTGGGGCGTGAGGTCTCCACAGTACATCGATGTTGTCGCCAGTGGTCGGCGGAAGGTGCACGTGCCCGTCGACCTGGGACCGGACCGCAGCGACGCACGGATGCACGCCAAGACCGTAGGATCCTACACAGTGCCGTAGGGGACCGCACCGCCACTTCCCAGCAAATTAGGGACATTGTTGCTCCTGGGCTATCGGCGAGGACCATTCGCAACCGTCTCCATGAAGCTGGGCTACGGTCCCGCACACCGTTAGGCCGTCTTTCGCTCACGCCCCAACATCGTGCAACCCGCCTCCAGTGGTGTCGCGACAGGCTTGAATGGAGGGACGAATGGAGACGTGTCGTCTTCAGCGATGAGAGTCGCTTCTGCCTTGGTGCCAATGATGATCGTATGCGTGTTTGGCGCAATGCAGGTGAGCGCCACAATCAGGACTGCATACGACCGAGGCACACAGGGCCAACACCCGGCATCATGATGTGGGGAGCGATCTCCTACACTGGCCGTACACCTCTGGTGATCGTCGAGGGGACACTGAATAGTGCACGGTACATCCAAACCGTCATCGAACCCATCGTTCTACCATTCCTAGACCGGCAAGCGAACTTGCTGTTCCAACAGGACAATGCACGTCCGCATGTATCCCGTGCCACCCAACGTGCTCTAGAAGGTGTAAGTCAACTACCCTGGCCAGCAAGATCTCCGGATCTGTCCCCCATTGAGCATGTTTGGGACTGGATGAAGCGTCGTCTCACGCGGTCTGCACGTCCAGCACGAACGCTGGTCCAACTGAGGCGCCAGGTGGAAATGGCATGGCAAGCCGTTCCACAGGACTACATCCAGCATCTCTACGATCGTCTCCATGGGAGAATAGCAGCCTGCATTGCTGCGAAAGGTGAATATACACTGTACTAGTGCCGACATTGTGCATGCGCTGTTGCCTTTGTCTATGTGCCTGTGGTTCTGTCAGTGTGATCATGTGATGTATCTGACCTCAGGAATGTGTCAATAAAGTTTCCCCTTCCTGGGACAATGAATTCACGGTGTTCTTATTTCAATTTCCAGGAGTGTAGTTGAAGCAATGGCCTTCGAAGGATGTCGGTCTCCTTTACTGTTACACAGAGCGACTGCACCACTCGAAACCGCAACTCCCTTTATCTGAAACAATAAACCAAATATCCTTCTCGTGTTCGCGACGGGCTTATAAGCTTACGCGAAACTTGATAACAGAAGTTTTTATGACCGGTTCGCAAATGAATGTTCAATCGTAGATAATATATCTCGAAATATAAGTTCCACCATTCAAGCCGATGCCACATTATAGTCTTGCGAGGATGTTGATTTGTGAAGTATTACAGCGTCGTTAATGCGTCGCTGCAGTGCTAATTCAACAACTCCTACGTCGTAAATCGAGAGATAATGTATTCTCTAAATAACGTACAGAAAGCGTCGTAATAAAATCTTCAGTTACTGTACACTGTTAATAATGTCACTCAGTCATCTTTAGCTTTGGCCTTCTATCAAGAAAATAATTATTTCACAGTTACATAATAAAGTTCAATTAAATGATGTATACGACGTGAGGTTTCGAGCATCTGTTCATCTGGATAAAGTCATACTCGGACACGACTAGCGACCTGGTGTAACAAGAAACGTGGTTCATCCGCCCCAACTTTTCCCATTGACCCACTGATCGATGATCCCGCGTTCATCGTAATTGTGTTTGACGATCTCGACGGGTTAACATAGAAACCAGCAGGGGTCGTCTGCTGCGTTGTTCAACAACGTGCGCTGTGCGGTGAGCTCCAAAGCAATTGTTTCTGCACCGGCACTGCACTCAGTCATGAGATCTACTGGGGAGTGGATGCCTGTCTGGCCTTATAGCGCGGGCCGGCCTCAGACGTCGACGTTCAGTGACGAAGCTTGGACGTCCAACACCTCGTCGCCCAGTCGTGGCTACACTGTTCTTGAACTAATTGCCACACATGCTCACTACAGCACGATGCGAACAGCTTTGTCAAAGTCGCTTATGCCAGTGAATTTCCCGATTTGCGATCAGTGTCTTCTCTAAAACAATTTCGAGACTCGTCTCTGCTCCGGCTGTATACTTATCGAGTCATTTGCTCGCAGCGTCTTCGGGTGGCATTCAGTTTCGCTATGAGCGGTGGCCATATTGTTTTGCTACGCCACTGCTGTTCAGTAAACCATTGATGTCGTGTTGTAGTGTGACAAAATTTTCAGCGAGACTGTCGACTTCGCCAGCTGAGCGACGTTAGGTGACCGGAAAAGAATCGCAACACCAAGAAGGAGTTGTGCGATGTAAACGAAAATCGGTAGGCGTGTTTCTACATCTGAAAGATGTTGAAATTTCGGGCCAGTCGCGCGAGAGCGGCACTAGTGGCGCCACTGTGCAGATGAAAATCAGGCTTGTTTTAGATAAACGGTCGTGAGCGTTAGTTACCTTTGATACTGGACTCGTGAGTGGATGCTAGTCAAGAATGCCTTCAAAGCGACGAAGATGCCATTGTCAGCACCTCACTGTACTTGTGTAATAGGGCTGCGAGAATCTGGATATTCCTTCTGCGATACTGCACAAAGGCTTGAAAGGAATACAGCCACTGTACGTCACTCCTGACAGCGGTGATATCGAGAATGCACTGCCGCAGGAAGACCGAGCTCCGGTCGTGGCACTTCCGATTGGGAAGACCAGGATATTCGGCTTATGGCTCTGGCGCAGTAATTTTAGCAGTAGTCGGCAGCACAGTGACACAACGTGACATGAAGAACTCTTACAGATCGGTTACTCCAAGGAGACCTACGAGCCAGACCCCCCTGTAGCGGGCATTCCACTGGTCCAAACCCCCTCATTTGCAGCTTCAGTGGAGTTAAGCGAGAGATCACTGGATGGCAGGGTTGAGGTGTATTGTGTTTTCTGATGGAAGATAGTTGTGCCTCTGTGGCACTGATGACTGTGTCTTGGTTAGAAGGCTACCAGATGACTGCCTGCAATCAACCTGTCTACGTGCTAGTCACACTGGACCTACACCTTCAATCACGGTCTGCAGCGCGAATTCATATGACAGTGGGAGCATCCTGACTCCAAATTTGTAAGTCAGTTTAGTGATTCATCCTCTAGTGCTGCCGTTCATGAACTGCAATCCAAGGAATGTTTCCCAAAAGGGTAACTCTCGCCCACATACTGCTGTTGCAACTTAACATGATCTAAAGAGTGTCGAGATACAGTCTTGGCCTGCTCGATCACCCGATCTGCCTCCAACGGAGGGCATATGAGATACATCGGACGATAACTCCAGCGTTGTCCACAACAAGCATTAACCAAGGGTAGCAGGCGTGGAACCTAATCTCACAAACTGACATCTGGCACCTGTACAACAAAAGCATGCACGTCTGCATGCTTGCATTTAACATTATGACAGCTACCCCTATTATTAGTGAACCAGTATTTCACATTTGCAATGGCTTATCTCGGTGTTACATTAAGATGTGATCTTGGAATTTTAAGCACTTACATATGTACCTGGACAAATGTATTCCAGAAATTTCATTGTTCTCCATTACTTAATTTTTGATGTTCCTGCTTTTTGCCGTCGTTATATTAGTGTGTTCTCGTTTTATTCTATAAATGAAGCAGTTAGTGTTCCTGGAGTCGTAGCGCCTGCTCCGTTTACAGCCACCGTCTACCATCATGGTGTGAGGTCTGAAGATCTAAAACAAACCGAAACCTCTATCCTCATAAAAAAAGATATTTCTTGTAGTTGTGACTGTTCATGTTCATTTTTAAATAAATTTGTTTGTTATAGCTTCAAGTTGACTGTTGAAATAATAATTTTAAAAAGTTCTTCCATTGACCATAAATGTTTTATTTTCAACTTTTCGTAAAATTATTTTCGTTCATCACGCAGTAAAATTTCAGTATAATACATGAGACTGTAATTTATTGCTTTACTACTAAATCTAGTTGCAACACTTTTCGGACACAATATCCACCTGCAAAACTATGTGATTGTACAACCCATAGTTCAAGAGATTTGTCATATATCTTGAGGTGCGCGATGAACCAGCTTTTCTTAAAACGGAATGCATGATTTTCAGGAAAATGTAAACAGTCTTTTGTGTAAACGTTTATAGAACAAAAAATTGTAAATTCTTGTTTATTGTTGGCATTGTCACTTTTTATGCCATAGCCAGTTTCGCCCTAGAATGGCCGTCTTCAGATGCTACAATGGGAAAAATGAAAAGCTTGTATTAATATATTAAAACAAGTACAAATGCTTTTAGTAGATCTAGTGTGAGTTAAGTAATGTGAATTAAGTAATGCTGTTGATCTTCCTTATGTATCCTCGCACATAGCATGGACCTTCTGAGATTTGGGGACACACACTGGCCCCATATCGAACCTCCACAGCTGACTAATGTTGATGGCCAGTTTGCTTGCCATACTAAATATTTTTAGGTGTTTTTCCACATCTGACCAGGTGAACACTGGGTTGGTACCCACGTCCCGCCACAGACACATTATTCACAAATATTTCGTAAAACTTTCTGGCACTTTTACAAGGATAACATTCCTCGTAAACAGATGGGGTCACAAATCCATCCCAGAACGGGGTGCAGATGGGGTGTGTGGGCGGGGATGGGGTGTGGGTGTGTCGGTGTGTGGGTCGGGGGTGGTGTGTGGGTGGTTACAGATTAATGTCCTGGCTCCATGAAGATACGGAATGAACGCCAGGAAAAGGAGGAGTGGATCATACCTATGGATGGCATTTTATGAACAAACGTTCATACAGTGTAAGACTAGTCTTAACATCAAAAGTCAGGGCATAATATAGTTACATGTAGCGGCCCCAAGTGTAAAGACATCAGCTGTCAGAAATACAGACTACAATAATGATTTATTCGTATCAAAATAAGAGCTATGTCACATATTAAGGCGTATGGTCGCTTGGCAGTGTAAAAATGTTACGCTTCTAGTTAAATGCAATAAAATGATACGGCAATTTATGTCACATACTTTGATACTCGAAAACTTACTCATCAAAACCCAGAGAGTACTTCCCGTTCATAAGAATCATGAAATTTGGCATTAACTAAAGTTTCACGGTACAAGTAAAGCAAAAAAGCTGATCTCTAATTACATCACATAAAAATATCTTTTCCCATTAAAGCACATATCGCATTCATCATCCGTCAAAAGCACAATAGACGAACATACTCCAGACAAATATAAAATCTAAGTTGCAGTCCTGTTTTAGTATGTAATTAAAAATATTATTTAAATCTTCTAAAATTGTTGTGATTCTCGATTCCCAGATATATAAATTACGTTTGCACGGAACCCCCAGTACACGGGTCGCACTCGCATTTGGCCAGTTTGATTATAGTGACCTACCTCGGTGTTACATATGGATTTCTTTTTTTACGAACAATAATTTCTTTTATGTTTTACGAATAATTGAACTATTAATTACAAATTCTACAAATTTCATTGTTTTCAAGAGTAAAGAATTGTCTTACAGGATACGCGAAAATCTAGAGCAAAGAATAGGTAAAGGAATCATGACTTAGTTATATCTGTATAATTACCTGGTTTTTGGTACTAAGTTTTACTTGACATATAAAGAACTATTGTTCATCAAATGTCACCCGTAGGTATGAGCCACATGTATTTTAATCGCAAATTACTAAACTCAGAAGTAGACGTAGCAAAAATGTTTTTACATGTTTCAAAGGTGTCAAATAAGCTTTTTTTTCCTTTTTTGTTCTAGTATCTGACGATGGCTACCGTTGACCGACCCCGGAATGGATGTGTCAAAAATGTCACTTAGATCTCCTGACTGATCCATTCTGATTTTACTTCGTATCTGTTAAAAATTCTCCACTCCTCCTTTTATACTGGCGGTTTCCCCTCTCCTGACATATTACGTAGGGTTATCTAGATATTGTCGATCATATTACACACAGTCGAAACTGCAGAAGTGTGGGATTGGAACGGAAAAGTATTATTTAATTCAACAAATGGGAGCCAGTCCACAAGATTTTTGCCATTTTGATATGCAACTGTATTGAAAGATCACAAAACCACATGGAGCATGCAATCACATATGTTTCTATTAAGATTTCCTTGATTGTAGAAATTAATAACAAGGTTGATAGGTCCCAAGTGCTAAACAGCCATTACCAGGAGCATTTAGCTTGTTACAGAATAACATCTCATAGTAACGGCCACAGAATACAAACTTTTATTGACTGAGGACGATACAAGATGACTTAGACAAAATTTATAGATGGTGCGATGAAATGCAGCTAGCTCCAAATGTAGTAAAATGTAAGTTAATGGAGATGGGTAGGAAAACCAAACCTGTAATGTTCGGATACAATACTAGTAGTTTCCCGCTTGACAGAGTCACGTCTTTTAAATATCTGGGTGGAATGAACATCGGAGAATTGTGGTCGGGAAGATGAATGGTCGACTTCGGTTAATTGGGAGAATGTTGGGGAAGTGTGGTTCATCTGTAAAGGGGATCGCCTATAGCCCCACTAGTGAAATCTAGTCTGGGTACTGCTAGAGTGTCTGGGATCCCACCAAGTCGGTTTAAAGGAAGACACCGAAGCAATTCAAAGACGGGCTGCTAGATTTGTTACCGGCAGTCCTTTAGGAATTCAAATGGGAATCCCTGGAGGGAAGGCGACATTCTCTTCGAGGAACACTATTGAGACAATTTAGAGAGCTCGTATTTGAAACTGAGTGCAGAAGGGTTCTACAGCCACCAATAAAAATTTCACGTAAGGATGGCGAAGATAAGATGCGAGAAATTAGGGGTCATAGGGAGACATATCGACAGTCATTTTCCCCTCGCTCTGTTTGCGAGTGTAACACGAAAGAAAATGACTACTAGTGTTACAGGGTACCCTCCGCCATGTCCCGTTTCGTGGCTTACGGTGTTTGTAGATGTAGATGCAGACACGTTACTCTGTAACAAGCTAAATACGTTCGATGAATGCGAGCAACTTGGCTATTAACTCATGCAATAAATGCTTATACGACATGTTGTCTTTGTTGCTGGTGTATCTCCCCACATTGTATGGACGACGACCATGCAAGTCAGAAAATATGCCAGTAACTTTTTGTTAACTTCTGTTATTAAGACAATCTCAACAAAATATTTATTTATTGAAAGAATTAACATCATCTACAGATGATTATTGCAGTCAATATACACTCCTGGAAATTGAAATAAGAACACCGTGAATTCATTGTCCCAGGAAGGGGAAACTTTATTGACACATTCCTGGGGTCAGATACATCACATGCTCACACTGACAGAACCACAGGCACATAGACACAGGCAACAGAGCATGCACAATGTCGGCACTAGTACAGTGTATATCCACATTTCGCAGCGATGCAGGCTGCTATTCTCCCATGGAGACGATCGTAGAGATGCTGGATGTAGTCCTGTGGAACGGCTTGCCATGCCATTTCCACCTGGCGCCTCAGATGGACCAGCGTTCGTGCTGGACGTGCAGACCGCGTGAGACGACGCTTCATCCAGTCCCAAACATGCTCAGTGGGGGACAGATCCGGAGATCTAGCTGGCCAGGGTAGTTGACTTACACCTTCTAGAGCACGTTGGGTGGCACGGGATACATGCGGACGTGCATTGTCCTGTTGGAACAGCAAGTTCCCTTGCCGGTCTAGGAATGGTAGAACGATGGGTTCGATGACGGTTTGGATGTACCGTGCACTATTCAGTGTCCCCTCGACGATCACCAGAGGTGTACGGCCAGTGTAGGAGATCGCTCCCCACACCATGATGCCGGGTGTTGGCCCTGTGTGCCTCGGTCGTATGCAGTCCTGATTGTGGCGCTCACCTGCACGGCGCCAAACACGCATACGACCACCATTGGCACCAAGGCAGAAGCGACTCTCATCGCTGAAGACGACACGTCTCCATTCGTCCCTCCATTCACGCCTGTCGCGACAGCACTGGAGGCGGGCTGCACGATGTTGGGGCGTGAGCGGAAGACGGCCAAACGGTGTGCGGGACCGTAGCCCAGCTTCATGGAGACGGTTGCGAATGGTCCTCGCCGATGCCCCAGGAGCAACAGTGTCCCTAATTTGCTGGGAAGTGGCGGTGCGGTCCCCTACGGCACTGCGTAGGATCCTACGGTCTTGGCGTGCATCCGTGCGTCGCTGCGGTCCGGTCCCAGGTCGACGGGCACGTGCACCTTCCGCCGACCACTGGCGACAACATCGATGTACTGTGGAGACCTCACGCCCCACGTGTTGAGCAATTCGGCGGTACGTCCACCCGGCCTCCCGCATGCCCATTATACGTCCGTCGTGGCATGCTACCAGTGTTAAAGACTGCGATGGAGCTCCGTATGGCACTGCAAACTGGCTGACACTGACGGCGGCGGTGCACAAATGCTGCGCAGCTAGCGCCATTCGACGGCCAACACCGCGGTTCCTGGTGTGTCCGCTGTGCCGTGCGAGTGATCATTGCTTGTACAGCCCTCTCGCATTGTCCGGAGCAAGTATGGTGGGTCTGACACACCGGTGTCAATGTGTTCTTTTTTCCATTTCCAGGAGTGTATTACAGAACGTAAAACGCGGCCGTGTATCCCTTACGCTATTCAACATATCATGGAGCGAATAATATTTTAAATGCTTTACGGCTACCATGAATTAGTCGGAATTTTATAAATAATAATAAACGGATAATTTTTTGGTATATCTAGGAATGACATATTTGATGCCTGTAGTTGTGTCTCATGTGCGTGGTTATTGGTTGCAATTTATTCAGTGGAAAAATAAGCAATATTAACAATTATCATAGACGTATAGACGGTGATCTAATTTTATCATACGGAGTTGAATGCTAGCTGGCTGTTTTCCGCCTTACTGGAGTATTCGCTGTTGGTAATGGACGGGGCAGTACAGTGTCAGCACTGTGGGGAAATACACGACGCGCAGGCAATAAAACCGTCACAGGAGAGCCGGCCTGCCGTAAAAATACGAGTCTTAGCGGTCTCCTGGGTCGGGGAGAAATAAAGTACCGCATCAGCTCAATAGGAAAAACGACAACACAGAAAAATATCGTTACTGCTTCATACTACAGTAAGTGTAACTGAAGAAAAATAAACTGTGTGACAAGACGTGGACGATATTGCTGCTATGTTCTTCAATCCTAAGGCTAGTCTGAAGTACCTCTCCACGCGAAACTATCCCCTGAAAGTCTCCCTCACACCTCTGCATAACCACTGGAACCTAAATCCATTTATAGTGAAACGATCTCCCTCTACAATTTTATTTAATCCTCCGTCCTCCTGCACCCATCCATTCACCCACCCACACACCCACCCACCCACCCACCACCCACCCACCCACGCAGCATCCCCCCCCCCCCCCACCTCTCACACATACATAAACATCGCTCCATTCCCAAACACACTATTCCTTGATTTACTTCGGACACCTTGACGCCTCAAGATATGTCCTGTAACCCAGTCTTATTTTTTTCTTTTTTGAAATCAAGTTTACGTATTATTTTTTTGTCTTCGATTCGGTTCTGAGCCTTCAGTTACCCACTCTACCAATAACATTGTCACCATTGTTTTGTAACGCCACATTCGCAAAGCCTCTATTTTTACATGGACTGTTTACAGTCCACTGCGTTTCAGACGAATACTTTCAAGAAGAATTTCCTAACACTTAAATTTATAATAGCTGCTAACATATTTATCTTTACAAGAAACATATTCGCAGATGCTGATATGAACCACCGTAGGCTGTATATTGGAATGTCGTCAATGAAAATTTGTGACCGACGGTGTGGCGAAACAAGCGCTGTATCATTTGAGAAGTACAGAGGCGAGCGAGTGTGCCGGGCCTTACCCCAGTTCTCTGCTACTAGCGCCACGTCACCATAACGCATCTGTGCGTAGAACACAAAGTGTTGCACCATAATTTAAGAATGTAATTAAAAACTGAAGTTGCTTTTCCTAATTTTGTCATCATGTGCTGTCAGATTTCAGATTGATCAGATGAATATCTTTCCCAAAATACATGGTTGTAAGAAAAAAATAAGTGACGCTAAAATAATAAAGCTAGGAAGCCAAAAATTGCTCATAATGGGCAGATGCATGGCGAAATTAACTGGTACAAGTATCAACGTGATTAAAGCAATATTTTGGTCAGAAACCACGTTTTTAAGAAAAATTGAAGGAGCTAAATATTAGACTTAGAAATTTAAAAATTTGTATGAAGTTTCAGTTCAACATAAAAATATTAACTATGTGCCCCCAATGAGCTACCTGTAATAGTTTTCGAGTAATTTACTGAAAATGAAATTTGGAAGAAACGCATATTTGTTTGTAGTAGCCGGCCGGGGTGGCCGTGGGGTGCTAGGCGCTACAGTCTGGAGCCGAGCGACCGCTACAGTCGCGGGTTCGAATCCTGCCTCGGGCATGGATGTGTGTGATGTCCTTAGGTTAGTTAGGTTTAAGTAGTTCTAAGTCCTAGGGGACTGATGACTTCAGAAGTTAAGTCGCATAGTGCTCAGAGCCATTTTTTTCTTTGTAGTAGATCAAGTATGTGTTATATTAATGCTAGAAAGTTCTGACTGCAGCAGGTGGTTAAACATATTAAATAATAGAGCTATAACAAGTTTCAAGATTTTGATGGAGATACCAATCAATACAAGGTCTCTTAAAGATGCAGTTCAGAGGTCTTGTTCTGCTGTCAGTTCCATTCTAAAAATTCTGGACGCCAACGTTTAAATGCCAGCGAACTAAATATCTTTCTGTGATTAAAATCAACATTACATTCATGCTAAAATTACGTAAATTCTAAATTAATACTCAACAGTGTTCTAAAATATTGTTTTTCCGAGAAAGCGGCCGTTTAGAGGCTACTAACGTGGGCATAGAACGGGTAACAGCAGATTTTCCCTTGACCGTCTGCTGCGGCGTATATAAATACGGCCTGAGAGGCAAGACTTTAGCACTCGGATTACATGCTGCCTCGGGTGACGTCACAGCCTGGCCGCACTTAAACTCTTCTTTTCAGTATAAATAGGAAGTTAAATCGAGAGGACTATACACTGTCCTGGATCGCATAGAATTCTTGGAAGTAACTTTTAGTGTGCTGTCTGTAATGTTAACAGGTGGCCGGAGTGGCCGAGCGGTTCTAGGTGCTACAGTCTGGAGCCACACGACCGTTACGGTCGCAGGTTCGAATCCTGCGTCGGGCATGGAGGTGTGTGATGTCCTTAGGTTAGTTAGGTTTAAGTAGTTCTACGTTCTAGGGGACTGATGACGTCAGAAGTTAAGTCCCATAGTCTTCAGAGCCATTTGAACCATTTTTGTGAAATATCAAATATATCTATCAATTTGAGCTCAAAATCTTCGTTTATAATCATAGTTCCTGACCTCGCTGAGTAAATAGAGAATAGAAACAGTTCTTTTAGTGACTGGACAAGAATGTGGACTTCCAGACTGGAAACTATGGTCACTATGTTCTCCATCGCTTTCTGGCTGACCACAAAAAATTGTCCCCAGACTCTCGTAAAAGACGGCGAACAATATTCTAGTATTTCCTATTACTTACGATTTATTACTATTAACCTACCGCCCCACAACCGGGAGTCGTACCAGTATTTACCTCTTTACGCGAATGCTCGCCTTAATACTTCGGCCATCCGAGCACGAATCATGGCCAGTACCAGACTCTCCCTACAAAGGCGTCCATGTGTCACAACATGCATGCATGTCCGAAGTAACACTGCATCCCACTAAATAATAACATAGGCACTGCTATTTTGTGTTCACATTCATCTTTCCCAGAAAAAGTTTCGCTTTCTATTGCAAGTCAGCATTTTATTGCCTCTTTACTTCTGATATCATTAGTTATTTGTTCCCTTAATAGCAAAACCTGTCCACTTGTCTTAGTATTTCATGTCCTAACCTCAACATCACTTTTATGTATTTTTTCTACATTAATTTGTTCTACTTCTGTTGATATTTATTCTGATAACCTCTTTTCAAGATGTCGTCAATTCCCTTCAACTGGCCTGCCAAGTACTTTGCTGTCTTTGACAGGCCATAGGCAAATTTCTACGTCCTATTTTCTTTTCTATATTCCCTTTTTGAAGTTTTCATTTGCTGCGTACACAGTATACAGAATGAATAACATGGAGGAGGTTTGTGGGGACGAGTAATAGACGTAGCCCGCTAACCTTAGCACTTTCTTATTAATGACTGCATCCTTTTCATGTGCTTGATTCTTACGACTGCACTCGAACAGCGCATTGGAAACACGAACACTTGAACCTCACCATGGGAGCTCTGATTTCTCTCGTACTTTATGATTATAACTCCTCCCTATGTAGGTGCACGCCAACAAAATATTTCACATCCTAGGAGAAAGTTGGTGATTGAAATTTCATGAGAAGATACAGACGCAACGATAAACGCCTTTGTTTTAGTGACTGCCACCCCAATTCGAGTATGACATTCGTGGCACTTTCTCGCACTTTCTCCCTTATTTCGCAGTAATACAAAATTAACTATCCTTTTCTTTGAACTTTTTCGATGTACTCCGTCAATCCTATCTGATGCAGATTCCACACTGAACAGCAGGACTCCAGAAAAAGGCGAACAAGCTTAGTGTAAGCAGTTCCTGTTGCGTTTTCGAAATGTTCTATCAAACTGCAGTCTTTAGTTTGTATTGGCATTACCTATGTGATCGTTCCAATTTAAGTTATCCGTAATTGTAATCCCTAAGTATTTAGTTGAATTTACAGTCTTTAGATTTGTGTGATTTGTCGTGTAACCGAGTTTTAGTCGATTCATTGTATTACTCATGTGGATGGCTTCACACTCTTCATTATTTAGAATCATTTGCCACTCTTCGGACCATATGGACATCTTGTATGAACCATTTTGCATTGGTTTTGAGTGTCTGGTGACTTTACAGGACGATTAATGACGGCATCATTGCAAATAATCTAAGAGGGCTGCTCAGACTTTCAGCTAAATAATTTATGCAGAGCGGTAACAGCCGACGGCGTATACACTTCCTTGGATAACTAAAGATATTACCTCTGGTTTCCTTTATGACTTTCCATCAGTTACTACGAACAGTGACATTTCTGACAGGAAATCACGAATCCACTCACACAACTGGGACAATACTCTATAGGCACGCTATTTCTCGGGTATTGGTGTGACTAGTGAAACGTTCCAGTCTTTAGGCACGGATATTTCAACGAGCGAGAGACTGTATATGATTTCTTAGCATGAAACTACTGTATCAGTATACTCTGAAAGGAACCTGTCTGGAATACAGTTTGGCCAGCCGTTGGTGACCGAGCAGTTCTAGCTGCTTCAGTCTGGAACCGCAATACCGCTACGTTCGCGGGTTCGAATCCTGCCTCGGGCATGGATGTGTGTGATGTCCTTAGGTTAGTTAGGTTTAAGTAGTTCTAAGTTCTAAGGGACTGATGACCACAGCAGTTAAGTCCCATAGTGCTCAGAGCCATTTGAACCATTTGGAATACAGTTTGGACAGGAGTCCTTGCCTTTATCAAATGACTTAAGCTACTCCGCTACTCCGAGGATACCTGCTTCTAAGAAACTCATGTTGGCAGTTGTTCTAGATTCGAATTGTGGAATATTTACTTCATCTACTTTGTGAAGGAATTTCGGAAAACGTGTTAAGTAACTCTGCTTTAGTGGTACTATCATCAGTAACATTGCCATTATCATCGTGCAGTGAAAGTATAGATTAAGTTTTTCCACTGGTGCACTTCACATACGGCCAGAATCTCCTTGAATTTTCGTACGGATTTGGTGACAGGGTTTCATTGTGAAAACTGTTAAAAACATCTCGCACTGAAATTTGCGCTTTATTTCGAACGTTGACACTCCTGGGGTTTTGCGTCGAACTTCTGTAAAGCTTTGACACTCCTGGGGTTTTGCGTTATTTCGTGAACGAGTTGTAGATGACCAGTCGCTTCCTATATTTTATCTCTGTCACTTTCAGAACTTCAAATAATGTATTGCAGTCAAATTCTCAAATAGCTTTCTGTAAATAAAAAAAGCTGTGAACGTAGGTTTGCCCTTTTCATTATCTGTTGAGATGAGGGTAGATTTGCTTCTACCAATTTTTCCATTTCTCTATAAACAATTTGTGTTAGTATGTTGCAAGATGACTTATTAAACTGACAGCACGATAACAGACCTGTGTTTCTTGAAGGGTAGTTGCAGTGGCAACATCAGCCAACATGGCCTTTCTGTGCTGGTACTGCGAACGGCTGAAAGCAATGGGAAACTAAAGCTGTTATTTCACTCCAGGTTACGTAGTCCAACTTGTGGTTAAATGATAACTGCATCCTCCTAGGTAAAATACTCCGGAGCCAAAATGGGCCCCCATTCGGATTTCCGGGCGGGTACTACCGAGGGGTACGACGTGATCGCAAATCGTTTTTACGCCAGTACGCGGGCTTCACGGAATTTTATCTCTTTTGCCGGCCGGGGTGGCCGAGCGGTTCTAGGCGCTCAGTCTGGAACCGCGCGACCGCTACGGTCGCAGGTTCGAATCCTGCCCGGGGCATGGATGTGTGTGATGTTCTTAGGTTAGTTAGGTTTAAGTAGTTCTAAGGGACTGATGACCTCAGAAGTTACGTCACATAGTGCTCAGAGCCATTTGAACCATTTTTTAATTCTCTTTATCGCACTCATCCTGGTGTTCCGCCACCGTTGAGGTGGCTCCTTGTCCCAGACGGATATATCTTCCACGCCCTGTAAGTATTGTGCTAATCGGCCACCCCGTCACATTCACAACCGATTTAGTAGACACCTACGGTGTTTAGATTGTCGACCGCATCTTTCGTTGATCCTAGATCATCTTTTATTTTGTTATTGCTCCGGCGGCGAAGTTTGCCCACACTTTCAGTAGCGCATTGCACGTATGGTAATAGGGCTGCATTTTGTGCTCCGTTCTGCTCTTCCCTATGGCTTTCATCCTTTGTCGTCATAGTTTTTTCTATCATATTCTTGCCCTAATCGTTGGCTCCAAAAATGGATCTGAGCTTTCGTAGTTCCACCGTCAGGTGTTCGTCATCGCTCATTCTGAGGGCCCTCATGGTTAAGGTGTGAAGGGCGGTCTTCTTCTGCACAGGATATTGGCGGGAGGTGGCGTGGAAGTACCTGCCCGTTTGGTGGCTTTTCTGTGTATGGCCAAGTTTACCAGATGGCTTTCGGTAAACTTCCACGTGAGGTAAGGTATCACCCCATTCCTTTCAATCTCCATAGTAAATTGTATTGATGGTGGAACTTCTGCAGTTCTTCATGTAGCCAGATGAAGGTATCATCAATGTATCAGATCTAATCACACGAACCGCAGAGCATGAAAGATTAATCTGTCTGGCACAAAGCAACAGGTCGGGGTGGCGGAACACCAGGGTGAGTACGATGAAGAGAGAACATTCCTTAAAGCCCGCGTACTGATGAAACAGCCATTTTCAGTGAGGAGGAAGATTGGAGAGGCGTTAGAAATAGGCACCCGACTCGCCAACATTAATAGCGAGGTTGTCAGCAGTGACAACTCTACGGAAGCCAGCGTGCGCAAAGCAACTCACACAGGTGCGCGGGAGATTGCGTAGGTCTTGCTTAGACGGAGAGCAGGCGCACAGCAGTCCTCACCTGGCAAGAAGTAAGCAGTGCTACGACACAACTACCGCCCGTTCGTAATTCGCCTGTTCCCAATAATGGCAAGAAATAACGTAAACTCCAATCAAGCACTTCTTTATCCACCAAAGTTCAAATGTCTGTGAATTCCTAAGGGACTTACAAACTAGTTAAACTAGCTTAAATTATGAAGGTAGTAACTGTTCTCGAAAGAACAGATACCATTGATGACCGTGCAACTTCTCTAGAATAAACGATAATTAATTGAGACCCTGAGCTGCCGGCAGGTGTTGTTGACATACCTTGTTGGGGACAGCTGAAAATGTATGCCCCGACCGGGACTCGAGCCCGGGATCTCCTGCTTTCATGGCAGACACTCTATCCACCTGAGCCACCGAAGACACAGATGAACAGCGCGACTGCAGGGACTTATCCCTTGCACGCTTCCCGTGAGACCCACATTCCCAACTGTCCACAATCTACATTCGTAATGTTCCTAATAGATACTTTGCCCATCCACTCATTAATCGCGCCCACTAAGGTCACGACTCCCGTAAGAGTTCGGGCAACCTGTGCGCATTCGCACAGAGAAAGGTTAATGGCCGGATAGCCATGTAACTAAATATGCTGTCGGAATCTGAGGGTTTCAGTTAATTATCATTTATTCTAGAGAAGCTGCACGGTCATCAGTGGTATCTGTTCTTTCGAGAACAGTTACTATATTCATATATAGTTAAATGGCTACCCGGCATTGACCTCCTCCTGTGCGAATGCGCATAGGTTGCCCGAATAGGTTGCCCGAACTTTTACGGGAATCGTCACCTTAGTGCGCGCGAGTAATGAGTGGAGGGGCAAAGTATCTATTAGGAACAATACGTATGTAGATTGTGGACAGTTGGGAATGTGGGATATAATTCCTGCAGTCGCGCTGTTCACCTGTGTCCTTAGTGGCTCACAAGTGGGCCTTTGGCTGTGCTGCTGTGGGGACGCGCTGTTTGTGTTCCTGTCGCGGAGCGAGCGCTCGTGTTGTTTATATCGTACTTGTCCCTTTAGCGCGTGCAGTACTCAGCATATAGATCACTATGGCGCACCAATACAGAAAATCGACGCTCGAATTTATGTTCCGCAACGAATTTGCACGGCCCAAAGCACTCGAAGTCGAACCATTTCTACGAGAAGAAGTTAAAATCCCGGCGACCGACATTCTCGGCGTTCACTTGTCCATTGTGAGTAGTATCGTATATGTCAAGATCATCAACGACGCAACATGTGAACAGATCCTTCGGGAAACGAAACAGGGCCTCCGTTTCTGCCATGCTGATGGCAATGTGGGGACTTTGCACGTCGGTTGTTCTGGCATCAGAATTTTCGAACTTCCTTTCGAACTACCGGCGGAGGACGTCGTGACAGCGCTGCGTCTCTACGGCACGATCATATTGCGGAAAAATGGAAGCAATTCCAGACATATCCTGTGCTGAACGGAGTCCGCCAGGTCCGAACAAAACTTAAAAG
The DNA here is from genome assembly GCF_023897955.1 of Schistocerca gregaria. NCBI lineage: Eukaryota > Metazoa > Arthropoda > Insecta > Orthoptera > Acrididae > Schistocerca > Schistocerca gregaria. The sequence goes on from NC_064921.1 coordinate 866,456,924, forward strand.
ACATGTAGCTTCACATCTGAATATCGGTGGCTGCTGTGCCATCGTCATCTACGATGGGCAACTGAAGACCTGCTCTGGTTGTGGGAAGGAGGGACACCTCAGATCCGAATGTATCCAACGTCGATTCACTCAACTGCCGCCGGCTGCCGCGGTCCCGCCGTCGCAGCCGACGCTGTTTCCCGTGACTTATGCAGCAGCCCTCACGACTGTTACCACTTCCCCACGACAGCCGATATCCACTGTTTGGTCGCGGCCCCACCCTCCAATACAGGGCGATGACAACAGACCCGTTCCACAAGCTACGGTTTCAACTCCGGGGCATCCGCCCCCATCGCCGGACAACAAGATACATGACGACAGCATGGCAGTAGAATCGCTTATTGTGCCTACGGCTGCCGTTGTGCCGGAACGTCGTGAATCTTTGCCATCGTCTGACACAGAAGGACACACCGGGAAACAACGCTCTCCGAAGCGACGGAAGCGGAGGCGTAGAGCAACTTCCGAACGGGATGCGACACAGCCTCCAGAGGATGAGGACTCCACCTTCAATGGCGACGCTACCACAGAGGCAGCCGCCATTAGCTGCAGTGTGGCACCACCGAACGGAACTGAGGACAAACCACACCTATCTACAGTGGCAAAATCGGATGCCGATACGCAGGACAGATGCTGCCCACAACCTTCTGGAGTGCAAGCACCCATGCCGTGTCCTGAGGAAGCTAGGGAAACCGATCTGGCTTTGAGTTCCCCGACGTGGACGGATGACCACGACGGCGACGGCACCATGCAAGTTACACCAACAGGGCCCACGCCATTGGCGCCGGCGCTCCACAAAGAACTGCAGGTGAGGTTCGAGGGGATGCGGATGTGTCAATACAGTCAGAAGCACCATAGGTAATTCCAGTGTTAATGGATAACTTAGCACCTGCGGTTCGGCAACAAGCTTATCGTATCGCCACGCTTAACCTCAACACGACACGAACGGCAGTGAAGATCCAGTTGCTGTGTGAGCTGCTTCGTTCTTCGGATGTTGACATTGTCCTATTCCAAGAAGTGTATATAGCGGCCCTCCCCGTTTTCTACGGGTATGTGACATACGTGTCACCGGCGGTCCTAAATGGCAGCGGTACGGCAATACTAGTGCGCGACGGAATTGCCATCGAAGAAGTGACTTACCTTCCGTCAAGAAGGGGGCTGGCGATCACAGCACTGGGCACGCGCACCATTAACATTTACGTTCCATCAGAACTGACCAACGCCGCGAACAATCGCTGTTCTACTCGGAGGATATCGCCCCCTCTTTATCAGTCGCTTCGATCAATATATCTTCGTCGGCGACTTTAACTGTGTGATCCACCCCAAAGAACAAGCTCCACATTTCTCAACTTGTCAAGAACTTCGGCTCCTGGTTCGAGATCTGCTTCTCACCGACACGTGGGAGACAGTGCACGGTGACCGTCCCGGGCTGACATATCTTACTAGTCACTCAGCCAGTCGCCTAGACCGCATTTATGTCTCACGAGCTCTAGCGCCTGGAGTATTGGACGCCGAACTTTGGCCGCTTGCCTTCTCCGATCATAGCGCTTTCATATGCCCACTCACTCTACAGCAGCAGCGAATATAGCGCAGCAGAGGACCCTGGAGGCTGAATGTGGCACATCTTCAAGCCCCGGAATGCCATCAGATTATCGCCAACACATGGATGGATTGCAAACGTCGCCTTCCCCGATATCCTTCGACTGTAGCATGGTGGATGGAATGTGCAAAACCAGCGTTTCGGCGTGTGCTAACACAATTCGGAAAAGATATCGCAGCTTGGCATCGTCACACATTGGACTTTCATTACACGATGCTCCACGAACTCGCCCTCCAACGACCATCTCCAGACCGACAAATGGAAAGCCGCCGAAATAAAGGTAAAATATTGCCGCTTACGAGGAACCGTTTGCAGGGGGTCGTCGTGCGATCGCGACGTCAAGATCGAGCGGAAGGAGAAAGCCCGTCTATGCATCACATCGTGTTCGACAACCGCCGGCGCCAACAGCAGCTGATTACGGACCTCGTATTGCCAGGTGGTAGGGTATTCATGACTCAGGCAGCGGTTACAGAAGCCTTTGCGGATCACTATCGCCGGTTTTACAACTAGGTGAATACAGAGGAAGCGGACGATCACGACATACTGCAGCACGTGTCGCACACCCTCGACAATGCAGCAGTGGCGACGCTGTTAGCTGGACTTAACCGGGACGACATCGAGGACGCGCTGGCTCCCTGGCCAGACGGACTGCCGCTCGAGTTTTATCGGACTTTCCGCGATCTAATGATGCCCCGATGGATCACCATGTACCAAGAACCGAAGACCCCTGGTTCGCACGTGCCACCTGGATTCGTGGAAGGTCTCCTCATACCGATACACAAGCCTTCCAGAGGTCGGACGGTCGAGGACTACAGGCCAATTACAATGCTCAACGCGGACTATAAAATCTTCGCCCGACTACTCGCCAGCCGCATAAAGACGGTTCTGCCCCTACTCCTCTCCATGGAGCAAACGACACAGGGCGGAGTGACCAACATGCAAACGGCAACCAGCGAATGCAGGCATCCTGTCGCCTTCGTGCTGCTCTGATCTCCATTGATTTCGACCACGCCTTCGACAGAGTTCACCACAAGTTCCTTCTGTCCGTTATGGCCCGCATGGGCTTCCCGCCTGACTTTCTCGACATCTTTCAGCGCCTTTTCTGTGGAGCTGCATCCTGTGTACTGGTGAATGGACGGTTTGAGGGTCCCTTTCCGATCCGACGGTCAGGTTGCCAAGGATGCCCACTCTCCATGATCCTTTACGCGATCGCACTCGAACCACTTGTCGGAGGGTTGAAAAACAGGCTCTCGGGCATGTCACTGAGGGATCACACTTTTCACTGCAGGATATATGCTGGTGACCTTCTGTTACTTGTCCGATCTGGTGACGAGGTACGCTCGGTGATACAATGGATCAATCGCTATGGTTTGTCAGCGGGCAGCCTCATGAATGTGGCCAAGTCGGCAGCGATGTCCATTGGGAGAGTTCTACAGGAGGACGCTTTAGCCTCACTGCCACTAGTCAACAAGATCCGGTTGCACAGGATGTGCGCCGCACGGCTGCCATGAACTATGCACGATTACTACAGGCAATACGCACAGAAGTTCGCCGGAACATACTTCGACGGATGGACCTCCTAAAGCGTGTGGAATACCTCAACCTTCACGTGGAGACTAAGATGACCCACATGGCTCAGGTCCTACCGATATCGACAGCGATGGCACACAGACTGCAAGCAGCCTTTGGATATTACATTACCGCCGGACACCTATCCAAAGTCCGCTACGAAACGCTCACTCTCCCTGTGCATGATGGCGGACTGGGACTTATAAATGTACGAGCGCGAGCTACAGCGTTATACTTGTGCACAATGATGAAATTATGGTCCCACAAAGATGCTTCCCTTACGGGACGTCTGTTAGAGGAATTGCTGCCGGCGTCTCTTCTGCCACCTGTCACGATTGCGCGCATTACACCCTCACTCTCGAACCTAACGGCATTTATTCTTGAGTATAGTTACGTGCACCCAGACCTCCCCAACACTCGCACTCCTAAGGCGAGAGACGTTTACAGGCTGCTGCTAAGGTCCATTCCTCGCAATGTGATTGAGAGGAAAAGCTCGACCACCCTGTGGCCTGCAGTGTGGAGAGTGGTCCAGAAGCCGTTCCTCCCCATGCGGGTACGAGCCGCGTGGTACCAGGTGGTGAACGGGAAGGTTGTAACACGACAAAGGCTGCACGCTATTGGGATGACGGATTCCCCCCTTTGCCCACGTTGCCACCTCGTAGATACTGACGAACACCGTTTAACCTGAGGATCGGCATTAGAGGTATGGCTGCTAGTGCAGAAGATCCTCGCCGGCTACCTACTTATCGCGCCTCGCACAATTGAGCCACGGCTGCTCCTTTGTCCAGAGGATACTTATTTCCCACCTGCGAAGACTCACGCTCTCATATGGTTTAAAGGAATGTTCATATACTACCTCTTTCGAGATGATGAAAATATGGTACTCGATTACTGGTAATTTCTCCAGGACAGTCATAGCACACTTGAGCGTACACGCCGATACAGACAACTATTTGCGAACTATTTGCGCAGTGTCTTCGATGACCCCCCTCACAGTTGGGGAGTACCGGGCAGAGGATGACCGCCGCCATGAAGCTCCACACGCTGCGAAATGTTTTATCACTCTGAAACATGGAATCTGTACGCATATGAGCCACCCACATGGAATGGCGGGCGGGATTTAGTTACATTTTTCTTTCTTTATTATCTATCATCATACTATTACATTCGAATTCTATTTCATAGTTTAGAAGGGTCTCTTGTTCTGTTCTTGTAACGGATGTACATTCTAATTTTGTTTGTCGTAACTGAAAGACGCTTTTTCCCATATAAAAAAAGGTTGGTAGACAAAAATTTACAATTACAACAAATAAAAAATAGAAAATCTTAAAAAAGAGAAAAAAAACAAAACAGGAAAAAGTGGTTAGTGTATCTGGCAAGTAAACGGGAGGTCCGGGTTCGGATCCTGCTCCAGCACTAATTTTGAACTTTCCCTACTGACTTCAATTAATGCCCACTGTAAAAAAAAAAAGAACCACTGGGCTCGCATTCGGGAGAAAGAAAAAAGATGGAAGATGGATAGAGCGTCTGCCATGTAGGCAGGAGATCCCGGGTTCGAGTGCCTCATCAAGGTAAGTCAACAAGAACCATCGTCAGCTGAGGGTTTCAATTAATTATCATAACTTAGATTAACCGATGCCAAAAGCAACAAACACACGCATGCCCGAGTGAGGACTCGAACCTTCGGCGGGAGGGGCCGACCAATCCGCGATGTGGTGCCTTAAACGCGCGGCCACTCCGTGGGTCTTATCCACCAATGACAAGGAATAATATGAAGACCAATAAAGAACGCCTAACATCCCTCCTCCTGTACCAAGTACGCTATCAAATTACGTAAGCAGCCTCTTCCCCTGCTGCATAAGGTGTAAAATCTCTCTCACTCAGTAGCCAGCTCACCACAAAGCCCTGAGGAAGACCGCTCGTAGTAGTGGTCGAAACGTCGAACAATTTTATATACTGACAGCGTGGTCAACAGCCCAGAAGAATTTCATTGATAGTTCTGACATATTCCATCAGTGCTGGAGGTAACGAGCGCTCAACGCTGATGTTATCTGCGCCCATCATCACTGTTACTGAGTATAAAAGAGAGCGCTTTTTCCGTAACTGTTAACTAAAAATGCTTCTCATTTTCAGTCAAGGCGGCCACAGTTCCCAACAGTTCATTTTTAACCCTCGCCGTGCCAAGGAGTGGTGGTGGAGGCGGTGGTGATGGTGGTGGTGCGGAGGGGGGGGGGGGGGAGTACTTTATGCCCACTTTTTGAAAAGACTGTAACCTATTCAGGTACTTAACATCTTAAAATTTTGAAAAAATGTCTATTGTTTTTAATGAAGTCTTCTACCAGATTCTACCGTGGCAGTAAACACACTGAAAGCGCATTGGTATTGCTAACAGTGCGCTAAAATGTATTTTCGATTTCTGAATCCTGTTGAAACATCAGTAACTCTTTTAAAAATAAATCCTTATAATGAAGTGGCATTACTTCAGTCTGAAGAAGGCTGCTGTCCATTTTGGGAGGGTATACGTCAGCACTGTCCACTTTACCCCGTTAGTGTGGAAAATAGGCCGCTATGAAAGACTTCAGAAAAATGCCTACAGGTCCTATTCATTAAACACTTTTTTACTTGTAAATAATCAGTGTGATATTTTATAATACGTGGATTCAAAAGATATAAGAAGTAAGCTTCTTTGTGATGGTAGGTTCCTATGGAACCAAACCGCCTAGCCGGCCAGAGTGGCCGAGCGGTTCTAGGCGCTAAAGTCTGGAACCGCGTGACCGCCACAGTCGGAGGTTCGAATCCTGCCTCGGGCAAGGACGTGTGTGATGTCCTTAGGTTAGTTATGTTTAAGTTGTTCTAAGTTCTAGGGGACTGATGACCTCAGAAGTTAAGTCATATAGTGCTCAGAGACATTTGACCCATCTGACAAAACCGCTGAGGTCATCGGTCCCTAGGCTTACACACTACGTAATCCAACTTGAAGTAACCTACGCAAAGGATAACACACGCATCTATACCCGAGGGAAGACTCGAATCTCCAACTGTGTGGGGAGGGGGGGGGGGGGGAGACGGGGGGGGGGGGGCAAACTCGTGGCAAGGCGCCCTGGACCGCGCGGCTACCTCCCACCCACTGCTAAGAAGCTTCTATTAGTAACCGTGTTTTGGTGAAAATTCGATTTGCCTTAGAGTGGCCTCTTTGCCCCACCTTCCAATGCTTCATTACAGACAACTCGTCATCTACAAACAATCTGAGCATGTTATTAATATTATATTCCATGTTATTAAAATACATTATGAACAGTAAAGGTTTCAGCACTCTTGTCTGGGACACGCCTGATATTGCTTCTACAACTCTCGATGAACCTCCATCGAAGATAACATGCTGCGTCCTCCCTACCAAGAGCTCTTCAGCACAATCACCAAAATTCATTTGATACCCCGTACGAAGAAACTTTCATTAATAAGCTTTTGTTTGGTATGTCCGTTGTCTTGGCATCGCAAAACGTGGATAAGCTGTTTCTAAAAGCTCCACACTGTTTTCTGAACGAAAGTACAGACGTAAGTGCGTTACCGACAGTCTGTGGAGTGATCTTGCTTAGCGATAAATAGGGCTGCACTCACGGTTGCTGACGTGTTTAGACAGTTCTAAGAGCCGGGTGTTTCGAGTCATATCAACGAAGACCGTAGAAAATTTTGTTATGGCATACACAAGTGATGTAAAACTTTTATTGATATGAAGCTAAAATTTTACAGATGTTCATCAGGTCATTGTTCGGGTAAGGTGCTGTCACCATACTTTATAAAAGACATCATATTTACGGCAGTGACTGTAATACTTTCTTTATTTCACGATTGCAATTTCGGCCTTAGGCCATTATCAGGTGAAGATGTTATGGCTACTAGGCCGTGTCAACCTAAAATGATCTGACACATGTATACGTCGTTGTCATTGCTATTAAATACAAATGTGACGCTGTTACATAGTGCGAGCACCACATATCCATATGTCATACAACATTACATTATGTTGACATGGCCTAATAGCCACAAGGTCTTCACTCGATAATGGCCTAGAGCCGAAATTTAAATCGTGAAATAAAGAAAGTGGAACAGTCACTGGCGTAAATATGATGTCTTTTATAAAGTTCTATATAAATGTGGAACCCAGGACGGCCTGTGTGACCGAGCAGTTCTAGGCGCTTCAGTCTGGAACCGCGCGACCGCTACGTCGCAGGTTCAAATCCTGCCTCGGGCATGGATGTGTGTGTTGTCCTTAGGTTAGTTAGGTTTAAGTAGTTCTAAGTTCTAGGGGACTGATGACCTCAGATGTTGAGTCCCACAGTGCTCAGAGCCATTTGAACCTGGAACCCAGGCATAAAAGTGTTACCATACTGTTTCCAGGACAGGAACTAAATTTAAATTGTCACTTTCCCACACATTTAGTCCATAAAAACATTGAATAATATACTGTCAGTTAAGAAAAAAACATATATTCCTGTGAATTAATTTTTGTAGTGTGACAGATGCTCGTTATTACCCCGTCCTAATAGTTACCTTCAGATCTTAAAACTGCCAGGAAAACATACCGATTTCAGACTTTTGTGTAAGAGATAGTTAAATCCATTGGTGAACCTTACAAAATCTCTAAAACTATGTCTGCTGCATTGCATTGTGCAGTTCATTCAGATAGCAAGTGGAACGGAATCATTACACAACTGCTGCTGACCGAGAAGATTACGCATATTGTGTAAGGAGATTATGGCGTTTTGCAATTGCGTGTGCGTGTGAATGGTGAATAACCGCTCTGATAGGATATCAGAAGCAAATGTGCTGTATTTTTTTGTTCCCAGTTCTGTTTCAGCTGTCGAATCGTTGTTTCAATATATGGTGTTGTATCCAGCATTTCTGTCTCTTAAATTGTCTCGTATATCGTTGTCTATGAAAGAAATTTGTGTTTCAGTATTATTTTGGTTGAAGATTATATACATCGCCTTTCCGTTGAGTTCCATTGCTAATGGCTATTAGCTGGTTAGTCCTACCTTCGGCCAATGCGATAACAACTTATTACAAATTGTAACTTATTACGCGCTAGGATTATCGATAAAGATCGTCATGACTCCGCAGAAAGCTCCTGTTAACGTGTCTCTACATGATAAGTTTTTTATGTAGAACTTTGCACATGCGCTTACATGTACCTCAGCACAATAAAGCATATGCAAATGTGCAAGAGTAATTTGTTCGATGTGGAGGGAGTGCTTCATAGAGCATTCCTTACCAGGTCTACTGAGAATCTCTTACTCTGTTTAGCTGATTATCCTTCAAAACGATTTATGTACAATGATATATCTTGACTCGAAAGAAAGCACGCTGAGATATATAGAGGATTACAGACTAAAGAAAATGCTATGAAACACTGCTAGTAAAGATTACTTCAACAAAAATTTGAGTTGCGCAGCCGTGAGTGCCAAGTATGGGCTGACTGGGCGGAAATTAAAAATAAGATAAAAAGTCTATTGTCATATAATTCTAGAAGTAGGAAAACAGAGAAGAAGCGACTGCAAATTTATGAAAATTGTCTGCGAAAACTGTGGACAACTGGTTCCACTTTGCGGACTTAATACAACTCCAATTTGGATGCCTGATGTCTGGAACGAGGCCACAGTTCGAATTCCTTGGAAAAATACTGGAAACTGGAACTGAGGACATTGGGGACACAGAAAATACTAAGTTTGAAAACACGATCTCTTTTGTAGTCGATTCTGATATGAACATTTTCGAATGTGTAACAGTTTTGGAATGAAATTGCGTATACATCTTTCTGTAAAATTAAATACAAATGAGGCTATGAAAGCTAAATAACCTTCACATAAACGCTAAGAACAGCTCTTAAATTTTCACAGTTTCAGGAATAATCACTGAAATAGTTTGTTTTGAAATGCGAAATAAACAACTATAACTGATGTATGGCGTGTCTGTAGGTGATACCGAAGTACTACAGCCAGCCTTATCTCTGTAGGAATTTCATTACAGAGAACAGTATTTTGTCTACAGAAACAAGCAAACAAAATGCTGCTGTCACTTAGTATTTCTCGAATACTCTGAGGTGACAAAAGCCATCGTATAACGATTTGCACATATACAGATGGCGCCAACGTCGCGTACACAACGTTTAACATGGCAGTGCAGTTGTACTCAGGCGATTTCATATGAAAAGGTTTCCGACGTGATTATGGACGCACGACGGGATGGTAATTGAAGCTAGACGCATGGAACATTCCACTTCGGAAATCGTTAGGAAATTCAATATTCCAAGATCCGCAGTGTCAAGAGTGTGCCAAGAATACCAAACTTCAGGCTGTACCTCTCACCACGGACAACGCAATGGGAGACGGCTTTCACTCAACGACCGAGAGCAGCGGCGTTTGCATAGAGTTGTCACTGCTAAAAGGGAAAGCAACACTGCCTCAAGTAACAGCAGAAATAAATGTGGGACGTGCGACTAACGTATCCGTAATTTGGGGTTAAAGGCTCTGGCAGCAGACTACCGATTCGAGTGCCTTTTCAAACGGCACAAACAGCAAGACAGCGCCTCTCCTGGGCTCGTGGCGGTATCAGTTTGACCCAGGTAAACAGTGCCCTGGTCAGATGAATCCAAATTGCAGTTGGGAAGAGCTGATGGTAGGGTTCGAGTTTGGTGCAGACCCCACGAAGCCCTGGTCCCAAGTTGTCAACAAGGCACTGTGGAAGCCAATGTTGTTGGCTGTGATTATGTGGAGTAGACTAGGTCATCTGGTCCAATGGAACCGACTACTGATTGGAAATGGTTATGTTCAGCCATTCATGAACTTGACCCTTGCAGACAACGATGGAAATTTTATGAATGACAATGCACCATGTCACAGGGCCACAACTGTTCGCGACTGTGAAGAACATTCTGGACAACGTGAACGAAAGATCTGGCCACCTATCGAACATTTGTGAGACATAATCGAGAGGTCAGTTCATACACAAAATCCGGCACCAGCAAGACTTCCGCAATTATGGACGGCAATAGAGGGCAGCATGGCTCAATATTTCTGCAGGGGACTTCCAATGACTTGTTGAGGCCACGTCGAGTCGATGCTCTTCGCCGGGCTATATGACGCCCGACACGATACGGAAGTATCCCATGACTTCTGCCATTGTATAGCACCTCTGTTAATCAGGTACTGTTTATCCATAATCGTCTTCGTGTTTTCTTTTTCTGTCGCGTTTTATCGCAATACAGGCACGAGGTGCGAAGGAAAGCAGCGGTTACTTGAACAATGACGCAACGTGTGGGCACGAAAGGACGCGTGCATACAGTACATTCTTTCCAATGAGTTTCACACATGCGCTTTCCTTTCGATGTGTCTGCGCTTGCACGCAAGTAAAGAGATAGAGTGTGGACATAATTTCTACGAAACTTAAGTTGTGATGACGGCTACCCACACAGTTCGAATCATAATTTTACGACAGTTGCGTGGCTTCGCGGACAGTGCACGTATATTACAGTTGGCAAGTAATTTCCTGCACTGAAATTTCGGATGTACTTTTAGTCAACAGCAGCCATTCCGTCAGAGACACTTTACAAACGATTGTGTAGCACCTGTTGTGAAATGTAAGTAGTTCTCTGATATGTGCCTTATAAGTCATTGAAGATTTCACACCGTTTCAAATTATCACTGTCGACCATTAGTTCCTCATCTCAAAACCTTTTAGAACCATCTACCGCCCACACAATTCTGATCCTACAGTTTTGACGCACCCTGTAAGTAGTGTTAGTTTTGCTTCCTCATATATCTGCAAAGAACTTAATTTTCCTTTGAAATATGTTCCCTTGAAAATTACTTGAATGTAACACTGGTCGCAATGCTTTAAATTTTGAAAGTTTTGCTCCCTGATGTGGCATACGCGAACTTATTTAAGGACCAGAAAGATGTATTGCAGAGACGCAACGCGAAATCGGCGCCGATATTTCTGTTCTGCCCCGTCGGGCGTATCTTATCTCTGTATTCCATCTAACACACGTAACAGCTGTTCGCTGTTCAATACGTTGCGCTCAGATACATGCAGACAAGCTTATATGCCGTGATCGCTCACGTCCATTAACTGTGTGGGTATCCGTGGAATTGCAGACGACATCTTCGTTCAGCGTTTCATTTGTCGCTATCGAGAAAGAGTTGTAGTGATGTGGTGCCACTCCCACAAAGGGTGACGTATCTAGCTAAGAGTAGCTTTTTGGCTAAAGTTTAATGAAAAATCTGTTTAGTTAATAACTACAAAAATGTAAATATTAATGTCACGTGTTGTCAAGAATTATATTCATTATATATAGAATGCTGGAAGCGTGGACTGGCAGTTGACCTACAACATGTTACAAATATTTAGATTACTACATTCTCTCCTGATAGGTTCTTGTATATTGTTGGCAAAATCCTTCTCTCAAACGGCATATTTATTATTCAACACAACAAAAACAGAAATATATATACACTGGCAAGAGCGCTTCAGTGCCTTGCTATTTGTTTCAGTGTGGATGCACTTGTATTGTTTGCTCCTATGAGAATCAATCATGTGCAAGTAAGCGGTTGATGGACAAGGGTCGGTGCAATGTGATAAGCTGAGAATTTGTGGTGTACGGAAGGTGTTTCCAGATGACTGAGGCAGTCTGCCTGTGGCAGAGGAGTGGCGCAAATGTACTGTTTACGTCCTTGCCTGAAGTTCGCTCATTCTACTGAGAACGCTTTCAGAAGCTGTATTATCCATCGGTTTCACGTAGACCACACTACTCACGATGAAAGGTTGAATCCCTGCTAGCTTATTATAGTCAATGTGATGTTCCTCGTAAAAACTCTTCAACTTCCAACAGTTTTGGTCATGGACACTCGGTCGTGAAACTGTACTTCAATCTCGATTTCGTGAAAATGTATGGTGCTTCGAAAGATGGAAGTTAGACAGAGACAACTCTAAACCCCAACAACACCACACACATTAACAAGTTTACTGTTGATTTTTATTTCTTTTAGTGAGTACTAACAGGAATTAATGTGGGTATCTTTAATTAAAAATATTTAGCTGTATTTGGCTATGCAACAGTAGTATTTGTAAAATTTAATGAGAATGAAAAAGAAAGTATGTTATTATGACTGACAATTATACAGTTTACATAAAATATTACACTGATTTCTTGTGTCACTAAAGTAAAAAAAAATTGTTAGTAATGTAATGAAATTCAGTTTTTACAGCAATGCAATACCTAATGTACTTTAACCTAGTTCCATACTGTGCAGATAATTCAACATCATTTGCGAGTGGGGCTGCCATTACATCGGGTAAATACAGCGCTGCATTTTGCAACACTGCATGGAATACATTAGACGTGTATGACTGAGGCATAGACATAAATCAGCAATACCAGAATACAACCTCAACGAGGAATATAGTTTTGAATTTGATAAAAAAAAATGTACTGAGACTATGGCTTTTGTGAAAGCATCACCAAGGAACCAATTGAGATCAGGCTGCATGACAACATCGTTAGACAGAAACAATGACTGACAGCTAAGTTCAGCATGGAACCCTGCACTGGCACTCCACAATTGACGCTTCGCGAATCTGGCGAAGACTGAATGCACAGAGAGTCGACCAGTGATCTGCGTCCTCCACCATATTTCACGCCTTAGGACAGGGTTGGGGAGAGACTACCGCTACTGAGGTGTACAGATATGGGGTGCAACAGGTATATGCACAGATATTTCTATTGGTGACTGAGGACATCATTAGCAGACTAATAATTATAGCCATTACAAGTCATACTATTTTGGGTTGGTTAGTACCTCCAAGTACATGTGGCAACAGCACGTCATTAATGCTTATTTTCTCCTCGTTGCAGGTTAGACGTTGAAGTGTGGTCATGTGGATGCAAATTGGTCAGTCTATACTGACAGGCTTAGTCCACATAGTGGCGCAGTACAACCGCACAGAAAACATCAGGTCTTAAAGTTTATGACCTATATATATATATATATATATATATATATATATATATATATATATATATATATATATATATATATATATGTGTGTGTGTGTGTGTATAATGACGCCCGTGCAATCTCGACGCTTCGCCAGAAGTTGATCAGAGTGACACTTGTACGTCACTTCCATGGAAACTCGAGAAGATTTTTCAGCATTATACGCAGGGAAAGAACATTCATATATTTTTATAGCAGCCAGATAATATTAGAGGTAAAGATTTTAAAAATCTGTTGCGTAAAAATGCAATTGAGAGTTAGCATTTGAAAGCAGAGTGAGTTTAATGATGTAACTTCACGTTTCATCTGGCTTCATAGACCAGGACTGTCACAGACAGAAAGAGTGTAAACAGCTATTGACGAAAGGGCATATTAAAACTACCTAGAGAGAGATTTACTTCTAAAATTCCGTTGCGTACTTTTTAACAACAATGATGCAACGTATTACTTCCACCACAATAGACATCTCGAAATTGCAGCAGCATAAAATGACAAGAATTAGAGGTCATACGAAGGTCTAACGTAAGACATTTTATCTGCGCAATTTCATTAATGAGACACGTAAGCGGATAACGATAATCGTACCTGTATCAAGCGTGGGGTGTAGCTGCAGATGTAGGCAGATTTAATCCGTCGTGAAATTTTTGCGCTACAGGAAAACTAACTACTCAGATACAAGACTCCACTCCGATCAGCGGTAAGGCCAGTTTACTCTTTCTCGAGTTTTAAATGCAGTGGCGTATTTTATATATTCTCCTTTCATAAAACTGCTTATGTTTTCTCTCATTAGTTCTACTTTATTTACCTCCATTAATGCTGTTTTAATTTCGAAGTAAAGCAAGACTATCTGACAGCGGCGCAGCAGTCAGTTCGCGAGTTTTTCCTATTTTGAGCGCTCTCAGACTTCCGGGCTCTCCAAGAACTAGTGTGCTCCTCCACGTGAAATTGTTCGTCCGGCAACCTTTGCAGGTGAATGAGGAGCGACGGCTAGTCAGGGCGCTGTGTTCTCAAGCTCCTGGCTTTGCAGCTTTTAGCGGTCGCTCTCATTACTTACTGAAAATGAATGTGAACAGAAGCCAGAGCTCTTGACTGAAACTTTTCCCAGTGTTCCGGACTATTAGCGCCTTGCGCTATGTTAATCCATTGGCTGTGGTTCTACAGGGCGAACCATAATTAGTGGCGCAAACATATGCAGCTGAAATGACGCTATAACAGGAGCAAAAAAGTCTCACTCAGCATTTTGCATCTTCGATACAGTGAAACAAATTTCTTCTATTAGAGGCCCTCTGCTACCCATATTTTGAGGGGTATGGCTCAAAACAAGAAAAAGATCCAGTAAACATGAGCCCTAAAGCGTAGACCTTAAGAGCTCTGAGCAACTGTGAGACACAAATATTCTACTGAAAAAGTATACATTTTAGATCCCATCTATACTGGAATTTTTTTGTCGTATTGGTTCATACTACTTCGTATCAAAATATGGAAACAAAGAGTTTGCAGCAGAACAGATTTGTTTCATAGTATCGAAGATCAACAAGTGCTCACAGCTCTTAAGGTAAGCGGTTTAGTCAACATGCTTACTGAGAATTTTTTGCTCCCTCTACCGTGTACTTCCGACTGCATACGTTTATGCGTTTTCACTATTAATTATGCTACACTCTGTTTAATGGCAGATGGAAACAACAACCACTGCGCAATGGACGTGATGACTTTCTGGAAGCATGCAATACTATGTATCCAGACTGAAATGTTCACTCTGCAGCGTAATGTGCGCTGATATGAAACTTCCTGGTAGATTAAAACTGTGTACCGGACAGAGACTCGAACTCGTAACCTTAGCTTTTTCTGGGCAAGTGTTCTGCCGCACTTGCCCACGAAAGGCAAAGGTCCGTCACACGGTTTCGATCTGCCAGGAAATTTCTACACTATATTTATTTTCTTAGGGCATTAAGACACAAATTAAAATAAAGTAAGGCGAGGACTGAAGTGATGCTATCCAGCCCTGAAGAAAAATATAAACCTATATGACGATAATGCAACGAATTTGAAGAGATGACCAGAAAGAAATCGTGATCAGAATACGGAAGGCAAACAGGAATGTGAGTCGTAAAATAAGGAAGCAAGTCGTGAAAGCATTTTCTGGACTGTGGCTTTCAAAGATACGAAGTGGACACTGTCAGACTCCTAAGGATTTTGTGCCACAGAAGTATGTCGATGGTCAGTCTGGTCGAGTTACCCGTGAACGGCTACTGGGAGCAACATTTGAAACTGGGTGGCACACATTCTTAAGCCACATTTGACGAACAACAAACCATTGGAACAAGAGCACAATGATGTATCGACAGAAGCTATCGCGTCAGACCATCGAAGGTGCCATACATTCAGCATTTTGCGAGTGTTTGGTTTGCTGCGTATGCCACAATGAAGAAGGAAACAGAATAGATGAATGGGTTATTCGAAAAGTGTATATTTTGGTCTATATAGTCGCAGTTTATTTATTTTCCCGACTGGCTACCGGTTTCCGTTCACAGCACCATCTTCACGCCGTCCCCTGACACGAGGTCGTCACACAGGCTTCCCAAGTAGAAGTGACAAATACACAAATCCTTGGGAAGCCAGTGTGGCGACTGCTTGCAAGTGCGTGGCGTGAAGATGGTCCTGTGAACGGAAACCGGTAGCCAGTCGGCAAAATAAATAAACGGCGCCTACAGACTAAGAAATACTTCTCCAGTATTGCACTGGCCAACACAACGTAGTTGATGCTTTCTCAGTTGCCAACGGTGGTCGACTTAACCGGTGCTCTAATTTATTCCATTTTAATTGTCTGTCTCTAGCACCGTAGCTACGACCTCGAAATTGGAACCTTTACCTTTCACAGACATGTTCTCTAGCGAATCAGCTACCCAACAACGACTCACGAACCACCCTCACAGTTTTACTTCCACCAGTGCCACATCTTTTACTTTCCAAACATCACAGAAGCTCCCCTGCAAGACTTGTACTCCTGTAAGAAATGGTATTGTGGAGACATGGCTTAGGCACAGCGTGGGAGGAAGTTTCCTGAATGACTTTTCATTCTGCAGTGGAATTTGCGCTGATGATAAATTTCCTTGAAGATTAAAGCTGTGTACCGGACTGAGACTCGAAATCGAGACCTGGTCTGTTGTGGGCAAATGTTCTACAGACTGAGCTACCAGGTGCGACTCTCGACCTATCCTCATTGCTTTATTTCCGCCAGTACTCCATCTCCTGCCTCTACAATTTCATAGAAGCCTTTCTGCGAAACATTAGCACTCGAGGAAGAAAGGATAATGCGGAGACATGGCTTATTCACAGCCTCGGAAATTTTCCCATAATGAGTTTTTCAATCTGGAATGGAATGTGCGCTGGTATGAAACTTCCTCGCATATCAAAAATGTATGCTTTTCACACTCACGTACTCTACTGACCGAGGTACCCAAGTACCTTGCCGTGAATTTTCTTCATTTTAGAAATCGAGTTGAACTCACGAGGGCTTAAGTCAGGGGAGTGTCATAGGTGGTATAGCAGTTAGCAGCCCCATCAGTCAGACAAATCAGTTACAGCTTGCACTGTACCTGCTTGAGTATTGTCCTGCAAAATGATGGTTAGGTACTGCAGAAGATGTCATCACTTCTGTCTCCAAGCTGGTCGTAGTTTGTGTTCGAAAAGTGACCGCGCCGCTCGAACTGTCAACGCAACTGGTACTGCTAAGAGTATCCTTCGACTTCCACATCGCTGGCAACGGGTTATACACAATGCTGGTGACTACTTTGAAGGTCAGGTCAGTAAAACTTTGAAACACTTATCTATTTTGTACGAGCTGTAAATAAATAGTTACCACTATTAGAGTTCCAACCGTCGTATCTGCCAAAGTTAACACAATCTTGCAAGAGTAGCACACCTGGAAGCTGCAGTGATATGGCTTAGCTACAGGATGGGAAATTTTCCCAGAATGAGATTTTTCACTTTGCAGTAGAATGTGCCCTTATACAGAACTTCGGCCGCCAGCGGTGGTCTCGAGGTTCTAGGCGCGCAGTCCGGAACCGTGCGACTGCTACGGTCGCAGGTTCGAATCCTGCCTCGGGCATGGATGTGTGTGATGTCCTTAGGTTAGTTAGGTTTAAGTAGTTTAAGTTCTAGGGGACTAATGACCAGAGCAGTTGAGTCCCATAGTGCTCAGAGCCATTTGAACCATACAGAATTTCCTCGCAGATTCAAAATGCGTGCCGGACCGTAACACGAACTTGGAACTATTACCTCCTTTCGGGCGTGTGCTCTGCCGACACAAGCACAATTATCCGCCAGCACCTCATCTGCTGCCTCTCAAAATTCAAGGAGGCTCTCCTGGGAAGTTCACTAGAATAGCAGTCCTGGAAGATTGGATATTGTGGAGTCATGGCTTAGTCGTAACCTGGACGTTTTTCCTAGAACAGGATTTTCACCCTGTAGCGGACTGTGCCATGATATGGAATATTCTGCAGCTTAACACTGTGGACCGGACTGAGAAGCAAATTAAGGAACCTTTCGTTTCGTGTGCGTGTGCACTACACGCTGAGCTACAAGACGCAACTCACGATCCGCTCTCACAGCTTAATTCCGCCAGTGCCATTCAACATTCAAAACTCTTACAGAACTTGCTAGATTATCAGCCTGTGAAGACAGGATATTGCGGAGCCACAGTCTTGAGGAGGCTTCCAGAATGAGATTTTCATTCTGCTGGCAAGTGTGCGCCGATATCAAGCTTTTGACTGTATGCCACAGGACTCCCACTTCGGACATTTGGCTTTCGTGGAGGGGTGCTCTACTGCCTGAGCTACCCGCGGACGTCTCACGACCCGCCATCACAGCTTTTCATCCTTCATTCCGAGAGTCACAGCTCTCCTTCAAAGCCTACAAGAGTGACATTCCTGGAGGAAAGGACACTACGGGGACCTGACTTAGCAACGGCTTGAGCGATGTTCCCAGAATGAGATTTTCATTCTGCTGCGGAGTGTGCTCTGATACGAAACTTCCCGGTAGACTGACACTCTATGCAGGACCGAGAGTCGAACTCGAGACGTTTGGCTTCTTTTGGGCATATTCTCTACAGACCGAGCTACCCAAAGACGACTCACCACCCACCCTCATAGGTTTACTTCCGACAAGACCTCAGCTCCTAACTCTCAAATTTCATGGAAGCTCTACTGGGAGACTTGCTAGACTACCCCTTCTGACAGGATGGATATTGAGGATACATGTCTTAACCACCGCCTGTCGGATTTTTCAGGATGAGACTTTCACTCCAAAGTGGAGTGTGCGCTGATATGAAACTTCCCGGGGCAGATTAAAAATGCGTACCGAGCTGGGAACCGAACTTGGGACTGTCGCCTTTCTCTGGTAGGTGCTCTACCAGCTGAGCTATCCAAGGAAGGCCTCACAGCTGACAGCACTACCTCTTCTCCTATCTTAGAAATCAAATAGAGACTCTGCTAAGAAGCTTGCATTACTAGCATTCCTGGAAGAAATGATATGTCGGTTAACAGCAGCCTAAGGGATGTTTTCAGATAGAAATATTCACTCTGCAGCCAGGTATGCGGTGATTTGTAACTTCCTGGCAGCTTAAAACCTTGTGCCTAACATACTCGAAGTTCGGACCTTTGCCCTTCGTTGGCACGTACTGTCTTGACTGAGCTACCCAAGCAGGGCACACCACCAGCGCTCACGGCTTTACTTCCACCAGTACATCATGATCCACTTCTCAGACTTCACAGACGCTCTCCTGCGAAATTTAAAAGAATATTACTTTTGAAAAAAAAAGGATGTTGCGGGGACCTGGCTTAGCCACAGAATGAGATTTTCACTCTGCAGTGGAGTGTGCACTGATATGAAACATAGTGGTAGATTAAAGCTATGAGCCGGACCGAGACTCGGACTCGGGAACTTTACCTTTCGCGGGCAAGTGCTATACCGACTCAGCTACCCATGCACCACTCACCACTCAGGGTCATATCTTCTCTCCTTTTTTCCAGTTGTGCTAGGCGAGCAGGTTTCGCTGGAGAGCTTCTTTGAAGCTTGGAACGTATGAGACGCTTTACTGGCGGAAGTGAAACACTGAGCGCGGATCGTGATGACTGGGTGTTGTGTGATGTCCTTAGGTTAGTTAGGTTTAAGTAGTTCTAAGTTCTAGGGGACTGATGACCATAGATGTTAAGTCCCATAATGCTCAGAGCCATTTGAACCATTTGAGCGCGGGTCGAGAGTCGTGCATGGGTAGCTCAGTCGGTAGAGAATTTGCTTGCCAAAATCAAAGGTCCTGAGTTCGATCTCAGGACGTCACATAGTCATAATCTGCCAGTATGTTTCAACAGCGCACAGTCCGCTGCATAGTCTAACTCTCATTCTGGAAACGTCCCCCAGTCTTTGGCTGTCATGTATCCATAATATTCCATCTTCCAGAATTGCTAGTCTTGCAAATTTCCTAGGAAATTCTATATCGTAATTCGAATGTAAGAGATGAAGTACTGGCGGATGTTCAGCTATGAATGTGGGTCCTGAGTCGTACTTGGTAGCGCAGTCAGTAGATTGCTTGAATGGTAATGAAAGAAGTCAGGAGTTCGAGTCTCGATCCAGGGCACAGTCTTGGTATGTTGAGTGTGAAATAGACCTAGATATTGAAGTTTTGCTAATGTGCTTGTATTTTGTTTTCATTGTTCTTAAGTTTATTTCACGTGCATTCTTTGTGTAACAACACCCAAGATTTGCAGGCAGAAGAAAGACTTTTCAATAGATATACCTCACGTGAAATGTGAGGATTTAGTATACGCAATTTCACAGCATACAGTACAAAATGTATATGTTAAAAGAAACCCACACACCCTTTTGTAAATTTGAAGATAATAATATCGCTTACTGTTCTAAGGCCATGACAAACATAAATTTCGTAGAACTTAGGTGTCGTCTAAGAACTTAAATGTAAGAAAACTCTTTCTTTTTTTTCCTTCCAGCAATACGGGAGGGTTTCTTACGCCACTCCGTGTCTTTGTTATTTTGTGGTCTCCCTTGAACCCTTTGTCTGTTTCGAATTAACCTTACTTCGGTGACGTAACTTCCAAAACCAAAATACACTCGAGGACATAAAAACAGGTCAACGAGAGACGAGTTACTAGGGCTACGTATAATACTGTGAAGCTTTGAAAAGCAATATGAGGAACTGTACAGGAAAATACGTTCTGGTTTCAGAGGCTTTAGAAATTTTACTCTTCCCGAAAATA
Source organism: Schistocerca gregaria (assembly GCF_023897955.1). Lineage (NCBI taxonomy): Eukaryota > Metazoa > Arthropoda > Insecta > Orthoptera > Acrididae > Schistocerca > Schistocerca gregaria. The sequence continues at coordinate 866,477,452 of NC_064921.1, forward strand.
TCACACGTTCTTGTACGTCACCGTATGTTGCATCTTATGCGCCAAAACTGAAATTAAAAACGAAATGGATGTAGGTGCTTCTGCGATTCCAGCGAGGTGCGTCATACGTAGAGCTCCAAAAAGAATCAGAGCAAGACGTCAGTCATTAAATATAACCTCAGTACATGCAGTTGACGCTAATCATCAGTCAGATGTCGACTGGATGTATTGACGTTGTGCAGACTTGAGTGACGTCATTGTCGCGCCAACGCTAAATCCATATCGTGGGGTATAATGTGTGCCAGATGCTGATTTATAACAAACTGGTTTCGTAAAAAATAATTTAATATTGTCAGTACAGTGGATTATAAAATGTGTCTTCGTATGCTTTTTCCAGTGAAATATCGTAAATCAAGTTTTTCCTGTCGGTTTTTTTGCTAGTGTCGCCGGTGTAAAACCAAAAACTTTAACAGTGGCGCACGATAGCTTTAAAAAAAAAAGTGAACTGTTCGGATCTTCAACAGTCTACTATCAACGTAAGAGACTGAAAGTCGATTTATTAACTTGAATACGAAAAGTAGTGCCCAAGCTAAACAGGGGTATAGTCAAAGGCTGACATTGTGAACAAAAATTATAACTGTACCAAGGGATTTCTTGCTTCAGATGTTCTTTGGAAGGAAACTGTTCATTCTTGTAGTCTGAATCACGTCTTATTTCACTAAAATCATACCAAAATCAGCACTAATTAGTGATAAAAACGTGTTGAGTTACATATGTCAGTTTGTGTAACTTCGATTACGTCACAATTGGAAATAAACGTGGTTCTACAGACGACACAGTGTCACGTTACCTTAGTACGCAGAATCGGGAGTAAGCAAAAAGTTTTATTTTAATTAAAATTGAATTAATTAAAAAATCTCATTAAAACACAATACTTCAGCACATTTATTTTAGGGGGATTTTAATTACTTTTCATTGTGAAATATCTTCTTCTAGCAAACTAGGGTGATGAATGCCGAATAAAACTTTCCACACTGGCTAGATTAAAAAGTCAATACCAGTTTCGCACTTAGTAGAGAAGGATTTCCATGGAATAGGTTTTTAAAGTCATCGCGCGGGAAAGTGGTTGTTTAGAGCCAAGTCCCACCTTGTGGATGAACGTTGGGATTTGGCTCTAAGCAGTCACTTTGCCGTGCCATGACTGTTTAAAGAACCTATCCCGTCAAGATGCGTCTCTACTGATGCGAAACCGGTGGTGACTTTTTAATAAAAGCATTTCAACAGCCAGTGCGGAAAATTTTATTCCTCATGTGGAATTTTGGTTGCGGTTGCCTAACATGCAAAATGGGGGGAGGGGGGGGTGATGGAATTATTACACATTGTGCTCTCGTGCCAGAAAAAATGCCTTTCTGCGAGTGACCCAATTTATAACGTTCGTTCCTTTATCTTTGTGTGAAACTCACCTGATTTCAAGTAAGGTATTCCTGGAAGTAAGTTGAAATGAATTTTCGAATGAACTTCATTAGTCAGGATGTTAATTCAACAACTAAAACACGTATTTCCACAACACAGGTATGGCATAGCCCAGCGTTTATCTCGCTTGTTGGGGTTGAGCGCCCCACAAACAAAACATCATCACCATCACCATCACCATCACCATCACCATCGCTTGTTGGGATCCATATCTAGTTGAAAAGAAAGCGAGAACTCACTCCTGTCTCTAAATACTAGATACCAGATAATCCAATATACCACACACGCCATGAAAACGGGAACACACATTGATGCTATTTTCATTTAACAGCATAGCCGTAAATCAGGTTTACTACTGCTGGACTCACCTGGGAACACATCATCATCACATCGGAAACTACTGCCGTACAGCCCCTAAATACAGTATTCAGTTATTTTCGAGGCTCTTTTCGACTACAGAGGGTACTCTCCTGGTACTGCGATCGCTAGCTTTGAGGCCCGGAGAGTCTGCAGCGAGGCGAAAGACATGTAATAAGGTGACATACCTGGCATCTGGGCCGTGTGGAGCACCGCAATTGCAACCATCTGGCGGAGGACGGTGTCATGATGTGCGCACGTCCATGCTAGCAGGGCTCGTTTCGTGTTTTGCTTCATTTGCACTGCGGCGCCGAGTAACCGCCGCAAGATAACGCAGTGATACCGGGTGACGTTGCCATCGATCGCTACATCCTTTTGAAGCGGCGCGCAGCTGTCTCCCTCGACTCGGCACATTATACTTAATTCAGGCCATACATACTTTTTTCACGAGTTCGCATTTGTTCTCGTCATCAGTATTTTCACTAGTTCAACGCGGCCCATCACAAATTCTTCTCCTGTGCCATCTCGTACCCGTTGTCTTCAGTTATTTGCTGGACGTATTCGAATCCCTGCCTTCCCCTAGAGTTTTTATCCTCTGTAGTTCCTTAGAGTACCATGGAAGCTATTCCCTCATAGCTTAATACACGTCACATCATCCTTTCTCCTGTTCTTGTCAATGTTTTGCTGATGTTCCTCTCTTGGCTGATTCTGATGAGAAGCTGGTTATATCTTATTTCCTTCGTTCACCAAATTTTCAACACCCTTGTAAGGCACCACATCTTGAATGCTTCCATTCTCTTCCTTTCCAGTTATCCAGTTATGCCTTTCATACACTTCTGTGCACCAAATGTATATTTTGAGAAATATTTTACACAAATTAAGATCGAAATTTGATATCAATAGACTGCTTTTAGATAGGAGTTCCCTCTTTGTCTGAACAAATCCGCTTTCATAAGTCCTCCTTGCTTCGTACTTTATGTGTTGTTTTGCTTCCAGGGTAGCAGAATTCCTTAACTTCGTGGCCAATTTTGATGTTAATACTATCTATACTCTCATTTCTGGTACTACTCATTAATTTCAACTTAGGTAGACTCTCAGTACATACCGTGTGCTCATGAGGCTGTTCACTGAATTTAACAGATCCTACAATTCTTCCTTAGTTTCCCCTGAGGATACCAACGTCATCAGCCAGTTTTAAAACTGATATCCTTTCATCATGAATTTTGTTTCCACTCCTGCACTTACCTTTTATTTCCGTCTTTGCTTCTTTGAAGTAGTGATTGAACCTCCCTACACCCCTGTCTTATACCCTTTCTGATCCGAGCAGATCGTTCTTGGTCCCCCATTTATCTTTCACTTTAAGAAATTCAAATCTATTCTTAACTGCTTTGTTTTAAAAAACTCTGTACAATGTTATAATAAATCTTTTGAACAGGTACCTGCAGCTGAATCAATTTACAGATGATCTATACTATTGTTTTTTTTTTTTTTTTAATTTATCTGTCTTTCGACCAGTATAATGTGTGGACCATCTTTCTCTTTCTGGCGGTAAACTTTTCATCTCAACTTAAATGCGACACCGAACATCCATTACGCATATTTTTGTAACTCTAAAATTTGCGCCCCTCTACTCCAGAGACAAGTTAAAATTTCATGGGTGTCATATATTCATATACTGGCGCGAAATACCATTGAGAAAGTTAGGAGAACCAGCATTTGTATGTGACTGCAGAACAATTCTACTACCGTTAACATACATTTTACGGAAGGACTACGAAGAAAATTAGGCATATAGACTATAGGTTTTTTCTCTTTCTATGTCTGCAAGTGTAACAGGAAGGTAAATTGACTGGTAGTGGTGCAAGATACCATCCGCATGCACCATAGGGTGAAAAATGGTTCAAATGGCTCTTAGCACTATGGGACTTAACATCTGTGGTCATCAGTCCCCTAGAACTTAGAATTGCTTAAACCTAACTAACCTAAGGACATCACACACATCCATGCCCGAGGCAGGATTCGAACCTGCGACCGTAGCGGTCACGCGGTTCCAGACTGAAGTGCCTAGAACCGCACGGCCACACCTGTCGGCCCGTAGGGTGACTTCTGCAGTATGTATTTAGATGTGGAAAATAAGAACAATGGTAAAATTGTTAATCATGACTAATTACACACAAATATGTTTCCACGAACCTAAATACTCTATTCTGTTTCATAATCCTACATTTGAAACATTAAGAAAGTTCTGTACATTTCCCGAAGAGAGAATGAATCTACGACAGAAGTATTCTAAATTCGTCGTCCATTAAAAAAAGTTGGAAATAATCTTAGTAATCTTGCTAAGTAATCTCAGTATTCTTGCCGAATAATCTCATTATTCCTGAGGTGGTAAATGAGAATAAAAATTCCCTCTTTCCAAGGTACTCTTCACTGTTTTCGCGACTTAACCAACTAACTAATGTTGCGATGGCCTTATATTCGACCTATGATTGGTCGACCGAAGTCATCGTGACCTTATACTGTCATGTAGTCCTGTGGTATCTGCGACGTTATGGCATGAGAAAGTAAACATCTCGATGAAGTGATATTTTAACTTCTAGAGTAGGTTTCTTTGCACCACTAACCTACTTGTCGGTTAATGTTATTGTTGCATATTTTGATTTCTAGAGCCCCTTTGATAACTGAGTTCGAGAGGGTGATGCGATGGACAAGATATTATGTTAATTTGTGAGGCTGTGCTCAGGAATCTATGATTTTTGTAAATAAAAGTACTTAATAAATCGATAGTGTTTTTCACACTGTCTGAATGTTGTAGACATTGACAGATCTATGTAGTTGATTCTCCACTGATCAGGGATGTTGTAAATTCCAACAACACTGGAGCTAAAACAGTCCTTGAATGGGGCAGAATAAGTATTATCTTCTTGGGGGGTCGGAAAATACGCCTAACGCCTTGTCTGCCCTGGCCCTGTATGTTTAGCTAGACGTAGCTCCACAGACAGGAAGCAATGTGTTAGGAGTTCCGTCTCGTGGCGGACGTCTTGTTTCCGTTTTTCAATTTAGTCTGTCGCTATCCACAGCTGATCTTTCGGAGAAAGTGCTCCAGTCGTTTTATACAACTGGCCTTTCTCAGTAACAGTTGCGTCTCTGAGCACCAAAGTATTGAAAACCGGTCTTTTCTGAGTGCTTAGATATAACTCATTGAGCGACATATTTCGCTGTCCTCACAAACATCTGGTTCGCGTGCTACTAATATAAACGCGAAACTATCGTTCTGGCTCCGTGTCATCAGTGAAGTGGATGTTGGAGTGTATGCTTTCATATGATCGATAAAGTACCTCGGCATGGGACTGATAAATTACAAATATGTCCACGACAGTTCTAATTTGATGCGGCAAGAATAGAGGTCACAATAAACCTCGTTTGTGTAATCTAAAACTGGTTCGTGGGTAACTTCAGTACCTGTAAAGCATTTATGAGAAACTCGGTTGTCATTCGGCTTGATAGTGAAAGATTTGACATGGAATCCCAGTTGAACCTGAAGTTTAAGGTATATTTGTTGCAGAGCATGGTGGGATCATCGCTGCCCGTCCTAACATCTACTATGCGTTGCGCTTCCTTCTATACCAGTAATGTACAATAACAAACGGCCACAACGCGTGTGCTGCTTTCGACATTTACTTTGCACTCTGTGTGAATTTATACACAGGTGGACTACATGAAAACCTAAGCAAAATGGATTAATGCAGCACGTCACACATAGAGACAATCGCGCATAAATGCCATAATACACGAAAAAAAGCGCTTGAAAATTTCCCGGAACGCGTGGTGCGAGAAATAAAAGAAAATCGTGTCTGTAAGCTGAAAAAGTTATTTTATAATGAAACCGACACACCGCTTTTGCAGTCGCGGGTTTTCTCCAACCATTTCAAATAGATAACAATAAACAGAAAGGTACCCAAATATGTTACCCAGTAAACTGAGAAGTGAACAGGCTCCCAGTGCACACATGGCTGCATCCTCATCGTTGGTAGCAATCGGAATTCATGGTTGTGCTCTCGGCCGTTAATACTGCGTGCACAACTCTTACACAGCCGAAAGAAACGACGGCCACGACCTTGCCTTCAAAAAATGGCTCTGAGCACTATGGGACTTAACATCTGAGTTCATCAGCCCCATAAACTTAGAACTAATTAAACTTAACTAACCTAAGGACATCAGACACATTAATGCTCGAGGCAAGATTCGAACCTGCGACCGTAGCAGCAGCGCGGTTCCGGACTGAAGCGCCTAGAACCGCTCGGCCGCAGCGGCCGGCATTTCACAATAGGTAACGACTAAAATTGTCCATTATCAATTCTATAGTCGCGACACTAGCCACATTGAACTCTTAAAACGAAAAGCATCTTGATAATGGAGACTCCTGCGGAAGCTTCTGCTTGAGACTTAGTTCAAGAGTTTAGTTGCGAGCACCGATAAGAAGATAGTGCACAGACAGAGCTGAAACCGGCAAGTCTACACTCGTAAACCGACGCCCTCCGGCCGCATCTGCTTCACATCTGCCACAACACTGCGATCGCTACTTGCCAAGTAATGCGGTGCCCTATACACTCGAGAAGAAGTTAGCCTACACCAACTTTCTGGGCTTACTATATATCATATTTAGAGTGGGAAGTATATCAATTACACACTAAGTTAACATGAGAAAATGTGAAGTTTGTACATACTATAAAAACAGTATGCCCACGTTTGTAGTGTTCTGAGATGAATAATATCAAATCAAAGTTTGAAGAGAAATGAATGCAATTACTATGTACCTGCGTTTTATTATGTACCTGCGTTTTATTACTGCTACTGGAGACTTTCATCTTTAATCTTATATGGGACAAAATTCAACTTCTCCCCCTCAGCAAAGACTACAGGAGTAATAACTCTAAGAGTAATAATATACGAAATATTAAATTGGGCTGAACACATAGCTGCGTTGAGCATCTCTTCGTGACCTAAAAAAAGGTTCCTTTTGACTGAAAAAGTAATTTTTGCAAACGCTTATACCTCCAGTTATTGACTACAACGACATTATCCAACGAGATGTTTCACACGAAAGCTCGCGGTGCCTGTAACTGGCGATGAACTCCTGCGTTCGATATAGAACTAGAACTCCATTCGCGGATGCCTGGTCAGTAGTTTGGTATAAGGGACCCATGGTCTCTGGCGCTCGCTATAGAGTTCATTCATTTCGTTTGGATTCTTGTTCCTGTATTGAACTGTGAATAGTGGGTTATTGAAAATAATCTAGACACTTTAAATTGAGTAAAAAAAGTTTATTTGAGGTACGGTAGTATATGTATGGAAACAGCAGCTCAAAAATTTTGTTTTGCTGCAGCGATCTCCAGGAGTATGGCTGCTAGACCAACGGAGAAAGCATTTTCCGTAGTTCATGTCGCAGTCATAATTTGATTTGTGAACAGGATGGGACTCCACTGCACTTTCACCGGCCGTGAGTTCTTCGATACTGAACTACTATGACAAAGGCTTGGTTATGAATCAGCTGATAATCCCCCGTTGCTCGCATGCCGCCCCCCCCCCCCCCGTTTTCTGGATTCGAAATCGTATGTTTCTCACGGACGGGGTTACGTCAAGAACACTGTTTCCACACCTCCACTTCTCCACAACATCGATTACTTATGACGACGTATCAGGGCAGCTGGGACTTACATCGATGCTGGTACTTCAGAACGAGTGAGTGACGAACTGGACTACAGATTGGACGTGTGTCACGAGATATAACGTTTCTAAATAAGGCACAAAAATTTTTTTGAATTCCTGTTTGTATACATGCAATCTCAATATAAACATTTTTACAATCACTTGAAAGTGTCTAGGTTATTTTGAATACCCCTGTATTGCATCAAAGTGCAAATGTCGACGGTTGATGCATGAGTATTTTGTTTGCACTGGGTCCTAATGCTTGCTGCTGTCAACAGTAATGCTCACTTTAATCTTCGCTCTGAAGCTCGTTGTCAGTAATTGTCGGTTCTGTCTTTGCTTTGTTTTGTTGTACTTTAATACTGATACTCGCCAGTACGGATCGGTTTACTAATGTAGAGTTGGCCAATACGTACCTCGTCTGTGGTGTCAAGGAACACAATGGAACTGCAGCACAATGACGCACTGCTAGGCAGTAGCTTAGCTGCAGCAACAGCAACCACGTCACAGTCTGTCTGTATGTAAGTGTTCTGTGTTGTACGTTTTGGTGGTTCCATATTAGAAATTTTTCAAGTGTTGTGAAGGTGTTTTCACAGAAACAAAGGTAATTGGGGTAACCCAAGAGAATAAATTATAATTACATTATTACACTGTAAAGAGTAATCGGAGAGCATAGGTCTCTTACACCAAAATACTCAAAAAGTATTTATGGACAGCCTCTGCTAATGGGCCACTGAAATTTCGGTAAGCGAAAAGGCGGCTATCTTTTTGAAACGTGAAGTTAGGATATTTTGCTTGAATAATACAGTTTCTCATATTACGGTGACATCTGTTGCTTGCAGCCAATTTTTGCAGAACAAGTCAATCCTGATTTAAAATCTGCCCTATTATTGTTCATTCTCAAACTCCCAGTTAATGCTGGACCATTCTGCAATGTGGCTTAATTTTCCCTTTAATACAGTAGTTAATGAAACCCATAGGGCAATCCCCGCTAAGCTGATATCTTCGTGTCCTATAAACTCAGCTATATCTTATCCTTGTTCCGTGAATGACCTTCTGGAAGACACTCACACTAATGTCATTAAAGAAAATTGGCAAGCTACAAAGAATAATACTTGCCTCAACCATCAGAGGGAGACTGAAGGGTGTGACCGAGATAATGTCCTGTCTCGATAAAGGTCGATGTCGTAGTCTTTTTCTTTTTTTTCTTAAAAAACACTTTTTGGCTCGTAGCAAGGGCAGTCATAAGATTTCAGTCAAGATGTTGCCCCGCTTTGTTGGTTCATATGATGTCATTATGCTTATATACCCAGTCATCCCTCTTGTCTATGATAGAACCACCAGGTTAAGACTCATTTACGCGGTCCAGTCACATTAATGTGACCACCTGTACTGGATGTCAACGTGCAATAACCACTCACAGATGGTGGCACTAACAATGGAGAGTGCATGAAGTCTGTCAAGAGAACGTGGAAAACCGTGCAGTAGTTGTCGTAATTCGCAAACGGTCTGATTTATCTGATGTCCAAAACTGCATGACCACTGGTTTTCGTGCCTAGGGTGGAATCTTCGCTCCACTGATTCTCAGTGGAGACACCTAGCACCGCTTGGCACGGCACTATAGTCAACATGGTCCCACATCCCTGCTGGTACCACGCAGAACCTTATTAATCTCTTACTACACAGCTGTCCACTCTGTAAACGGCCGTCATTCAGGCTTTTGAGCCGTGGTCACGTTAATGTGACTAGTCAGTGTAAGTTAGTTTAAGGATGTGCCTGTTAACCGGGATTCTGGACTACAAACTATACCTTAGTTAAATTTGCCTCCCCCATACGTCACCTATTAAGGGTGGAGAGAACTGAGCCGTGCGTGGGTTAGTATCGGCACCCGTCACTCATCTAACATCTGTGAATTTTGTACCATAGCAACGAGTTCGCTTGCATCCCGCGAGAGGTAGTGTAGCATTCTGCTAAGAGGTTTTTAATCATAAGTGTGCTCACTGTTGCGAGAGTTTTAACTGCTGTTCCGCATGGTACCTATGCTTGTTCAGCGAGGACTTGAGGGCCAGTTGGTCATGCTATGAATGGCGATCTGTACCTGTGAAAAGTGTGCCTACTACATTTGAAGAATTACTGCTCCTTGCTGCCTTCATGGTCGTGAGTTTACATCTTCATATCGGCACGTTTTCATTGCTACTGCAGTTTATGTGTGCCTGCCTGCCAGTATTTATCACACAGCCAGAGACTGGCATAGAGAGAAAACGGTGAGACCTTTTGTTACGTGCGACTAAAGTAATGGTTGTGGTTCTCGTAAACCCCTGTTGTTTGAGTAAGGCCTTGTCAGAGAAACTTCAGCTGAGTAGTTACGTATAACGCTGTCTGGCTTTGACTAGTGATTGTTATATTTTTCGTAGTAACGAATGTGGATCAGTATTTGGAGTTACCAGTATATGTCCCAATTTTTCTTAAGCGCACTTATAAAAGCAGTATTTTGTGCAACAGAAGCTCTTTTACGCTTTGGTGCAATACTGGCTACGTGTGAAAATAATTAATTATTTTAGTTTCTGCGTTCCCTTTTTAACAGCCCATTTGTTGAAACTGTCATGAAAGAATAATCTCTTGAAATGTTTGTTCTTTTACAAGTGCTAACGTGTTAAATTGCCACAGTCATTTTTTTGAAATTCAAGATTGATGAGTGGAAATATAAAACTTATGTGTTTCACTGTTAAGACCTGAAAATGTTTTACGAAATCTCTCGGCGTGCGATTTGCAATTCATTTTTGTTGCTGTCACCTTGTGGCTTTTTGGTTTTCATTTTTACCCTGTGGTTGATGTAGAGTATCTGATCTAAGCTGAATGAAGGGAAGAGCGATGTCTGGGTTAGTTTTAAGATAGTCACTTTATTTAAATGCCTGAGTATTAACCAAATATATTTGTTTTCACTTCTGTTTTGATTTAATAATGTTAAGGCTCTCATCGTTTACGTACGAATTGGACATTTTATTAGCTTATCTACTGAAAAACGGAAAAGTGATGTGAAACTTGTAAACTCTGTTGATATTGTTTTTCTTACTGTTTATGGTATTTAGAACAGATATGTGCAAAATTTTGAAATGTTCTTTAAATGTGTAAAATAATAACTTGAAGTGTCATTCTGATATATCAGTAACCTTATGGTGGCTCTTATAACTCCTTGAAATAAGGCAAATAATTTTACGTTAATAAAAATTTATCTTTCGCGGGAATTTGATTTTTCATTATTGTTAATATTGTTCGAGTACTGCAGAAGCGAATAAATGTTGTAAAAAAGTTTTGCTTCTGTGTAGCTTTAGGCTCCATATTACCTGCCATACCACATGTATCTGACGAAGCAACAATAATGTTTACCTTGATCGATGTAGACATTCGTTATGCCTTTACATACTCCTTTAAACAACCAGATATTCCTCTTTCCCGAATGTTCTTAGCTGTTGTAGTCTACCTACATTTCTCTCCCTCAGGACTCGCCATGTCAGAAAATAACACATTTGTACACTCATGAATACATTTCGTATCCGCCGCTACAATTATCATCGGTTCTGGTGGCAGCAGCAGCACCAGCAGTAGTACTGCAAAAGTCAAGTAGGCGTAAGAAGATCCCTGACAGCCAGCAGCACTTTGACAACTTGACCTGCAGGAGCAAACAGCAGCCCTCTACAGAGCTGTAACAACACAGAGGCATTGCCATGGAGACATTTACAATATCGTGTTGAGTGACTGGTTGAGCTACGTGTGCGTATTTGTGTGCGAATCAACTGTTCCCAGCCCACTGTAAGTGCCTAGGACCATGTTATGCCAACTTGATTTTAGTATTAACTTCATTAGTTCGTTGTACTATTAATTCATAGTGTCTCTATATATACACAAATTATTTTTAATTCTCTCACTATTACTTAATTACTATTTGTCACATTAATATAACTGTTGTTTCTTCAATGACTATGGATGTAAAAAATACGGTACGTCTGAAATCTAGTCCGATGCAAGAGAGGGCCTGAACATCCTAATCTGATCATATTCAAATGCTGCTGCACCTTCATACACAACGATCTTCAGTTTTCCTTTCAGTTTTGTCCTGTTTATTTTATTATGTCCACCTTGAACTAGGTCGTCCTCTAGGTCTTTTCTCATCACGAGGAATTCAGTAAGAATCCATCCAACTGCCATCATTTTGTTTCTCTGTACGCATAGCTAATCTACATTTCAATTTCATAACAACCACTATCGCGCCCTCAGGTATAACGTTAATAACTTTGGAAATTTTCTTCAACCACCACATCATGTGTTGTTTCATTAATTTTCGGGAGTGCATCCGGGATATTGTTACCTCAAATATCGGTATTTTCGCTGCTCACCTTTCGGTCATTTTCAAGATGAGTCGCGTGCAAGATTATTTAAGCATTTTACACTATGGAGTAAACGCGCTTGTCTCAGAGATACAGCTTTTGGTAGCAAGAGCGACAGTCATGGATAAAAATTTAAGCATCTGCGAAACAAAGCAAGCGCAGAGCCAGCATTCTCCAGTGCTTACGAAGTGTTTGGTTATTAATTATGGAAGGCGTGTGTTGGAATGCCAGTCAGTCTTTCGATACTAAACGATAATTTTAGTTCGTTCGTGCTCCCTATTATAGAAAACACCGTACAAACGCAAAAAATAGTGAGAACTATCAGACTATCAGTTAAACGTTACATACGTCCAAGTAGTTAACAGTGATAATGTACAGAAGAATGGAAAAGCAAATTTTGAATATTTTAGATGAAGATCAGTTTGGCTTTCGGCAGGGGAAAGAAGCGAGAGAGCCAGTTCTGAAGTTTCACTTGATAGCGGCAGCAAGACAAGAACAACATAAAATACTGAGAAATATTTGAAACCGGCGGAGGAATAAGTATTAGCTATGTGGAAAGACAGATGAGAACTATGGGAGAACAATAATATCAGGAAAATTGAGAAATGTTTAGATTAAAATGGGTTCAAGGAAGGAATGTAGTCCTACACTCATCATAATAAACCAGTAGATCAAAGAAGATATAAAATGAAGGTTTTGTAGCGGTATGAAAATTATGGGTAAAAGGTTATCAATGATAATAATCGTTGAAGACATTTGTATGCTGGGACAAAGTGAAGGGTAACTATATGCTCTGTCGATTAAATTGACCAGCCAATAAGCGCATAATATGGATTCAGAATAAATCGAAGAAGGGCGAAAATAATAACTAGTAGCAGAAATAAGATTAGCCTAAACGTAACATGAAAATTGGGGACGACAATGTGGATCTACTGAAGGAATACTGCTATCTCGGAAGGAAAGTAACGCATGACAACGCATTGACAACGTAAGAATAAGACTGACATAGGCAACGAGAACATTCATCTCCAAGGACACCTATTAGTGTGAAACTGGCTTTCATTTCAGGCAGATATTTCTGCGAAATTAGTATACATCTGGGGCGCTACACTGCATGGAAGTGAATCATGGACTGAGGAAAACCGTAAAGGAAAAACGTGTTAGGTTTCGGTGTTCTCGAGAAGGATATTGAAACTAAGTGGGCTGAAAACAAAAGAAGAATTTATCCACAGAATCGGTGAGGGAACGAATATGTGTAAATATTGACTATAAGAAATTACGAAATGATGTGGCAAGATATCTGTGCTAGCGGGAACAGTAAAGGACGAAAACTGTTGGGGAGATACATATTAGAATGTTGTTGCTTGTTGCTGCTGTGGTCTTCAGTCCGAAGACTGGTTTGATGCATCTCTCTGTGCTACCCTATCCTGTGAAAACTGCTCCATCCCCAAATAACTGTGGCAACCTACATCATTCTGAATCTGTGTAACGTAAAAGTCTCTTGGTCTCCCTCTAAGAACCCCCCTCCCCTACAATTACCCTCAATCCTAAATTAGTGATCCCTTGATGTCTCAGAGTGTGTTCTATCAACCGATTCCTTCTTTCAGTCTTGTGAGTCAAGTTCCCCCACAAATTTCTTGTCTCTCCAATTCTATGTAGTACCTTCTGATTAGTTACACGATCTACGTATCTTATCTTCAGCATTCTTCTATAGCACCATATGAAGAGCTTCTACACTTTCCTTGCCACCACTGTTTATTGCTCACATCCCACAAGTATACACTTCACAAGAGTAATACCTTCAACAGACTTCCTATATCTTCAGCATCACTTGATTTAGTTCGGCTACAATCCATGAGCCTTGTTTTGCTTTTGTTGATGTTCATGTTATAACCTCCTTTCCAGATGACGAATATTTCGTTCAGCTACTATTCCGAGTCCTTTGCTGTCTCTGACAGAGGTACAATGTCATCAGCACACCTCATAGTTTCTGTTTCTCTTCGCTGAACTTCAGTTCATATTCCAAATTTGTCTTCGGTTTTCTTTACTGCTTGCTCAATGTACAAACTGATTAACATCGGGGATGTGGGATAACCCTGTCTCACTCCCTTCTCAACCATTGTTTCCCTTTCATGCCCCTCGACTCTTATAACTTCCCTCTGGTTTCTGCACAAGTTGCAAGAAATCCTTCGCTATCTGTATTTTAACCCTTCTGCCTTCAGAATTTCAAAGAGGGTACTCATCATTGTCTCCTAGTCTACAAATGTTGTAAACGTAGGTTCGCCTTTCCTTAACCTATCCTCTAATAGAGCCGCTGGGTCAGTACTGCTTCGCATGCTCCTACATTTCTCCAGAATCCGAAGTCATCTTCTACCAGTTTTTCAATTCAAGAAATCGTGTTAGTATTTTGCAACAACGATTTATCAAACTGATAGTTCGGTAATATTCACACCTGTCAACAACTGCTTTCTATGGAATTATGTTTATTACAATCTTCTTGAGTCTGACGGTATTTAGTCAGTCTCATACATCTCACACATCAGAGAGAACAGTTTTATTGCGGCTGGCTCTCTCAAGGGTATCAGCAATTCTGACGGCATGTCGTCGACTCCAGGAGCCTTGTTTCGACTTAGTCTTTCAGTGCTCTGTCAAATTCTTCTCGTAGTACCATATCTCCCATCTCATCACCATCTAAGTCCTCTTCCAGTTCTATAATGTTGCCTTCAAGTTCATATTCATTGCATAGACCTATATTTTCCTTCTACCTTTCAGATCTCCCATCCTTGATTAATACTGCTTTTATATCTGAGATCTTGATGTTCTTGCAGATGCTTCTCTTTTCTCCAAACGCTTCTTTAATTTTCCTGTAGGCAATATCTATGTTTTTCTTGGTGAAATGTGATTACTGATTATAAATACTTACATTTGCCCTCTAGCTTTCCTGCTTAGCCATTCCTATCAGTCTCATTTTTTAGACGTTTGCATTCGCTTTCGTCTGCTTCATGTGCTGCATTTTTATATTTTCTTCTCTCGTCAATTACGTTCAATATCTAGTGTTGTCCAAAGATTTTTACTTCACCTTGTCTTTTTAGTTACTTGATCCTCTGCCTTTACTATTTCATCTATTAAAACACCCATTCGTCTTCTGCTATATTCCTTTCCCCAATTATAGTCAATCGTTGCCAGATCCGACTTTCTAAATTGCTAACACTTTTTTCAATTTCTTCAGTTTTAATTTACGGTTCATAAACAATAAATTGGGTCAGAGTCCACACCTACCCCTGGAAATGTCTTAGAGTTTAAAGAATGTTCCGAAATCTCTGTTTTATCATTTTATAATGCATCAGTGCCTCCAGGTCACTTCTACGTTTACGAGTGACTTTCATGGTTCTTCAACCAAGTGTCAGCATTGATTCAGTTGTGCTGTGTGGAAAATTTTACCAGGTGGATTCCTCTTTCATTCTTTTTCCTCAGTCCATACTCATCTACATTTTTTCCTTATCTTCCTTTTACTACTACAGAATTGCAGTCACCCATGAAGGTTTATTTTCTTCTCCCTAAACTATCTGAATAGTTTCTTTTATCTCATTACACATTTCTTCAATCTCTTCATCATCTGAAGAACTAGTTGGCATACAAACTTTTACTACTGTGGTTGGTGCAGGCTTAGTGGCTATCTTGGCTATGATAATGCGTTCACAATGCTGTTCGTAGTAACTTACCCGCATTCTTATTTTCTTATTCAGTAGTCAACGTACTCCTATAGTACCCCTAGTTCATTATTTACTTACATCGTTGTATACACCTGAGCGAAAGTCCCCTTCCTCCTACTACCGACCTTCATTAATTCCCACTTTATCTAACTTCATCCTATTGATTTCCCTTTTTAAGTTTTCTAATTTTCGCGCCCGGTTACTGGACCTAATTTCTACCCTACGACCCGTAGAACGTCAGTTTTGTTTCTCGTGATGATGACATCCTCCTCAGCAGTCTCCGCCTGGAGATCCGAATGGGGACTATTTTACCTTAGAAATATTTTACCTAAGGAGTGGCCACACAGTAGAGCTGCATTCCCTCGGGAAAAATTACAAATAAAGTTCCCTTACTTCACGATAACAGCACAGTGAGGCTGTTTTGGTTGATGTTACAGGGCCAGATCAGTCAATCTTCCAGACTGCTACCACTAAAACTACTAAAAAGGCTGATTCAAGTCTTCAGGAGTCACACGTTTTTCTGGCCTCTTGACAGATACCCCTCTGTTGTTGTTGCACCTACGGTAAGGCTACCTATATCGCTGAGGCACGCAAACCACTCCACCAACGGCAAGGTCCTTGGTTGATGGGATGTGCATGTTGGAGTATGTACTCAGGGTAATACCTACAACGTCCTTAATTATTTATTGTAGTTATTAGAATATGTACAAACATTGTGAACAGGTCAGCACAAGTGAGGACCTCGTGGCGCGCTAGCTCGCCGTATTAGATCAAGTTTTAATCAGTTAGCCTCCTACAAAATTGGGTTATGAAAGAAGTAATTTTTTATTTTAACGGTTATTTTAACTCTTAATTTTTTTCCTTTAACGCTTAAATGAAAGAATGTAACAAAAATGTTTAGAAATCTCAGCTGGTATACATGCAAAGAAAGACGTCGAATATCTCCCGAAGATCTACTTGATAACCCTTACATATGGTTTTCAAAACGGAATCTCAAGTATCGCCTGCATTGAAAACACAAGTAGAAACCGAAAACAAAACACACAGTGGACAAAGAACGTTTTCACTAAGCTTCGTCTGTGAATGAAATAAGCAAAAACTAAAGTAGTTGATATAATCAAAAGTAATGAAAATGTGTAACTTATTTTGTGTCATTTACCTTTTTGTGTCTTTAGCCTATAATACTTTTAATTAATTTGTCATTGATTAGAATTTGTCTTTCTCCTGCTCAAACCCACTTTTGTTTTAGATCTTGTTCAGATAATGTAGTGAATTGTATCTTACAGTTTTACTAAATTAAAAACAACTACAAACGAAAATAGTGTTCATGACGGGTCTTAATTAAACTTTATTATTACTTGCTTACTTTAGTACCCAATTCTATATAAAAAATAATTTTGCTCTGATGCAGAATATACTTTCCGGCCGCAATTAGTGTTAATTTTTTAAGATGCTACTGTGCACTAAACGTAGTAAGCACCTGCTAATGATACTAGTATGCACTGTTCTGACGAGAAGTCTCGTATTTGTGTCTTCCCTTTCTTCGTGTACCTGTTACAACATTACAGTCACGTTTACTTCTCAGGTCTGGTTTTGGTTTTGTATTAAAGATTCTAAAAATTGCGATGCAAAAAAGCACTGTAGTGCAAATATAAGCAATAAAAATGAACTCTGTTCTGTGCACATAACAGTGTTTCTAGTGGATAATTATTGATTTCAATATTTTACTGCTCACTGTGCTAATGTCGTATTGGAGGAAATAAACAGAAAGAAGAACACAGCAATGCACAGTGCTACTCGAAACCTTTTGCGATTTTGACCGGCAGGGGTTTAATAGAATTGTATCAATGGAGGCGACGCTGCTAAACAGTTTTGAAATATTTATTTATTAAGTACTTCATGCAACTTCAAAACAATGTAACTGTGAGATCCGTCATTCATTTTTCCGAACTGTTGCATCCTATCTTATGGACGGTTTGCAGTAAGCGAGAATCGACATCGAGAGTCTCCTCCTTTTCATTACGCTTCTGCGGGTTAGAACTACTTCAAAGTCCTACTCGATATTAACGTACAATATGAAGAGGGACAAACAAACAAACAAACAAACACATAACTCACAGAGTGGCGGCCAAACTTCACTACTGACGTTTCATTACGCTTAGCTTTCCCAGTGGCTCTGCAAAACACGCGAGTTCATTCCCAGGCGGAGAGATTACAAATGTCTGGGTGTTACACGAAATTTATGGGACTCTTGATTTGGGAGGTTTGTGAGTTTTTCACCTCTTCCGCTGTATCGGCTAGGTGCAGTGGAGAACATAGCAGCCAAAAAATAATCGAAAACTGTTTTGCCGGCATGGGTACGTTACGTTCTCAAAGCAACTGGCGTCTTCCACTCAGGACTCTCGTTATAACATCAGTATCTGCCCTAGAAGCATCAAAATATTAAGAATATTTTTATAATTACAACTACACGTTGTCTATAACCTCAGGCGAACGAGGTCATGGAATACACGTAACATTGTCGGGTCTGTTAGGTTGTGAGAGTGGCAAATTTGGTGACTTGGGAAAGCAAAGGCACGCAACACGGAATTAAGTAAATGAATAAATCAATTGATTGTGGGAATTACGGTGTGCTTTTATACTTCATTTATGATAAAATAACTGTAGTAGGTATCGGTTATTAAAACGATATACTAATTATGATAGTCCTGAGTTCAGTTACGGTCGCTTAGAGAGATTCTGATAGTTGAGACCACTGCCACCGGCCACCTGGCGGAGTGTGTTACTACGCCACATGACAAGTCTCTGTTTATTTCTGGAATAACGAAAAGACATTACCTTGAAGTGTAAAATGAACAGCGAAACATCTATTAACAGAAGCACAGGTGAACTGATAGCGACGCTAATGAACGACGCAATAACATTCAATAAGTAATTTATATTGTATTTTAAGATTCTCGACCACAGTTTTTCCAGATCGTAGTGTTGTGTGAAATGACGGGAACTATTACAAATGTTAGTAACCTGCTTGCTATATAAGGGACTACAGTATTTCGTGGACGTTCATATGAGCGATCTCGCGATGTGTGATAATTTTTCCTTTACTTTATATAGTCACGGATTTTAATCATACCAAAAATTGTTCTAATAATTTTTGGACTATTTCTTGAATGCGTAGTGAGTAAGCTACTGTTTGTAACCTCTTTCTATTTGCAGTTTCTATTTACTGATTTATTATTTGGGTATGCAGGATATGTATGTACGACTGGGCCTCAGGGGGAAATAAATTTGGGAGAAAATTTTAAGAAAAAAGAGAATGGGATCTGCAAAAGAATATTATATGCAGAAGCATTGTTTCAAAGATTAAGATGTATGACATTTTTAAAGCAGGACTGGATACACACTGGTTCTTTGCTCTGTCAACATGTGATATAGATTCTTATGTCTTACTTCATTGTTTACATCGCCTCTTTTTGATCTTTACTTGAAGGAGCTCGCCTGCCGCCTGTAGCAGCAGGTCATCAGGAACTCTGTAATTCCTTGTTACCTTTTGAGAAAAGCTTGTTACTCACTTCTTTTTACGTTTTGTCAAACTGAAAGATGCCTTACAAGATCAACGTGTAGAGGCAATTTGTCACACTGATCACTGTTATTATAACAACACGTTGTGATACTATTCATTATTAAGACACCTAGAGATAAATGAAGAAGACGGTGCTGTATTTTAGTGGTCTCGGCCCACATTGTCATTGGGAGTGAAGAAAAATAAGAAGGAATGATGCACATAGAAACGAAAATGTTTAGTTACATATACAAATAAATATGGAAAAAACATTTTCTGTGGACTCCTACCACATATGAATTCAATTTGACCTCTGCAAAGGTGATTTAGCTATGAAAACACTTGCAAAACGGTATAGACGTACCAAAGAACGCATTAAAAGTGAACAGATAACATCATTGGCCTTACCTCTCATAAAAAAGGAAAGTTATGGAAACTGGGAAACGGAAAAAAAAGAACACGAACAAGCGCCCCAGGCCTTAGACAACGGCCCTGATGGCTTTAAATAGCCCGCAACTCACAACAACATATCTCGGCACCACATGAAACTTGGAGATTTCCGTCTCTGTGTGTGTACTCGAAGGCCTCTACGTAATGCAGAATCGACACTAGATGTCACGATCACAAAAGAAGGCGGGGATTTTTGTGATGTCGGTACAGAGACAGAAACAAAGGAATGGGTCGACCTGGAGAGCTCAGTGACTTCGAACATGACTTACTCACTTGAGTAACAAATCCATTACGGACATTTCAGCCCGTCTAAGAACTACCCAAGTTGGCTGTTGGGGATGCGACTGTGAAGTGGAAATGCGAACCAGGCTTAACTCATGTACTGACGGACATGGAGCGTCAAACACTAGCGAGGGTGATTGTCAATAGTGGCATTAAATGGGCGGAAGGAATCACTCGTGAATTCCAAAGTGCCAGCAGCAGTCCATGGAACACAATGACGGTGCGTTAGTGATTGACTGGAAACCAGTGAGGTGGAGTGTAGAATCACGCTGTTCGTTGTGGCAATCAGGTGGGTGGATTTGGGTTTGTCGGATACCTGGAGAATGTTACCTGTCATCGTGTGTATAGCCAACGGTGAAATACAGAGGAGGTGGTGTTACGATACGGGAGTGTTTTCGTGGTTAGGGTGCGGTCCCCTAGTTGTGCTTAAGAAGCCGCCAAATACAGAAGGATACAAATACATTTCCAGCATTGTGAATTAAGTATTGTTGAGGAACAGTACGGAGACGGTGACCGCTTATACACTTAAGTCAATTCACCTTGTTATAATAGAGCAATGGTTTGTGGACAAAAACATTCCTGAAATGGACTGGCAAGTCCAGACTCTCGACCTGAACCCCATCAGAGCGCCTATTTATTCCATTTCTAAGCGACTTGTATTTCTGTATTCCTAAACTTCCCTCAACCTTTTTCTACTTCTTTCTTTCATCGATTAACTTAAGTATTTCTTCTGTTACCCATGGTTTCTTCGCAGTCCTTCTTTGTACCCTTTTTTCCTGTTTCAGTGATTATCATTTTTAGAGATGTTTATTCCTCTTCAATTGAACTGCCAGAAGAGCTATTCCTTATCGCAGTATATACAGCGTTAGAGAACTTCAAGCGAATCTCTTCATACTTTAGTATTTCTGTATCCCACTTCGTTGCTGATTGATTATTCCCAGCTAGTCTCTCAAACGTCAGCCTGCTCTTCGTCACTACCAAATTGGGATCTGAGTCTCTACATGCTTCTGACTACTCCTTACAATCCAATATCTGATTTGGGAATATCTGACTGACTATGATGTAATCTAATTGAAAGCTTCCCGTGTCTCCTGAACTTTTCCAAGTATACCTGCCCGCATCTCGTGGTCGTGCGGTAGCGTTCTCGCTTCCCGCGCCCGGGTTCCCGGGTTCGATTCCCGGCGGGCTCAGGGATTTTCTCTGCCTCGTGATGGCTGGGTGCTGTGTGTTGTCCTTAGGTTAGTTAGGTTTAAGTAGTTATGAGTTCTAGGGGACTGATGGCCATAGATGTTAAGTCCCATAGTGCTCAGAGCCATTAAAATAAAAAAAGGCAAGGCAAATATATCTCCCCCACATGTGATTGTTGAACAGCTTATTCGCTATTGCTAGTTAAAATTTATTGGAGAACTCAATTAGTCTTTCTCTTTCTCATTTCTAGTACCAAGCCCATATTCTCCCATAATTGTTCCTTGTGCTCCTTCTGTTACAACCGCGTTGCAGTCCCCCATCATTATTAGATTTTCATCTGCTTATTAGATTCTCATCTCCCTTTACATACTGAAATACCCGTTCAATATCCTCATATATTTTGTCTAGCTCTCCATCTTCAGCTTGCCACTTCGGCATGTATATATGAACTATAATTGTTGGTGTTGGTTAGCTGTCGATTCTGACGAGGACAACTCTAACATTGAACTGTTCACACTAAAACACTCTCTGTCCTACTTTCCTATTCATGACGAATCCTCATACTATTTTCTCCTGCTATTAGTATTACCCTATACTCATCTGACCAGATGTGCTTGTATTCTTTCCATTTCACTTCACTGACCCCCACTATTTCTAGATTGTACCTTGACATTTCCCTTTCCAGATTTTCTAGCTTCCTTACAACGTTCAAACTTCTGGCATTTCACACCCCGACTCGATGAACATTACATTGTCGTTGGTTACTCAATCTTTTTCTCATGGTCACCTCCCTTTTGAAAGGCCTCTTCCGCAGATCCGAATGAGGGACTATTCCGATATCATCATGGAACTTTTTC
Organism: Schistocerca gregaria; assembly: GCF_023897955.1. NCBI lineage: Eukaryota > Metazoa > Arthropoda > Insecta > Orthoptera > Acrididae > Schistocerca > Schistocerca gregaria. The sequence goes on from NC_064921.1 coordinate 866,499,407, forward strand.
AATTACAGACCACGTGTCATGCGGATACACATTGTGTCTTTAATGCAGTGGTTTCCATTGACTTCTGCGTCCTCATACCGTTGATCATTGCTGATTATTCCGCCTTCTAGGGGTAGTTTCCCATGTCGAAGGCAAGAAAATGCGCTGAACCTCTGACCGCTCCTCCACCCGCTTTGAGAAGGCCGTTGGCAGGATGAGGGTGACTTCTTAAGTGGAAGTCTTCGGCAGCCAATGGTGATAATTTTTATTCATAATCTAAGTGGTTGAGGGGTTCGAACCCGGGACCGTGTACGGTTTGATTACTAATCAAAGGCACTACCCTTAGACCACGGGTCACTTTTGCTTTTAACGTGTGCACAAAAAATCATAAACTAAGTTTTCAGATTTTTTCATGATTAATTGCATATTGGCCCATCTCTGGAACACAGTACAGCAGCAGTTCTGTGTAGAGAGGATTGTAAAAAATATTTCCGGAGGTATGTGGCACACATGTCTACGCTCAAGTCACACACTTCTCGTAACCAATGCACTGATGATTTATGGACTCTTAACTGGCGCCTAATAGCTTCAAAGATGTATTCCGTCGACTTAAAATCGGCTGAATTAGGTTACAAGACTAGAACGTGAGTTTACAGTCGTGAGCCTCAGAGTAGCACAGTTCCGGTCTTGTGACGCAACCAGATGTCCTGCTGGAAGCTGCCATCGGCATAGAGGAAGTCGTCAGGTAGTAGTGGTCACGCAGTCCACAGCTGCCATCGAGTTCTCGATTACTAGCACAGGTCCCATGGGAGCCCAAGTGAACGTCACCTACTGGATTGCAGCAGTCGCACAGCGCGTGATTCAAGCATCCATTCACATGGATGATGGGGGAGCAGGACTCGACCATCAGTACACCAAGTAACGTGATTCATGCGAGTTTTTCATTGACCCACAGTCCAATCTCAATGATCCCGTGCACACTACAATTGGAAAATAACGATGTCTTCGGGTAACGTGCAGATGTTGCTCCGGAACCTCATTTTAAACAATGTGTGTTAAGAAGAGATAGTCTTGGCTGCAAAACGAGCTTTATTACCTTATGTTTTGCCAATAACGCTTTTCGCCTTGCTTAAGGCATCTTCAGATCGGCCTACAAAGAAAGTACAAACTGTAGGCCTGAACCAGTTTTTGGAGTCTGTTGCACTGCAGTATATATTCTCCACTGTAATAGTCTCCTTATTTTGGAATACGTATCTCAGAGATATAAGCAGATTACTTGGCCTGAATACCGTTTTGGCACTTTCGGTTCATTTTATCGTAACAGGGCAACTGGGATCGTTCATATACACAAATAAGAAAAGTTTGCATCATCCCGTTACCTAGAACTCCTGAAGGCAGCCGTTGACTGTGGATATTGTATCACAGACACAGCCCCTTTGACTGTTCAGAGATGACACTAAACACACCCAAAGACGTAAACAACCATGCATGAACAGCGCCTATTAGATGGAGGGGGTGCGACAACCGATCAGTTCCAGTCACTCCACCAGGAATGACGAACCCGGCTCGTGTTGTCTGTAGTTGAACCAAGCCTAGACGGTCAATACTGCTGTTCGATCGCGTCGGCAATGTTACTTTGTGCCAGGAAGGGCTCTCGACAATGGAAGTGTCCAAGCGTCTCGGAATGAACCAAAAGCGATGTTGTTGAGACATGGAGGACATACAGATAGACAGGAACTGTCGATGACGTGCCTCGCTCAGGCCGACCAAGGGCTGCTACTGCAGTGGATGACCGACCACTGCCTACGGATTATGGCTCGGAGGAACCTTGACAGCAGCGCCACAATGTTGAATAATGTTTTTCGTGAGGCTCAGGACATCGCGTTACGACTCAAACTGCGCGCAGTAGGCTGCATGTTGCACAACTTCACTCCTGACGTCAATGGCGAAATCGCTCTTTGCAACCACGACACCATGCAGTGCGGTACAGATGGGCCCAACAACATGACGAATGGACCGCTTAGGTTTGGCATCAAGTTCTCATCACCGATGAGTGTCGCATATGCCTTTAACCAGACAATCGTCGGAGGAGACGTGTGTGGAGGCAACCTAGACAGGCTGAACGCCTTAGACACATTGTTCAGCAAGTGCAGTAAGGTGGAAGTTCCCTGCTGTTTTGAGGTGGCATTATGTGGGGACGACATACGCCGCTGGTAGTCATGGAAGGCGCCGTAGTGGCTGTACGGCACTTGAATGCCATCCTCCGTCCGATAGTGCAACAATATCGGCATCATACTGGCGAGGCACTCGTCTTCATGGACGACAATTCGCGCCCCCATCTTGTGAATGACTTCCTTCAGGATAACGACATCACTCGACTAGAGTGGTTAGCACGTTCTCCATACATGAACCCTATCGAACATGCCTGGGGTAGATTGGAAAGGGCTGTTTATGGACGACGTGACCCACCAACCACTCTTAGGGATCTAAGGTGAATCGACGTTGAGGAGTTAGCCAATCTGGACCTTGTGGATAGTATGCCACGAAGAATACGGGCATGCATCAGTGGAAGAGGACGTGCTACTGGCTATTAGAGGTACCGGTGTATACAGCAGTTTAGACCACCATCTCTGAAGATCTTGCTGTATGGTGGTACAATATGCAAAGTGTGGTTTACATGAGCAATAAAAAGGGCGGAAATACTGTCCTTATTAGTCCAAGGTTTACTACATCAGGGTCATGCGATTTTGAGAGTAGTATTTTCTTTGTAGGTCAATCTGAAGACGCCTTAAATAAAACTAAAGGCGTCGTTGGAAAAATACAAAATGGTAAATCCTGTTTTGCAATCAAGACTGTTTATTTCTTGAAAACATTTATCACTGGATGCTGTATCATTCCACTATAAATTGCAAGTTCTAATGTGTATTATTTTCTTAAAAGGAACACATCGCCATTTGATCGTTTAATGTTTAATTACAACACAGGTTTCGGTCTCTTATGCCATTCTCAAGTATCTGATTTTATGTCTTTAACATGTATTTCAGGACACTTAACACGTTGTCAAGCTCAAATATTAACATTTTAAGTGTCCTCTAATATACATGTTAAGAAAATAATGTCAAAGACTTGAAAATGGCATAAAAGACCAAATCGTGCGTTAGGCTTGAATAAACACTAAAACAATGAAATGGCGTTGTGCTCCTTTGAAAAACATTGTTTGACTATTGCACACCGACATCAAAAACGGTTAAACGTGTATTGAACGGCGCGCCTGCACCAGATTCTGTCAACAGATCTACTGTAGTTTACCGTCTACGCTGTTTCACAATGGAGGAAGTCATTAATCATGTTTTTCGGTGGAACTCTGTCGTCCAACACCTTTCGTAATATATTTTTTGACCGATATACAGGGTGAGTCACCTAACGTTACCACTGGATATATTTCGTAAACCACATCAAATACAGACCGAACGTGAGGAGAGGGGCTAGTGTAATTGTTTAATACAAACCATACAAAAATGAACGGAAGTATGTTTTTTAACACAAACCTACGTTTTTTTTAAACGGAACCACGTTATTTTTATTAGCACATCTGAACATATAAACAAATACGTAATCAGTGCCGTTTGTTGCATTGTAAAATGTTAATTACATCCGGAGATATTGTAACCTATAGTTGACGCTTGAAACCTCCGACGTTCAGTTGCGTGTTGTAACAAACACGGGCCACCGTCGGAGAGCAGCATCTGCAGGAACATGTTTACGATGACAACCGTGTTTACGAGAGTGGCTGTAGTGTACTGTTGTGGTTTGGTCTAGCTGTCGCAGTTTCCGCATGTAGCGCTTGCTGCTATTGTTATCCTGCATTCGTCTCCGCACGCAGACCAACTGTAGTACACCGTGTTACCAGACGTCTGTGATAGTGTAGTGTTGTAGGAACTGTGACCATGGTGTATTCGCACTCTGAAAAGGCGGAGATGATACTCATATATGGCGAGTGTCGACGAAATGCAGCTGAAGCCTGCAGGGTGTATGCAGAACGGTACAGAGAGCATCCAACGTGCCGCACATTGCAAAACATCTGCCGCCAACTGTATGCAACAGGTATGGTCGTAGCACGCAAACGGGTCCTTAACAGGCCCGCCACAGGAGAAGCGGGTGCAGTTGGTGTGTTAGCTGCTGTTGCCATGAACCCACACATGAGTACACGGGACATTGCGAGAGCCGATGGACTGAGTCAAAGCAGTGTCATGAGCATACTGCATCGTCACCGCTTTCACCCGTTTCATGTGTCGCTACGGCAGCAATAACATGGCAATGACTGTAATCATCGAGTGCAATTCTGTCAATGGGCATTAACAGAGAATCCGTTGCAGTTCTACCTGTCTACCGATGACGCGGTTCTCACAAACCACGGGGCAGTGAATCTACGGAACATGCATTACTGGTCAGTGGACAATTCTCGCTGGCTCAGACAGGTAAAACGACAGCGACCGTGGACTGTAAATGTATGGTGCGGAATCATTGGCGACCACCTCATTGGTCCTCACTTCATTGCAGGGTCCCAAACAGCTGAAACATACATCGCGTTTCTACAGAATGATCTGCCAACGTTGCCAATGTCGCACTGGAAACGCGTCGACGTATGTGGTATCAGAATGATGGTGCACCTGCACATTCCGCAATTAACACTAGGCTGACCCTTGACAGGATGTTCGACGGGCGTTTCATAGGTCGTGGAGGACGCATAAATTGGCCAGCACGTTCTCCTGATCTTACACCTCTGGACTTCTTTCTGTGGGGTACGTTAAAGGAGAATGTGTACCGTGATGTGCCTACAACCACAGAGGATATGAAACAACGTATTGTGGCAGCCTGCGGCGACATTACACCAGATGTACTGCGGCGTGTACGACATTCATTACGCCAGAGATTGCAGTTGTGTGCAGCAAATGATGGCCACCACATTGAACATCTATTGGCCTGACATGTCGGGACACACTCCATTCCACTACGTAATTGAAAACGGAAACCACGTGTGTACGTGTATCTCACCCCTCATGGTAACGTACATGTGCGTCAGTGAAAAAGACCAATAAAAAGGTGTTAGCATGTGGAAGTAATGTGCTGTTCCATTCTCTTCTGTACCTAAGGTCCATCACCGTTCCCTTTGGATCCCTACGTAATTCGGTGCTCTCCGATACACACGATCGAACAGCGGAGGAGTGGTACTCCAGCGTCAACTTTAGGTTACAATATATCAGGATGTAATTAACATTTTACAATTTAACAAACGGCACTGATTACGTATTTGTTTATATGTTCAGGTGTGCTAACAAAACTAACGGGGTTCCATTCTAAAAAAAAACGTAGGTTTGTGTTAAAAACATACTTCTGTGCATTTTTTTATGGTTTGTATTGACCAATTACACTAGCCGCTCTCCTCACCTTCGGTCTGTGGAATCGATTCGTCAGTATTTGATGTGGTTTACGAAATATATCCAGCGGTTACGTTGGGTGACTCACCCTGTATATTAACATGGGCAGTAAAACGGGAAGAATAATCAGTACTCCACCAACATCTGTAGCGCTGCTGCATGGCGGTAGCAATCAGAGCGGACCATGTGGTGCTGTCGCTGGTGAAGTACTGTGGGGAGAGCGGGTGGGGGGGGGGGGGGGGGCGCTAGTGTACGTATTTCATTCTCTATTCCTGACAGGGAGGGATGTCGCCGTCTGTATTTTGAATTCCGGCATTCGTGTGGTAACTGTTGAAGCCCTCAAGAAAGTATTGGTCGGAATCAGGTGCGCCGAATTTTTATTTTTATTTTGAAGTACGGAAACAAAATCTTCAACAACCAAGCTCGCTAATTAAAATTTTATTGATGACTGGATACAGAAGATCTAAGTTGCCATCATCGGTTGTGTAAAACATATTATCGAAACTGCAAGCGGAATCGGATCAGATATAATAAGATGGCACACGTATTTTCACAAACGGATGTATACAACATACCTTACGCAAATATACCTCAATACATCACCATCATATGTACAATGTGTAATGTCAAGTCCTAACACATCATTCCAAGAACCTGAATAAAGTGATACATTTGCATAAGATTTACATAAAATATCACACACTTTGCCCCTGCAGCTCATGTTCACACAACAAATGAACGAAGACTGTGGATCAGAAGTCAAAGGCAAATATGAGCTACCAGTAGGTGACATAGAACTCATACAGAAACATAATCGTAACAGATACAGCATATGGTAGAAGTTATATCAAAGGAGTACGCGAAAATACGGCAGTAGATACAATTTTGTATGTAACTGTGTAACACTAATAACCCGAAACAGAGAACAATGAAATAACAAATTTTTAAGGCTGAATAACAAGTACACTGTTTTGGTCAGGTGATTTTTGTTTATTTCGAGCTAGTTTTCGGCTTATTGAACCATCTTTAGGAAACTACAGACTAGCGTCTGGAAGTGACACTAGCCTTCCACCAGCGTCGAGGAGACTGGGCCTTCTACTGCAAGCTCCGCACAGGAAAACAAGAACGTCAGACAGAGAAGCCACGAGGCGCGCCATTGAGATGCCACTCCGGATGTATTATCGACTATCGACTTTTTAATTAATAGTCAGTGTTTCGTTAATTAGCTTACACTTAATGTTATGGTTTAATTGTTTTTTCATGCTGGAAGATTTCACTTTATAGATGTGATTTCATTTTTAGACCTTCTATACCGGCTTTTACACAACTGGGTACTTTACTTTGCCAGGGTATGGGCTCCCGGTTATCAGTATTTGCACTTTTGATGTGGATTTTGAGTATAAATCTAATTCCATATTGTATATCAATACATGTTTTGTTGTTAGACGCTCACTTTGCCATGCAAAGTAATTTTAACTAGACAATGCATAGTGGATTTACCTGTTAAATTTTCAATACTGGTTACTCATGTACCCTAGCTGTAGTGCCTTGTCCTGGCTTCAGCTATTTGTATAAATATCAGGCGCCTCCAGATTATCACAGTACTTGGTATGTACCTACATGTATAATTTGACTTTCATACATCAGAATGTTTTGTGGTATGTATGGGTGGTGTGCATGGCTGCTAATCATAAATAATACTTTTTATAACTTATGTAGCACTACGTCTTTCATAGATTTAGCTTCAGAAAATAGAATTTAGTTGGCTACACACTGTTTTCATTTGTAACAGGTCTGAAGATGGCTGTAACCAAAACCAGTAATTGTGAAGTATAAAAGTTTTCGTGTGTTCAAGACGGACTTATAAAATAAAATGAAAGAACTATCCATGTTACTTAACGGTTGAACCGGGACACGGTTCCAGTAGCGTGATATTATTATTGATCGAACTGTCCAATTATGTTCATCATGAGTTGTAACCTTACGACAAAGCTTTAGCACAATAAGTCAAGTATTAAAAATGGAAACTGTGATTATATTTCGAATTAACGGAAATCACTGAGCGCAAATTATCCAGAATACATTCATCCATTATTTCAAAATGAGAGGAGTTAGCGCTTTCAACAAACTTTACACATAATTTCAAACTTTTTAAACTATATTTTCTCTCGCTGATACCCTCATAAAACAATGATAGGAAAAAACTTTATAGTTAGTTACTTTTCGCCGATCATAAAATTAAACTTCAGCAGCAGGGATGAAGTTTTACTTTGTTACTTCTTTACTATGAACTCTGTAGGCAACAAATTTTTTAAACGGTAGATCCATATAACACTGAACGTACCGGTATCTGCAAAGTTATATTATTGTAAGACACATAGTTCAGGAGATATGTCTTCATAAATATTGAGATGGGTGAAAAACTAACTTCCCTTCAATAAGAGAGCAAATTAGCCAGATTGTACTCATCTGATAACGAGAGCACTTAGTAGCTTTCATCAAACATTCAAAATAATCTAAATTATTCTTCAGTTTTTTTTATTTTTGACTTTTTAATTAATCTACGGGTGAATAATCCGAAACAAATAAAGCCAAACCAATTAGGGATTTGCGCCTTCTACAATATATGTTTTACATGATTGTTGTTGTTGTGGTCTTCAGTCCTGAGACTGGTTTGATGCAGCTCTCCGTGCTAATCTATCCTGTGCAAGCTCCTTCATCTCCCAGTACCTACTGCAACCTACATCCTTCTGAATCTGCTTAGTGTATTCATCTCTTGTTCTCCCTCTACGATTCTTACCCTCCACGCGGCCCTCCAATGCTAAATTTGTGATCCCTTGATGCCTCAGGACATGTCCTACCAAGCGATCCCTTCTTCTAGAAAAGTTGTGCCACAAACTTCTCTTCTCCCCAATCCTATTCAATACCTCCTCATTAGTTACGTGATCTACCCACCTAATCTTCAACATTCTTGTGTAGCACCACACTTCGGAAGCTTCTATTCTCTTCTTGTTCAAACTATTTATTGTCCATGCTTCACTTCCATACATGGCTACACTCCACACAAATACTTTCAGAAACGACCTCCGGACACTTAAATCTGTACTCGATGTTTTACATGATTGTACACATTAAAACGTTTATAAAGTATTCCGACGTCTGATGTTTCTTCTTACACAAAGGGAGTTAAATAATTCTGGTTGCGGGAGGGGGTTATTGGTCGTGCCCAAGAGGTAAGATTAAAGAAAAGTTAACAAGGAAGATAAAGTTCTCTGGGTATGATACCGCGTCAGGGGCCTTCTTCTGGGTCTAACCCGCTGCAACCGTGGCCGAAACGTCGGTTCTTCTCCAGCAGCAGTAGTTTTTGCATTATGAGGCGGTACCATACCCAGAAAACTTTTATGTCGACTGACTGACCGCGGAAGTCTACGCAATTATAAGATATCAGAAGTAGATTGGTGTAGGTGAAAAAAGCATTCTTCAATGAAAGAGCTCCACTGTTATCAAACACATATTTGGAATTGACGATGTCTTTCCTGCAAGTGTATGGGACACAAAACTGTCTTGTAAAGTCAGAGATGAAGAACTGGAAGCACTTGATATTGACATCGAAACATGTTTAAAAAATAAAGTGAACCTACAGTATAGAAAAAAGGGTAAGTATTAAAAAAGGATAGGACATGAAAACCGTCTATGGAAGACCCTTCCCAGATGAAGAGTCTGGTTAGTGGGACGTCTGGTACAGCATTCTGGAAGACTTAATGCTTAAAGGAGTAGCACACGGGAAAATGATTGGAGAGCGGACTAAGTCTAGAATAGGGAAAAGAAATTATGGAGAATGTCGGGTACAGTAACTACATATAGATGTGAACTATAGAACAAGAGAAGAAATAGAGTGAGGACAAGTAGATTGAATATTGTTACAAGGTGAGTAATAGTTTCAGATAATTGGCTCTTTGATTGTAAAAACTGGTAATTTCATACATACAGGGTGAGTCAGGAGAAAGGATACGTATTTTGACGGGTGCTAACATTAGTGACACTGAATAAAGACCTTGACGTGGACATATGCCCTATTCCGAACGGTTTCCGATATCTAATACTTTTAAGGTACATATCTATTTGTTTTCTGTTTTATTCATTGTCATTGTTTACAACGTACAACGTAGTATGGAGGAAGTCAAGACGGGCATTTTTATACAGGACGCTTGTGGTCAATTAAGACGGAAAACTACCTCAAACTAGCTTACAAGAAGTACCTAAGCTACAGCGGACGTGCGTCACGAGATGTCTTCACGCACACTATTAGCCCTAGACGAAAAATGAATAGGACCCTTTTGTAGCAAATTTAATTGTGTACTGATAGATATTTTCGTTGGAGTGTGGGGTTTTCGAGTTATTAAAGAAAAAGTGATATTAAACGTCTTTTACCTCGGAGACTATTCGTATTAGGGCACATGTCCATAGAAGTTTTTTGTTCAGAATCATAAATACTATCGTGTCTGAAAGCATTTACCTTTCCTCCTGACTCACCATATATATATATTATATATTCCTTACCTGTACTTATTTATGCGAATTACGTTACACACACACACACACACACACACACACACACACACACACACATATATATATATATATATATATATATATATATATATATATATATATATATATATATATATATATATATATATATATATATGTGTGTCTGTGTGTAACGTAATTCGCATAAATAAGCACAAGTAAGGAAAAATACGTATGCTGATAGATAAGTCTTTATTTACAACTTTTTTTCATCTGCAGGTAAGCTAAAGCTGTTTTTAACAGCCTAAATGACAGCATTTATACTGTACCATCAAATCGTAAAAGCTCTTTGGGTCACTGTGTCAATAGCAAAAAGAAAAAAAAAAACGCCATAAATAGCATAATGCTAGGTCTCAGTTTATATTAGTTAGTTACGTCACGAGCACAGAATATTGAAATGTAAACGGTTGACAACAGCTCGAAATGCATAAATGTTATGTTATCGGATTATTCGATTATTCACATGAGAACGATGCTGGTACCTATCTAGTCAAATGAGAGTTGTACTAAGATGGAAAGATACAGAAACAGTAAGATTAAATAAAGTTGCTGGTGCTGCTGTCAACACAATTTTGGAACTTCACAATTTGCAAATAAACTAAGAAAGTAAATAAAGCCGATGTGAGTGGAAGATTAGTAGAGGGACGGTACCCTTTTTTCTAGTATGTGGAAGGAAAACCTCTTTCCCGCACTAGGCAGTAGTTTGAAGAGTAAGGATGTGGATGTAGAACCGCACTTTGCGATGAAATCAGAGTCACTGGGGAAATTGTAGATATAGTGTAGTGACATCAAAAACAGAAAAAAATAATAGGACTTCCAAGCGAAACAATGCACTGTCACCGTGACGCTATAGTTCGTGCTTGGCGCTCGTGGATGTAGGCACACCGACGGCTACCTGCGTACGGCGGGCTTGCCGCTCTTACCCCTAGCGACGAAGACCCCGAAGAGCAGCGCTCGGACGCAGGCGCAGTGGCGGCAGGCGTCGCAGCGTCGCCCCGGCGTCATGCGGCAGCCGTCGCGACGCCCGGCGTCTGGCACACTCACTCCGCCGGCTTTGCCGTCTCCGTCGCCGTCTGCCGGCGTCTGCCGCGCATGCGCTCCGTGGCAACCACCTGCGCGCCACCCCATCGTTCGCCCCCGCCAGCCACCAGATACTTCCTGGTAGCCGGCACCTGTACCTTATGCCTAATGCGCCCGAGAGTCGAGTTCCCGCTCTCGAATCTAACAGACGTTCTGTTTTCCTCGCTTCCCAGCAGCGTCAGAAGGACACATTTTCAATGACGCAGGCTGTGGCGTGTTTAAACAAATTCTGACATAGCAATATTGAAACGTAATTTTCTAAATTTAATCAGAGTCTGCGAGAAAAATTACCACCACAGCTGTAACCTGAGAAAGTTATTATTGTCTCACCGACTAGCTACGGCGGCACGTTACGCCAACCTCAGGCACCACTACTGCCAAAAGATTACTAGATTTCCTTGCGTCATTTATTGTGGAGACCTTGTTACTATTACTCGTGGGTTAACTTTCCTCAGGAGTCTCTACTCGACACTCCGCAATAAATGCGCCAAGGAAATCTGGTAGTCTTTTGGCAGTGGTAGAGCCTGAGGATGGCAGTAACGTGCCGCCGAAGCTAGTCATTTGAGACGATAAAGGCATTCTCAAGTTACAGCTGTGGTGGCGCTTTTTCTCACATGCAAGAAGACGGACAGCCATAAATTAAATCAATGTCGTTTGGCCACGTCTCCAAAACGTATATGAAGTACTTTCTTTGAAAAGGACATCAAGAAATCACCTAACGCTATTGTAATATGTAGGGCGATTCTTATTAACGTTAAAAAACCTCCAAAGGGATGTAGATGGCGCTGGGACACGTTAATTTAGTGCAAGACGCATGGAGTCGCAAATGTCCGGAAATATCCCGAAAGTGGATGACATATTGAACATGTGACGTCACCAGATGACGTAGCTCGCCACGCGTGCAGCGCTTTAGTCTATCGGCCTTTGCTCCTCATCATCCCAACCAAACACTGACGTCGGTGTGGCTCTGGGCCCACGTGCGCAATTTTAGTGTGTGGCGCTCAAGGTTCGAATCTTACGTCTGTCAGGCAATATTTTTTTCATTGTGTTAGATAATTATGTATTTATATTGAAGGGAAACTTTTATTTTACTAAATGACGTAAGTTTTGTTTATTTAATTCTGTCTATAAACACAAAAAATGAGGTACAAAAGCAAACAAACACAAACACAAAATGAGAAAAGCTTTTACTTGTTTACAGTGTGGACGATCATTTTGTAACTTCTACGTTTACAACAGACCACATTTACAAAAGGTGTTCGAAATTTACACCACCTGCTCGAATGCATGTATTAAATCACTCAATCATCCCTTCATGCCCAAGCCCAGCCGCTGCACGTGCGGTGAGACGTCTGGTAACGTCACATGTTTAAAATTTCTCATCCACTTTTGTGGTATTTTCAGACATTTGCGACCCCATGTGTGTTATACTAAATTACTTTTCTCAGCGTCATCTACGTCGCGTCGGGGGTTTTAAACGTTAATAAGAATCACCCTGTATATTTATTCACCCAAAAATAGTTTTTCTTTCAACGGACCATGTAAAAGTTGCAAATTAACATTACATCGAGTTTAAAGATGGTTTCTTGTCGCCTAATAAACTATAAATTTTGATTGTTTGTAGTTGCAGTATCTGTCATACACACTTACGTCTGTTATAGTTTTTCATTAGTCAAGAAATGTTTGATTTACTGTTGCATCTATTTCCTTGTGCATTTTCCATGGCTCAAAATGCTCTACTGGATTCATGTTTAGCAACAGATAGAAAACGCGTTCTTAACAGAACGAGGTCGACGAATGTAAATCTAATTTTGGAGTAGCCCAAGGGAGTGATTAAGGTCATTATTCCAGAATGCAGTGCAGTTTTCGTTTCAAGGTCATTATTGTTGACAGAGTAGAGGAATCATTACCTGAAACATCCACCGCAAGTAGTGCGCGTATGGAAAGTGCTATTGAAGTGCAGTTTTCACAGAATTGATTGGTGGTCAGGAGCTCGCACTGGTACCCAATCAAAAGATTGTAACAACACTTACAAAGTTTATTTTATGTGGAAACATTCACTTTTGCAAATGGAACAATGCTTACGGACATAAACAAACTAGAAGTAAGGTAAATGAGAATATCAGTGTTGTTTCTTGCAGGAGCCTTGTGCGAATCGTTTACTAGATATCGTCTTTGAATAGTTTCCACAGCGACACATTTCTATGACATTCAACCTGCGTAGTTGCTAGGTACGATGCTGTTATGTCTGCTTACAGTGTGCTTGTGTGTTCCTTGAGTGCAGTGCGGCTTGCCAGCTAGTGTGCGACAGTCCAAGCAGTAGATCGTGAGTGGACGATGGCATTTACCAATGCAGAAAAAGCTGACATGCACGTCGTGTATGGAGAGTGTAGCAAGAATGCAGACGTCAACTTACTCGGCAATTATTTAAGAAGAAGGAAGGAAGATTGGGTTTCACGTCCCGTCAACATTGAGGTCATTAGAGACGGAGCACATGCTCCGATTGTGTCAATGATGGGTATAGATATCGGCCGCACTCCTTCAATGGAACCATTCCGGCATTTGCCTGAAGTGATTTAGGGAAATCACGGAAACTTGAATCGCAATGGTCGGACGTGCGTTTGAACCGTCGTCCTCCAGAATGCGAGTCCAGTGTGCTAATCACTGCGTCACCTTGCTTGGTGTCAATTATTAATCAACCTAGGTATATTTACCATATACACGATCTAGTGTAAACGTCAGAAACTTGTTTTCGGACGGAGCTGCTGTCAATCGGAAAGTCAGAACGCTAGAAAACTGTAGCAACTGCAGAAGTTGTAAAGGATCGAAGATCGAATCAAGGATTGGCATTTGCGTTTGTACCATGATAAAGGTAACGTACGGTGTATAAACATGCGAAGCGATCAAATAGGGTTGCATTACACTACTGGCGAAAAATCACTGGAAACGGTTAGAACTGTAAAACACCCAGGAGTAACCTTGAAACGCGTCTGTCATCTTCTGGCTAACTTGTTTCTTGTCAATCAATTTAGGCCAACATTTAAGATTTATTCTGTCAGTAATTCTATGGATGAACGAGTCCTTAACAGTCACAGCAGGAACTGTTTCGGAATAATAAGTAGATAGCTCCCTCATTCCATAATGTAGGAGTAATATTCATTTCTCTTAAGTAATGCAAATCTCCACTGTTTAGGGAATTGAGGTTTGGTGTGTTAATTTCGAAGGCTCTTGGGCTGTGGAAGGCCGATGAGTCACCGTCTCCACCCACGCTATGAGGACCAGGAAACGTGGTGTCCAATCTTTTTTCTCGCAAGTATTTGGGGACAAAAGCGACTTTAGGAAGGGGAAATTTCCGCCCACATTGTTTACGCTGTGCGTGGTAGAACGCCCAGTGGGCAACGCAAAGTACCTAGAACGCCGCACATAATACACTACACATAATACACCAGTGTTCAAGAAGGGTAGTAGGAGTAATCCATTTAACTACAGACCTATATCATTGACGTCGGTTTGCAGTAGGGTTTTGGAGCATATACTGTATTCAAACATTATGAATCACCTCGAAGTGAACGATCTATTGACACGTAATCAGCATGGCTTCAGAAAACATCGCTCTTGTGCAACGCAGCTAGCTCTTTATTCGCACGAAGTAATGGCCGCTATCGACAGGGGATCTCAAGTTGATTCCGTATTTCTAGATTTCCGGAAAGCTTTTGACACCGTTCCTCATAAGCGACTTCTAATCAAGCTGCGGAGCTATGGGGTATCGTCTCAGTTGTGCGACTGGATTCGTGATTTCCTGTCAGGAAGGTCGCAGTTCGTAGTAATAGACGGCAAATCATCGAGTAAAACTGAAGTGATATCAGGTGTTCCCCAGGGAAGCGTCCTGGGACCTCTACTGTTCCTGATCTATATAAATGACCTGGGTGACAATCTGAGCAGTTCTCTTAGACTGTTCGCAGATGATGCTGTAATTTACCGTCTAGTAAGGTCATCCGAAGACCAGTATCAGTTGCAAAGCGATTTAGAAAAGATTGCTGTATGGTGTGTCAGGTGGCAGTTGACGCTAAATAACGAAAAGTGTGAGATGATCCACATGAGTTCCAAAAGAAATCCGTTGGAATTCGATTACTCGATAAATAGTACAATTCTCAAGGCTGTCAATTCAACTAAGTACCTGGGTGTTAAAATTACGAACAACTTCAGTTGGAAGGACCACATAGATATGATTGTCGGGAAGGCGAGCCAAAGGTTGCGTTTCATTGGCAGGACACTTAGAAGATGCAACAAGTCCACTAAAGAGACAGCTTACACTACACTCGTTCATCCTCTGTTAGAATATTGCTGCGCGGTGTGGGATCCTTACCAGGTGGGATTGACGGAGGACATCGAAAGGGTGCAAAAAAGGGCAGCTCGTTTTGTATTATCACGTTATAGGGGAGAGAGTGTGGCAGATATGATACACGAGTTGGGATGGAAGTCATTACAGCATAGACGTTTTTCGTCGCGCCGAGACCTTTTTACGAAATTTCAGTCACCAACTTTCTCTTCCGAATGCGAAAATATTTTGTTGAGCCCAACCTAAATAGGTAGGAATGATCATCAAAATAAAATAAGAGAAATCAGAGTTCGAACAGAAAGGTTTAGGTGTTCGTTTTTCCCGCTCGCTGTTCGGGATTGGAATAGTAGAGAGATAGTATGATTGTGGTTCGATGAACCCTCTGCCAAGCACTTAAATGTGAATTGCAGAGTAGTCATGTAGATGTAGATGTAGATATCGAAGATATATATCGTGGCAACTGGAAGCAAATGAATATATATATATTTTAGATATGCTAGTGTACTGTGTGCGGCGTTCTAGGTACTTTGCGTTGCCCACTGGGCGTTCTAGCACGCAGAGCGTAAACAATGTGGGCGGAAATTTCCCCTTCCTAAAGTCGCTATATATATATATATATATATATATATATATATATATATATATATATATATAATCAAAGATGAGAGCACAGCTCCCCCCATTGGCATGGTTCCCACCCCCCTCCCCCTTCTTTGCCGTTGGTTCTTAGGACAAGGAATCGTCGTAAAGTACATGATTCAGAGTCTATGTCTGTATGGGTTAAAGGTGCACTGAATTGTGCTAAGTTTAAAATTGTTGGTGGTGTGACACATTACTGTAAAATCTCAAATAAAGAACCTGTCCTTTCCTTGAGAAAATAAAAAAAATTACATGACAGCAAAATAGAAACCTATTGGGTCATGGTAAATGACCCATCCCAAGTTATCCAGATACTGATTCACCAACAGGCACTGACATCTCAGAGGGGGGAACCATGGCATTCGGGGGAGCTGTGCTCCTATCTTTGCACCTTAACCCATACGGACACAAACTCTATTCCTTGTCTAAGAACCACCGGAAATGCAGACATATAGTAAGATGAACCACGATATCTGTTGTACACTTCACATATCTGAAATGGACGATAAGCAATAACTTCTCGGCTGTTAAGTCTCCAGCCCTGATACGCTCTCCAGTTTACCACCACGAACTAGAGTCACCGTAACCCAACAATTACCATGAGCACTAGCATCAGTATTAGCAAGTGTATCATCCTGTACGCATCCACAAAACACTGAAAGACCATGAAGAATAACTTGCGCACCTACTTCGCTCTTCGTAGTAACAGATATACAGGGTGATTCAAAAAGAATACCACAATTTTAGGAATTTAAAACTCTGCAACGACAAAAGGCAGAGCTAAGCACTATCTGTCGGCGAATTAAGGGAGCTATAAAGTTTCATTTAGTTGTATATTTGTTCGCTCGAGGCGCTGTTGACTAGGCGTCAGCGTCAGTTGATGCTAAGATGGCGACCGCTCAACAGAAAGCTTTTTGTATTATTGAGTACGGCAGAAGTAAATCGACGACAGTTGTTCAGCGTGCATTTCGAACGAAGTATGGTGTTAAACCTCCTGATAGGTGGTGTATTAAACGTTGGTATAAACAGTTTACAGAGAATGGGTGCTTGTGCAAAGGGAAAAGTTCTGGACGGCCGAGAATGAGTGATGAAAATGTAGCACGCATCCAGCAAGCATTTGTTCGCAGCCCAGGAAAATCGACTCTCAGAGCTAGCAGAGAGCTGCAAATTCCACAATCAACTATATGGAGAGTCCTACGAAAAAGGTTAGTTATGAAAAAGGCGCTTCAAATCTCCAACTGGCGCTGAATAGACAGTCTTGCTGGACGCAGCTCAGTGTGGTTGGTACACGCTTCTTCTCCTCGATATTTGATTTGAACCGAAAGTGGCAACGATGTAGATCGATGACGTATCGATTGAATCTCAGGTTCATTTGATTAGTGCAGGTTTACAGATTTCCTTAATTATTTGATAGTTTGGCTCGCGAGTTGATTTTACTTTAGTGAAGTACAACGTGGCAGCCAGTCACGGAATATTTAGGGTATTAGGTAAAAAATATTTCAGAGGCCCCAGTCAAGTCGTATCAAGTTTTGTCTCGGAGCAACTTTGACTCTACCTACGTGACCCAAGCTGACTGCCTTTCGGAACCGAGACAGTTCTGTCTGGTTAAAGCTGTACGGTGCTGCAGACCAATTGCGTCTCTCTCTTGTGATTCAGGCCTCGATTAGAATAGATGCTATCCTAGGGAGGCACAGCCTTGAGTCTGCACTCCATGACTGGTCACTAACAGATCTTAACATGAACCGCCTCCCATTCCGTTAGCCACTTCAGTAATTTGTCGTCTTAGACAGGCCTACACCAGGTAACTTCCTCCCTAGGCGCGCCCCTTGTATCCTGTACGTTAAGGAGACATTGTACTTGAAATGTGTCATTTTCTACTCCATAATATACGATGGACTTTCCTGAACATTTTGGTATATAATATATTAAAAATCGGACAGTTGTGAGACTTTCAAATAATATTTTGAATGTTGATGTGTGACTGTTAAATTTCGCAGCTACGCATATACTGCCAGAGTTGTGCAGTCATATCTTGGGAACTACACAGCCTAGAAGGCTGTGAATTGCTTTGTTTTGTGCCTCCTGCTGCGTCTCAGAAGTTGGCAATACGAATAAACAAATCAGTCCTTTCGACATAAAAGTTTTCTGGGTGTGGTACCGCGTCATAATGTATAAAACTACTGCTGCTGGAGAAAAACCAACGTTCCGGCCACGGTTGCAGTAGACCCAGAAGAAGGCTGCTGCAACGGTAGCCGAAACGTTGGTTTTTCTCCAGCAGCAGTAGTTTTATACATTATGACGCGGTACCACACTCAGAAAACTTTTATGTGGACTGACTGAGTCCGCGGAAGCCTATGTAGTTAAATGTCCTTTGTTTTTGGTACTAGTTTTCGTTCAAAGTTGTGCGATTATCGGCTATTTTTGTAGGAAGCTAACTTCTATTGCTTTTTATACGTAAATAAAATGACTAAGCGTAAAAGTAAGCAGCAGTGTATAAAAAATCACGATGGCATAAGTGGAGGAATGAAGGTAAAAGTGATGAGTCCGCAGCTCCAGCGTTCGCAGAAGGAGAGGTGTCAGATATGTGAATTAGTTAGGTGATGGAGACAGAAAGGCTTTCATTGCAGTACAAAACAGTAAGCCATATGATGCTCCTATACAGAAGCTTGAATGTGTAGGACATGTCTACAAAACGATGGGCACAAGTCTGCATAACCTAAAAACGAAGCTGGGTAACACAAAAATGTCTGATGGCAAAACAATAAAATGTGTCAGAAAACTAACGGACAAAGTAATTGATGAATTACAGGAATATTGTGGGAAGATCATTGGAGATAACTGTGGCAATTTATACAAGATGTAAAGAGCTGTGTGGAGCATTTTCTTTCACCGAATTTCAATCGATGAAAAGACATGTCATGCTTTGTGTCCACCCCCACCAAACACTGGATGTAAATATAGGCAAGCTGAATTTTCTGGCGCCCTGTTTGAATGTACACATAAACGTTGTCTTCCTTTGGCGGTAATGGAGGAAATCAAACCTATTTATAGAGATTTAGAAAACCCTGAGCTACTAAAGAAGTGTTTAGATGAGAAGACACAGAATGTGAATGAGTCATTCAATTATGTTGTTGGTGCCGTGTGCGTAAAAACGTATTTGTTGGCCTTATGACTCTAAAGTTGGGTCTGATGCTGTAAAGACTTTTAATGGTCGGAACTATGAAAGACTTAAGGTTCTGGAGAAGTTAGGGGTAAGATTTGGACAGAACGCAGCTAAGGGACTGCGGGAACTGGATAAGCTTCGTGTAAGTGAAGCAGAGTTAGCTGCTCAGCAAATGATAAAAGAAGCAAGAAAGAAAAGGAGGAGGCAAGCACTGGGCTGTTGTGACACTGAAGACACAGACTATGAGCCAGGGTAATTCTATTGGATAAAAGACGCAGAAATGTAAGTCTGTATAAGAATTCTTAATATGAAAGTTTTAAATCTCAATACCTCAGAACTAAATTTTTTGCAATAAATGACCCGTTTTCTAAAAAACTACTGATGGTACAGTCCTGAAATTTTCACAGCATAATAAATGTGAGATTCCATACACACAGAACTAAAACAATTAAAGAATTCTGAGTTTTTTTGTTTTTAGGTTCATTTATTTACAAAACTGTCAAAAAATTGAGTGTTTGAAAAAAAAGGACAACATGCCTCACAATACAATTTTAGTAATAATTCTAGTTTAGTGCATTCAATAATTATGGAAAATTGTAAGTTGGTGTATTTAAAAAGTTTCCAGGAGAATGGGTCACAAAATTCGATAATTGGCGGCGTAGGACATACAATGTACCCTTAATATATATTCTCTTTATTTGACCGAACTGCATGTTCTGTTATATGACATCCGCCCTGGACGCGAAACTCGTAAGTGCTGACCGCTCTATCACCTGTACAGTGAGTTTTCGTGTGAGACTGCTCATTGCAGTGCCAAATGGATAACATTAGCTTCCTTGTATATCTGATTAGTATCTCCCCTAACAGTACATCCCATGGAATAATTTCTGTAGTTCGTAAAACTATATTCGGACGCGATTCCTGTCGACAATATCTTTTCATCCGTTCCCATTGCGGCTAACGTCCCAGCGACTAATTTGTAATCGGTGTGAGCTAATGTATCCAAGTGTAATGACGTTTATTCGGGATGGTCATTTACCTTCTGTAAAATTTCCCATGCCTCTGCTCGTTAGTGTAAATAAATAAGGGGAAGTGCGAGTTCTGCAAGGTCAGCAGGAGAGCTTCTGTGAAGTTTGGAAAGTAGGAGACGAGATACTGGCAGAATTACAGCTGTAAGGACGGGGCATGAGACGTGCCTGAATAGCTCAGATGGTAAAGCACTTGTCCGCGAAAGGCAAAGGTCCCGAGTTCGAGTCTCGGTCCAGTACACAGTTTTAATCTGCCAGGAAGTTTCATATCAGCGTACACTCCGCTGCAGAGTGAAAATCTCATTATGAAAAAACCTTTCTGAAATGTTGGACCACAAATCGGGAGCAGGTGACTCACTATTG
Source organism: Schistocerca gregaria (assembly GCF_023897955.1). NCBI lineage: Eukaryota > Metazoa > Arthropoda > Insecta > Orthoptera > Acrididae > Schistocerca > Schistocerca gregaria. Next base: position 866,520,026 of record NC_064921.1, read on the forward strand.
TCCCCCTTCCCCTTAATAAGAAGTAACCCTATATAAGCTATGAATTCGAGTCTTCCTGTTTTGGGCAAGTTCCGTCTCAATGTTTCTTCATTGGTATGCTTTATTATGATGTTAAAAATTTCTGGAGGAAAAATCCTTTCAGATGCTTCTCTTATTGTTCCTACTTTACCTTCATTTGTTGTACCTCCTTGCTCTTTCACTATGTTTTGCGCTAGTCGCCTTCTGATAAGATGAGGTTTGGTTGGACGTAACAACTTTTCCAGTGTTTGTAAAATACTTCTTACTGACCTTACCAGGCGCGTTATAATCATCTGCTACAGGTGCCCAGAGTTCGTCTTCAGAGTCTGTTTGTACAACACGTCTACACCCTCGTGAACAGCACATTCCTCTTCTGTTTCACTCACCAGTTCATCACTGTCACCAAATTCAATTTCAGAATTTGTAGATTCTTCTGAAATGTCTGATTCTTCTGTCTCAGTAAGGGAACGACATTCCATTTTTAATTAAAGTTGTCTCTAACACTGGAAAAAACGGCACTGACTAAGAAGAAACAAGAAAAAATCAGAAATCAAAGAGAAATGAATCATTGTTGAGATGATTATTGCTACCAACACAGAGAAATTGATTGGTCAGGGGCCTACACTGCCGAAATGTTATAATTTATGGAATAAGACACTCGTCAATTCACACCTACTACTAACGAGGCAGACTTTATGACGACCACCACTTAAATTAACAAATGAAGTTCAGCTGAAAAAATATGGAAGAGGAAATAATAAAAAAAATTAAATCTTAATCTTAAAACACGAAATACCAAATGTGAATTGCAATATTTAATATTTTCGTAGTTACTCACCGTTTTTTGTTGTTTACTTTATTCTTCTTTTTCATCCACGTGTATTTTTTTTAGGTTGTAGCACACAATATTTTTACTGCACTACTTGCACTACATATATTCACGTTTTTGTATTGAGAGGAACCACTGCCATCTCACTATTTTGTGTGTTTTGATTTTACTGATGCAAGGTGCGTTCGTCATTGGTCTGTTTTCATGGTGGTGGGAGGGTCAGCTCTGAGATGCGTTCACCATTACCAAAACAAACAAATGACGAACGTATCCTGCAACTGCAAACCAGGCAGTGGTTCCCCTCAACAAAGAAACGTGAATATATTTAGTGCAATGAAACTGTTGTGTGGTAGAGCCCAAGAAATACACGAAACACACATGGAAGAACAAGAAGAATGGAGTAAACAAAACAAAAAAGAGCCATGAGTAACCGTATGAATTAAAATTGTCTGTCGTAGTAAGTAGTGCATGCGAACTGCTCGTGATCCTAACAAATAAGCTTGTAAGAGAAACAAACCACATTGCTACAGTTACCGCTGAAGATCCTTCAGAATAAAGCGAAAAGCGTTTGGACGTAAAAAGACTTTTATTACAGTTGCCAAAGACGGTAATTAACGTACAGAACTTGCATATCTTCAAATATAGGAAAAAGAAGCCGAAAAAAGAGAAGACAACATTTAGCAGATACATTGTGAAAGACAAAAAAATCACCATTTAGATGATACAATAATAAAAGGAACCTAATAGTGATATCGACTGTTAAACAAATTGCACTTTACCTGATAGCAACATCACTACAACGGCGAACCGAGACATTAGCGAATGAAGAGCGCAGTTGGGCTTTGCGAAGATTTTCACACAAAACCTTCCTCCCTTTTCTGCTTCAGAATAACTTGTCATTAAGCTACTCGAAATTTAAAACAGTCGATCAATTTGACGTACATTCCGCAGAGTCATCGTCGTCGTCTCCGCATGGCTAGAGGCGGATGCAGCAGAATGCTGGCCTCTCGTTAAGGGGAATAGTGCGTAGAGCAAATAATTGGATTTCCGATCCCGAGTTACAAAAAAAGAAAAAGAAGAGCGCTGCTTTCGGGAGGCCCGGTAGCCGCAAAGCGCAGCCGTTTCCGGCCACGAGAGCAGCCGCGTTAATGGCACAAAAATAAGAGGGCCGCAATTTCGCGATGGACTCACCGCTACCGTCCTTCACCGCGTTCCGATGTCTTCTTGTCCTCTCTCTCTCTCTCTCTCTCTCTCTCTCTCACACACACACACACACACACACACACACACAAACACATACACACAGGAGCAACTAAGGATACGAAGCGATTGTAAAACAACGTGGGTCAGTCTGGCCTACATCGTTGACGTCAGTTGTACACTCTTGTATTGATGGCGTCCTGCCGCAGTTCGTAGTTGAATGACATTGCATGTATACACATGACAGTTTTTGTAGTTTATGTTATTTTGTCTAGATTTTTTTTTTGTCATCAGTCTTCTGACTGGTTAGATGCGGTCCGCCACGAATTCCTCTCCTGTGCCAACCTCTTCATCTCAGAGTACCACTTGCAACTACGTACTCAATTATTTTCTGGATGTATTGCAAATCTCTGTCTTTGTCATCAGCTTGTGCCATGCACATCTCACTCTAGTACTGTGGAAGTCGTTCCTTAATGTCCTATCACCCTGACGCTTCTCCTAGCTAGTGTTTGCCACTTTCCTCTCCGATTCTGCGCAGAATCTGCTCATCCCTTATCAGCCAACCTAATTTTCAACATTCGTCTGCAGCACCACATCTCAAATGCCTCTCTTCTCCTCTGTTCCGGTTTCCCCATGGTCCTTGTTTCACTGCCACACAGTGTTTTGTCCAAACATACATTCTCAGAAATTTCTTCCTCAAATTAAGACCTGTGTTTGACACTAGTAGACTTCTCTTGGCCAGGAATGCCCTTTGTGCCGCTGCTAGTCCGCTTTTCATATCCCCCTTTCTGCGTCCGCCATTGGTTATTTTGCTGCCTAGGTAGTACAATTTCTAGAATTCGTCTAGTTCATGACCATCAATCGCCGGTCGCTGTGGTCGAACGGTTCTAGGCGCTTCAGTCCGGAACCGCGCTGCTGCTACGGTCGTGGGTTCGAATCCTGCCTCGGGCATGGATGTGTGTTATGTCCTTAGGGTAGTCAATTTTAAGTTGTTCTAAGTCTAATGACGTCAAATGTTAAGTCCCATACAGCTTAGAGCCACTGGAACCATTTGAATTGTGACCATCAATCCTGATCTTAAGTTTCTCGCTGTTCTCATTTCTGCTACTTCTCATTACTTCCGTCTTTCTTCGATTTACTATCAGTCCATATTCTGTACTCATTAGACTGTTCATTCCATTCAGCGTATCATGTAATTCTAGTTTACTTCCAGGATAGCAATGTCACCAGCGAATCGTATCATTGAAATGCTTTCACCTTGAATTTTATTCCACTCCTGAACCTTTCTTTTATTTCCATCACTACGTCTTTGTTGTACAGAGTGAACAGTAGGGGCGAAAGACTACATCTCTGTCTTACAAGCTTTTTAATTCGACCACCTCCCTATCCTTGCACAACCTATAGCAGGCAGCAAGAAAACCGCTACTGCTCTTACTACCCGACCTAACTATCGCAGAGGTTTTTTTCCCTTGGCTCTTGCCCTGGCACTTTTTTCCTCTGCCCTTAAAACCGCTACGCAAACATCTCAGTACCCACATCCTGCGACACCTCACTTTAGTGAATACTAACCCTTATGCAGAGATGACAGTAGACCTTTTGTGTTGGCCATCATGCCGGTGTGGGCGTAGAGGGGCTCCACCTCTATTAAAAAAAATCGTTCTGGGTCGTCCACTCTTAACAATTCCCTCTTGACTCTTGCACATATTGTATATAAACCGTATGTCCTTATAGCTTATTCCTATTTTTCTAGAATTTCGGACATCTTTACAGTGTCAAATGCTTCCTCTAGGTCGACGAATCTTATGAAAGTTTCTTGATTGCTTCCATTATCAACCGCTACATCAGAATTGCCTCTCGGGTGCCAATAACTTCTGTAAAACTAAACTCTTCGTCAACGCCGGATCGGTATCGGGCTGTATGTCCAGCTCTCCCGGCCTTAAATTTACTATTGAGTCCTCTCACGATTTAGTAGGTTTTTAGGAAAATATATTTTAAGTTTTAAGATATCTTCTTCTACTTGTTATACTTACGTCATTGTGCTGCATCAGCTTATTTAGTAACGGGTCTGGCTTGGTTGATTCAAGGTGTTGGCACACGCCCGTCTTGTCACCACCCATCAACCCCCCCCCTTCCCCCGGGTCGGAATATTTATACATCAACTGTCTGTGGGTGGAGCTGTTCATATGTAAGTAAACGAAGGATTTCTAATTTTTTGAAATGTTAGCTAAATCGTGTAATTGAGGCGGGACATGGGTACTAATCTGTTGTTCACTTAGTGGTAAACCGCCGAAAAACCACGTCCATGCACAGGGCAAGTAGACATAGATGACGCTGAGACAAGTAATTTAATCGAACACACATAGGGGCGGAAATGTCGGGAAATACCACAAAAACTGATGAGAAGTTTTGAAAATATGACGCTTTCAGCGGTTACTCTTGAGCACGAAGTGATGACTGAGCGATGTGATACTTGCAAACAGTGTAAACTTCGAACACGTTTCATAAACGTGAACCGTTATAGAAGTTACAAAATTAATGTTCTCGCTTTAACCAAGTAAGAACTGTTCTTATTGTGTGCCTCCTTTTGTCCCTTCTTTTTGTTTACAGACATTATTTAGTAAAGGTAACGTACGTCATTAAATGGAAACGACGCAGTTGAGCAGCTTATACTCATTTACTTGTGACGCAATAAGGTAGGGTTTTGTTGAACAGTACCTTGCTACAAACCAGCAGAGAACGCGAGACCGGTAAATAACATAACAAAGCTTCTCTAAATATAAATGCATAACAGTCTAACGCAACGACAAAAATACTGCCTGCCAGACGCAAGACTTGAACCGTGAGTCTCACGTGCTATAGCCGTGTAAGTGAGCCGACAGCCGTACCGACGGGAGTAATTGACTTCGGTTGGGATGATCATGTACCACAGGCAGATACGGTCAACCGCTGTACGTACGGTGAGGTACGTCATGTGATGGCATGTTCAACATTTCTCACCCACTTCTGGGGTATTTACCAACATTTGGCAACTCTATCGCTTCAGGGGTTTTAAACGTTAATAAGAATTGCCCTGTGTCTGTTTTAACTTGACATAACATATCGCACCGTACGAGAAAACCTAAGTGTAAAGTTAATACCGATAAAGGGGAATCTGTCTGCGCTACAGGTGGCTTCCTCCTAGGCACCCCTCCAGCGTGGGTAGGTCAATTTTGTATTTTTAAATGCTGACCCCCGCATATTCATTTCATTTTCGAATTATACGCCAAAAAATACGCACGGTCACTCAAACAGTTGCTTGCCGATTTGTGGTAAATGGCGCCGTAATCGACAAATATTAGGTGTGCCTCGTTTTGCAATTAAGAACAGACTCATTTGATTCTACGTTCCATTTACGATATACATGTATACCCTTGTGTTCTACCTGCTGATATTTATGTTTAAGACATACTTTAGTGTTGTAAATTTGATTCTACTACACAAATAATGTGGCTAGATATTAAAATTTCGGGAAAACAAGCTACTTGTGTGGTACCGTAGTTTTCCGCACCCTAATGGGTAGATTATGGTGAGCCTCCAAACCATCTGAATGCTTCATCTTCGGTGGCCGCCCTTGAACCTCACCATAAAAGTGACTGATCTCGGCGTGTGGCTCGTGGTTTACATCCGACCGCCTAACCCGCGCGCTGATAGTGCATGCAGAAGTACGAACTACTCGACAGAACATAATAGAACGTATCAGAGATGCTTGCACAAACATTCTACCAGACTTTCTTTTAACTATTGGCACCAGAAGTGGAAAATGTTTCATAGTTACTAAGCTATAGTATATTTTACAAATCCACATTCTGTTAGAAGGGCCGGCCGCGGTGGTCTCGCGGTTCTCGGCGCTCAGTCCGGAACCGCGCGACTGCTACGGTCGCAGGTTCGAATCCTGCTTCGGGCATGGATGTGTGTGATGCCCTTAGGTTAGTTGGGTTTAAGTATCCTACGTTCTAGGGGACTGATGACCGCAGATGTTAAGTCCCATAGCGCTCAGAGCCATTTGAACCATCTGTTCAAAGGAAGTCGTATTTATAGTTTATGCATCAGCTGATTAACAAATGGCTCTGAGCACTATGGGACTTAACATATGTGGTCATCACAAAATAGAACTTAGAACTACTTAAACCTAACTAACTTAAGGACATCACACACATCCATGCCCGAGGCAGGATTCGAACCTGCGACCGTAGCGGTCACGTGGTTCCAGACTGAAGCGCCTAGAACCGCACGGCCACACCGGCCGGCGCTGATTAACATTATAAGCTCTCCAGTGGTATGTCATTTACCAAATACGGACAAAATACCCTGTTTTACACACCATACTGACAATACCAGATTGGCGGGAACCGTTAATTGGTCCTAAATGGCAAATTTTACAACGGTTTAGTAATCTGTGGGCAAGTCGCATACATACATTCCATGTACAAATTAATAAGTGTATCGAAATGGGAGCTCTTCAGTTTGAGCATTTATTGTGAATTGCAATTATGGCCGGCCGCAGTGGCCGAGCGGTGCTAGGCGCTTCAGTTTGGAACCGCGCGACCGCTGGGGTTTCAGGTTCGAATCCTGCCTCGGGCATGGATGTGTGTGATGTCCTTAGGTTTAAGTAGTTCTAAGTTCTATGGGACTGATGACCTCTGATGTTACGTCCCATAGTGCTAAGAGTCACTTGCACCATTTTTTGCAATTATGGTGAGAGGCAAGGAGATTTACTGAAATCAAGCATCCCGATGGGAACATCCACGTCATTGTTCCATGATCAAACTAAATGTAGTTTCTAACCTGATACTGAAACAGCCAACCGTATTGTACTGTGCAAACAAATTTATTACACAAATGTAAATTCCGAACATAAATATCATTCGTTAGAATGCAAAGGTCTACACTTCCATCGTAAATGAAATACGTCGTTCCTTAATTTATATTAGTCGACTACAGTGTCATCTGTCTGGAATGAGAAAAAATGCTTTGAGAATTTTTGGCACAGAAACAGAATATAGGATACAATGGAGGGGGTGGGGTACCAATTTGAAAATACAAAGCAGACCCTGCTCACGTACCAGGGGTGGTCAGGACGTGGCCAATTGTAGCACAAAAAATGGCTCTGAGCACAATGGGACTCAACTGCTGTGGCCATTAGCCCCCCAGAACTTAGAACTACTTAAGCTTAACTAACCTAAGGACATCACACACATCCATGCCTGAGGCAGGATTCGAACCTGCGACCGTAGCAGTCGAACGGTTCCGGACTGCGCGCCTAGAACCGCGAGACCACAGTTGTAGCACAGGCAGATGTCTTAATAATACACTACTGGCCATTAAAATTGCTACACCACGAAGAGGACCTGCTACAGACCCGAAATTTAACCGACAAGAAGAAGATGCTGTGATATGCAAATGATTAGCTTTTCAGAGCATTCACACAAGGTTGGCTCCGGTGGCGGCACCTACAACATGCTGACATGACGAAAGCTTCCAACTGATTTCTCATACACCTGGTGAAACGTTGTTGTAATGCCTCGTGTAAGGAGGAGAAATGCGTACCATCACGTTTCCGACTTTGCTAAAGGTCGGATTGTAGCCTATTGCGATTGCGGATTATCGTATCGCGACATTGCTGCTCGCGTTAGTCGAGATCCAATGACTGTTAGCAGTATATGGAATCGGTGGATTCAGGAACGCCGTGCTGGATCCCAACGGCCTCGTATCACTAGCAGTCGAGATGACAGGCATCTTATCTGCATGACTGTAACGGATCGTGTAGCCACGTCTCGATCCCTGAGTCAAGAGATAGCGACGTTTCCAAGACAACAACCATCTGCACGAACAGTTCGACGACGTTTGCAGCAGCATGGACTATCAGCTCGGAGACCATGGCTGCCGTTATCTTTGACGCTTCATCACAGACAGGAGCACCTGCGATGATGTACTCAACGACGAACCTGGATGCAGGAATGGCAAAACGTCATTTTTTCGGATGAATCCAGGTTCTGTTTACAGCATCATGATGGTCGCATCCGTGTTTGGCGACATCGCGGTGAACGCACATTGGAAGCGGGTATTCGTAATCGCCGCACTGCCGTATCACCCAGCGTGATGGTATGGGGTACCATTCGTTACACATCTCGGTCACCTCTTGTTCGCATTGACGGCACTTTGAACAGTGGACGTTATATTTCAGATTTGTTACGACCCGTGGCTCTACCCTTCATTCGATCCCTGCGAAACCCTATATTTCAGCAGGATAATGAACGACCGTATGTTCAGGTCCTGTACGGGCCTTTCTGGATACAGAAAGTGTTCGACTGCTGCCTTGACCAGCACATTCTCCAGATCTCTCATCAATTGAAAACGTCTGGTCAATGGTGGCCGAGCAACTGGCTAGTCCCAATACGCCAGTCACTACTCTTGATAAACAGTGGTATCGTGTTGAAGCTGCATGGGCAGCTGTACCTGTACACGCCATCCAAGCTCTGTTTGACTCAATGAGCAGGCGTATCAAGGCCGTTATTACGGCCAGATGTGGTTGTTCTGGGTACTGATTTCTCAGGTTCTATGCATCCAAACTGCCTGAAAATGTGATCATATGTCCGTTCTAGTATAATATATTTGTCCAATGAATACCCGTTTATCATCTGCGTTTTATTCTTGGTGTAGCAATTTTAAAAGGCAGTAGTATAGTTTCTAATCGTCGATGAATGCATAAATGAACGGCCTCTATTGTGGTCAAGGGAATTTTGTAGCATTCTTCATGAAAAATACTGCCACGTCCAGACAACGATGATGGGGGTGGACAGTGATGACGCTCCCTTCTCTGCGAAGTAAGACACATATGCTCAGTAGTATTGAACTCTAGCGACTGTTGTGGCAAGGGCAGACAGAAGAAGTCCTGGGCGATGCGAGATGTGTGAGCAGGTCTCCTTTTGTCTTGGATCACAGCATCACAGCTGGGGAACAAACGTCGTACCCTAGGATGGATCTGATCAGCCAAAACGGTCACATAATGCTGGGAAGTAAAGCCACATTACAGAGTCCCCGAGAGTCATGGAGGACCACGATATCTCTACCCAAATCATCACCTAACCCCGCCATATTCCTCTCTTTGGACGTATTCTCAACCAGAAGTTGGAAACAGTGGTTTTCTTCCATTCGGCACCACGTGTTCCTGTTATGGGCATGTGGATTTGGAATTCCAGCTCGCCATGGTTATGGAGGTCACGTCGTATTCTGCTGACGCAACCTTCCGGTCTGGAATGACTTTTTCAACTCTCGTCGTCTCATTTTTCAAAAAAATGGCTCTGAGCACTATGGGACTCAACTGCTGTGGTTATCAGTCCCCTAGAACTTAGAACTACTTAAACCTAACTAACCTAAGCACATCACACACATCCATGCCCGAGGCAGGATTCGAACCTGCGACCGTAGCAGTCGCACGGTTCCGGACTGCGCGCCTAGAACCGCGAGACCACCGCGGCCGGCGTCTCATTTTTCATCGAAATTCTCTTCAGTGAGCGTCGGTCTCGATCACTCAACATCTTCCGCTTTCCCAGTACGCTGTACAAATCTTCGATACCGTATCTCTTGAAACACCAAACATTTCAGCTCCCTTGGTTACGGAAGAGCCCACCATATGAACATCAACAATTTGCTTACGTTCAAATTTACTTAGCTCCGAAGTAGTGCACTCATAACAAAACAGAGTGCTGTTCTAGCCATTCCGAAGTGCCATTCGTGGTTAAATACAACAGCTCAACCTGCGAGCTTGGTTAGCGTGTGCATTTGAGTTCAATCATTCATTTCTCGCGGCTTTAACATGCTTTTGTCCACCCCTGTGTTTACAAAAAGGTCGGAAATATCGCTGGACTTTTATCACAACATCGACTGACTAATGTGGTGACTAGACAGACAGCCAAATCATATACGCTAAATTAGCCAAAATAAGAGTACCGGGCGTGAGTCGTGCTTCGGTAGCTCAGTTGGTAGAGCACTTGCCCGCGAAAGGCAAAGGTCCCGAGTTCGAGTCTCGGTCGGGCACACAGTTTTAATCTGCCAGGAAGTTTCATATCAGCGCACACTCCGCTGCAGAGTGAAAATCTCATTCTGGAAACATCCCCCAGGCTGTGGCTAAGCCATGTCTCCACAGTATCCTTTCTTTCAGGAGTGCTAGTTCTGCATGTTTCGCAGAAGAGCTTCTGTAAAGTTTGGAAGGTAGGAGACGAATACTGGCAGAAGTAAAGCTGTGAGTACCGGGCGTGAGTCGTGCTTCGGTAGCTCAGTTGGTAGAGCACTTGCCCGCGAAAGGCAAAGGTCCCGAGTTCGAGTCTCGGTCGGGCAGGAAGTTTCTAGCCAATATAAGGCTACTAGCATCAAACGCTGACCTTAATTTGAAGAAGAAATTTATGAGAATGTAAGTTTGGAGCACGGCATTGTAAGGTAGTGAATCTTTGAGTGTGAGAAGACAGGGAAAGATGAGCATCAAATTGTTTGAAATTGATGCTGCAGACAGATACTGAAAATTAGGTAGACTGATAAGATGAGAAATGGGGAGTTCTCGGCAGAATCGGCGAAGAGAGGAACATTTAGAAAACTTTGACAAGAAGAAGAGACAGAACAACAGGACATGCGACAACATTCGATAAGGTATCAGAGAATTACGTGGCACTAGAGGGAGGACAACAGGGTGGGAACTGTATCGGAAAACAACGATTTGAATATACCCAACAAATAATTGAGGAATGAAGGGGTTGGAACAGAAGGGGAAGTCATGACAAGCTACGTCAAAGCAGTAGCAGACAGTTGATCCCCCCCCCCCCTCCCCACCCAAACAGAGCTTTCCATTCTAATATGACGGGGGTAGAAGGGATAAGGCACACAAAAACAAAAATCGCTATAGAAGTGCAGACGACCTTTTAGATAGGGTAACAGATATGGGTAGTCATCTTGAGTATTAGTAAACCGCTTCATTTGCATTCAGTACTTTATTGTTGGACCAACACCGGTTTCTCTGGTACTAAAAGACACATATTCAGGTGAAGATCTGTAGAGCAATAAATCAAGAAGAAATAACACTCTTGAAAAGTTTGCCAACTTTAAATGAGAATATTAAAATTTTAGTACTCTAAAACTAAACTCCACCCGAACAGGTCTTGAAGGCCCAACAATAACGCTCTCCCAGCCGTATGTCAGTTTATGAGGCCGGAGCCGATACTTCTAAATCAAGTAGCTCCTCAGTTTACCTCACGAGGACTTAGAGCGCCCCGCTTGCCAACAGTGCTCGGCAGACCGGATGGTTACCCAGCCCGACAGCACTTAACTCCGGAGATCTGACGAGAACCGGTGTTACCACTATGGCAAGGCCGTTGGCAAAACAAGAAAAGAAGGAGAGATAAATCGAACCCTGTCCCAATGGTCACACCATTGCTATCGACTCGTATTTAGACTGACTTAACATAGTATTAGGGCATAGATCTACTAATGAACATTACCTATAAAATCTGAGGAGCATACGATGCGTCACGTAGGAGCGTGTGGATTTTGACCCCGGCCTCGAGCCACGCTAACTCCAAGGACGAGACAGAACGAAATTGCCACATTCTATTCTATTTTATACTAATAAAGTGATTATGGCACTCCTTCCACAGCAGCAGCGGAAATCGGGTGAGACTGGATTCAACAAATAACTGACTGAATGTACCTTTCGTACAGACTCACTTGACATGTATGTAAGATAAACATGCTCATAGTAATATACAGGAGTAATCATAACACTGTGACTGACCACTGCTCATGCCGGGTGGGCAGCGACAGAAGGTGCGCTGTTTAAGGGTACTCACCTGCGGCGGGCAACGTGGTGGCAGCAAGAGGGTCTTCAGGATCGCCATCACCTGCTGGGCTGGTCGCCTCAACGGCAACAGCAGCGTCACCAGCTGCTGGGGAGTCCCCGCCTGGTTCGGAACAGTCCTGCGAACACAAAACAGCACACGTTGGGCGTAAAATGAAGCACTGCATTGGTCAGCGTCACTAGAGAGTAACATTTCTATGAAAGCCTTAGCAAAATTCAAAATTTTTTCCACACTGGGAGTCGTATCTGGATTTCCACCGAATTACGAGCGGTTGCTTTAATTACTGTGTTGTCCGCACACTACACAGTGACGTACTCATTTGTTGTCGCTGATAGTTTGATTCCCGAATATATATTCTACCGTCTGGTGTGTTGCTAAAGCACAGCTCTACCGCATCCTGCCACTGATCCTACGTATAATCGCTAAGCGGGCCTAACGCTTTCATTCAGACCCTGATTCACCGGTCTGGTGCGGCAGTTGAGGATACCAAAACTAAAGCTGAAATTTTCAATTTCACTTTCAAGAAATCGTTCACGCAGGAGAATCGAACAAAAATACCTTAGTTTGGCCATCGGACAGACTACCGAATGAATGACACAGCAATAAGCATCCCTGTCGTGGAGTAAAATTTGAAAGATATGAAAGCAGGTAAGTCACCAGGCCGTGATGTAATCCCAATTCGGTTTTCAAAGAGCACTCTACGCCATTGGTGCCTTACCTAGACTGCATTAATAGCGGATCTCAAGTACAGCAAATTCCACATTTCAAACTTTCCGGAAAGCATTTCACACGGTGCCTTATCGCAAGTTGTTAATTAAGATACGAGCGTATGGAATAAGTTCACAGATATGTGAGTGGCTCGAAGACTTCTTAAGAAATAGAACCCAGTATGTTGTCCTCGACGGCGAATGGTTATCAGACACAAGGGTATTGTCAGGAGTTCTCCAGGGAAGTGTGGTAGGACCACTGTTGTTCTGTGTATACATAAATAGTTTGGCCGACGGGGTGTGCAGTTACCTGCGGCTTTTTGCAGATGATACTGTGGTGTACGACGAGGTATCGAAGTTGAGTGACTGTAGCAAGATGCAAGATGGCTTAGACAAAATTTTTAGGTGGTGTGATGAATGGCAGGTGTCTCTAAATGTGAGAAAATGTAGGTTAATGCGGATGAGAAGGGAAAACAAATCTGTAATGTTCAGATGCAGCATTAATACTGTACTGATTGCGGACACATCGTTTACACGTCTGGGCGTAAAGTTGCAAAGCGATACGAACTGGTGCTAGTACTTGAGGACTGTGGTAACGAAGGCGAATAGTTGACTTTGGTTTATTGGGAGAATTTTAGGAAGACGTGGTTCCTCTTGTAAGGAAACCGCATGTAGGACACTCGTACGACCTATTATTAAAAACTGCTCGAATGTTTGGGATCCGCACCGGGTCGGATTAAAGGAAGACATCGAAGACATTCAGAGGCGGGCTGCTAGATTTGTTATCGATAGGTTCGAAGGACAAGTAAGTGTTACGGAGATGCTTCGGGAACTCAAATGGGAATCTTTGGAGGGAAAGTGACGTTCGTTTCGAAGAAAACTATTGAGAAAATTTAGAGAACCGGCACTTTAGGCATACTGCCGAAGTATTCCACTGCCGACAACATACGCTGCGCGTAAGGACCACGGAAGTGAGATACGAGAAATTAGGTCTTTTGTGTTAGCAGAAGACCCAACACCGTGTTACGAGTGGAGGCCGAAACGCACCCGTCTTAGCTCACGCAAGCTGGCGTGAGGAGGGAAGAACTGTACTGACGTGAGGTCTGGAACATGACAGGGAATGAGGATTCAGAAAGAGGACGTAATTAGTTTGGTACTTAACTTTAATCCATTAACGATGAACGTCGCTCTTGACGGTACATGATTCACAATATTATCTGTTCAGAATACATTCTTGAAGATAGTAATTATAGTAACTGAATATGGCGCCTTACTAGTTCGTAGCAAATGACGTAGCTGAAGGCTATGCTAAACTGTCGTCTCTGCCAATGAGAGCGTATGTAGACAGTGAACCACCGCTAGCAAAGTCTGCTGTACAACTGGGGCGAGTACTAGGGAGTCTCTCTAGACTCAACCTGCCGTGTGGCGGCGCTCGGTCTGCAATCACTGATAGTGGCGACACGCGGGTCGACGTATACTAACGGACCGCGGCCGACTTAACGCTACCACCTAACAAGTGTGGAGTCTGGCGGTGACACCACAAGGTCCTTTACGGAAGCATGTAGACGATCGTTTTCCCCTCGTATTTGTGAGTGGAACAGGAAAGGAAGTGACTAATAATGGTATAGGGTACACCGTAAGGTGGTTTTCAGAGTACCTTCGTAGATGTGGGTGTAAATGTCCACAAAAGATTATGACCATTGCCCTACGGTAGACGCTGGGTGGCGACGCTGCGGGCACATGACGCGGGAAGGTGGTGGGTGGAAATGTACGTAAGTAGAAGAGGGATGAATGGGAGATTTGTCCAACAATGACATGGGCCTCAAATGGGGAAATCCACTGATGTAAACGGCTTTGACAGAAATAGTCATTGCCCAGCACCAGAGAACGACGCACACCTCTCGAAATCGCGAAGTTCGTCAGCGTACTGCCGTTGTAGGCATCTATGGAAAGTAGTTGAATACTGTGAAAACAGGAGTGAATGACAAGGTCTTCACATACAAGATGTGGTGTCGTAGACTGATATCACCCTCACCGGTAGCTTACAGTTTGCAACGGAAATGCCTATTTCAGGCAGACGCCTGTAGCAGTCTTTCAGGGACCCAGCGGACCAAACGATGCACGCCCGCTGTGCCTTGCCTTCAATGGCTCCCACTGCGAGCGCCCTCTACCGCCGCTATACAGGGTGTTACAAAAAGGTACGGCCCAACTTGCAGGAAACATTCCTCACACACAAAGAAAGAAAATGTGTTGTGTGGACATGTGTCCGGAAACGCTTACTTTCCATGTTAGAGCTCATTTTATTACTTCTCCTCAAATCACATTAATCATGGAATGGAAACACACAGCAGCAGAACGTACCAGAGTGACTTCAAACACTTTGTTACAGGAAATGTTCAAAATGTCCTCCGTTAGCGAGGATACATGCATCCACCCTCCGTCGCATGGAATCCCTGATGAGCTGATTCAGCCCTGGAGAATGGCGTATTGTATCACAGCCGTTCACAATACGAGCACGAAGAGTCTTATTTGGTACCGGGGTTACGTAGACAAGAGCTTTCAAATGCCCCCATAAATGAAAGTCAAGAGGGTTGAGGTCAGGAGCGCGTGGAGGTCATGGAATTGGTCCGCCTCTACCAATCCGTCGGTCACCGAATCTGTTGTTGAGAAGCGTAAGAACACTTCGACTGAAATGTGCAGGAGCTCCATCGTGCATGAACCACATGTTGTGTCATACTTGTAAAGGCACATGTTCTAGCAGCACAGGTAGAGTATCCCGTATGAAATCATGATAACGTGCTAAATTGAGCGTTGGTGGAAGAACATGGGCCCAATCTAGACATCACCAACAATGCCTGCCCAAACGTTCACAGAAAATCTGTGTTGATGACGTGATTGCACAATTGCGTACAGGTTCTCGTCAGCCAACACATATTGATTATGAAAATTTACATACTGACGAAACTAAAATGAGCTCTAACATGGAAATTAAGCGTTTCCGGACACATGTCCACATAACATCTGTTCTTTATTTGTGTGTGAGGAATGTTTCCTGAAAGTTTGGCCGTACCTTTTTCTAACACCCTGTATAGGAAGGCCGGCGGCCGCTACATGGTCCGCTTTCAGTCGCAATCCTTGACAGTTGCAGTCTTAGGCAGCATTCAACACTTCGCTTGTGGATTAGTAGTGGAAACTTCACACTGCATAATGCTCTTCAGTTCCTTCTTGTAATAGCTGGACTTTATTGCTGTTTGTGCTTTTATAAAGTTTCTTTGCAATGCTTGGAGAAAGCTACAAGTTACGTTAAACTTCTGTTTATTATATTTACATGTTCGCTAACCATTTATGATCCTGTCCAGCTCCTCTACCAAGACAGCTGCTGCACCGCCCTGTAGTCTATCTCTCCTTACGGTTGTGAGTGAAGTAGTACACAACACAAAGCTCATCAAACGACATTGGGTCAATGGCTTGTCAACTCTGTAAAGCAGAAAAAATGGCATCTGTGGAAGACCCGATGATACAGTGCTGGTGAAGGGACAAGTGTTTCAAAGAACACCCTGCAGCGCCACTTTTCAACGTGGTGCTCCGAAGCAGATGCTTTGTGTTCACGTGTTGACCCAACAACATTGTCAGATGCGGATTGCAGTTGGCATCGGATCGAGATTAGGGAGGGTGATGTAGAAACGTAATGACCGATCGGATGAAAGACGTTCGATGCTACACCTGACTGATGGTCGTGTCCAGACTCATCATCAATCACACGAACGGCTGCTCACGGATGTAAACCAGTGGGGCAGTGATATTTTTGGGGACATTCACGCAGGCTTCCAAAGGATCTGTAATAGTAGTCCAGGTCACCATGACAGATGTGGAGTACGCCACTTCATGCTTTATGTTTTCCTTGACGGTGACAGCACCAGGATAACTGTCCATGTCGGAGGCCGGAACTGTCCTACAGTAGTTTGAGGAGCACGACAGTGAACTCACGTTGATGTCTTGCTCACCATATATACCTGATCTGAACTCGATGGTACACATGTGGGACACTATTATGCACGTGTCCATTGATTTGCGAGAACTGTGTGATCGGTGCATAGACGTTTGTTGCCAAATACCTCCGTAATCCTACCAAGGTTTTGTTGAATCAATGCCATGCAGAAAGGCTGGTGTATTGCGTTATCAAGGTGAACCAGCATACAATTCAGTAGGTGATATACACGCTATTTATACGTTATACGAGGTCCTCGTTCATTCCTTGAAGGCGTAACGGATGTCGACCGGTCGCGGTGTCATCCAATGTCTGGTAGCATCATGCTAATGCTCTGTGCACAGCACTCCACCCTTCCGGCCGTTTTACCGATTTTCCAGATCGTGACGCCGCTGCTTCTCATTCAGGTAGCTCATCAGTTGGCATCACAAGGGTGAATGCACCCCCATACCAGTACTCCCACATAGGAAAAATCCTTGGCAGTACCGAGAACCTAACCCTGATCCTCCACATCGCATACATCTGTGCATATCGTTATGCTATGGCGGCAGGTGGTATACACTAGTTGATCAAAAAAATCTGGACATCTATTGCTCGACATTAATATGGTGTGTGTCTACCGTTTGCCTTTATGACGACGTGTACTCTATTGCGGACACATTCAGTGGGGCTTCTGAATGCCTCTGCGAGAATGGAAGACGAAACCAGAGGAGACAGCGACATCGAACGCTGGGGTCTGGAACGTTGTTGACTCTCTAACACATTCCATTGGGTTCAGGACGGGGTTCTGAGCCGGCTAGTCATTTCGGGAGTGTTATTCTTAACAAACCACCACCTCACAGATGCTACTTTTTGCAGGGTGCATTTCACGCTGATAGAGTCATCGTCTCCCAACATTTCCTCTACTATATGCAGTACATAATTCTGTAAAATGTATTAATATGTTTCCACATTCAGCGTTTCTCAAGCGCAATAAGTGTACCACGCCCTTACCACGAAAAGCACACCTGTATCATAACGCCACCTCATTCGTACCTCACTGTTGGTACTACACTTGACTATAGAAATGTGTGGGCTATGAGGAGGAGCCAGTGTGTTCCATTCTCCTAGCTGGCTGGATTGCTAGTAACACTTTGTAACTCATGAGTCATTCCTTCAACTGGTTTGATGAGGATTTTTACGAAAACGCTCCGAAATGCTCGACAGTCTATATCCTTTAGTACATGAAATCTTTCTGGTCTTTGTTTAGTAGTGGTTGTTCTTCCGCTTTTCTCCTTCACCATCAGATCACCAATAGTCGACTTCGGCAGTTTTAGAAGGTTGAAATCTCCGTCATGGATCTGACACTAAGGTGACATCCATCGAGTAATTCACGTTCGAAGTCAATGACCCCTCCTGATGGACCCACTTTTCTGTCATTACTTATCTGTTGACAACAAAATACTCTACATATCGTTTTGTACTGGCAGGACAGACTCTTGTAACATCTAGTGATATATATATATATGGTACCATCTTAGTATATATATATAGTTAAAGCTCACCGGCCACTTGACCATCTTCTTCTTCTGTGCGAATGCACAAACAGTGCCCGAGGTCTTACGGGAATCGGCAACGCGCCGCGAGTAAAGAGTATAATGGGTGGGACAATACGCGGAGAATGTGGGTTTCGCAGGAGGCGTGCCAGAGATAAATCCCTGCAGTCGCGATATTCTCCGTGTCCTCGGTGGCTCAGATGGATAGAGCGTCTGCCATGTAAGCAGGAGATCCCGGCTTCGAGTCCCGGTCGGGACACACATTTTCATCTGTCCCCGTTGACGTATGTCAACGCCTGTAAGCAGTTAAGGGTGTTTATTTCATTGTAATCTAGTGATTAATTCTGCGTCAAGTAGGAGCGTCTTTTCATCGGAGAGTGTAGGTGTTCCAGGCATATGAATAATAATATTCCCATCTCGTTTTAAGTGTCAGTCATAATTGGTGTTCATACCGCAAGATAAGGATTTAAACATAATAATCTGTTCAACACTATATTAGAATTACTGACTCTGTAGTCTATTAATTTGCTGTAAGATATTTAATTCAAACTTCATTTTAGTACTTAATTTTCAGCTGCTCCGCCGCTTCCGAGAGCAGGTGGGAAAGTTGCTGACGGTTCCAATATCGAAATCGAGCCGTGCCCAGATTGAGGAAGCACTTAACGTCCGCCACGCCCTCCTGAGAGCACCAGGCAGAACTTCGGAACACTGACCCCTGGCCCTGATAGCCCCAACAGTTTAAGGCAATTTCCGCACTTTACGGGATGGCGCACTATTAACTGCTGGGCTCCAGACCGTGAACTGGCGGGTTCAGATCCCATTACCACCATAGTCATATTGCACTATGCCTACTTTGCTTCGTTTGACAATATGTCTTACTATGTTATTTCACGCCTCTGTTATGTACACCTTGCTTGATTGTTATGTTGTGTAGATGCAACAGGCGTATGATTTATTACTATGCTGCTCGCGTTATTGTTTTGTTCGACTGTCTCATTTATGTTTCATTCGTTTGTCTTCTTTTGGCTCGTTATTCGATCATTTTTGTCGCATTTTGTTAGACGCTTTAAACTGTACTTGAGCGTGTTATAACTTGTTATTTAAAATTACGGCAATATGTTTCAGGATATAATATTGTCACTTATCCAAAGGAACAGGTAGACCTGCCTATATCGTGTAGGGTCCCCGCGAGCGCGTAGAAGTGTCGCAACACGACGTGGCATGGACTCGACTAATGTCTGGAGTTGTGCTGGAGGGAACTAACACCCCATGAATCCTGCAGGGCTGTCCATAAATCCGTAAGAGCATGAAGTGGTGGAGATCTCTTCTGAAGATCACGTTGCAAGGCATCCCAGATATGCTCAAAGACGTTCATGTCTGGAGTATGCTTACCAGCGGAAGTGTTTAAACTCATAACAGTGTTCCTGGAGCCAGGCTGTAGCAATTCTGGACGGGTGGAGTGTTGCATTGTCCTGATGGAACTGCCCACGTCCATCGGAGTGCACAATGGACATGAATGGAAGCAGGTGATCAGACAAGATGCATATATGCGTGTCACCTGTTAGAGTCGTATCTAAACGTATCAGATGTCCCGAATCACTCCAACGACACGTGCCCATACCATTACAGAGCCTACACCAGATTCAACAGTCCCCTGCTGATATGCAGTGTCCGTGAATTCATGAGGTCGTCTCCATACCCCTACACGTCTACCGTTCGATACGAGACTCGACCAAACAGGCAACATGTTTCCAGTCATCTGCAGCCCAATTCCGGTGCTGATGGGCCCAAGTGAGACGTAAGGCGTTGTGTTGTGCAGTCATTAAGAAAACACGAGTGCGCCTTCGGCTCCGAAAGCCCATATCGATGATGTTGCGTTGAATGGTTCACACCCTGATACTTGTTGAAGGCCCAGCACTGAAATCTGCAGCAATTTGCGTAAGGTTGCACTTCTCTCACGTTGAACGACTCTCTTCAGTCGTCGTTGGTCCAGTTCTTGCAGGATCCTTTTCCGGCCGCAGCAATGTCAGAAATTTGATCTTTTACCGGATTCCTGATATTCATGGTACACTCGTGAAATAGACGTACGGTAAAATCCCCACTTCACAGTTACCTCGGAAATGCTTTCGCTCATTCGCCGACTATAACACAAAGTTCAAGCTCACTTAAATCTTGATAACCTGCCATTGTAGCAGCAGTTACCTGTATAACAACTGCGCCAGACACCAGTCGTCTTATATAGGCATTGCCGACCGCAGCGCCGTACTCTGCCTGTTTACATGTACCTGTTTTTTAACTACACATGCCTATACTAGTTTCTATTGCGCCTCAGTGTATATTCCCGAAATAGATTTTACCTAACTGTACATTTTCACTTAACTGTTAATGACACAACTGATTTTTGTGACAGCTGCACTCCAGATTCTTGTGACTCATAGCACTGTTCACATGGTGACTCTGCCGACACTGTGGCCTAAATCGCGACTTATTTTTAATGATGATCGACGGTGCATAGTCAGTTACGTTTGTAGTCTTTGACGAAGGTCTTCTGACTTAATTACGTTAGGAGATCTTTATACAGGTACGCATCGTGATACGTCAAGTGCATTTATTCTTCATGTATGAAAGTAATTTTTTTCATTACCTCATACTTCATTGTTTTAATGTGTAGACTGCCCATTATTTAAGTTCTTCTGCAAGTCTGAGGATGGTCGTCACGACCATAATCGATAGTCTGTAATACCCTTTTCATAAATATTTTTTTTCCATACGTGTGTATCAATACTTGTATCGATATAAATGTCGACAATTTTGCATGTGAAAGCTGGAGTAACAAAAGAAGACGCAGCCTTCACGTTTTTTAGAGAGCAGGTAGGAGACATCTGGCTGTTCGCGCTTCATTTTCTGCTTCAGATAGTGTAATGCAAGCATCGTGGGCTGTAGCTGTAAATGATTTCATAATATATGAGATTATTTCGAGTTATGTGTGTGTTTCTTTCTTATAAATCCTCCACAAGTCTATGGCCAAAAATTTTACTTCATGAACCACCACCTTAACGTGGTCAGAAGGTTTGTGTGCTTCAGTAACCTACAGGTTACGCTCCCGGTAGGCTCACTCATACCACACTTATCGTTAGGCGAGAGGCCAGACAAAACGTGGTCCACCTAGGGCGCTCACTCCTTGGCAGGCAACCACATGGCCCTTAGCCGAAGCCGACATTGCTTCTACATACTTCTATTTCTTTCATATCGGCCTCTTTTCACGAGCTCTTGCTTTTCTCCCCCCCCCCCCCCCCCCCCCGACTGTATTAGGTTACGAGGCCCGAGCACGTCTTTCATTTTGCTCGTCTAGTCTTTTATAATTGATCAAGATCCCGAAGGTGGAAGAGGACTGTTCCAACACAATAGGGAGCAGAAGAGACCAGGAGAGTAAACCCAGAAAGAAAATCGTGGGACCTCGGGGCACTAAGATGGCAACCTCTCCACTAAGCTGTCCCTTCGCGTCGCTCGTAACAAACAAGAGGGAAAATTCATTACCAGCAGAAACCAGACAACCTAGGATAAAGGAGTGTGTTAAATATTGACGGTCTGGAAAAGAAAAAGGGCCAGACATTCGGATAATGATGATGTTATACACTTCCTGGATCCATATTTTTTACCCATCTATATTGCAACTTGTGATTTTGATTTCAATTTATGTCCAGATTTCTTAAACCACTACAACAACTGCGTTATTGTATGCTCAACAAGGCTAGGATAAGTTTAGGTTGTTTTTATCTTGTCTAAATTATGAAGGCCGACCATAACGATCTGAAGAAAAGCACATCTATAGAATACCATGAACTGCAAAGAAAATTACGTGTTATTACTACCGTCATATGCAATTCTACTGATGATAATCGGATCGCTTGAAACTCGTTACTAGCAGCCCATGGTATTAGATAAAAATGATTTTTTTTAATGTTTGTAAGCCTGCACAGATATTATCTTTATATTATATCGACGGTCGTTATATTATTGTTCTAATTCTTGTGCTGTGAAGTGTTTAGTCAGGGTTTTTTCAGTTTATGTGTGTGAAATCACAGTTTTATTAATTTAGAAAACTCTATAAACAAATGATTTTTTTTCAATATTCTACGTTTATTTGTGGCCGAAGTGCTGTATGCCGTTCATTGCAGTCCATCCTAGTATGAGACGGGCGAGAAAATGAAAGAACGAAAGGGAATCCGGTAACACACCTTGCACATTTGGGTTTTGAATTATTTGATTATTTTTGTAGCTGTACGTAATAAAATGGAAAAGGTCGCTTTAATATTTGCTGAATCTGGGTAGTCAGAATCCCCATAAGAGTCTTGTTCTCTGCTCTCCTCCATCGTTCAGGCATTCTTGGCCGTCTGGGCTTCACAGTTGTCTTCGGTGTGTCGTGGGTCGTCCTCGACGTCTAGTTCGCATCGGAATGTAATCCACCGCTGTCTTGGGGAGTCTGATATTTTCCGTTCTTTGTAGGTGATCGGCCGAATTGTGTCTATTATTTCATATTTTATTATGCTGTGATTCTGTAATTATTTAGTTCTTTCCTAGTATCTTCACTAAGTATCCTATCCGTTCTCGTACATCCTTTAACTCTCCAGAAGGATCTCATTACTGCCGATTGTATTTTATTCAGATGTTTTTGAACAATTACTTTATAAAATTTCATTTCCGTTGCTTTTCTGAATTTATTTTTGAAAGTTCTTTGCATGACCCCACATACAGCTCGAAATGTGCTATCGTTTTGGTCAATGTTCTTGTCTCATTATAAAAACTTACGTCACAGCAAAGATGTTTGAAATTCTATACTTACTTTAAAATGTTGTTTTCTAGTACAATCTTTTATCTGACAGGACCCTACCATTTAAAAGCAATTAGTTTCGTTTTTTAACTGAAATTTTAAAATTATTTGTTTTACATAGTTTATAAATGAATTTCTGTAACTCTGTCTCATCTGTTTGGAAATTATTTGATCGTCTGCAGATAAAAGTGCTTCTGAATAGAGACTGTTTGATATTTTAATTCGTGAATCTGCTAGAAATTTGTGTTTCTTTAAATTGTCGTCAATATACACATTAAAAAGAGTGGACGGTAGGTTACGCCGTTTTCTACCTCTTGAATTTACTATAATCCGTTCACTTCTTTCGGTTGCTGCTTGTGTGATAAAGTGGTAACAATAATAACAACGACAGTAATAATATTAACAAAATAAATCGCACGTGGTGTGAAGAATTCTTGCACATGCCGGGAGAACGTTAAGCTGACTCCCAAGTGCCCTTAACCGCAGTACACGACAAATTTTCCGATATCCGGTGTCGAAACCAGGAGCTTTACTGTGTGCACGATAGGTACTTTTTTGCAGGTTTTTCCTGTCAGACCTGCAAACTAGTGCTGCCACCATTCGCCGGGAACAAAGGGAACGTCGAAGCGTTTCCTCTATCGGTTCTCCATTGCTCTCTACGTCGGGTGGCCGTTGTACTGTGCCTCTCTACTTACCGTATGAAGAGGAGCAGCAATAGCGGAGTGAAAAATTCCGCCCCACATCCTACCTCACAATACGTACAGCATGTGGTAGGTATAGGGCGTGAATACCTCAACATTCAAAGAGTAAATTCAGGAGGCAAGAAAAGAACATTTCAACTGTCTGCGTTGTACATTTATACTCTGCTAACCACCGTGAATATACGGACAGTACTTCCCACTGTATGACGTAATACAAATTATACTTCTAAAAAAGACTCGAGAATGGATTATTAAAACATGTAGAAAAATTAAGACAGTGCGTTTAATGCTTCAGGTGTTCTGCGTAGTCTCTTCCACTTACTGATTACAACGCACAGAATGACCATACAGCTATGTTAAACTCTCAGAGAAGTCCTTCGGGATGTTGTTCAACTGGCGCGTGACAGTGGTTTGGATTTTGGTTATGTCGTCAAAGAACTGACTCTTCATGTAAATTTCTGCACATCGTCGTTTTGTGGTGGGTTAGTACTGATATTAGCAAGTCTACTCACACGCTGTGATTATTTCCAAGAGAAAAAAAAGCTGTTCGCGTTTTTTTTTTTTTTTTTTTTTCAGTCAAGCAGGCGTCCACGTGTTAACGTGCTGGTTCGGGAGCGGCGGTGTGAGGAACAATCTTTGCATACGTTCCTCTTTTCTTCTAAACATTCTTGAGAATCTCTTGCACACTACATTCAAATATGTTGCTCTTTTGTGATTCGTGACACATTAGCGTTGACACAGGTCCACGTACTTGACATTGCACGCTTACAACTGGCTGGTCGAACCCATATCTGTTGTTTAGTGTTGTTAGTTCAGTCTGCTACAGTAGCTACTGCGCTGACATCACTAACACGCCAGGAACAAAATCACACTTGGAAATTTGTGGACGGATGGTTTATACGCCTCCATCGATAATGTGCGATCCACCGTGAAGTATAAGGGACCGTCAAATGGAAACGAGGTAGATGGAAAAAAAGGTAAGAAAACTGTGAATTATTTCAAAAGTAATCACCATAACTGTTAATACACTATGTCATCAAAAGTACCCGGATACCTGGCTGAAAATGACTTACAAGTTCGTGGCACCGTCCTCGGTAATTATGAAATTCAATACGGTGTTGGCCTACCCCTAGCCTTGGTGGCAGCTTCCACTCTAGCAGGCATACGTTCAATCAGGTGCTGGAATGGCAGCCCATTCTTCACGAAGCGCTGCACTGAGGAGAGGTATTGATGTCGGTGGGTGAGGCCTGACACGAAGTCGGCGTTCCTAAACATCCCAAAGGTATTCTATAGGATTTTGGTCAGAACTATGTGCAGGCCATGCCATTACAGGGATGTTACTGTCGTGTAACTACCCCACCACAGGCCGTGCAGTATGAACAGGTGCTCGATCGTGTTGAAAGATGTAACCGTCATCCTCGAATTTCTCTTCAACAGTGGGAAGCAAGAAGGTTCTTAAGCATCAATGTAGGCCTGTGCTGTGTCAAGTGGTGCGAGCCCTCTCCATGAAAAACACCACCACCCCATAACACCACCGCCTCCGAATTTTACTGTTGGCACTACACACGCTGTCAGATGACTTTCATCGAGCATTCGCCATACCCACACGCTGCCATAGGATCGCCACATTGTGTAATTCGTCACTCCACACAACGTTTTTCCAATGTTCAAACGTCCAGTGTTTACGCTCCTTACACCAAGAGAAGTGTCGTTTGGCATTTACCGGCGTGATGTGTAGCATATGAGCAGCCGCTCGACCATGAAATCCAAGTTTTCTCACCTCCCGGCTAACTATCATAGTACTTGCAGTAGATCCTGTTGCAATTTGGAATTCCTGTGTGATGGTCTGGATAGACGTCTGCCTATTACACATTACGACCTTCTCCAACTGTCGGCGGTCTCTGTCAGTCAACAGATGATTTCGGCCTGTACACTTTTGTGCTGTACGTGTCCTTTCACGTTTCAACTTCACTATCACATCGGAAACAGTGGTTCTAGGGATATTTAGGAGTGTGTAAATTTCGCGTGCAAACGTATGGCACAAGTGACACCCAATCACCTGACGACGTTCGAAGTCCGTGAGGTCCGGCCCAGTCTGCTCTATCACGATGTCTAATGACTACTGAGATCGCTGATAGGGAGAACCTGGCAGTAGGTGGCAGCACAATGCAAATAATACGAAATATGTATGTTTTTGGGGGGTGTCCGGACATTTTTGATCGCATCACTGTGAGACTTGACGGACGGTCAATGCTTTCGTGAGAAATGTTTGCGACAACCTACGGAACTATGGTTTTACACAGGCGTCTTTCTGCGGGCCTTCAAAGACCCGGAAATCGCATGAGGAGAGGGGGTGTAAGGAAGATGTGTACGGGATTCGCAGCGAAACTTCTGCAGCGAACTCGAAACAGCATATGCTGTCCCGATCTTTCTCCGTGTGATTTCTATATTTTTGGAGGCATGAAGAAATTTATTTTTTGCCGGCGATTTTCTCCGGACGCAGAGGTGCATGCCTGGATACATCCTTGGTTTCGTACACAGCTGCAAACATCTTTCCATAAAGGGAATGGCTATCTTGTCTCACACTGGAATATATTATGTATTAATACTAACTTATTTTTTTCCAATCAGCCTCGTTTGCATCTGACTGCCAGTTAATGCAGAGGGGGACTTCCCACTACATCATGCATTAGACTTCAGCCATTGAGCGCAGAAAACATGACTGCTTAAACACGCGTCTGAGCGGTACAACTAAGTGCGATCTTCGCAGTGCCTACGGGGAGAGATACGCGATAGGCTATAGTAAATTCCTTGATTTCGAACTTAAAAACTGGTTCTTTAAACTACGTAAGTGGGCTGCCGTGCAGTAGTTGATGTTCATCTTCAACCATTTGCCAGTTCGCTCGTCCTGACATGCCGCGGGCTTCTATGTAATCTGATATAGAGGTAGTCGCCAGATCTGTCCACGATACAGTACGTGTGGGATCAGCTAGAACGTCAATTGCGGCCCATTGTCAGCATCCACAATGCCACGGACCATTACGGTAATTCTCATTTATCGTTCCGTCTCAGTTGCACCTCCACATTGCTCTGATATGTAGTTCTGAGCCGGTCGATGTTCGACGAGCGGTTCTAGGCGCTCCAGTCTGGAACCGCGCGACCGCTACGGTCGCAGGTTCGAATCCTGCCTCGGTCATGGATGTGTGTGATGTCCTTGGGTTAGTTAGGTTTAAGTAGTTCTAAGTTCTAGGGGACTGATGACCTGAGATGTTAAGTCCCATAGTGCTCAGAGCCATTTGAACCATTTGTGTAGTTCTGAATCTGTATCTTGGACCAGCCATAAGATCTGTTACCAACTTGTCTCATGTGAGGATATAACAGCAACGACATTCATCAGCTTTACGAGCCTTCCCAACAGAATCAGTGAATGCATTCTGGTCACAGGGGGTGCAACATCATACTGATAAGTGGGCCCATACTGTCAAGCTTTCTTTTTTATGTGACTATTTTGTAAACACATATCATGGCATATTCTCTGAATCGTTTGCCCTCTTGAAAGAAACTGATATGTTCTCCCCCGTCCCCCTTTTTTCCTCCTCCACAGTCAGATTCTAGGTATGCCTCTGAGTATAATGAGTAATGACAACTGCAGGTGAAAGATTTGTGAATTTTCGTGTTCATTTATATTAATAATTTAATCCTTTTTTATAATTGTGGGGGCGATTTCTTTCTCCACGAAAAAAAGCCTTTTACAAATTAGTGACATCGTCGAGTACAGTTCGAGTACAGTCCCCTTTCTAAAGATTCAACTAATTCACTTAGTTTTCTCCGGCGGGTTACTGACAGAATTAATCTCTCTCTTCTGCTCTCTTGAGGATCTTTTCATTTGAATCATATCTTCCCTTCTTACTTGCTCCAGTTTTTAAGAGAATCATATCTAAAAATATCCTAGATATTTATTTTTTCCTTATTGTACAACCGTTTGAAGCAAAGAAGAAAAAGAGTGAATATTTGTGTTTAGTTCAAATGGACCAATGGCTCTGAGCACTACTTAAACCTAACTAACCTAAGGACAGCACACACATCCATGCCCGAGGCAGGATTCGAACCTGCGACCGTAGTGGTCGTGTGGTTCTAGACTGTAATGCCTAGAACCGCTCGGCCACCCCGGCCGGCGAATATTTGGGTTTAATGCCGTCGATGGTAAAGTAGTAGGAGCAGCTTAGCTGTAATACTTTACTTACTGTAAATACTATGTTATCAGTATTGCTATAAACGACAATAAGATTGAAGCATACAAAAGAAGCGGCCATGAATAATTAAATAGACAAATAAAGCAGCTGTAAAATTGGAATGAAACTATTACATTTCTTAAAAACATACGCCTGAGTGAGTGACAGAATGCTGTGGCACTGCACTAAATAAACGGACGTTCAAAAACCACACAGCTATAGTGAATATTCATACAGGCCAATAAAAAAACCTTAATATTTGAGTACCAACATAGTGATCATAGGATTAAAACGCATTACGACCATATAAAAGGACGATAAAAAGAAGGTCTAGAGCCAGTGGTACACACTGAATAGGTCTTAGGTTAGAGTATGAGAATACCTTCACTTGATAGTTTACTTGAGTGTTATTTACGGTTTTAATTAAATTATTTGTGTTGCTTAGAACCATGCCTTACAATGTTTACAGCAGAGTTATTTAATTATCCTCCTTCTTCTTCTCATAAGCTGGACATGGTCGGGAATAAAATAGTGACCCAAATATAGAATAAATTTCCTTTACTTTACGTCTGTGTTCAAGCAATTTTTGTTATCAGACTACCGCTTTCGGTCTATAGTGACCATCTTCAGATCTGTTTTAAAAAAAACATGTCCTAATGTACTGCAGCCATAGTGGCATCGTCAAATGTTAAACACGTAATTAGCAGCATCATAATTTTAGGACATATTTTCATAAAACACACTTGAAGATGGTCATTATAGACCGAAACCGGTAGTCTGATGACAAAAAAATTTGTGACCATAGACATAAAGGAAATTTACTCCTTTTTCCTTTTAGATAATGTGATGATGCCTAACCACGGTGAAATGCGTTATTTTTAAATGAAAATAACTTGCAACAGTACCTGTTTTAATTTCTATATGGCGAGTAGTGTAGCTAATTCAATTTATCTTGTATTACCTGAGTCGCGATTCACGTCAGCAAACACTAAATGCAATGCCTAACACACAAAAACACACACACACACACACACACACGTGTTCTCCATAGAAAAGTTTGGTAGTCGCAGGTCAGCTTCGACATGGTGAAGGTACTCATTGAGGTCTCTCTGCTTTGCGTCAGCAGTGTAAGGACTGAATCTGTCGCCTGCCATGGAATTACGACGTAAACGTGAAGTACAAACCGAACGATGTCACTTACTACGTCACGCCCATTAAGGATGAACGTTGCCTGTCACAGCATGGCTGTTACATTTCGGTCCGTACACATGGCATAAAGCTTATACCGGCCTGAGAAGATTAGTCAGCACAGGGGCTACAAAAAATAAAACTAAGTCGTTTATGTCATGAGGGACGCCTTAACGACACTTCTCGGCAAAATTGAAGTGTAACGTTAACAGTGAATGCTTTAGATTGTTCTCAACACTTATGGAATGATATCTTGCGAGGTTATCCACTAATATCCTGGTACATTATTTAAAATCAGATTTTTGTTCCCGAATGGAAATTACTGTTCAAGCATCTATATAGGATGTTATGTTAATCACATATGCATCCTTTGCGTACTGCAGCCGCTTCTTTTCTGCATTCCTTTCTAATCCCGCTAACACTAATCAAAGCCTACGTTTCCGACACTTTTTAAAGATTTTATCCTGTCAACCAACCACTACGTCATACTCTATGCTAAGCATGGCAGCAGTTTTGTAGAGATACATGGATAGAAACCTCTATTCGACCCTTAACATCTGCTTTCGAAGATAGAGAGCATTCATCTGTTTCGAGTAGATAATCAAACTAGATCAAACCTAGTGCATAGCTGAATTACATAAGATATGTAAAAATGAGTACAGACAAGCTGTTTTGGTGCAAATAACTATTTGCGGGTAATGCTGAAAACCTCAGACGCAAATTCACCTGTATGATATAAAATACTTGCACTGCCAAAATTCAGTGAACATCAGCTCACTACATTACACCAAAGAAAAAACCATTCTTCCTAATTTTTTTCAATAATTCCATACAGAAATTATGAAACATACACAAACAATCCATAAATTTATAATGAATAGCGAAAATAAGAGTAATGTTTAATATTCAGTACTAAAAACACTTTTACTGTCATCAGTATTTCAGCCTGGCCTTGTGAATAACGTTTAAACAAACTATAAACTGGCTCTGCGTTATCGTGTGGCTTATCGTTTATACGTTACATCAGGAGTATCCCTAGCAATAGTTCAACAGTAGGCTGACACAGCAGAAGGACACTTCCCTGCACACCTGTTCTCCCTGAGTGCATTATCCTGATGAAACAGCTCCCCATGCCCGCCAGAAAATGCTCCGCAATTTTCAGGACAGAAGTCGAGAGAGATATCTTGGAAGTGTATGTCAGAGACATGTTACTGTCAAGGTTTTCATAACATAGCAGCAGTCCTCAAACAGTCTCCTTACAATTTTATACGGAGACTCTTATTTCCTAATACATGGAACCAAGCATTTGTGACACCTTCCAAGGTAGCCTTCTCATCGTTATTTGACATTTCGTGAAACTACCTCTCAAAAGCTCTCGAATCTATGGGCCAAAAAAAAATAACTCTTCGACTTTTGATTTGTTCTGTCGAGGTAATTTTTTCATCAAGTACTTACAGGCCTCTCTTTTGTGATTTATTTTCCTTACAAAATTTTCGTGAGTTATATTAATCACTTTAGGACGAAACTTAAGGATAAATTACAGTCGCTATCATCTGCATTGACTGACTGAAGTAAGGTTCTGAAGTGATATAACATGAAAGTTGAGTGTTATTTTTATTATAGTGTTCCATTCTCCTCATATGTAACACTTACAAAAAAAAAATTTCTTTCATTCGCCGTTGCAAAACAAAACTAGAACTAAGGTCCAGTTTTCTTTGTGATATTTGCTATGAGCACGATTGAACTGATAAGAGTTAGCTTATTTCATATTATTTAAGTTTTCACTTCTGCACGGTGTTATCTATTGCTTCATACCTCAGAATATTTCCTTCCAGCCTATCCAGGGGCGTATCCTGAAAATATTGGTAAAGCATGCACCATGAAACTTACATGCTGTAAGTGTGTGTTTGTGATGTGTGATTGTCCACTCATCATGGTTTCATCTGCAGTGAAACTCCGTTCTGCGGTTCTTCTTGAAGCACTCTGCAGTAATGTCATCGAGAAATAAATTTTGAAATTTCATCTGCAACAACAAATCTCTTTCTATGGACATAATAGAGAGCGCGAACAGAGGAACCTGTTCTTGTGCATTTACAATGAAGATGTTTATTCTTCTCAGTGTGGGCAACTGTCGTTCGACGCATGACGATGTAGTCGGCATGGTTACAATCAGTTCACACAGTTTATAGAGTTCTCAAAGTCCAGTGCGAAGTACATTTCGATACAGGTAATCTCATATTCTTCACAGGCCTGGCTGTAAGATGATGTGACGTAAACATTCCCTGCACTTCAGACTTTAACAATATGGAAAAACGTCCCATATATTGTTCTTAATTGTTCAAATGCCTCCACGGGAAACATATCTGCAAAAGCTTGAGAACATCTTTGAGACAAAAATTTCAATAAATTTTAAGTAACGTAGTGAATCAAATCTTACGTTTAACTGCATGTTTATACACTCCTGGAAATTGAAATAAGAACACCGTGAATTCATTGTCCCAGGAAGGGGAAACTTTATTGACACATTCCTGGGGTCAGATACATCACATGATCACACTGACAGAACCACAGGCATATAGACACAGGCAACAGAGCATGCACAATGTCGGCACTAGTACAGTGTATATCCACCTTTCGCAGCAATGCAGGCTGCTATTCTCCCATGGAGACGATCGTAGAAATGCTGGATGTAGTCCTGTGGAACGGCTTGCCATGCCATTTTCACCTGGCGCCTCAGTTGGACCAGCGTTCGTGCTGGACGTGCAGACTGCGTGAGACGACGCTTCATCCAGTCCCAAACATGCTCAATGGGGGACAGATACGGAGATCTTGCTGGCCAGGGTAGTTGACTTACACCTTTTAGAGCACGTTGGGTGGCACGGGATACATGCGGACGTGCATTGTCATGTTGGAACAGCAAGTTCCCTTGCCGGTCTAGGAATGGTAGAACGATGGGTTCGATCACGGTTTGGATGTACCGTGCACTATTCAGTGTCCCCTCGACGATCACCAGAGGTGTACGGCCAGTGTAGGAGATCGCTCCCCACACCATGATGCCGGGTGTTGGCCCTGTGTGCCTCAGTCGTATGCAGTCCTGATTGTGGCGCTCACCTGCACGGCGCCAAACACGCATACGACCATCACTGGCCCCAAGGCAGAAGCGACTCTCATCGCTGAAGACGACACGTATCCATTCGTCCCTCCATTCACGCCTGTCGCGACACCACTGGAGGCGGGCTGCACGATGTTGGGGCGTGAGCGGAAGACGGCCCAACGGTGTTCGGGACCGTAGCCCAGCTTCATGGAGACGGTTGCGAATGGTCCTCGCCGATACCCCAGGAGCAACAGTGTCCCTAATTTGCTGGGAAGTGGCGGTGCGGTCCCCTACGGCACTGCGTAGGATCCTACGGTCTTGGCGTGCATCCGTGCGTCGCTGCGGTCCGGTCCCAGGTCGACGGGCACGTGCACCTTCCGCCGACCACTGGCGACAACATCGATGTACTGTGGAGACCTCACTCCCCACGTGTTGAGCAGTTCGGCGGTACGTCCACCCGGCCTCCCGCATGCCCACTATACGCCCTCGCTCAAAGTCCGTCAACTGCACATACGGTTCACGTCCACGCTGTTGCGGCATGCTACCACTGTTAAAGACTGCGATGGAGCTCCGTATGCCACGGCAAACTGGCTGACACTGACGGTGGCGGTGCACAAATGCTGCGCAGCTAGCGCCATTCGACGGCCAACACCGCGGTTCCTGGTGTGTCCGCTGTGCCTTGCGTGTGATCATTGCTTGTACAGCCCTCTCGCAGTGTCCGGAGCAAGTATGGTGGGTCTGACACACTGGTGTCAATGTGTTCTTTTTTCCATTTCCAGGAGTGTAATATCTAATATCTGAAAGTATATCTTCCTGTAGTCCTGCTTTACATATCTTTCTGTGTAGTTTTCCTCTCTTCTCTTCCTTGGAGTATCATATATGCTTTCTGTATTGCACCACAATTTCTCAGAACCATTGTATCTCTTAATGCAGACCTTCAAGTCTTGCGCTTCTTTCCTTCAAAATGTAAGATTTTGGCTACACAGAGTTAAATCTTATGTCCATCACTGAATACAGACACTAAACGAAGTTAAATTAAATATCTTGTAACATAATGTAAAATCAACATGCTTAATTGATAGCATCTGCGTATTTTATGTATTTGTCAATGTAATTGCTCTATTATTGGAGCTTATCCTTTACCCTCGAAATGATTATTTGAGATTATATAAAAGCAAGTGGCTGTTTTCAGTCTCTCTAAGTATTTTCCAGTTCTGTTCCTCTGGTTCATTGGGCTTTTAAAATGTTAGCAATTTTTTGTTCATCTGATTGCAGATCGATACAACTTTACTAGATGCGCCCAGGGCTGTCCATGCAAGGATATGAGATTCTGAATTTTTTGTACAGAAATATTGCAGTGTGCACATTATCAAGGTCTGAATATCCACAATATTTACTGATCCTAGGAGGTTTGTCCTTTCAAAGAAACAACATGTACACTTTACCCTATGTTACACTGCCGAATACCAATTTCCTCCTTGTAATTATGAGGATGAAACATTCCTATGAAATTTCCGAATTTGTCTTTCAATTTGTAAGGCAGTGAGATGGTCGAACATTCTTAACAGGTTCTGCCTTTTCAGTGAATCGTCGTGAGTGGAAAGATACATTAAAAATACTTACTATACAATCACTACTACAATCACCCTTGGTGTGTAACAGCTGCCTAAAATATCACTCAGAGACATTAGACACTACGCATTCAGTCGTTACCTGAACTCACTAATGCACCCTGAATTCAGCATAGCAGGACACAAAACGTGCTGAACGCAATCGTTGTACTGCGTGGATCCAGCCATGTGTCACTCAAGCTTGCTGTGACGTCACGAACAGCCAAATGGGGTGGTCGAGACTACCACAGCGCCTTGCTTATACGTTTAGAGAGCTACACAGTGTACTGTTTCTCCTGGGTGGACTTGATTTTAAAAAAAATGTAAACTAAATATTACGATCAATTTTATAAATAATTGACAAGTACGCCAAGAAAGAAGAGATAGAACTACAATGGACATGTTATCCCATGGATCTTACGCTTATATGCATGAACTATCTTTCCTTTGTCTTTTCACTTATTTTATCTGCTTGGATTCGGACCTAAGAGGACGTTCTTGTGTAACGCTCATCTTGCTGTATCAGCTGATAATGTAAGTTGTGCTTAAAACCCGATAAATATAGTGGTTATTTTGCCAAAAGAATTTGTGTATGTGGTCAGTCAACTGGTAATCTGATACCTGGGTTGTCTTAAGTAGATATGGGCCTTAACAAAGAGTTTTTATAGTTAGGCGCCATCTTTTATATTTTTCTTTTAGCCCATCTACGAGACGTGCCGTCAGTTAGGGCAATTAACCTTATTTCAGATCCCACGAGACCGGAGGCAGCTACTAATAATTTAACAATTTTACTTACAGATTTTCTTTATATAACGAGATAACATCCCAGGCAGAAAAGGTCTGGTCACAGGATTCCATTTCCATTACAGAATCTCATTTGTAGGTGCTACTGTTGTTATCTGATATTGGGGAATCGAGACGAAACCACGATGTTAAGTTACGTATTACAGTGGTGTACATCGAACAGACTTGGCAAATATTCTCTAGTGCAATAAGCACACGACTTCTCACGAGCCTGGAATAATATCTGTAGTGTTGGGTGGATAAGAAAAGGACAATTAATTATCGACGATTACGTATCTACCCTGAGAACTGAGCTACTTTACTGTGTGCTGGTAATCCGATACCTGGATTGTTTTGAGTAGATATGGGCCTTAACAAAGAGTTTTTATAGTTAGGCGCCATCGTAGAAAAATCTTTAATATTTTTCTTTTAGCTCATCTACGAGACGTGCCGTCGGTTGGGACAATTAACCTTATTTCAGATCCCACGAGAGCCATTGAATTAATGTGTCATGGCTCATATTCATTCTATTGCATTACACTAATAGCAAAGAAAAAAGTCACAAATAATTTTTATTTTATTACATTACAACACACCAAAAGAAGTTTTGCATCACTTCGGTTCCGAGAGTTCCGGAACATGTACAGAAAATTGGAATAGAGATCAACATAAAAATCATTTCTACCTTTTTTATTCACCATGAAAACCATACATTTCATGTTGCACTACCATATAGCGAGACCTTCACAGTTGGTGGTCCAGATTGCAGTCAACACCAGTGTCTCAAATACCCAGTAGCACGTTCTCCTCCATTTAAGCATGCCTGTATTCGTCGTGGCATACTATCCACGAGGTCCAGATTGTCCTACTCCTCAACGGCGATTCGGCGTAGATCTCCCATAGTGGTTGGTGAGTCACGTAGTCCATAAATCAACCCTTTACAATGCATCCCAGGAATGTTCGATAGGGTTCATATCTGGAGAACACGCTGACCGCTCTAGTCGAGTGATGTCGTTATCCTGAAGGAACTCATTCATATGACGGAGGAGGGAATTGTCGTCGATGAAGACATTGCGCACAGTTTGAGTCGTCACACGACGTCCTGTGGCTGCACGAATAGCATTATTCAACATGGTTGCGTTGCTGTGAGTGTTCCTCCGAGCCATAATCTGGAGGTAGCCGTCATCCACTGATCTGGAGGTAGCCGTCATCCACTGCAGTAGTAGCCCTTTGATGGCCTGAACAAGTCATGTCATCGATAATTCCTGTAGCTCCTCCGTGTCCGAACAATATCACTTGGGTTCACTCTGAGACGCCTAGACACTTAGCTTGTTGGGAGCCCTTCCTTTCACAAAGTGCCAATACGGAAGCGATCGAGCCGCGGTATTGACCGTCTAGGCATGGATGGACTACAGACCACAATAGCGATATTCCTCCATCTTGGTGGAATGACTGGAAGTGATCGGCTGTCGACCCCCTCCGTCTAATAGGCGCTGTTCATGCATGGTTGTTTACAACTTTGGACGGGTTTAGTGACATCTCGGAACAGTAAAAGGGACTATGTCTGTGGTACAATATCCACAGTGAACGTCTATCTTCAGGAGTTCTGGGAACCGGGGTGATGCAAATTTTTCTTTGATGTGTGTATTAAGCATGCAAGTGCGCCATTTATTCTGCAGCACGGAAAGTAGCCGTCAGTTCAAAATAAAGAAAATACGGCCTTGTTAATAGGTATGAAACAACGATTTCATTATTACAAATGAAATTATACACTGAAGAGCCAAAGAAACTGATCCACCTGCCTAAAATAGCGTAGGGCCCCCGCGACCACGCAGAAGTGCCGCAACATGACGTGGCATGGATGGCATGGACTCGGAATTGAACTGAGCAAAGGTTGGGAATTGTACAGGAGCTGATAACTGCACAGTTGAGTGCCCCACAAACCAAACATCATCATCATCCACACCATTACAGACCCTCGATCAGCTGACATGCATCGTACATGATTTCATGAGGTTGTCTCCATACCCGTACACGTCCATCCGCTCTATTCACTTTGAAACGAGACTCATCCGACCAGGCATCCCGTTTCCAGTCATCAATAGTCCAATGTCGGTGTTAACTGGTCCAGGCAAGGTGTAAATATATCTATGGTGCAGTCATCAAGGGCACAAAAGTGAGGTTTCGGCTCCGAACGCCCATATCGATGATGTTTCGTTGAATGGTTCAAACGCTGTCAGTTCTTGATGGCCCACGTTTGAAACCCACAGCAATTTGCGTTGAACGACTCTCTTCAGTCGTCGTTCGTCCCGTTCTTGCAGGGTCTTTTTCCGGCCGCAGCGATGTTGGAGATTTGATGTTTTACCGAATTCCTGATATTCTCGGTACTCTTGTGGAATGGTCGTACGGGAAAATCCATACTTCATCGCTACCTCGATGATGCTGTGTCCTATCGCTCGCGCCGACTATAACGACAAGTCCAAATTCACTTAAATCTTGATAAGAACTGCGCCAGACACTTGTTATCTTATACATGGTGAGTTACCTAACATTACCGCTGGATATATTTCGTAAACCACATCAAATACTGACGAATCGATTCCACAGACCGAAGGTGAGGAGAGGGGCTAGTGTAATTGGTTAATACAAACCATACAAAAATGCACGGAAGTATGTTTTTTAACACAGACTTACGTTTTTTAAATGAAACCCCGTTAGTTTTGTTAGCACACCTGAACATATAAACAAATACGTAATCAGTGCCGTTTGTTGCATTGTAAAATGTTAATTACATCCGGAGATAATGTAACCTAAAGTTGACGCTTGAGTACCACTCCTCCGCTGTTCGATCGTGTGTATCGGAGAGCACCGTATTACGTAGGGATCCAAAGGAAACGGTATTGGACCTTAGGTACAGAAGAGACTGGAGCAACACATTACGTCCACATGCACACACCTTTTTATTGGTCTTTTTCACTGACGCACATGTACGTTACCATGAGGGGTGAGGTACACATACACACGTGGTTTCCATTTTCAATTACGGAGTGGAATAGAGTGTGTCCCGTGATGTCAGGCCAATAGACGTTCAATGTGGTGGCCATCATTTGCTGCACACAATTGCAATCTCTGGCGTAATGAATGTTGTACACGCCGCAGTACATCTGGTGTAGTGTCGCCGCAGGCTGCCACAATACGTTGTTTCATATCCTCTGTGGTTGTAGGCACATCACGGTACGCATTCTCCTTTAACGTACCCCACAGAAAGAATTCCAGAGGTGTAAGATCAGGAGAACGGGCTGGCCAATTTATGCGTCCTCCACGTCCTACGAAACGCCCGTCGAACATCCTGTCAAAGGTCAGCCTAGTGTTAATTGCAGAATGTGCAGGTGCACCATCATGCTGATACCACATACGTCGACGCGTTTCCAGTGGGACAGTTTCGAGCAACGTTGGCAGATCATTCTGTAGAAACGCGATGTATGTTGCAGCTGTTTAGGCCCCTGCAATGAAGTGAGGGCCAATGAGGTGGTCGCCAATGATTCAGCACCATACATTTACAGTCCACGGACGCTATCGCTCTACCTGTCAGCCAGCGAGGATTGTCCACGGACCAGTAATGCATGTTCCTTAGGTTCACTGCCCCGTGGTTTGTGAAACCCGCTTCATCGGTAAACAGGTAGAACTGCAACGCATTCTCTGTTAATACCCATTGACAGAATTGCACTCGATGATTGCAGTCATCACCATGTAATTGCTGATGTAGCGACACGTGAAACGGGCGAAAGCGGTGACGATACAGTATGCGCATGACACTACTTTGACTCAGCCCACCGGCTCTCGCAATGTCCCGTGTACTCATGTGTGGGTTCATGGCAACAGCAGCTAACACACCAACTGCACCCTCTTCTTCTGTGACGGGCCTGTTACGGACCCGTTTGCGTGCTACGACCATACCTGTTGCATACAGTTGGCGGTAGATGTATTGCAATGTGCGGCACGTTGGATGCTCTCTGTCCGGGTACCGTTCTGCATATACCCTACGATCTTGCAGGCTTCAGCTGCA
Organism: Schistocerca gregaria; assembly: GCF_023897955.1. Taxonomy (NCBI): domain Eukaryota; kingdom Metazoa; phylum Arthropoda; class Insecta; order Orthoptera; family Acrididae; genus Schistocerca; species Schistocerca gregaria. Next base: position 866,558,692 of record NC_064921.1, read on the forward strand.
TTTCGTGGACACTCGTCATAGATGAGTATCATCTCCGCCTTTTCAGAGTACGAATACACCATGGTCACAGTTCCTACAACACTACACTATCACAGACGTCTGGTAACACGGTGTACTACAGTTGGTCTGTGTGCGGAGACGAATGCAGAATAACAATAGCAGCAAGCGCTACATGCGGACACTGCGACAGCTACACCAAACCACAACAGTGCACTACAGCCACACACGTAAACACGGTCGTCATCGTAAACATGTCCCTACAGATGCTGCTCGGCAACCGTGGGCCGTGTTTGTTACAACATGTAACTGAACGTCGGTGGTTTCAAGCGTCAACTTTAGGTTACAATATCTCCGGATGTAATTAACATTTTACAATGCAACAAACGGCACTGATTACGTATTGGTTTATATGTTCAGGTGTGCTAACAAAACTAACGTGGTTCCATTTTTAAAAAAACGTAGGTTTGTGTTAAAAAACATACTTCCGTGCATTTTTGTGTGGTTTGTATTAAACAATTACACTAGCCCCTCTCTTCTCGTTCGGTCTGTGGAATCGGTTAGTCAGTACTTGATGTGGTTTACGCAATATATCAGGCGGTAACGTTAGGTGACTTATCCTGTATAGGCGTTACCAATTGCAGCGCTTTTTCTGCCTAGTTACATATCTCTTTATATGAATATCCATGCCTCTACCAGTTTCTGTGGCACTTCACTGTAAATGAATATTTGTAACTTAACGGCCCATAAATTTAATAGCGCGCGCAATGTTTGTACTGATTCAAGGGGATACTGTCCTCATCCTATCCCTTGTCTTACAGACTTTCTCCCCAGTTAGATTCAGTCTCTCTTCATGAGTTACTCTAATTATCCTTCCTATATTCAACATTCTTCTATGACATCACATTCCAGTACCTTCTATTCCGATATTGTCTGTACTGCTTGTTGTACACGCTTTGTTTAGGTACAAGGGTACATTCCTGAGAGAACTTAACAACTCTCAGCTTTCAAGAAGCGCTTCTCTTGCTTTTGCTAGTCTAAACCGCATATACTCTCTACCTCAATCACTGTTAGTTATTTTGCTGATCAAATAGCAGAACCCATCGACAAGTTTTAGTGTCTCATATCTTAATCTAATTCGCTCAGCAGCTCCTGATTTAAACGACTGCAGTTTATAACCGTTGATTTACTTTTGTTGATGCTCATCTTGTAACCTCTTTTCAATACAATATCTATTCCGATCAACTGATCATCCAAGCCCTTTTTCGTCTCTGATAGAACTGGAATGTTATCGGAAAACCTCAAAGTTGTTATTACTTCTCTCTGAAGTTTCATTCTTTTGGCAAACATGTCTACCTTTTCCTTTGCTACTTTCCTTGTGTACAGACCGAATAAAATTGGGTACAGGGTGCAACACGCTATTGCTATAAATGAAATGTAGAATAATCTGACGATCCTATGTAATTCCTTATAGTGATGTTTCGAAGCAGTGTAATATTTACATACAGAGGTGTCCATTACAGGCTGTTGCGCCAAAAATAATTTCTCACGAAACTTGTTTCTAAATATTAGCTACATCTTCTATTCTTTTTGCCATTTTGTTTGCTGTTCTTAGGGTCTCTGTGACAACGAGGAGTGGAATGGCTGCAGTACTCGTATATGTTTCAACCAATGACGACTTGAAATTCTGATTCTCGGTTCTTGTAAAGTATTCAACGTATTTGGTAAATCTATTTGAGATTCCTGAGACCTTGTAAACATGTATCAGTGATATGCGACCTCTCGACTCGTGCATTATTACCTGATGGCCACGTCCAGAGATCAGGTTGTTGGCTGGGAGGTGCTAGGGTTAGGTCAGTGTGTAATGCCTCGTCAACACCCACGTAATTAGAGAGTTGCTTGCTTGGCTTGATGAGTAATCGATGCCCTGGTGTGATATGGCGCCGCGGCCTCTAGCTACGGGATTCGCTGATGTTTCAGACATGAGAGAGCTCCTTTGCTCCGAAATCTTGAGGGAATTACTTATTAACGAGCCTTCAAACTTTTTTGCACGAGCATGGATCTTTACCTAATGATTATGTCTAATGGCTACTTGCATAACAGTTTTGGAAAATTCAGGTTATTATGTTTTGCAGTTATGCAGAGAATGTCGAACTGAATCATGACTTCTCCGTGCTAGAAACATATAAGAAAGAATGTAGCCGATGAAAAACTACTTTAAGGATATATTTTTTCATCAACCCAATAGAAACCATTTGTCTGAAATTTGTCCAGCAACTTAGCAGTTATATCGCTTTTCAAGTTAATATATACGAAAGTGTTCACAAGGGGATTTCTATGAGGCCAGAAAAGTATTGCAGATCTCGATTGATTCATGCGTCGTAACTAGTCGCGTAAATACGCAACTAAGTAGCTTCAAAATCTATCGTGTGTATTCTGCATTCTACTTGCTAAGTAACACAGACACTGTTGGATTTTAATAATCACAGACAATGATGGACGTCATGAAACACAATACATGCGTAATAGAGCTGGAATGGTATATTTATAACGAAAAATGGTACAGATTTCACCACGTGGGAAAGAAAGGTAACAGACATACATAACGTTCATATTTGAAACAGGTTAGAGTCCAAAGTAAAGATCGATATTTGACTCTCAGTAGTTGAGTAGTCTTTTGGGAGGATTTCGTCCCACAAGCCTCTCAAGGTGGTTTTTAGTTCTTGCATGCTTCGGGGAGGGTGTAATCGTCGAGAAAAACATTTACCAAGAGCATTATAGGAACGCTCTACAGACTTTAGGTGCTGGGAATATGCAGGATCATTCCACGCGCTCGATATCTTCTCTTCCCAGTGTTCCCGACAACTCAGTGGTTCTGTATGGGTGAAAATTATCGTCCATTAACAGAAAGTAAGGACCCCTAAAGAGACGATCATGATCCAGAGTAATCTCCATGAACACCGTTGTGCTGGAACAGTACTTCTCACACAGAAATGCAGCGGTGTTCGGCCATTGCGCATAATGCCTGCCCACACCGTAGGCGCGGAAATTGTGGGAAATAACAAATTTTCTTAAACACCTTATTATTCCCATAAAGAGTATACACGTAAACACAAAAATAGTTGCAAGTTCAGTTTGGAAAAGTTTAGATGAAATTTTGATAAATTGATAAATCAAAGTGTTCGACAAGGTTGTAATCTGAAACCTGAGTTTCTCCTGGCGAATACAGTTTTCACACAACTTACGGGAATTCAGTCAGGTAATATTTACAGCGACAGTACACCCCGCCATTTTCAAAGCACAAACTACAACGGTCAGGGGATCAGGGGATGAACAGGCAAATTTAAAACCACGGTTCTTGGAGCAATTCAGGAAAGATAACACACACACACACACACACACACACACACACACACACAAGTGCCGCAAAAAAAGACCAAAGTCAGAGGTATCCCTAGTGAAAGGCTACGAACTAGCAAGCGTTTGGATACTGGTCACTCTATGTTATATAACAATACCGAGATTTTGGCATGCACTTCCAGCTAATGAGACACTGTTATTAAGGAAGCTCTTGAGATTAAATTAGCGAGCCACCTTATGAACAGGGACGGAGGTTTTAGTTTAAATCCTGCTTGGAATCCTGCTCTCTCGCTTGTCAAAAAGATAGAGTCAACGTTGCTAGTTTGTAGTCTTTCACTATCGATACCCCTGACTTTGATCATCTTTTACGGTAGTGTGTGTGTGTGTGTGTGTGTGTGTGTGTGTGTGTGTGTGTGTGTTGTGTTATCTTTCCGAAATTACTCCAAGAACCGACGTTTTAGATTTGGCTGTACATCGCCTGACCGTTGCAGGTTGTGCCTTGAAAATGGCGTGGTGTACTCCCGCCGAAATATAGGCGGTCCCTGTAAATATTATCTAGCTGAATTCCCGTAAGTTGTTTGAAAGTTGCACTCTATAGTTCACTTTGTTTAATTTATATGTCGACGATCTATTATGATGTGGAAAGATGAAATACAGTTAGAAATTAATACTGGCTCTAGCATACCATTCAGTACTCTGATATATGCTACGGACTGAAGAATTATACAGGGAACAGAAGATAATTAACAAAGAACAATACATAGATTTAGGCAAAACGCGATATATCTGCGAATATGACAAAGGTAACGGCTTTCAAATGAAACAATCAGATCAGATAGAAAATAATAATAAATGAGAAAATTTTAGAATAAGTATCCCACTTCATTTATCTAGTACATGAGGCGTGTTTGAACTATGACAAAGACGTTGAGAAGAAGTCCAATAAATATCAAGCTATCTGCGGAAGAATTAGAAGAACCCCTGGCAGAAAAAGAAAAGTAAACACAAGTGAAATTCTATTAAGTTATGGTTCAAATCGTTCAAATGGCTCTGAGCACTATGAGACTTAACATCTATGGTCATCAGTCCCCTAGAACTTAGAACTACTTAAACCAACATCTATGGTCATCATCCCCTAGAACTTAGAACTACTTAAACCTAACTAACCTAAGGACATCACAACACCCAGCCATCACGAGGCAGAGAAAACCCTGACCCCGCCGGGAATCGAACCCGGGAACCCGTATTAAGTTATGGCTGTAGCTGCTCCTGTATATGGATCCAAATCATGGACAGTAACAAAAGAATTAGAATCACGTATACACGCAGCAGAGATGAAGTTCATGAGGTAAGTAAGGGGCTGTAATAAAATGGATAAAATAAGGAATGAAACTATAAAATCAGATTTAAAAATCTTTTCATTTAATGACAAGATAGTAGAGAATTGAATGAAAAGGAAGTATCATGTTGATAAACTGACAGAAAATACACTGGTGTCCAAAATTAAAACAACAAGCCGTTATTTTCCCGTCCTGTGTCTAGTTCACGATATAATCATACAAATTGTTAACCAGAAGTCCATGCGATCGTCTTCTGGAAGATATCACTCCGGTCAATGGACAACCATGCCAACAATGACGTCATAGCACCTATGAAACGAGGTAGTGTTTGCTGGGTAGCCCGACAACCACACAACCACTGTCGCTGTGTACACAGTTACAGACAATGCAGTGTGGCAGGGAGAAGATGCCTAGCAGACTCTCTGCGGTGGAGAGCTAGAGAAAATCAGGAAGCAGGACAGTTGCAAACTGATGTTTCGCATTGGCTTAGTGTGAATCGTTATCTTGTTTCTCGGTCTGTACAGAGAACGAAACTGTATTCCAAAGACCAGGGCAGAGCCGACCACGTGTGACTTCAGAAAATAGGACCGTTATTTGGCTGTTAGGGCACGACAGTACCGTCTTAGTACTGCACAGTAAATGACAAGTGAGCTAGCAGCATCCACTGGACGTGTTGTATCAAGGCAAGCGGTGTACAGAAGGCTGCAGTAGAGTGGCCTTTATTGTCAGAGACCTGCTGTCTGTTTAGCTCTGGCATATCTTCACAAAAGGGAACGTCTGGATTGGAGTTATGAACATGCCGCCTGGTCGTTCGAAGAGTGAGTCCCGATTTAGTCTGGAGAGTGATTCGCGATGGATTCAGACATGGAGGGAATGTGGAACGCGATTCCGGGACCCAAGCATTGTAGAAAGAGACAGATATCGAGGTGCATCCCTAATGGTGTGGGTAGAGATTACCTTTGCCACTAGAGCCCTCCTTGACGAAATTGTACGGGTGGATCGGCAAGGTTTAACTGCTATGACGATATTTTGGGACCTCATCTGCGATAGCTGCGAGGTACTGTGAGTCGAGACTTCGTATTAATGGACGATAATGCTCGACCTGATAGAGCACGGGTTTTTTTTTTGGAAACGGAAGACAAAGCACACATGGCGTGGCCTGGTCGCTCTTAAGATTTGAATCCCATAGAGGAGGTCTGGGATGCCCCAGGGAGAAGCCTTGTGTCTGACTATAAGATCTAATCCGTGGAAAGAGATAATTAAAACTGCGTCTCCAGTGGTCAAATCTAGAATCGTATCCTTACTACACTACTGGCCATTAAAATTGCTACACCACGATGATGACGTGCTACAGACGCGAAATTTAACGGGAAGGAAGAAGACGCTGTGATATGCAAATGATTAGCTTTCCAGAGCATTCACACAAGGTTGGCGCCGGTGGCAACACCTACAACGTGCTGACACGGGGGAAGTTTCCAAACGATTTCTCATACACGAACAGCAGTTGACCGGCGTTGCCTGGTGAAACGTTATTGTGATGCCTCGCGTAAGGAGGAGAAATGCGTACCATAACGTTTCCGACTTTGGTAAAGGTCGGATTGTAGCCTAAGGAGATTGCGGTTTATCGTATCGCGACATTGCTGCTCACGTTGGTCGAGATCCAATGACTGTCAGCAGTTTATGGAATCGGTGGGTTCAGGAGGGTAATATGGAACGCCTTGCTGGATCCCAACGGCCTCGTATCACTAGCAGTCGAGAAGACCGGCGTCTTATCCGCATAGCTGTAACGGATCGTGCAGCCACGTCTCGATCCCTGAGTCAACAGATGGGTACGTTTGCAAGGCAACAACCATCTGCACGAACAGTTCTAAGACGTTTGCAGCAGCATGGACCATCAGCTCGGAGACCATGGCTGCGGTTACCCTTGACGCTGCATCACAGATAGGAGCGCCTGCGATGGTGTACTCAACGACGAACCTGGGTGCACGAATGGCAAAACGTCATTTTTTCGGATGAATTCAGGTTCTGTTTACAGCATCTTGATGGTCGCATCCGTGTTTGGCGACATCGAGGTGAACGCACATTGGAAGCGTGTATTCCTCATCGCCATACTGGCGTATCACCCGACGTGATGGTATGGTGTGCCATTGGTTACACGTCTCGGTCACCTCTTGTTCGCATTCACGACACTTTGAACATTGGACGTTACATTTCAGATGTGTCACGACCCGTGGCTCTTCATTCTATCCTTGCGAAACCCTACGTTTCAGCAGGATAATGCACGACCGCATGTTGCAGGTCCTGTACGGGCCTTTCTGGATACAGAAAATGTTCGATTCCTGCCCTGGCCAGTACATTCTCCAGATCTCTCACCAACTGAAAACGTCTGGTCAATGGTGGTACAGCTACTGGCTCGTCACAATACGCCAGTCACTACTCTTGATGAATTGTGATATCGTGTTGAAGCTGCATGGGCAGCAGTACCTGTACACGCCATCCCAAGCTCTGTTTGACTCAATGCCCAGCCGTATCAAGGCCGTTATTACGGCCAGAGGTGGTTGTTCAGTGTACTGATTTCTCATGATCTATGCACCCAATTTGCTTGAAATTTAATCACATGTCAGTTCTAGTATAAAATATTTTTCCAATGAATACCCGTTTATAATCTGCATTTCTTCTTGGTGTCAAATTTTAATGACCAGTAGTGTAGCAATGTTACTGAGGCATCCAAACGCGACTTACATCCCAGACTAAGGCAATTACAGTGCTGTAGCCTATTCTCTAACTTTTCAAGAAGTAACGTTGTGCAGAAAGTGAATAACAACGTCACTTGAAAAATGTCAAGCTGATAAAGCATTACTGATCTATTTGATTTTAGCTTACTTACGACAGCAAGCTATGCAGAATGTGTTGCTACAGAAGAAAGCAGAAAATTAGAAGGGTAGATCGAATAAGTAATCCTGCTCCGGTTTGGTGAAAAGCGAAATTTGTGGCACAGCTTGCATAAATGAAGGGAACAGTTGACTGGACACATCCTGAGGCCTCAAGGTATCGTCAGACTGGAACTGAATGTAAGTGAGAGGAGTAAAAGGTGTGGAATGACGTTGGCTTTACCAGAGTCAGCAGCTTCAGATGGATGTAGGTTGCAGCTAAAAAAGGGTTTTGCATAGGGTTGAGTGACGTGATACGCTGTTTCGAACCATTCCTATCACTGAACGCTATAGAAACGGCAAGAAAACTGAAAAGTTTTAAAGTCCCACCACAGCCATGTTCTAACACAGCTTGTCTCATTAGTGGTTTTGAAGCAGCAGTTTTGTTTGAAAGTGATTAACTGTGAACAATAGCGACACATATCAAGACTAATTGATGTATCATTTATATTATGTTGGTTATCGACCGAAGACACCTCATATTTAAGCCAGTATGCATCATCACTTAGACAACAAGCACGCATTAACAGCATCTGAATAACATTAGGTCGTTATTGGAGAAGCGCAGCAGGCAGGGTATCAAGATTATCTTTGTGAAGTCTGATATTCATTAGGAAAATATCAGCTTCGCTGTTGTCCTAGGTAATAAATTGAAAAATATTTTGGATAAATTAATTTTTGTATAGGCCGCGTCACTGTAAACTACATATATAACTAAATTCTTGACATTTCTACCGACGTACAGCGGTTCTCTTCTGGAGCGTCGAAACGTCGAAACGTTGGCAGTTTAGCTGTTTTTGATGTTTACAGTGTCGCGGACCAGTACCAAAAAATTATTTTATCCAAAACGACACCGGTCTTGGAACCCTACGAGCTGAAAAAGACTTGCTCTGCAACCGAAAACGGAATACTATTTCTTGTTTGGCTCTACAGTCCTGGAAGAACCTTAGCCTCCTGTATCACCTGCCTCCATTCTTCTCCATCCATCGCCTTCCTTCTCCAGTTTCTTATTCCCATCGCCTTTAGATCTTCTTCCATATCTTCCAGCCACCTTTTCCTGGGTTTACCTAGTCTCCTTCCCCCGTCAGGTTTTCCCATGAAAAATTTCTTGACACTCCGAGTTTCTGGCATTCTGTGTATATGTCCTGTCCATCTTATTCTTCCCTGCTTAATTTTAACAACAATATCCATCTGTCCAAAGAGCGTTTGTAGTTCGACATCTGTCCTTACTCCCCAGCCATCTTTATCTCTCACTGCCAGTATCTTTCTTTTCAATCTCAATAAGCAGTTCTCCCCCCTTAATGTCAATACCCAGCCTTCTTATCCATGTATCACTATACGTCTTAATATGGTCGTGTACATTTTGATTTTTGTATTCCTTCTAAAATTTATGGAAGTAAATACATTCTGCGAGGCAAAATAGCAACGATTTCCCCTCGCTATCCTTTCTTGAATTTCTACTGCTACTTTATTGTCATCCATTATTACAGAACCAAAATATTTAAATGTTTTCACTGTTTCATATTATTTCCCATTCATTACTATTGGATTGTTTTGTCCGTTTATATTGGGCTCCCCCTTCACCATATACTTTGTTTTGTTTATGTTTACTTCCAAACCTACTTATCTTGCTGCTTCCTCTAACACATCGTAGCTCCCCTTTAGCGCCCTTACATTCCTTTCCATTAATGCTACTTCATCCGCATATGCTACCACTTGAACTTGCCGATTAAGTATTGTTCCTTTTCTGAAAATAAATTAAATAGCATTGTAGAGATCACATCTCCCTGTCGTAGCTCCCTCCGTACTTGGAATTCAGCAGACAGTTCTTGCTCTATTCTTACTTTACACACTGTTGCTTTCATTGTCATTTCTGTTAAATTGACCAGTTTTAGTGGGGAAATGAAATACATATTTCTGTAAGTGGATGTGGTGGAAACTGAATAAAGTGATAAAAATTATTGTTACAGAAGACCTCTGGGACGTCATTCAAATACGGCTTAGACCTGCTCACCAGCCGAGTGCCGTATTACCCCGCTTCCGCCTCGTAAAAGAACATGATGTGCAGAAGGTTTCCTGTACTTGCCACTATTTTAAGGAAAGGCACTATTTCCGTACGTATGACTTCACAAGCTTCATGTTTGTTTCGTACTAAACGCCGTCTAGTACAAAAGAAGCAATATGTAATTTCGACGAAAAAATATGTGTTGTCGTCTCAAGACAAAGTTGGCAGCTCATCTGCAAAATAAATCGTTTATTGGTCGAAATGGTATCTCATTGCAGTCTTTCTTCCTCACCGTCATAATTCTTAAGTGGGACATCTAACAATCAAGGAAAAAATAGTTTTTGGTGTCTGTTTTTATCAGTACCTTTGGTAACACAGTATTTAGATCGTTATTCCCAGGTAATATGTGGCTTGGGTCTACACTGGTGAGAACACCATTTATTACAGCTTCGGAGGCAATTAATGGACCTCTGCACGAGAGCCAGCATACACTTAGATGCAGTAATCGGGTTACCGAGGGTTATACTCCTAATGGCACCCTTCCCATTTGGCATTAAGCTCATGCTCTCGTACCAACTGAAGGGGTACTGTGCTATGCTGCTGCAGATGCTTCGTGGACGAAGGCGGTTCCTTTAGAGGAAGACAGACATCTGTAAGTCATTATATGCAAACTGAAGGTGGAGGGGAAGAAAGAACAGAAAAAGAAAGGGATTATTGAAGCCAATTGTACAGGGATATTACGCGGGATCAGCAGCGACTAGCGAAAATGTGTGCCGGACCGGGATTCAAACCCTGGATCTCCTGCTTACTAGGCAGTTGACTTAACCATAGCGCCACGTTTAGCGCACCTACATGGAATATCTCAGCATGCCTCTCGGCAGACCCACACTCTCACCGAGTGCCATCTATCTGCAGTCAGTGTTCACATCCTCCATGCACGCTACTTCGAGATTCCCGTAGGAGGTCAGACGTAATTCGTGCATCCGCAATGAAAAAGGTGAATTCGTCATCCATCGAGGCAAATCAGTCCGAAAGAACAGACACTATGCATTCATGTAATCAGTAAGTCAGTCGTAAAATCCGAAACGCTTCCAGTAGCACACTTCACGAAGGGACACGTCCAAACAGTACCTTTGCGAAAGGTCAAATTATTAACTAGCGCTTCTCTTGGACGACTTGAGCGTCTTATTTATCGTTTTGCTACTATTTCCAGGCATTCTGCCTCATTAACGAGTTTAGCCATGGTTACTTTGTGGACATCGGTAGACTTGCGACAGTAAGCACTAGCAATGAGTTCCAAAACGCCGCGCATAAAAACGGGATTTTTCTGGGGCTCATACCTCGCGTTCTATTCGTGACAGAAAGGTAGGTCAAGTGTTTCGGAGAGGTCTTAGGCTATTAACAATTTTTGTACGCAACCAAGGATCGTCCATCACACTGCAACTATCATACAGTACGGGGTCAGAGTTTGAGCACTACACACTTCCACTAGCTAGGGCAAAAGGTGAAAATCGGTTTGTTCCTTTTACGTTAAATGTCGCCTACTGTGCTCCTAAAAGGGCTTATGGAGGCATCAGTTAGTTCATGAGCGATTCCCAAAAACGCTTTTTCCCCATTTTTTTTGCCGTTAACAGCGGATATCTAATTACCTAACAGCAAAAAACTGCTCAAATTTAAGCGGTATATTCTCTAGGCATTTATCTAGAGATGCCATCTTCCCGTTTTCAAAAATCTTTATGCCTTATCGACAAACGCCCCAAAGACACGGCCGTGCTTACAAAGACGGCTATGCACAGCAAATGGGTGAAAGTTTTACTATATATTCCCAAGATCACGATCTCGAAAGATTTTAAATAAATATCTTGATGTCTTTAATCATTTCAAAAATAGAGGTGTTCAAATCTACCCTACTTGTACTCGTAAAATGCGCACGTATAATCCGGCTTGAGGTGAAAATGTAGTTTATAAAGTGACGTAGCACAGAGAAATATGCTGTAAAGCGTCTTCGTTATCATCAAAATGGTTCTGAGAACCTGAGAACCCCATGTTGTAGTACTGAAGCACAATCAAAATTTTTGATCATGTATACAAATCAAAATAAGTTTTGCATCACCCCGGTTCCCAGGACTCCTGAAGATAGACGTTGCATTGGATATTGTATCACATACACAGTCCCTTAGCTGTTGAGAGATGTCACTAAACCCGCCAAAAGATGTAAACAACCATGCACGAGAAGCGCCTATTAGACGGAGGCGTGCGCGACAGCCGACCAGCTTCAGCCATTCCATCAGGTAGGAGGTATACGGCTCGTGTGTAGTTCAACCATTCCTCGACGGTTAGTACCGCGGTTCTATCGCGTCCGCATTGTTACTTTGTGCCAGGAAGGCTCTCAACAAGGAATGTGTCCAGGCGTTTCGGAGTGAACCAAAGCGATGTTTTTCGGACATGAAATAGATACAGAGAGACAGGAACTATCGATTGACGTGCCTCGCTCAGGCCACCCAAGACTACTAATGCAGCGGATGACCGCTACCTACGGATTATGTCTCTGAGGAACCCTGACGGCAACGCCACCATGTTGAATAATACTTTTCGTGCAGCCACAGCACGTCGTGTTACGACTCAAACTGTGCGCAATAGGCTGCATAATGCGCAACATCACTCCCGACGTTCACGCCGAAATCCATCTTTGCAACGACGACACCATGTAACGTGTTACAGATGGACCCAACAACATGCCGAATGGACCGCTCAGGATTGGCATCACGTTCTCTTCGCCGACGAGTGTCGCATATGCCTTCAACCAGACAATCGTCGGAAAAATGTTTGGAGGTAACCCGATCAGGCTGAACACAATGTACAACGTGCAGCAAGATGGAAGAAGTTCCCTGCTATTTTGGGATGGCATTATGTGGGGCCGAAGTACGCTGCTGATGGTCATGGGAGGCACCGTAACGGCTGTACGATACGTGAATGCCATCTTCCGACCGATAGTGCAACCATATCGGCACCATAGTGGCGAGGCATTCGTCTTCATGGACGACAGTTCGCGCCCCCATCGTACACATCTTGTGAATGACTTCCTTCAGGATAACGACTTCGCTCGACTAAAGTGACCAGCATGTTCTCTCGACATGAACCCTATCGAACATGCCTGGGATAGATTGAAAAGGACTGTTTATGGACGACGTGACACATCAAACACTCTCGGGGATCTACGCTGAATTGCTGTTGAGGAGTGGAACAGTCTGGACCAACAGAGCCTTGATGAACTTGTGGGTAGTATTCCAAGATGAATACAGACATGCATCAATGCAAGAGGACGTGCTACTGGGTATTAGAGGTGCCGGTGTGTACAGCAATCTGACCCACCACCTCTGAAGGTCTCACTGTATGGTAGTACAACATGCAATGTATAGCTTTCATAAGCAATTAAAAAGGGCGGAAATGAAGTTTATATTGATCTCTATTCCAATTTTTTGTACAGGTTCCTGAACTCTTGGAACCGAGGTGATGGAAAACTTTTTTTGATGTGCGTGAAATTCGGTCTGAAATGTAAAATTGAGTTCAGCATTATTTCAGCTTCTCGAAAGTAAATTCTGATATATTTTCTGAACCTTTAAGCTCTTTTCATACGAATTGCTTCCCCTGTTGTGGCAGGGGAAGGAAGGGAACCAGCCGGAAAATGATCCTATAGGAGCACGAAAAGGCTCCTATTTGAATGACTGACTGAAAAGCGAGGTACGAGTTGCGCCATTTTACCTTTCTTAGTCCTTTTCAAATGTTCCCAAATATTTGGGCATGCGGGCATATTTGTGTTTTTTACGCTACGAGCCATGGAACAGTGGCAGTTGGAAAGAGACGGAAAATAATAGACAATCGTTGCACAGAAAGAGCAAAGGAGACAATGACAGTGTCACAGAAAGAGACGGACACAGTGGCAGTGTAACGTAGTTGGCAGTTGATAGAAGAGTGGAACTACCAATGGGAGCGAAATAAAGAGAGGGAGAAAGTGGAAGTGAAAATGAGAGATAGTCTGTGAGATTGACAAGGAGAGGACGCAGTACTAGTAGGACAGAAAAAAGGAGACTGAGGCTGTGAGACAGGAGAGAGAGACAGAGAGACACGAAGAGATAATGACAGTGAGTTGGGCCGAAAGAATGGACAAATGGAAGTCGATGAGTATGAGTGACTTACGGCGATAGTCTTTTCAAACTTTTTTTAGCCAAACATATTTGACCTAATGATTTACAGAAGCTTAGCAGTTATTCTCCCTTCTTTATTCTACATTCATGGTGTGGTAGTTAAGACACGCCATAAAAAACGTATCTAGACGGACTAATTTATAGAGGCGTGGCTTTCGAGAAGATAAAGTGTCCAATGTGGCAAATTGTCTGGCGAACGCAACTAATTTTTAAAGTTTATAGTCGCCGTATCACATCACCGTCTTAATGAAACAACATCCTTTTCTCGGCACCACTCGAAAGAATCTTCTGTGATAAAAACGAAAGATAATATGTGCACCTGGATCGTATGGTAACGAGATAACAGCGCCGTAAGCCACTGTCAAGAGAACAGGTCCCAAAAGATCTGTCCAACTATACCAAATGTAAGCAAACATATAACTCAGATACAGTTCGTCACTGCATATAGCAGTGATATATGCTATAAAGCAATTCCAGACACAATTATGGACGTTGAATTTCATATTCTCCGTAGGTGTGATGAATTACATCACATTAGTAAATATTTGGTAGGACTAGTAACTAAACCAGATTTTGTTTAATATCAGGTGGAGGTGTTTTTTTAAATTTTTGGATTACAAACAGCCAGAAGAGATCCAAAATGAAATTTTCACTGTGTAGCCGAGTGTGCGCTAATACGAAATTGCCTGGCGCCGGACCGAAATTCGAACGCGGGACTTCTGGCTTACGCGGGCGTGAGTCGTGCTTGGGTAGCTCAGTCGGTAGAGCACTTGCCAACGAAAGCAGAAGTCCCGGGTTCGAGTCTCGTTCCATCTCACAGTTTTAATTTGCCAGGCAGTTTCATATTAGAGCACACTCCGCTGCAGAGTGAAAATTTCACTCTGGAAACATCCTCCAGGCTGTGGCTAATCCATGTCTCCGCTATATCCTTCCTTCCAGGAGTACTAGTTCTGCAGTGTTCGAAGGAGAGCTTCTGCGAAGTTTGGAAGATAGGCGACAAGATAATGGCAGATTTAAAGCTCTGGGTAGGGGGCCAGAGTCGTACTGGGGTATCTCATTCGATAGAACAGTCGCTCACGTGAGGCAAAGTTCCAGAGTTCGAGACTCGATCCGGCACACAGTTTTAATATTGCCAGGCAGTTTCGGGCAGGAGAGATATTTCCTGCTCGCTGCAACAGTTTATTCTCCCCAACTGAGATGGTTATCCAAGATTCGATGTGTTATGGCGATGACCTGTAACCTCTTAGGATTTAATCTAAGACTCAGGTTTTGTATCCTTCGTGATAGTAAACCAAGATATGTTAGCAGAAATGACCCAAGGGCTGGCAACTAAACACTAGATATTCTCAGCACACAAATGGTAATTATCAAGGAAGTGAAGCAAAACAATGAGAGGAGGAGTGGACGAAGGCTGAAGGACTTCAGAGAGCACGTATTTCCATGATAATTTCTCCGACACACAGATGACTCGTTGACACCTGGTTTTGAGTTATCTTTCGAACTATACGGTTTAAGAAATCCGCTGTCGCAATAGGCTCATTCGTGGCTAGTGGAGTATTCCAAACATTCTTTGGTGGCCAGCTTTTAAGCTGAAGATGGTCAGCCGCGCTGGCTGCGACAAGTGGCTTTTTCCGTGTGGACCTCCGCGGAAGACTCCGCACTTGTAAGTGGCACCGGGGTTGTTGACCGTGGCTATCGATTCGCCGTTCGTAACCGACTCCGGGAACTGCCCGCCACCCGTCCCATTTACAAGTGGTCGCTGGCCATTACACCGGGTCGATGAATCACCGTCTCGCGCCGTAAGGGCAATTCCAATGAGACGCTGGACAATGGAATATTTCGCGCAGACGGATAAGGTTTTCCTGCTCGCACATTATATATGGACTGAGCAAGAGTTAATGAAAAACATGATATTGGAGTAGAAGTCCGCGATCATGATAGCACGTAGCAACCGTTTAGTCCGGACCACAGTTAGCCAGTAACGCTTGAAGACTTGACGTCTTTCGGCCAATACCATCTTCGAGATCAAAAGAAAAGAGTTGACCAAGTGCTAGTATCACTGACGCTCGAAGGGTTCCGTACAAACTTAATTATCTGTCTGTGTAGTTCATCCATCCTGGGAATCGAGAATCTTTTTGCCTGTTATCGATAACGATACTGGCAAGATATTGGCCCTAGACATCTACAGTAGTTCTTCAGACTAACCCGTAGGTCAAAAGAAACGAACAGGAGACTTCATTTATACATGTCGAAAGAGAAGGTTTAATAAATTGTTATTTACACACTAAAAACGATTATGACATACGTTTTATGTTTGCATGCAGTCATGATCGTCTGTTATGCTTTTAGCGGATGATGAATGCAAAGCACGTTCAAGTCGCAAAAGACCTTTTTACGTTATATAATAACAGTTTAACAAAATTCAGATTTTTCACTGTTATTGTACTGTGAATCGTTGCTTCTTGTCGAATTTCATGATTTAGGTCAACGGGAAGCGCTCAATAGGTTTTGATGAGTGGGTTTCCGAGTATCGAAACATGTGACATAAATGGCTGTAACATTTGACTGAAGTGACTTAGAAACTTAAAATTTTGCGCATTCAAGGGACCTTCATATGTGGCATAAATTTGAACCTGATGTGTCTACCCGTACCTTAGGAAAGGGTTCTTAAGGGTCGGACACACAGACAGGCAACCAGGCAGACAACAAAGTGATGCTATAAGGGTTCTGTTTTCACAGACTTAGGCTCAGAACAACTAAAATAGTTGCAAAGTATACAGAGACACCAGTTCCACTGGTGTTGGTATGTATGTTTTAAGTAGTACTAATGGTACTAGCATGAAAAGTTAGTTTGTACGTATTTCTATTAGTTTTAAAAATGACTAATGGCCGAAACGAGTTCAAATGGCTCTGAGCACTATGGGACTTAACTGATGAGGTCATTAGTCCCCTAGGACTTAGAACTACGTAAAAGTAACTAACCTAAGGACATCACACATATCCGTGCGCGAGGCAGGATTCGTACCTGCGGTCGTGCGGTTCCAGACTGTAGCGTCTAGAGCCGCTCGGCCACTCCGGTCGGCGTCGAAACGAATAAAGTATTCGTTATTACGAGTAATAAATAGCTATCGTGTATGGGATAATACATAAGCAAAAGTGACTATTAGAAAAAGAATAACAAGTCTCTATATTGAGTCAAATTTTCTGCCTCTAAAATCCTTACAAAGCTGACATGTGCTGACGTATCCCTACGAAAAATTTGGACCTGTTGAGAATGTTCCTCGCGGTTTCAAAAATTCTTGCGACCGGCTCATAGTTCAGCGCACACGTCAATAATAAGTAGCGGTTTTGTATATAAAGCAACAAAGATGTGTATATTCGTCCTGTATAAAAGCTGAGACTGCACAAAAGTCAAGAATAATGAAGACATCAAAGAGAAATCTGCGCGTGCAAAAACCGCTTTTCTTAAGAAAAAAAGAAAGAAATTCGAAGCTGTGCTAATGTCAGACGATGACAAGTAATTAAATAAGAAACGTATTAAATTAGAAAGTTGACTGTAGGCAGCCAGAAGAAAAAAAGAAAGTAATGGCTTTCGGGACGAAAAGTTACTGATTAAAGATTAGGAACTAACTGGAAAGCTCCTACAAAAATAAAAGAGGACAGAGAAGTAAGTTATTGCGAATTTTGGGTTTAACTGATATTTAGAAATGAAAGATATACTAAAACATAGTAGGAAATAGGTGATAACAGGTGGAATTAAATGATGTACACTCTACGACAAAAAGCGACACACCATGAAGAAGTTGTGCAGATTGGTCGCAAATTGACATTCATACAGATAAAATGCAAAACTGCAAATTTTGGTTGCCAGTGAATGAATGTATAACGTTAGACGCAATTTTACCTCGCAGCGGGCAAAGATAGCAAACTGGGTATATGTCGATACCACGTCTTTGCGGAAGGAAATCATTACTTGCATCAATGATACCCCATTCCAACATTCCTTGAATTTCTAGCCTAACAACTTCAGGTTTAGACCAGGGTATAGAATAGGTTGTCTTACAATAGGTGTCATGAGGTCTCACATGCATTCTGTCTTTAAATCCTCTAATCACATCAGGGTGAATATCAAAAACTAGAGCATAATCATGTAACAACTCTGATAGCTCCTGCCGCTGTACGCTAGACAAACATTCCAATTCACTTATTTTATCTTGTATAATCAGTTCAAGATCTGGATTGGGACTAGCTACTGACAAGTGTCTCACAGACAGGCCCGTGAGAAATGTAGGCAGATGTTCGACGATGTTGACAGTAATGGGTGAACCAAGGTCCGACACAGCGTCTAGAAAGAAACGGTAGACCTAGAGAGGCAACAGAAAGTGAGGACTGAGCAATCGTCAGAGAGGCACTCAGAACCCCGGAATCATCTTTATCATCGATAACAACAAGGACCATTAACAGGTGGCTCATAGAAAGGGGTTTGAGCTCACGATGCCTCTTGCGCCGACTGACACTGACCTCTGTACACCAACAAGCACGTTTTCAGTGGTAGGGGGCATAACTGGCCTACATTCTCATTGATTGGAGTAAAATTGTGTTCAATGATGAGTCCCGTTTCGAACTGAACCCCGAGGACCATAGAAGACATGTCTGGAGACAGTGGAGGGTACCATCTTGACTCCTGCGCCAAAACCAGTAGTGATGATCTGGGGTGCCATTTCCTTTCATAGCAGGGTTCCTTTGGTTGTCTTCCACAGCACCATTACAGCACAGCGGTACTAATTTCCAGTGTTTGTCCTCATCCTTCCCAAACCCTACCTTGGCCAGCAAGGCCGCCGGATCTCTCCCCATTTTAGAACGTTTGGAACATTATGGAAAGCGTCCTCCAGCTCGCGATTTTACGATCGAATGCTTCGTTTGGACAGAATTTGGTACGATTTCCCTCAGGAGGACACCCAACAACTCTGTCAATCAGTGCCAACACAGAGGCCGATCAATACGTTATTGAATTGTTCAGTTTGTGAAGCTTTCTCTATCTCATGAAGCGTCTAATTTATCTGAAACTTTAATCATTTGCCTCTCTGTACATTTACATCACGCCTAGGGTTTTCCATCACATTCGGATAAATCATTCGCTGTGCTTATTTTTTGTTTTTTTGTTTTTTTTTAGAGGGTATGTAAAAAATCTTGTTTTGGAGCCCGATTAACCTCTTCGTAACATGTGAATGCAGCAGGCAACGCTAGTAGCAAACGCTAATCGTTCTTTTCGTTCTACTCTTATACATACTGATAGGTGTATATAACGCAAGACAAGACCTCTTTCTTACGCTTGGTAAAGGTTTTCAGTGCTATTTCTCATTAATTTCTACTAAACATAATACGAGCTGTGGACTGCACATTTTATTCTTCAGCGCATTGGGCGCTGATATGGAACTCCATGGTAGATTAAATAAGTGGGCCGCACTGGGATTCGAATTCGGAACCTTGAAATTAGAAGGGCAACGCTTTTACACGCTGTATCTCCGGGCAGACGTACGACCAACGCTCACAGTTTCAGCTCTGCCAAGACCTCTAGCATGCTAATAAAACTGCCCAGAAGCTTGTCTTAGAATAAAATCATTTTGAGATTATTCAGCGTAATTATTTGGTCATCAGTCTTCTGACTGACTTGATACTCTCCGCCACGAATTCCTGTCCTGTGCCAACCTTTTTATCACAGAATAGCAGTTACAACCTACATCCTCAATTATTTGCTGAATGTATTCCAATATCCGTCTTTCTCAACAGTTGTTACCCAGCTCCATGCAGTACCATATTAGCTATTCCCTGATGTCTTAACAGATGTCCTCTCATCATGTCCCTTCTTCTCGTCAGTATGTTGTCATTATAAAACACTAACAAAATTATACCACCAGTGTTATACGACCATCTTTGCAGTTATGCTGAGAAAACACAACATTAGAAATCATGACTGCTGCCGATGCAATTTTTGCGAACCTCGTGTGCTTGCTCGGCAGTCGTGGATAAAGCAGCGAAAATGAGGCAGGCTATCTATGTAATTAAAAGTCCCAACAGTGTCAACAGGTAGCACTGCTGCATGTTATCTATGGCCTAGCTGCTAGAGATCCTAGTCAAACGTACCACGTGTGCTAGCCAGTCGAGCAGTTCCACCTGATTCTTTTCAACAATATGAACAAGCTGCCAAGAGAGAACTACACACACGCTGTACACACATAATTTCACAATTTAATTCTGGGTTTACTGTCCGTGATGACTGGGGCATAGCTAAGATGCTTGTTTTCACTTTGTGTCCAGCGGTTTGCCATTTTCTAGTCTGAGTCAGCATCCCTTCATAGCGAGTGGGATGTTAAGCTCAAAAAGAAGATGAGTGCCAGTACTGGACGTGGGAGAGCTTGGGAGTAAGGTTATCACGAAAAGGAAGAGAGGAAGGAAACAACATCAAATTCAAGTGTTACGTGGGCTGATAGATTTTGATTACAATTATTATTATTATTATTATTATTATGTACTTCTTTACATTTTTACCCTATTTTGTATATCCTAAATAACCTTTCTCCATATAGAATTTATTGCTAAAAATTACTTTTTAATTACCTAAGTTCCATTGGGTAATCACCTTAATCGCCTTTATTCCTTGGTGAACATTCCGTTTTGTATTTTTATTCATTTTTCTTGGTATATGTATGTTGAGTCCAGATGAGAACTGACTGGCAAACATAGTCACATGGTGTAGTTAAAATCTCTAGTGCTTTAACAGACCTTTTCGACCACTATTATTAGTTATAATTCTTTCGGACCTTTTCTATAGTTTGACAACTGTGTTCATGTTTTGTGCATCTGGTTCTCAGAAAAAAATTCCATATCTAAGAACTTAGTGTGCACATGCGTAGTACGTCCTTAAAAGATATTGGCCGTTACGCACTGATGACCGGACCCTGAGGGCATAATATGCTGATGACATCCTGTTTGCAGGTGTCTTTCACTGTGTTATCTTTACATGCGGCCACCAAAACCGGGTTTCGTAAACCGATTTCCCAGTACCACTGCTGGTTGATCATGTAAACACTCCAAAAATCGATTCTTGCAATGCGGTTCTAACTGCCGGTTTTCTGCTTCCACAACTGATATTCGCCCCGTGTAAACACAGAACAGCTTTTGAAACATGCTTTACTAGTCAGGTGACGACTTGTTTTAAAAATTTTCGACTAATTTGGACGGATTGACTTTCTGTGCAGCGAAGGAGAGGTCATGTAAACATGACAGAGAAAAACGGTTTCCGAAATTCGGTTTTTGTCTTGCGGAAGATACGGCGCTTGTAAACGCAGTGATTGTATGTTCACATCCGTTCCCCGAAGGATCAGTATTCATTCTTAGAAATTTTCTGTTTGTTACACAGTTCATAGAGGAACCATTCACATTTTTTAATGGTGTCATTTTCTTCACCAAACTGAAATTCATGGCGTTTGTTTCCGTCACGTTCAGTTTCACACCATTGCATATTGACCAAGTATAAAGTTTCTGAGGGTTTCATTTGCTTTCTGTGCAAGGAGTTATCTTATTTTCTCAGTGACTATAATTTCGCTGTCATTAGCAAAGATAATTTTTTTAGTCGTAACTAACAATATTGGTAACGTCACTGATATAAATCAAGAACTATATCGTTCTATATATGCTATCCTCAGAAACTCTTGCATCAAAGCTGTTTGGTTCTGATAACTGTTTCACAAAAAGTTTAGCTTTATTAGAAGCATATGTGAACTCTACACTCTGTGCTCCATACCCTAGGTTCGAGGAGTCAGTAATTATCTACGAATCTTATTTCCAATGATTCTAACGTATATATTGCGAATTGAAGAAAGAGGAAAGTAATGAGGAGGAACAGAAATGAGATTAGTGGATCAATTTAAAAGTGTGGTCTTCGAAGCAGACGAAGTGAAGAAATTCTGCAACCTTGAAAGTAAAATAACTGATGCAGATGAAATATCGAGGATATGTCTACTAGTATCAAATATCAGTGTTAGGTTGAAGAAGAAATTACCAAGAATGTACGTTTGGACAAAAGAATGGTATGGAAGATACTCACGTACTGCGTGAGACCCGGCAAAGAAGACGAACGGAAGCATTTGATATATAGTGCTACAGAATAATATTGCAAATTTGATGGACTGATAAGAGAAGACCCGGAGAAGAAAGAAGTATGTGGAAAACATTAACTAGAAGAAGATAGAAGGTGGTAGAACATGTAAGATATCAAGGACTGACGGCTGTAGGGGAAGACAGACTGGAATATTCAACAAATAATTGAGGATGTTGGATGGAAGTGCTACTCTGAAGTGAAGAGGTTGGCATGAAACGCATTCGTAAGAGCCGCATCGAACCAGCAGAAGACTGATGATCCTTAAAAAAAAAAAAAAAAAAAAAAAAAAAAAAAAATCTACCATTATTTTGAGATTATAAACTAATGAGTATTTAATATTACAAACAAGCGTCTAAACTTTACAAGCAACCAGTCTGGAAACAAGCGAAGAGACCTGTCCACACCGTTGACTTGAAAGTTGTTTACAGCAGACCTTGAGTCTACTGATGTGAAAATTTAAAATGTCTTGTATCATTATTTGCTGTCGAACGCTTGTTCTAGTCCGACACATCCTATTAAAGGTTCTTGCCTCTATTACTTTTCTGCTACATTTTCTATACGTAAATCAAAAATGGTAACTGTCAGTTTTTTTCCATTTCTCTTTTCCCCGATGTTCCCACAGTCCATGATTCACCAGCACCAGCGCTTTTCTCTAAACAAACATTCTCAGAAATTTCTTCCTCATATTGAGTACTATGTTTGATTCTAACAGCCTGTGCTTGTCTGCTTTATATGTCCTTCTTGCTTCGATCATTAAGTAATATTCTGCTTATAATCCAGCAGAAGTCCATAATTTTGTGTACTTTGTGGTCACCATTATTGATATTAAGTTTCTCGCTATTTTCATTTCTGATATTCCTCATTCTAACAACATTCTGTATTTAGCTCTTGGGAACTTGGATTAATGGCCGTAGTCATTATTGATTAATAGATGTGCTATAAACTAAATGACATTCATTGCAAAACTGAAATAGTCTTATACAGAAGATAACAACAACCAGCTACTTTTTACAATGCTATTTATATATTTAAACAGCGCCGTTTCCGATTTCGAACCGGTAGGTTCTTCAGACGGCTAGTTCACGTTTTACATTACATTTGCTGTTTTATTCCCTACCTGACGAAACTTCTTTGGAATGGCGATGCCCTACAAGCAAAACAAGATGTGAGACAATGTCTTTTTAATTGTAATTACGGCCGGCCGGTGTGGCAGTGCGGTTCTAGGCGCTTCAGTCTGGAACCTTATGACCGCTACGGTGGAAGGTTCGAATCCTGCCTCGAGCATGGATGTGTGTGATTCCTTAGGTTAGTTAGGTTTAAGTAGTTCTAAGTTCTAGGGGACTGATGACCTCAGCTGTTAAGTCCCATTTGGACCATTTGAACCAATCGTAATTACGCCTCACGACTGTTTTAAGTGATGTAAACATAAATATTATTATTAAATGGAAGACGCTTCGGTTACGTACTCATTGTAAAAGCTCGGCAGACCGGATGGTCACTCATACTAGTGCTAGCCCAGCCCAACAGCGCCTAACGTCGGTGATTGTAACAGGTGTTGCCACTGCGGTAAGGCCGCTGGCAGTTTAGCCTGTGAGAATCTGTATTTATCATGCATAACATACAAGGACGCGTTCTCGGAGCGGAGGGCATCGGAAGCTGTGCGCCAGTCGTTGTAACGCTGATGTACCAATAGCAGTTTTTCTGCCGGCATGACGCACGCCCTGAGTGTGTCGATGTACGCAAAATCGTTGTCCTGCTGCCCGGATTGGCAGGTGTTGTGTCGTGTACGAATGAGGTTGTCAGGGCGAATAGCTGTGGGATGACCGAGCGAGGTGGCCCAGTGGTTAGCAAGCTAGACGAGGGTTCAGTCCCGCGTCCGGCCATCCTGATTTAGGGTTTCCGTGATATCCCTAAACCGCTCCAGTAAGATGCCGGCATGGTTCCTTTGAAAAGGCACCGTCGACTTCCTTTTTGTCCTTCCCTAATCCGATGAGACGGTTGACCTCGCTGTCTGGTCTCGTCTCCCAAAATAACCCCAAGCTGTGGGATGCGGATGTGGAAGTAATTCACTACCAGATGACAGGGAATGTCCCAATAACACAATTGGTAGCAGATATACTTTATTTATAAACCATGATATAGAGTCACAATTATTGAACTATATGAAAGAAAATGTAAATTAGTTTAAAATTATTGCGTGCACACAGTTTATTCAACACGTAAACGTCACTACAGATATTCGGATTCAATTAATGACGCGTTTGATATGCCTGCCATCGTAGACGATGATGTGGCGCAGACGAATAGTGGTATTCTGCATGACCCGCCGAAATGTCGGAACATCGATGCTATCGATGACCTCCTGAACGGCTGTTTTCAGCTCAGCAATGCTTTTGGTGAACAAAACAGAAGAACACATTGTTGAGTGTGAATTTTTTTAAAAAAAATTAGATATATGAACAGAAACAATCAGCAATGTACTCGTAGTTAAAACTGAGTGTACGGTAGAAAACTAAACCACACATATTCCCTGCACAGCGCAGCGTTTCCTTTCTCCCTGTGTGTTTCAGCAAACACCTGTGCATTGTTGCTAAAAATCATCTGTATATTATTCTTACTAAAAGGAGAGGCAGAGGCCCTACTCCTCGAAATCCATACTACTTAGAACTAGATTGATCCAAACAGTTAACAGTGCGTCCTTGCATCATCTAAAACTTAGAACTCAATTGATCTAGAATTTTTCGAAAAGTCTGTAACCACAGTTAACAATGCATTTTCCTTGTATGTATAGTAATACAGACTAATCGACTGTCTGCCGCTGCAGCTTACAAACTACTCCTTGAGAATTTTTTATATCTCGCACAGTACAGTGAGGTGATGAAAGTTATCGGGATACCTATCGATAACGTGTCTGACCTCCTTTTGCTCAACAAGTCGTTGGAAGTCCTCTGCAGAAATACTGAGTCATGCTGTCTCTATAGACGTCCATAATTGCGCAAGTGTTGCCGGGGCAGGATATTGTGCACGAACTGATCTCTCGATTATCTTCCATAAATGTTCGATGGGTGGCGCAATCATTCGCTCCAATTGTTCATAATATTCTTCAAACCAGTCGCGAACAATTGTGGCCCGCTGACTTGGTGCATTGTCATCCAAAAGAATTCCATCTTTGTTTGCTAATGTGAAGTCCATGAATGGATGTAAATAGTTTCCAAGTAGACGAACACCACCATTTTCAGTCGATGATCGGTTGACTTGGAGCAGAGACCCCAGTCCTTTCCATGTAACGTTTTTCAAACCAATCGCGAAAAACCGTGGCCTACACACATGGTGCAGTGTCATCCAAAAGAATTCCATCTTTGTTTGTTAATGGCCGCAAATGGTCTCCAAGTAGCAGAATACAATCATTTTTAGTCGATGACCGGTTGACTTGGGCCAAAGATCCAAGTCCTTCCCATGTCATCGAAGCTCACATCATTATGGAGTTACCATGAGCTTGCACTGTGCTTTGTTGACAAGTTTGGTCTTGGCTTCGTGGGATTTGCGTAACACTCGAACTCTAACCAATTGAAATCACGACTCATCTGACCAGGCAACGGTTTCCAAGTGGTGTAGGTCATGATCACGAACCCAGGAGATGCGCTGCAGGCGATGTTGAGGTCAGTGCATGGAGTACAGTTTTCACGTCGACATATTCTATGAAGAAGGCTTGATATTTATTAAGTCTTGTTTCCATTATCAAACGGTACGTTATTACCCACATACAGCGTTGTTCGAGATATCAGGTACTGAGTGACGCAAAACTCCGGCAACATTTGAAAATTCGTTACTTCACGGAACAATGCAGGTAGAGGTAAAGGTCAACACACATGCTTGAAACGACATGGGGTTATATTGGATTATATTGAAACCAAAAATGTGTAAATAATGACCAACAAATCGCGCTTAATGTGATACATAAATAGTAATTAGCGTCACAACAAAATTTTAGCAAACAATATGTTCTTTATCACAAATACTCAGAATGCCGGCCATCAAACGTCATCAATACCCGTTGTCGAGGAGCAGTGGTTTGAGCAGCACTATACAGCATACAGATAAGTATGGTGAGAATTAGCCTTCGGATGTTGTCTTTTAATATTCTTAATGAGATCGGACGGTCGTGGTTGTTGTTGTCTTCAGTCCTGAGAATGGTTTAAAGCAGCTCTCCATGGTACTCTATCCTGTGCAAGCTTCTTAATCTCCCAGTACTTACTGCAACCTACATTCTTTTGAATCTGCTTAGTGTATTCATCTCTTGGTCTCCCTCTACGATTTTTACCCTCCACGCTTCCCTACAATGCTAAATTTGTGATCCCTTGATGCCTCAGAATAAGTCCTACCAACCGGTCCCTTCTTCTTGTCAAGTTGTGCCACAAAATCCTTTGCTCCCGAATTCTGTTCAATACCTCCTCATTAGTTATGTGATCTACCCATCTAATCTTCAGCATTCTTCTGTAGCACCACATTTCGAAAGCTTCTATTCTCTTCTTGTCTAAACTATTTATCATCCATCTTTCACTTCCATACATAGTTACACTCCATACAAATACATTCAGAAATGACTTCCTGACACTTAAATCTATACTCGATGTTAACAAATTTCTCTTCTTAAGAAACGCTATCCTTGCCATTACCAGTCTACATTTTATATCCTCTCTACTTCGAACATCATCAGTTATTTTGCTCCCGAAACAGCAAAACTCCTTTACTACTTTAAGTGTCTCATTTCCTAATCTAATTCCCTCAGCATCACCCGACATAATTCGACTACATTCCATTATCTTCGTTTTGCTTTTGTTGATGTTCATCTTATATCCTTCTTTCAAGACACTGTCCATTCCGTTCAACTTCTCTTCCAAGTCCTTTTCTGTCTCTGACAGAATTACAATGTCATCGGTGAACCTCAGCGTTTTTATTTCTTCTCCATGGACTTTAAAACCTACTCCGAATTTTTCATTTGTTTTCTTTATTGCTTGCTCAATATACAGATTGAATAACATCGGGGAGAGGCTACAATCCTATCTTACTCCCTTCCCAACCACTGCTTTCCTTTCGTGCCCCTCGACTCTTATAACTGCCACATGGTTTCTGTACAAATTGTAAATAGCCTTTATCTCCCTGTATTTTACCCCTGCCACCTTTAGAATTTGAAAGAGAGTATTCCAGTCAACATTGTCAAAAGCTTTCTCTAAGTCTACAAATGCTAGAAACGTAAGTTTGCCCTTCCTTAATCTAGCTTCTAAGATAAGTCGTAAGGTCAGTATTGCCTCACGTGTTCCAAAATTTCTGCGCAGTCGAAACTGATCTTCGCCGAGGTCGGCTTCTACCAGTTTTTCCATTCGTCTGTAAAGAATTCGTGTTAGTATTTTGCAGCTGTGATTTATTAAACTGATAGTTCGGTAATTTTCACATCTGTCAACACCTGCCTTCTTTGGGATTGGAATTATTATATTCATCTTGAAGTCTGAGGGTATTTCGCCTGTCTCATACATCTTGCTCACTAGATGGTAGAGTTTTGTCAGGAATGGGTCTCCCAAGGCCGTCAGTAGCTCCAATGGAATGTCGTCTACTCCTGGGGCCTTGTATCGACTCAGGTGTTTCAGTGCTCTGTCAAACTCTTCACGCAGTATCGAATCTCCCATTTCATCTTCATCTACATCCTCCTCCATACCCATAATATTGTCCTCAAGTACATCGCCCTTGTATAGACCCTCTATATACACCTTCCACCTTTCTGCTTTACCTGGTTTCCATGTGAGCTCTTGATATTCATACAAATGGCTCTCGTTTCTCCAAAGGTCTCTTTAATTTTCCTGTAGGCAGTATCCATCTTACCCCCTAGTGAGATAAGCCTCTAGATCCTTACATTTGTCCTCTAGCCGTCCCTGCTTAGCCATTTTGCACTTCCTGTCGATATCATTTTTGAGACGTTTGTACTCCTTTTTGCCTGCTTCATTTACTGTGTTTTTATATCGTGGTAGACTTGCGATTTCAGGCAAACCCACAACCAATAATCACACGAATTGGGGACTCGGAAGGCCAAGAATGACACACGTGGTGGTTCAGCACGCGGTGCTCAACAAACGATGTGTGCGGCAGATCTTTTACACGTTTAGCCATGTGGAGGTGGAGCGCAATTATGCATAGTTGCCCTGTGTGGTGGAGCGCAATCATGCATAAAATTCGTAACTTCCAGCAGGTGTTTATTATCCAGTCTGGTATGACCTGACTACTCCTCCCATTACACTTCACTTTACGCAAGACTCACATAGGATGTCAATGACATCCAGCACCATCTGCTAGCCAGTTTTTGCGCTTGTTTTTGGTTTCAATAAAACTCCATGCCATTTCAGGCACGTGTGTCAATTTTTACCTATTTACCTGCCTTGTTCCGTGAAGTAGTGTTAACGGACTTTTGGGTCACCCTTACTATCGAGATGAGATAGACCTCGGTTGATACCCCTGGCGGGCAGCCGCAGAGTGTCGCAGAGCGCAGCTGGCAGCTCGGTGGTTCCCCGAGGGCTTTTTGTGACCGACCCGCCGAGCCTCGTTCGCCATTCGCCGCTGGCCGGCCAGAGAGCCTTTCAGAAATGCCTCCGGCCACTTCCATAACTCAATCCCGCCCGCTCTCCGGCGCAGTTCGCGGCACACGTATCGGAAAACTTTAAAAAAAGTTCCACTCCGCACACTTTGTGCGTCCCCTTCGCCAGTACAGACACGGGGAAGAGGAGAAAGGGCCCGGTTCCTGGAACGAACAACGTACGCTACAAATATTGTCGGTGCTGTTTCATTTTGTTCATCGCAACATCTCAGTTTAAACTTTATTATTATAGTTTCCTTTTTCCACTCACTTCTCATAGTACGTAGTGTCATCATGATTTTATCGTCAACATTATCATCACAAAATTTGTGGTGACGGTACTCAGAACGTACTGCACCACAATCGATAAGCCGCAATCTAAACACCTGTAGCACAGCAGCCGTATGGGTTAGCAGTACGAAGAGGCTTGTGCTGAGCTTGACTGCTGAACGAGAGAGTCTTTAGATCTTACATAATAGAGGAGGAAGCTGTTTACGTAATAATCTCTCTCATTCAACATTCTAGTTGAGCACAAAGCCCTGAGGAGGGCCGTTGGCAGTAGTGGCCGAAACATAGGACAATTTTATATATTTTGAATGCGATCAACAGCCGACAAGAATTTTATTGATACTGACAACGGCGGCGTGAGCCTAAGCTTAGAAATAAAAATTTGTGCTGAACCGGCATTCGAACCTGATACACCTGCTTTGTGCGAGCGGTCGCCTTAACGACTTCAGTTATGCAAGAACGTTCTCCGCCTGACCCAAACCTCCATATGCCACACACTACAGTGACCCCTGTGCATTCTTCCTCTTAGCTTGCAGCCGTACCGTATTCCCGCTAGAGGTCGGGTATTGCTGTGCATCTGTACTGAAAAGTCGATACGTCGTCAGGTGCTCATACTATATAGTTATGGCTATTGTGTTGATCCGGAGCCGTATGCACAGGATTAACGTTAATAAAACCGACAAACTGCATGGAGGATTCCAGACTAGAAATGGAGGAAAAAACGTCCGGGAAGGAACTGTGTGTGTGCAACGACAACAAATCGTCCCGGAACACACTACACAGCTGTGTTGTATCGACCTCACAACATGTCTTTAAAGTGGCCTCCATGGTATGTAACGCACGCGTTCGCACGTTGTGTCATGGGTTGTCGCATTCTTTCGCACGTTCTGGCTTCTCTTTGAAAAGCGTCACAGGCGTCCGTGCACACTCCGCTGAAGGTTCTGCACATCAGGAACCGGTTCAGCGTTCACAACACTTTCCAGATGCCCCCAGAGGTAAAGATCAAGGCAGTAGAAGTCCGGTAACCTAGCAGGTCCATGCTACAGTGCTCCTGCGTCCTATCCAACGTCCGGGGAAGGTGCTGTTGAGGTGACGGCCAACTGTAATGCGGAAGTGGGGTGGTGCTCCATCATGCAGAAACCATAACCTGCCGTATACCTTAAGGCACCTTCTCGAGCAGCCCAAGCAGACGTTTTAACAATGGAAAACTGTAGTGAAATGCAGGAGGATCTGGAGTGAAGACGCTTGGTGCACGGAATGGCAATTGAATCCAAATGTAGACAAGTGTAATGTGCTGCGAATACATAGAAAGAAAGATCCTTTGTCACTTAGCCACAATATGGCAGGTCAGCAACTGGAAGCAGTTAATTCCATCAATTATCTGGGAGTAGGCATTAGGAGTGATTTAAAATGGAATGATCATATAAAGTTGATCGTCGGTAAAGCAGGTGCCATACTGGGATTCATTGGAAGAATCCTAAGGAAATGCAATCCGAAAACAAAGGAAGTAGGTTACAGTACCCTTGTTCGCCCACTGCTTGAATACTGCTCAGCAGATAGGGTTGATAGAAGAGATAAACCAGATCCAACGGAGAACACCGCGCTGCGTTACAGGATCATTTAGTAATCGCGAAAGCGTTACGGAGATGATAGATCAACTCCAGTGGAAGACTCTGCAGGAGAGACGCTCAGTAGCTCGGTACGGTCTTTTGTGAAAGTTTCGAGAACATACCTTCACCGAAGATTCAAGCAGTATATTGATCCCTCCTAGGTATATCTCGCGAAGAGACCATGAGGATAAAATCAGAGAGGTTAGAGCCCACAGAGACGCATACCGACAATCCCTCTTTCCACGAACAATAAGAGACTGGAATATAAGGGAGAATCGATAGAGGTACTCAAGGTACCCTCCGCCACACACCGTCAGGTGGCTTGCGGAGTATGGATGTAGATGAAGATGTAGATTGCGCGGGAAGACCAGGTACGGTCCTCCGTCGTCCATTGTGGAATAATAACCGGTCCAAGTAAGTGGGTCGCCAAGAATACCTACCCACACTTTGTTGCTGAACCGATGTTGATGAGACACTTCAACCATCCTATGATGATAATCTGTAGCCCACATACGACAATTACGCAAATTCATGATGCCAGTTCTGGTGAAGGATGCTTCGCCAGTAAAGGGGACTGGTGACAGCAACTCTACACTTGTGATGGCCAGGTGAAAAAGCCATCAAGAAAATTCTTCTCGTAGAAGAAAATCCGCTGCTGACAATCCTTGCTTTCGTTTCAGGTGATGGGGATAGGAGCGGTTGTCATGAACGATACACTTCCACCATGTTGGCTGGCTAATTGCCTGGTTGCTGTATTCTAATACATATCAATATCCTTGAGAACTTGTGCGAGCACAGTCCGACGTCTCCCTACACGTTCATCTGTCAAAAAGGACCTGTGATCTCACGAACACCCGAAAAGATCTTGAAATGTTGTGTGATGTGATTGTTGTCTGTGAGGGTACTGGTTTTGGTATAGCTTGGCCGTACACAAACACCATCTTGGCTTGTTCCCGACATGAATACCGGACCAATCTGCTCGTTACGTTGTTTCGTCAATCAAAAGGCCAGCATCACACAAGAAACACACAGCACGTGGTCAGAGGAACTTGAGTTCGTCAGCGCCTTCTGCTGTGGCAACGATGCGTTTCCGGACAAATTCTTCATAGGACACTTTTTTTCTTTCATTTCCAGTAAGGGATACGTCCCTGCAGTTTGTTGGTTTTATTAATGTTTATACTGTATGTACCTGACGAAAGAAATTTCCAACTTTATGCAATGGGGCAGTGAAATAACTCAATGGCGACAGATGAAAATTTGTACTGTTCCGGGATTCGAACCCGGATTTCCTGGTTCTGCATATCCGAAAGAACAGACACTATCCCAACGCTTGTGCCAGTGGATTTCCGACCTTTCCGGCCCCTCTTCCCTGACGTTACATTTTGTAATTAAATGACGTCTTCAGGCGTTGAATGGTTTTAATTATTTCAATATCCGCCATCTTTCAGAGTTAAAGTTCTAAGCTATAAGAAATATTGTAGCGCAACATCTGATTATTATAAATGACTGATATTTGTCGAAACAAGATACGTGTTAAATTTACAACAAGAACATTGACAGATTAAGTTCAATAACAGATTAAATTCAATACAGAGAAAGGTGTATTTACGAAATCAAGATTATCTTAGCTACTCGGAGTTTGCCCTCCATATCGCTGGAAAATTAATCACCTTTCACAACATAATTTTCTGAAATCCATGCAACCATGTAGTGTCAAGTCACGTCTCACTGTTACAGTCCAATGAATTTTTTGTCCTAATTTTATGTTATTTTCTGGTGACTTATTTTATAATCTCAGTTTATACATCCGGGTAAGAAATCGACATGCAGAGGCGCAATAGGCGTAGAAACTGGGTATGACAGAGTGGGGACATTGTTACGTTATGCTGTGAAGCGAGATTAATATGTAAAGCAAAGGTGTTTAACATGCAAATTCTGATGGTTACCGTGCGTAGCAGTCAGCGAGTAGGAAAACAGGGGAGACACACAACACGGCTTAGAAAGCCATCGCAAGGATCAGTACTAATTATACTAAATTCTGTATTCCTTCATATTTGTGAAGAATACGAAAGTTTTGCGTTGCTATTGTAAAGGTAAAATTAGCTGCAAAATGCTTTCTATAGCTGTATTTCAGGACTTCACAGACGAATTTGAGACACAGCAGGTCACACACGATGGGTTATCGACGTGTGTTTTATGTAGTACTAGGAGGGATGCAGTTTGGTCTACGAGGACGAGGACGAAACAATATCAACAACACCAAGTAAAATGTTGACACGCTGGTTCCATAGATTCATGAAGTTGTCTTCATACCTGTACACAGCCATCCGCTCAATACTATTTGAAACGAGACTCGTCCGACCAGGCAACATGTTTCCAGTCATCAATAGTCCAATGCCGGTGTTAATGGGCCCAGGCGAGGTATAAGGCTTTGTGTTGTGCAGTCATCAAGGGTACACGAATGGGGCCTCGGCTCCGAAAGCCCATATCGATGTTATTTGGTTGAATGGTTCGCACGCTGACACCTTTTGATGGCTCAGCATTGAAATCTACTGTAATTTGCGGGAGGGTTGCACTTCTGCACGTTGAACGATTCTTTTCAGTCGTCGTTGGTCCCGTTCTTGCAGGATCCTTTTCCTGACGCAACAATGTCAGATATTTGATATTTTACCGGATTCCTGATATTACCGGCACACTCGTGAAATTGTTGTACGGGAAGATACTCACTTCGTCACTACCTCGGAGACACTCTGTCCCATTGCTTGTGCGCCGACTATAACACCACATTCAAACTATCTTGATAACTTGCCATTGTAGCAGCAGTAACCGATCTAACAACTGCGCCATACATGTCTTAAATATGTGTTCCCGACCGCAGCGCCATAGTCTGCCCTTTTACATTCACATACCAGTTTATATGGCGCTTCAGTGTATGAGAGCGGAATGAATGGACGTTCTGGAGATTATATATTAATTTTTTGTATGATTTTGGCTGTAAGTACATGACCTTTTGCTTTTCATCAATAACAAGAATAACTACTCGTATTACAACAATCCTGTTTGGCACCCAACAATTTTCAGTCCATCCACCCATTTTGTTTAAAGATATACCTTAACCTGTCATTTACGATTTTTGGGAATGAGTCCTTAACAAGTTTCTATCCATGAGTGACAACAGTTGTTCACTAATTGGGCTCTGTTAGAGATATATTGTGCTCAAATGCGCACAACATAAACCTAGCAGTAATCCTCGTACGTTCAAGTCTAAATTAAAGATTTTGTTTTAGATCACTCCTACTCTGCCAGAGGTTTACTCGAAAAAACTAACATAATTCCTTTGTTATATTGTTGTTTACGGTAATGTACACTCAGGCGACAAATGTCATGGGATAGCGTCCACAAGATATAAATGGCTCTTGGGCCGTGGTAAAAATTGCTGATTTGAAGAGCGCGACTCAGCGCGTTGTGTGAAGCAGTCGCCCTCCGATTCTGGCGGTGGCACAGCTGTGGCAATCGCAGCTTTGGTGCTTCCCTCTGGTGTGAAAGGGGAAAAGTTGCGTGTTCATGTGCATTTAAGGGGCGCTATGAGTTCGGCAAGGGGTCAGTCGGTCAGTCTGTGAGTCTCGGCGAGTCTGGTCAGTTGGTCAGCCGGGTCAGTGTGGGGCAGACAGTGTCTGTCTGTCGTCCGGAGTGCTAGTATGTGTTAGGCCGCCAGTCTGCTCGAGTTGCTCGGGCAACGGTCAGTGGCGGTAGGATCGAATGGTTGGTCGGTCGCGCACTGAGATACAAGATGACTCGTCCGCCTTCAGCGTCGGCGCATGTAAGGCCGCCACATGAGTCCCGTGCGTGGGGTAGTGACTCTGCGGCCGACACGAGAGCAACAGGAGTCAACCCAAGGCATAGGTCTGGCCGGCGCGAGCTGCCACGCCGTGAGACGGGAGATCGGCGCGCCTTCATGCGTCCGTTGAAGCGGCTGGCAGCGGACGTTTCGGGAGAGCGTTTTGGGAGTACTGCGCCAGGTCTTCGCAGGCATCGCAGTTTGTTAGAAGCTAAGTGATTCGTGATACGTTGTTTTATTTACTTGTTAAATTCTACTTGTTTTCTTGGTCAATCTCTTGTCCCCAGCTTGCTCGTCTGTCATTTATTCGGCAGTTAGTGTGTCTGTCTGTCTGTCTGCCGTATGTTAATAGCTGCCTCTGTCATGTCTGTCGGATTCGGTGTTAACGAA
Source organism: Schistocerca gregaria (assembly GCF_023897955.1). Classification (NCBI taxonomy): domain Eukaryota; kingdom Metazoa; phylum Arthropoda; class Insecta; order Orthoptera; family Acrididae; genus Schistocerca; species Schistocerca gregaria. The sequence continues at coordinate 866,593,438 of NC_064921.1, forward strand.
TTTATTGCCTAAGGTGTAAAGGCCGAATTCCTGAAATATGTTTTTATCTTGCCTATCATCTTGAGAGGCGGTATATGTGTAATGTAGAGAATGTTTGTACATTTTATGTAAGACTGCATTTCAGGGTTTTTTATTTAAATGGTCATTTTATTATATAAAGTTGCCACCCTTCCACCGTACGAGTTTTCTTTTAAAAACAAGTTGCACTTTCAGTGGCACATAATTTTAATGTGAGTGTTTTGTACCATTTCCATCCCCCTTACGGGGTACATAGTGTACGTGTTTGTGGGAGTTCTTAAAATTTTTAGTTTAAAGTAATCTGGTGTGTTGCAGATTTGCACCAGTGTAGTCTTTCAGAGGTTGTTGTGAGCGGTCGTGACTACGGCCATGTTAAAAGGGAGCGGCAAGGTTCTCAGCCCGAAAGCTCATACTATTAAAAAAAAGTGTTATTTCTGCCTCTGAATAAATTGTAACTTGATATTTACAGGGTGCTTTCTGATTATAATTTTAAATCTGTTTAAAAAAAGGGGCTTTTAGGAATAAAATTTCCGTTAATTTGTTTCATCAGTTACCCACTGGCAACTACTTCCACGCCCACATAGTGTGATTAAATGTGTTAATGTCTTGATGAATCGCTTGTGAATAAAGTTAATTCCTTAAAAAAATTTTGAAAGTAAATTCAAGGCTCAGCTCTGAGCACTATGGGCCTTAACATCTGAAGTCATCAGTCACCTGGACTTAGAACTACTTAAACCTAACTAACCTAAGGACATCACACACATTCATGCCCGAGGCAGGATTCGAACCTGCGACCATAGCGGTCGTGCGGTTCCGGACTGAAGCACCTAGAACCGCTCGGCCACACCGGCCGGCTCACAAGATATAAAAGGGCAGTGAATTGGCGGAGCTGTCATTTGCCATCAGATGTTTCATGTAAAAAGGGAATTAACAGACTCTAAACGCAGAATGGTAGTAGGAGACAACCGCAAGCAGCATTCTATTTCTGAAGTCGCTAGAGAATTCAATATTTCCAGATCCACAATGCCAAGAGTGCCTTCAGGAATTATCTCTCACCGCGGACAACGCAGTTGCCAGCGGCCTTCAATGAACGAATGAGGGCTAGAGGCATTTGTGTAGAGATGTCAGTGCCAACAGACAAGCAACACTGCTTGAAGTCTCTGCAGAAGTCAATGTGAGACGAACGACAAACACATCCGTTAGGACAGTGCGACTCAATCTTGCGTGAATGGGCTGTAGCACCAGACCACCGACGTGAGTGCCACTGTTAACCTCACGACATCGCCTGCGGCCCACTCCTGGGCTCGTGAACGTAACTGCTGCACACTAGACGACTGAAAAACTGCGGCTTGGTCTGATGACTCGGTTGGTGAGAGCTGACGGTAGGGTTCACGTATGGGTCAGACCCCTTGAAGCCATGTATCCAAGTTGTCAACAATATGATGACTAAATAATGGTGTGGACTCCGTTTATGTGGAATAGACTAGGTTCTCTGGTACAACTGAACTACTTGCAGAACTTTTGTTGCCAATCATGGATTTCATATTCCCAAAAAACGGTGATATTTTTATGGATGACAAAGCGCCATTTCAACATTTTTTTGCGATTGGTCATAAGAATAATCTGGACATTTCGAGCGACATGAATCCTATCGAACAATTACGGGACATAATCGAGAGGTCACTTTGTGCACAAAATCCTGCACCGGCAACGCTTTTGCCATTATAGACAGCTGTAGAGGAAGCATGTCTAAGAATTTATGTAGGGGACTTCGACGGACTCGAGTTTGAGTCCATGCCACGTCGAGTTGCTGCACAACGCCGACCAAATGGAGATCCGATAGGGTATTAGAAGGTATCCCGTGACTTTTGTCACCTCTGTGTGTACTCGCAGCTTGTGATCTACAGAAGATTAGGCTACATTTTACTTTATGATGGGTAGTAGGAGACCAAGTTTTTTTTGTAAGAGCAATTTATTCCCCACACTTTTGGTTACAAAACTCAATTTTTCAACATAATCTCCGTTCAATGTGACGCGCTTGCGTCACCTTACTGGAAGGGCGTGTGTCCTCGCTCGGCACCATTCTACTGGTCGAGGTCGGAGCCAACGTATTGCTGCATCCGGAGCCTCCCCATCACCCATGTACTGTGCACACTTCATTGGGAAAGGTGCCAGACCCAGGATATAGGATGGATGAGGAAGAACAGTCCAATGAAGTTTTGTGAGCTTCTCTCGGATGCTCAGACATGTGTCAGCCCTTGTGTTGTCATGGAAAACGAGAAATTCGTTTGCATTTTTGTGGCGATGAACACGCTGAAGTCATTTCTTCAGTTTGCAAGTCACAGCTATGTGTGTCCATCCGGCGGGACATTGGACAGGTTTGCGCGACCTTGTTGCGATGATGACAGACTTCTAGCTCAACGGCTCACCATGCTTTTTTTTCTCTTCCAGGTACCGGTAAACATTCTACAACTGAAACTTCCTGGCAGATTAAAACTGTGTGCCAGACCGAGACTGGAGCTCGGGACCTTTGCCTTTCGCGGGCAAGTGCTCTACCAACTGAGCTAGCCAAGCACGACTCACGCTGCGTCCTCACAGCTTTACTTCTGCCAGTGTCTCGTCTCCTACCTTCCAAACTTTACAGAAGCTCTCCTGCGAACCTAGCAGAGCTAGCACTAGAACTTCCTGTGAATATCTGCGGTGTCATGACTTACCGCTAAAAGGCGGAAGATGCAAAGCTAGTTCTTTTTGCTGACGATAGAAGTATAGTAAACACACCCAACAAACAAGAATCAATTGAGGAAATTGTAAATAACATCTTTCAGAAAATTATTAATTTGTTCTCTGCGAGAGCACTCTCACAAAGGTTTGAGAAAACACAGTATAACAGTGGACTTTGAACAGAAGTCTATTGCTAAGGTAGAGTACTCAAACATTCTGGGTGTGTGCATTGATTAGAAGTTGAACTGGAAGAAACACACTGATTATCTACTGAAACGGATAGGTTCAGCTAGTTATGCTGTTAGGATTATTGCAAATTTTGGTGATAAACCTATCAGTAAATTAGCCTACTATGCTTATTTTCATTCACTGCTTTCTTATGGTATCATATTTTGGGGTAATTCATCATTAAGAGAAAAACTATTCATTGCACAAAAGCGTGTAATCAGAATAATACCTGGAGTCCACCCAAGATCACCTAGCATATTCTCAGTACCTTCGCAACACATATATTCACTTATGAAATTGGTTATTAATAACCCGTCCCAATTCAAAAATACGAGTGATAGCGAAGTGCATAGCTACGACTCTAGAAGAGAGGATGATCTTTATTATTCTGGGTTAAATATGACTTTGCAGAGAAAGGGGTGAATTAAGCTGCCACAAGTATCTTTGGTCTTCTGCAAATAGCATTAAAGGTCTGAGAGTTAGCCAAACAACATTTAAAAACAAATTAAAAGAATTTCAGAACGACAACTCCTTCCACTCAACAAATGAATTCATCGACAGGCAGTAGTAACTGAAAAAAATTATTATATGTTTCAAGAAAACTTATGTTAAAGTGATATGTTCCAAATCATTACGAAAGGTCGAATTCACGATCTATGGAACAAATATTGATGTAATGTGTTGAAAGCTCTATGTTTGGAACGCAACTCCGTTGCAGACGCCATTTTGAATCAGGAGTAAGCTTTTTGCTCGCGTGACACTTGCACCTAATGAACAAAATATAAGCATTCCGAATGTCAGATCAGATTTCTGAGAGACGAGTTCCTAGAAAAAAATGGAAGGGTATTTTTAATGGAGAAAAATCTTGTATTAAAAAATTATCTTCATACGTAATCCGAGGGAGTGTTAGAGGACCGTTGCTTTTCAGAATATACTTAAATGGCCTTGTGGATAATGTTGGAAGTTACATGTAGCTGCCCGCGGATGGTGCTGTTGTACAAAGAGAGGTCGCAACGGTAGAATATTGTAGCAGCATGTTGAAAAATCTGTAGAGGATCGAAGCTTGGTGCATGGACTGGCAGATGACCCTCAGTACAACAGAATGTAATGATCTGCGTGTAAGTGGACGAGCCTTATTGTTAGAATTAAACGATCGCTGAACGATCACTCGAAAAAGTCGCAGCTATTAAATATTAGAACGATTTAACGGATAATTTCTACGTAAAATGAATCGCTGCAAAGAAATTCCACACTGAGATTCATTTGAAGAATCCAGTCTACTTACGAAGGACAAAAAATCCTCGTTCCACCGATACTTGAGTATTTTCCTGCAAGTCGGACCCTTACCCGGCATTACTAGTAAATGAAGTATAGAAGTATAAATGTTTTGTACGAGCTTGTCTGCGTTCTTGCGACTAACGTACAGAGCATTTATTAGTATGCAATGACGTTGCCACAGAACTGACAGTTCACAGGAACCTGTGTGAACTGGGTTTTCGTGAGGGAGCACATGGTGGAAGAATGATACCACAGAGTCCGTTAGTCGTCGTATGGCAGTAATCAGTGCAGAAATAAACAGTCGCTAGAGTAATCCTAAGTTCAAATTAGTAGCAGTCAGCTTTCAGTAGCGTTTCGGGATGATGTTATGTATAGTCTTCACTCGGCAATTTAAATTCTTGTGGAGCTCCCGTTGGTCCTTTTAAAAATCGATGTGGCCTACAGTTGGCGTGCCCAGGTAAGACACCTGAATCGCCATCTGTACTGAATTGCATCCATACCATCGGTAATTTCCGCAGGAGAACCGATGAACCTATCCGCGTGAGATTAAAAAAAACTAAGAGCAGCATTGCGTTCTTTGTTCAATGCGATAGCGTCACTTCCATGAAAAACGATGGAAGAGATGCGTAGCACATCACAGTTTGGTTTACTGTTCGAACGATAATCAATCAATATTTTGTTTTAATATATTTAACAAAGAAATTCGCCAAATAACCGTCTAATTGAGAAGTTATATTACTTTAGGTCCTCTGCCAGTTTCGGCAAGTCATTATGTCATCTCCTGGCTCCATATACACCTCTAAAAATAAACGATATTGGCATACTGGGGCCATATGTTTCTGGATGTCATGAATTCTCAAGCGCTTACTTCGAAGACTTGACTGTAACACCACAATGGATCAACAGAGACTACTTTATTTCGTCCTACGTGGATCTCGTGAAAAGACACTGACGATAGTCCCAGAGAGCACGAAATCATAGCGCCGTGTAGTGCGCGCAACAAATCACGCAACGTGTTGCTCCGTAGGATCCCTCCGAAAGCTTTGTTGGAGGACCTAGATAATTTCTAAGCATTGCTTCACATATTTACTGAAGAGACAAAGAAACTGGTACGCCTGCCGAATATCGTGTGGGTCCCCCTGAACACGCGAAAGTGCCGCAACACGACGTGGCGTGGAGCCGACTAACGTCTTAAGTAGTGCTGGAGCGAACTGACACCACGAGTCTTGCAGGGCCGTCCATAAATCCGTGAGAGTACGAAGGTGTGGAGATCTCTTCTGGAGAGCACGTTGCAAGGCATCCCAGATATGGACAATAATGCTAATTTCTGGGCAATCTGGTGGCCAGCGGAACTGTTTCAACTCAAAAGAGTGTTTCTGGAGCCACTCTGTAGCAATTCTGTATGGGGTGTTCCATTGTCTTGCTGGAATTGCCCAAGTCCGTCGGAATGCACAATGGACGTGAATGGATGTAGGTGATCAGACAGGACGCTTATATACGTTTCACTTGTCAGTGTCGTATCAGGGGTCCCATATCAGTCCAACTGCACACGCTCCACATTATTACAGACCATGCACCAGCTTTAACAGTCCCCTGCTGACATGAGGTTCCATGGATCCATGATGTTGTCTCCATACCCGTACACGTCCATCCGCTCGATACAATTTGACACGAGACACGTCCGACCACGCAATATGTTTCCAGTCATCAAAACTCCAATGTCGCTGTTGACGGGCCCATACGAGGCTTAAAGCTTTGTGTCGTGCAGTCATCAAGGATACACTAGTAAGCCTTCGCCTCCGAAAGCCCTTATCCATGATTTGTAGTACAATGGTTCGGATGCTGACAATGATGTCCCAGCTTTGAAATCTGCAGCAACTTGAGGAAAGGACTTCTGTCACACTGAACGATTCTTTTCAGTCGTCGTTGGTCCTGTTCTTGCAGGATCTTTTTCCGGCTGCGGCGATGTCGGAGATTTGATGTTTTACCGGTACACTCGTGAAATGGTCGGATGGTACAATCCCTTCTTCATAGCTTCCTCTGAGATGCTGTGTCCCATTGCTAGTGCGCGATTGTAACAACACGTCCAAACTCACTGCCATTGTAGTAGCAGTAAAGGATCTAACGCCAGACAGTTGTTGTGTTATAGAGGGGCCGAGCGGTTCTAGGCGCTTCAGACCGGAACTGCGCGACTGCTACGGTCGCAGGTGCGAATCCTGCCTCGGTCATGGATGTGTGTGATGTCCTTAGGCTAGTTAGGTTTAAGTAGTTCTAAGTTCTAGGGGACTAATGACCTCAGATGCCCAGAGCCATTTTAACCATCTGTCTTATAGAGGCTTTGCTGACCGTAGCACTGTATTCTGCCTGTATACTTATCTCTTTATTTGAATACGCATGCTTATACCAGTTTCTCTGGCGCTTCAGTGTGAAATCAACCGGGAAGGGTGACCAGCAATTTGCGGCTTCTTGCTGGCGTCGCTGTAGCATACGGGAAGGTGCCAACGCCGAGTAACTGCACAAGGATACAGAATAATATAGACAAGGTTTCTACATCCACACCTACATACATACTCCGCAAGCCATCGTATGGTGCATGGCGGAGGGTACCTTGTACAACTACTAGTCATTTCCTTCCTTATCCGCTCTCAAACACAGCGACGGGAAAACTACATCTATATAACTCCGTACGAGCCCTGACTTCCATTTCCTACACGATTTATATGTTGAGGGCAGTAGAATTGTTCTGCATTCGGTTCAAAAATGGTTCAAATGGCTCTGAGCACTATGGGACTCAACTGCTGTGGTCATCAGTCCCCTAGAACTTAGAACTACTTAAACCTAACTAACCTAAGGACATCACACACATCCATGCCCGAGGCAGGATTCGAACCTGCGACCGTAGCAGTCGCACGGTTCCGGACTGCGCGCCTAGAACCGCGAGACCACCGCGGCCGGCGTTCTGCATTCGGATTCACATTGCAGTTCCCTAAATTGTCTCAGTAAGTGTTTCGCGAAAATACCGTCGCCTTGCCTCCAGGAATTCCCATTTCAGTTCACGAAGCATTTCCGTAATACTCGCTTGTTGATCGTATCTACAGGTAAAAAAAAATCTAGCAGGTAGCTTCTTAATTGTTTCGTTGTCTTCTTTTAATCCGATCTGGCGGGGAACCCAAACACTCGAGCAGTACTCAAGAATGTATTACGCCTCGATATCTAATTGACGTCACGGTGACAATAACTAATAATGCTGTATTCCAAAACTACGGGATTCGTTTTCATACTCATCTGCATTAGCTTACATTTTTTCATATTTACAGCAAGCTGCCATTCCTTATACCAGCTAGGAAACTGATCAAAGTCTTCTAACATCCTCCTACAGTCAATTAAAGACGACATCTTCCTGTACATCACAGCGTCATCAGAAAACAACTCTAGATTGCTGCCCACCCTGTCCGACAGATAATTTACGTATGTAAAGAACAAGAGCGATCACATCACACTTCCCTGCGGCAGTCCTGGTGATACCCTTGTGTCTGATGTACACTCGCCGTCGAGGACAACATACTGGGCTTCATTACTTAAGAAGTCATCGAGCCAATGACATATCTGGAAAAATATTCGGTATCCTGGGACCTCTGTTAACATCTCGTTGTTTTGATCAATAGCAGCTTACTCTAAAAAGTAGAAAAATGTAAGTTCATGCAGATCAGTACGAACAACAAACCTGTAATGTTCGAATTCAGCAGTGGTAGCGAGATGATTAATACAGTCACGTAGATAAAATTGTAAGGTTATGGTCAGGTGGTTTCTTATTCTATGACTGCACACATATATATATATACGAGTTTACAGTGGACACAAGCTGGTGAACCAACACGTTTACACCTCTGCGCGCAGTATTTACCTTAGCTGCGATGGGTTGTCGTCTGCCTGGCTTCTCTCTGAAACTCCTACAAAACTAATTGAGCCTTTGCTGAATTTTCCAGCAGAAACTCACCCTATGTTCCTATTGAACAGTTGTCTGTACTTTGGCAGTGATGCAGTAAAACAGAAAGTAGCGAATACACTTGATGCCAGAGATCGCACATCGGGAGCGCGGTATGGCCATTATATGAAGCTGCGGCAGCCATCACCTACAATGATTTTAACATTACGAAACTGGTGCATGTTTGTCTCGAAATATGACTCTTGTTGCGATTAACATGGAGAGATGGGCAGTTTCCCTTTTAACATGAACCAAACCACATCGTCTGTACGGAAGACTTTGGTTGAGTAATACTCGTCTCGTTTGGGAAGTTTAACTGGTCTTAGTGAATACGATAAAGCTAGCTTGGAAGTTTGGTATGTCCCAAGAAATTTGGTTCCGGTTATCTGTTTATAGGGAAGTTATCTCAAGAGTGCTTCTGTAACCAATAGGGAGATCCATTAATTAAACGATAATGATAGTAATTGAATCTTTAGGTACGACTTAGCGTAGGCAGCACCTCTAGAAGAAGTTTGTATGTATGTGTTTTGATGTTGCCGAACGGTGGATTCGACTGTTCCCTGTAGGAAAAGCCTGTGGAACCGTTGTACCACTCTAAGGTACCTGAGTGCGAGCCATATTTTATTTGATGATTGATTGGGATTTGCTATATCCGAGCAACTGGAAATCATTGGGTGTAGTTATGACTGTGATCGTGGCAGTCCCTAGCGAATAGTATTCAGGAAACACAATTATTTTGTACTGCGTAGAGCGCCTGGTAGTTGAAAGTTGAGACCTACCCTAACGTAAAAAAAAAAAAAAACGATTTAAGCTCTGAAGCTTTGGAAACACATAAACAGACGAAGTGCTGCTGTATTTTTCTCTGAGAATTCACTGTGACGAATGATCAGTCTAAAGGGAGTTCACGAGTCAGAGGCAGAACTTTGGTTTATGTTGTGTAACTGTTAATTAAAAGCGGAGGTGCTATGTGAGGTTTTTGTTTTGTTTTTGTTGTGTGATTCCATTCCGATGAGGGGGATTCGCCATTTTTGTGACATTCGGTCACATTCAGTTCAGAAAGTTTATCCTTATCAGATGAATAATCAATAAATAATAGAAAAATGCCTAGATTCAAATCAAAGAAAAGTACAAAGAGATCGTCTTCTAATTTAGTAGCTAGAATCACTGCACCACGTAGAGACGAGAACTGAAAGAATTCAGAGCAGGTGAACGTTTGTCGTATCCAACGGTAATTAATTAAAGATAAACCCGGTAATAGAATTTTCTCCGCAGAGACGACCAGCGGCAATGAAAGTTTACAGTGAGAGCACAAGACAGAAAAAGAAGTTTTATGGTACTTTCGCTCTAAATTTAATAAACGACAAGAGAGAGAAAAATAATTTTAGGCAGTGCGTTCATCAGAAAGTACAATATTTAAAGAATGTTGGACTCTTTTATATAATTACGACTATTGGAATCAAGGGAATGAAGCATAAGATAAAGGGGAAGGTTAAGAAAAGTCCAATGATGTAAATTAATTCATATTAGGACTAAAAGTCTAACTCAACAAAATTTATTTAAAGTTGCATTTAGCCATTACCTGATCAGATCGATTCCCAAACAGAGGTGATAAGCTACGTGAATAGTATCGCAGACATAAACAAAAAAAGTAGTTTCCACTGAAATAATTAGAAGTATTCTATACACATAGTGCAGTCTTAAATTACATATGTTCTTTCATTTATAATAAAAAGATTTCCTCATGCTAAACAACTGGAAGAAAAGAAAAACTATTTACTAGGTGGTGTAATGCTCAAAGTTACTGAATTTTAGCGACATGGCAGTCCCGATGCATACAGGTACTTTAATCTTATACAGTACAGTGGATTATCATTAGTGTTTCACTCGTAATGCTTACCGTGTAATATTACGTATTACAAAAAATAGCGGACCCATAATAAAGATCAATTATTGACGTAAATACTTACTTGTTCAAGAAACCTCTAGTACGATGTGTTAGCGATCGAGTCTGAAAATGAAATTGACATTAAGAAAGACCTACGAATCGATAGTGTCACGTCCGGTATCTATATCTACATAGATATTGCGAAAGGCACCATACGGTGCGTGGCAGAGGGTACCCTCTACCCCTGCACTACTACTAGTCATTTTCTTTCCCCCTCCCCCCATTGATTCCCATTTGAATTCCTGAAGCGTCTCCGTAACACGTTTTGTTCGAACCTACCGGTAATAAATCTAGCAGCTCGCCTCTCACTTGCTTCGATGTCTTACTAAGAGTCGACATGGTATGGATCCCAAACACTCGAGCAGTACTCAAGAATAGTGGCCCATATGACGTCTCCTTTACAGATTAACCTCACTTTCCTAGAATTCTCCCGATAAACCGAAGTCGATCTTTCGCCTTTCCTATCACAATGCTCACACGCTCGTTCCATTTCATATCGCTTTGCAACGTTACGCCCAGACTGTATAAAGCAGAACACTGCTAATGCTGTATCCTAACATTACGGGTTTGATCTTGACTGTTGTGAAAACTACGGGAGAATTTAAATTTTTCTACATTTAGAGCTATCTGCCACTCATCACACCAACTAGAAATTTTGTCCAAGTCGTTTTGTATCCTCCTACAGTCACTCAACTTCGACGCCTTACAGTACACCACAGTAACAGCAGCAAACCCCCATGCAGATTGCTGCCCACCCTGTCTGCCAGATGGTTTATGTATACAGAGAACAACAGCAGTCCTATGACACTTCCCTGGGGCACTCCTGACGATACCCTTGTCTCTGATGAACATTCACCGTCGTGGACAGCGTAGACAATTCTATAACTTAAGAAGTCTTCGAGCACTCACATACATGTGAATTTATTCAATATGTTCGTACTTTCGTTAACAACCTGCAATGGGGTACCGTGTCAAATGCTTTCCAGAAATCTAGAGATATGGATTCTGCCTGTTGCCCTTCAGCCATTGTTCGCAGTGTATCACGTGAGAAACGGGCAAGCTGAGTTTTGCACAAACGACGTTTTCTAAAACTATGTGATTCGTAGACATGAGGCCCCCAGCCTCAAGAAAGTTTATTACTTTTGAACTGGGAATATGTTCAAGGATTCTGTAGCAAATCGAAGCCAGGACATTGGTCTGTAATTTTGCGAGTCCATTCTTTTGCCCTTCTTTTAGACTGGAATCACTAAAGCTTTTTTCCTGACCTTTGGGACTTTGTGCTAGGCAAGAGATGCACGATAAATGCGGACTAGGTAAGGGATAAATGCCATAGAGTACTCTTTGTACAATCTAATTGGGATTTCATCAGGACCAGGTGATCTGTTTGCTTTCAAATCTTTCAGTTGTTTCTTTACGTCAGGGATGCTTATTACTATGTTGTGTGTGCGGGAGTCCGTCCGATGGTCAAATGACGGTATGTTTGCACGATTCTCCTGTGTAAATAATTTCTTGAATGTGAAATTTAAAACTTCACCCTTCGCTTTTCTATCTTCAACTGGCGCAACAGACTGGTCAACTAGGGACTCAGTGGAAGCCTTACACGGGCGTAGATACATTTAATGTAAAAGTATGTGAATTCACGTAAGGAGGGAAAATATTTTATGATCCTCAGCTGATCCTCACTCAGGGATACTGTACAGCATTATTACGTACTGGTGCTCTGAAACAGGTCAGATGGCTGTGCGAAAATTTGCTCTTGAAATATTCATTTTTTGTACATACGTCACGTCAAATTGAGTGTTTATCATAGTCGCTGTTTGGTAATACCTACATTACAACCAGAGAACGGTGCATCATATGATCGTACTAAAATTAAGCAGAGTGTAAACATGGCACTAAATACACACAGTAGATGGACATGTGCCAGTACTCTCCGGTAGACACAATACGGTGGCTTGCAGAGTATGTACGTAGATGTAGAAGCTAATTAAGGGTCACCAACCTCGCTTTGATCCGCGGGACAGTGTTAAACAACTTCTTTTATTCCACTTAACAGTGCCATTTAGCTGTCCAATTACTTCCAAAAACCACCCAAACAAAAACACCAAAACCCGATTACTGGATAGAAAAAATATAAAAAAAAACCACAGCAGTTCATATGGTTCAAATGGCTCTGGGCACTATGGGACTTATCATCTGAGGTCATCAACCCCTAGAACTTCGAACTACTTAAACCTAACTAACCTAAGGACATCACACACATCCATACCCGAGGCAGGATTCGAACCTGCGACCGTAGCGGTCGCACGGTTCCGGACTGAAGCGCCTAGAACCGCTCGGCCACACCGGCCGGCAAGCGCAGCAGTCACTCGCTTTATGGTCATCAACAAGTTTCTACCATCTCCTCTGTAAACAACCCGGTATCACAGTGTTAAGTCAGAGAGAATAAGGATTATACAGAATAAGGACATACGTAAGGAGTCAAAACTTCAAATTTCCTTTGGAGCAAACCACCATTTGTTACTTTCTAAGAACCTTCTCCAAGCCTGCTCCTTATGTTAGACGAGACCTCCAGTTAGCTAGTGTCACCAAGTTCGGCCATGTGGCGTCTTCCAAAGAAGTCCGTATACTTTCACATAACGGAAACAACAACTTTGAACACAGTTATCTAATTGGACCGGTTTTCACGTCCGCCCACGGGAAAACACTTCGGAAGAATTTATGAACTGTAACTTCTTTAATGAGACATTCACTCTGCAGCGGAGTGTGCGCTGATATGAAACTTCCTGGCAGATTAAAACTGTGTGCCCGACCGAGACTCGAACTCGGGACCTTTGCCTTTCGCGGGCAAGTGCTCTACCATCTGAGCTACCGAAGCACAACTCACGCCTGGTACTCAGTTTTACTCTGCCAGTATCCGTCTCCTACCTTCCAAACTTTACAGAAGCTCTCCTGCGAACCTTGCAGAACTAGCACTCCTGAAAGAAAGGATATTGCGGAGACATGGCTTAGCCACAGCCTGGGGGATGTTTCCAGAATGAGATATTCACTCTGCAGCGGAGTGTGCGCTGATATGAAATTTCCTGGCAGATTAAAACTGTGTGCCCGACCTAGACTCGAACTCGGGACCTTTGCCTTTCGCGGGCAAGTGCTCTACTTCCTTGCAGATTAAAACTGTAAACCGGGTCGGGACTCGAACCAGAGACCTCTGACTTTTCCGTGATAGTGAGCTACCCGTCCTCACTCCTCACAGCTTTACGCTCCACTGCAGAACGAAATTTCATTCCGGAAGCAGTCAAGCAGTCTGTAGCTAAGCCATGCCTCCGCAATATCCTTACTTCCAGGTGTGGTAGTCCTGCAAGTTTTGTGAAGGCTGGAATGTAGAAGATGAGGTACTACCGGAAGCAAAGTTATGAAGACGAGTCGTGAGTCGTACTCGGATAGCTCACTGGGGGGAACACGTTTCCCCAAAAGGGCAAAGGGGTCGGGCTCGAGTCCCCAAGTGGCGCAGAATTGTTATCTTCCAGGAAGCCTGTATGAGCGCACACTCTGCTGCAGAGTGAAAGTTCATGCGAAACTTTCTAAACTTTCTGCACGTGAAGAACAACTTTACTCATCACTTTGTTCCTATTTACAAACCTTTTTTACTGAGTGCATGAACATAAAAGAAAAGAATCAATAGCACAGAAATGAATGTTCGGAAAGAGAATTCGTGCCAGGTCGGTATCTGATTTGTTCCCTCCAGTATGCCTCCAGGCATACAGTCTACTCGCCACTAATCTTTTCCACTTATTTTTCCGAGCAATACAAGCAAAGCTTCAATCGGAGCTCAGGCAGAGATAGCATCACTGGGAGAAAGGATCTGACGAAGGAACGTTGCTTTCCTTGCCGTAAAGAGGTATATCAGTTGATTAAATTCACCAATATGAAAGAAATGGAATCAGCAGGTGTAAGATTTTGGTTTCATTGATTTGTTGCGGATGCTTTCTGTGATGGCCTGATTAGTTAAGACAGAAATAGCAATAAGTAGAAGATTAGTGTTCGAAACAGGAAATAGTACAAAGTCTGATGGCACAATAAAGCTGTTTACAGTCGGCTTCAGTTTTAATTAATTCCTAATTTGATGCAATAATCCTAAGCAATCAGTTATGGAACAGCCTAGTGCCAAAGCCGAGCATCGATACTTTTAAATCCCATTACGTTACAAAAGAGAAAATCAAACTCCATTTTGTTCTCCCAAGGAAAAAAATGTATTGCCAGATGGATTTCCACTTTGTAGAAACAAACCTGCAGTACGTATTACTTAATACAGATATCTTACAGTTGTAGAAAAAATAATTTCTTGGCTGAAATGCTTTCCGTGTAGTGGCAGGATAGTAGATTTTCTGCTCTTTTCTGCTGCCAGGGCACGGGGCGGATAAAGTTAGTTCGATACAGAAAAACAAAAGGAGAGGCAGCAAAATCTTACAAAGGAATCCTTTCTCTGCTTCCAGAGTACACCTGATACTTACTTCCTTAATTCCTTAGGAAGAACGACCGTCTCAACACTGGGTAAAAGACGTCCCCTTCCCTCATCCATATAACTCCGCTCTCCCCTAAAATGTTCCTTTCTTTTGGCAGAGGCCGGAGCTTTTTGTGAATCAGTTGTCCCTCTTGTATTCTTCTCACGTAGTGGTCTCGTCGTATCGTCGAAT